>NC_139719.1:1362667-2017667 GCF_964188405.1 Protomyctophum parallelum
TTTTGTTGCCGTTGGTGAAACAATTTAACAAAGCCCAGCTTTACAGTTTGAACCTACTGTATTAGAAGTAGCAAACAGCAGATGTACTAACTGTTGTATTACTATTTGAAATTGTTTCAGTTACTTCTCAGGGATTGGTTCTAGCAAGTCTATCAGATTGTCCCAGAACCATGACACATATACAGTAAGGCAGAGATCAGTCACTGCAGGTGTAATGCTGCGTTCACACGGGCAGATGCAAAGATACAGTCATACCATTCATTTCCAATGGAAGCCATACAGTACATCAGTCGTGTGTAGCTGCTGCAACAGCTACAAAGCTACAAAAACGTTGAGCTGGTTTCAACTTCAGCTACAAATCTACAAAGCTACAAATATGCTGTGTAGCTTTGCATCTTTGTATCTTTTGCATCTGCCAGTGTGAACACAGTATTAAGGTGGTTGCACACTGGACGCATTTTCGACTTTTGTCTGTTTTCCGAAAAACCGACAGGAAAACGCAGCTAAAAATCCGAAAAACGCGCTCGGCGTGTGGGGACTTTTAAGCCTGTTTTTATGCTAACAAAGGTGTCAGTGAACAAGGGTCAAAATGTAGGCCTATCCTGTTTTCCCTTGTCTGGACAAAGAAAGTGTTGGATGTAAATGAAAATATTTCAAGTATTAATCAGTCAGGTATAGCAATAAAAAAATATATAATGCAATTTACAGTTTACCTGTGTTGGAGACTATGTAATAATTGTAGTACTAACATCTACATTCACTGAATGGAATGGTAATGATTTACATGTGAGATGCAAGGTGCAAAACAGTATTAAAACTAGAATGGAGTGCTCAGCAGAGGGCAAATCTCTGCCAGGAGGCAAGCGTAGGGCTTGCCTTCATCTTTCTTTTTGTCGAGTGCATGTGATAAACAATAATTTGGGGTTGTGCATGAGTACACTTTGAAAAGGCACATGGCAATGGGAGAAGGAAGATAATAAAATACTGTCATTACATCCTTACGGTGCAACTAAAGTAGACAGAGTATAATCTCTGGACTGTCAACACTTTGAAAATGTGTGTGGCACCACTAGGACAAACATTACATTACACAGCCTACATTGCCATATACTGAATGAACTACCCTCCCAGCTGCAATGCCATTAAATCCTAATTCTGAATAGATTTCATTCAATGTTTCATTCAATGTTCTGTGTAATCTAATTTATTAATTCCTTGTGTCCATTATGTTTGTACCGGTATATCCCGTCAATCGGTGGTTGCTGTTTGAAATGTGTTGTGTTTTTGCTGCACCAATCTTTGTGAGTCCTTCGAGAGAAGAAGTAAGCACTGTAATGTCATTGACATTATGGCTAAAGAAGTTGACAGTCAATTATACATGAAGCTGAAAAGTACTGGCATGTAGGATGAGATGTACATTGCTACAGTATGTCTGAAAGATGGCACGCACGCACGCACACACGCACGCACGCACGCACACACACACACACACACACACACACAGGGTTGAAACATGATCTCCTGGCGGAGACAACACATATATTGCATTTAATGTATTTGACTGACTGAGGTCTGCATTTACAGTACCATAGTTTCCACTGGCCTAATTTGAATGTATTTCTATCTCTTTCTCTCATGCTCACATTTTCAAGTTGCATGACTAAATATTCAGAATCAAGCTGCATTATTATTTGAAATTAATGTTGTGCCACAACACAACTTAAACCTTATTTTGATTTCCACTTTCTAGGAATCATAAAATGATTAACACATTAAAAGAAATGTTGTTTTGGTGAACCATTTTTTATTTAAATTAGTTACAATACAAAATACAAACACAAAATGATAAGATCTGTAGTCTATAGTACACAATCATTGGAAACAATTTGAAATTCTAAAATGTACAGTTAATAGCTGGTCTAGTATTTCACCCAGGCAGTCAAAATGGGTGCATATGATTGGCTAAGCCATTCAGATTGTCAAAAGGACTGTAACTGTAATCGCTGAAAAACATAAATTCAGCAAAACTGAAAGGTTTTTACTTTGACTTTGATTTAATTTAGTGTTGTTATTTCTTTCTTTGTATTTGTTTTGAACATCATACAAGGAAAAAACTCAAAATTAAACAAAAGGTAAAACATACAAAATTAATTAAATCCAACAATCTCAATGGACAATAAATCATCAATTCTGGATTCGAAAAGGAGGAAGCTTCCGTTTAATTGTCACTATTCTGGAAGTTGACTTTCCACCTGAAATAGAGCGTCACAGTCCCATCCCCTACCAGGGCCCAGGAAATTATTCCCCGTTCATTTTCCTCATAGACTTTTCAAAAAGTATTTATTTAAATACCCTTTAAGCCTCGTACAAAGCCAACTCAAGTTGTGACAAATCATGACAACAAACACAATTTTTTGGGCCGAACAAAGAATTGGAAAGAAGAAAAAAAGGGAAGGTTACAACACTTTTTTTGTTGTTTTTCTTCTTTGTAATTATTTGTTTGGTCCAAAATATTGTGTTTATTGTCATGATTTGTCACGACTTTGTCCACGTCACTCTCTGGAGCAGCATCGAAAACTATTTTAAAATGACATACGTATATTACGTACAACATATATGTCGTTGAAAACTAGCCCTGGTCATGGTTTTCAAAAAACCATGAAAAACAACATACCGTAGCTCGTCGAAAATCACTCAAAGAAGTGTCTACCCTTGACTTTTCTGCACGTTGTCTTGCACATGCTTATCTTGAGCTATTTATCAATACTATCAACTTTGTAAAATAGCAAAAATATTTGGTTTTTCTTTATTGATACTTTAACTAAATTAAACTAAATCATTTCAAGAAATTTAGTAATGGAATCAAACCAAGGATCTCTCACACTTAAAGACTATATTATAGCCCATAGGAGAGACGGGAGACCCAGACCACTGTTAATGATTCTGTGATTTGAGAGTTCAAGGTTTAAGTTAAATCTTGTTATCTAACTAAACAGGCTAAAACGATAGAAGCATCTGGTCAGCCCCCCAGTCAAAAAACACAAAAAGGACAGCTGGAGCCTTATAAGATGAATTGAATACAAAAATATCAACATCTTAATACGGTCCAATACTTAGTTAGGGAGGGGGTGGAATTCTGACAGGCAGTTAGGCAAAATATGTCAAAATATGACCCCCCCCCCCCCCCCCCCCAGGTCCCCCAGTCAAAAAACTGTTACTCGTGACACTCGTGCTTTCTAAGGTGTGAACTACAGCACCCAGCATCCAACACCCTACCAACCCACCCATTGGGCACCCACCAGTCACGGGGTCTGTCTTTGAGCAAATTTAAGACTTCCGGTCTGAGAGCTAGCAGATTTAAGACATCCGGTTGCCTTCAGAATAAAATAAGGTTTTTTAATTCGTTAATTAAATAACTATTACATTACATTATTAGTGTAAAAGTGTGTTCTTTTCGTTAAGAATCATCCAACAAGGATTGTAGTTTAGCCCAGCCGGGCAATAGTTTATTATAAAGTCCCGTGCTCAGAGTAGTAATAAACAACCTGTCACCTGTATATTAAGCAAGGTTCCTACCTAAAGCAATAAAGGTTCCTACTTCAGCAAGCAATAATAGGACACCTATTATAACAATTAGTATTATTATTACATTACAGTTATTGTAAAGACACACATTATGTTTCTGTGTAAAAATAACTAATAAGTAATTAAATAATAATAAAAGTTATCTAAATGATTAAATGCTATTCACTGGAGTGCATGGACTTTATAAAGTGGACACTGGACAAAAGACGGCTCCGCGAGGCAACTATCTGGACATACCCACGCGTTCGGGGAGATGTCCTCTACCACACCCCACTCTCCACTAAGCGGGAGAGGTGTAAAATCTTTGTCCAGTGTCCATTCTGGGTCTGGAAACGGTACTTTTGTGAGCGTTGACCTCAGTAGAAGGTCTGCTGCTGTGAATTTTACACCTCTCCCGCTTAGCGGAGAGTGGGGTGTGGTAGAGGACATCTCCCCGAACGCGTGGGTATGTCCAGATAGTTGCCTCGCGGAGCCGTCTTTTGTCCAGTGTCCACTTTATAAAGTCCATGCACTCCAGTGAATAGCATTTAATGAATTGCATTTTTTATAGCGCTTTTCCAAGTGCTCAAAGCGCTTTACAATGGTTCATTCATTCAAACATTGGGAGGTGAAGCGGCGAACAGTCGACGCCAGCGTCCTCACTTCTCACATTCACACACCAATGGTGGCAAGCTCACACCGACCAACTCATTGGAGGCAATGTGAGGTTCAGTGTCTTGCCCAAGGACACTTCGACATGTGGACAGTGTTATCCATTTAGATAACTTTATTATTATTATTATAATGATTTAATTACTTATTTTTACACAGAAACATAATGTGTGTCTTATAGCATCATATAGCATCATTTAAATGCTTAATTTGTAGTTTTAATGTGCAAATTAAACTTTTTTTCAATACTCTAGAGGGTACTCTTATTTTGAAGAGATCGTCCACCGGAAGCCTTAAATCTGTTCATTAGATCTGCTCACTAGACGCTGCCAATAGCTATGCACAACAACTAATATTGGGACACCGGTGGTAATGGGTCAACTGCATGTGGGTGTTGGATGAAATCCTTGACAAGCTTATGGTAAGAATAATCAATAGATGTGTGACATTATGGGTAAATACAAATAAACGTGGTCCGTACCAGAGCCGTATAATAGAAGAGTTCTGTTAGTGAGGGGGCACAGAACAGCCCGGTCACGTGATCCCGGAAGCGCTCGTGCGCACAGCTGCGCTCTTACTGGGAGCTCGATTAGGGACAGAGCCTGGAGCTGAAGTACATTGTTTTGAACGAGAGCGCCGCGGATATCGGCAATTTTAGGTATGTATGCAAAATGACAACTGTTTTAAAGTATTGTACAGTGACAACTAAAGTCTCTGTAATGTTTATGTTGTACTATAACTACAAAACGCTCTAAAATAAAGGGATTTAAGACCATTAAAAGCCGGGCTGTTGCCTTTCACTCATTCAGTCAATGTAGCCGAGTCGATAATGTCGAATGTTCTTATTTTAATCATAACACCAATTTTAATACAGCATGTCAAGTCTAGTTTTCTTCATAATCTAATATGATTATGTAGGGTAGGCCTACGACAATAATTTACTATGCCACTATAGCACTAGTCCTCTAGTAGTCTAGTACTTTCTCAAATGTGTTATTTTACTAGTTACCACCAGTGTATAACAGCAATGGGAAATTGTACACACAATTGTGAGCTGTCAGTTAATGACCAACAGCCAAATTATGACCTATCATGACTATACGTATATTATTGTATTCACAGTTTTATAATGTTGATATTAAATGATAGAATAAGCTAATTGAATGATACAATGATAAAATAGGGCTTGAGTGATTGAAAACCAGGAAGACAAATGTCACTATATATATATATATATATATATATAATCATTGATATATTGCCAACTTCTCCAAGGCCCTCAGTCATTGTGTTATGTTTACTACTATTACTACAACACTTATAGATATTATTTCCATGTGTCATAAGTTCAAGTTAAGACATGACTTACTGCATTCTGCCATGCTGTTTGTTGTAAAGAACCTCCACGGGTCTCATAGATTATACATTCAATTAAGCATGATTTATTTACAACATAAGTTAACATAATGAGATAATGAACTCTAAACACAAACCCTTTGCTCAGAAGTGTGTATGCAGGTAGTGACTATAAATAGTGTGTATTGTCTATTGTGTCAAGGGATTTCAGTTACTCTACACTGACACTGGCTCCTGTTCAGATCACGTGACCCATTCATTGCCCTGTATTGTATTGTCTTGGTTTGCAGAAGGTGACCGGCGTCTCCACCTGTCCAAAAGCAAGAACACAAAGTTCAATGAGTCGGGTCAGCTGTGCGTGTTCCACCTGGTGTCGAGCATTTGGACCCTGTACATACTCATAACAGTAAGATGACTTGTTTGAGCTGCTTTGTTTTTGGTATTTTGATCCTCCAGAGAAAAAGTACAACACTATATAGAATAGCTAATTGGCTTATTTCCGTTGGGATGCCTGCATTTGTGTGTACACTAGTGAGAGGGAGAAAGATAATAAAGAGTGTAAAGATTTTTCTTTAACTATGTCTCATAATGGTTTGTCCCCACAGGAAGGGTACATTCTTCATCCTAGCAGTCTTTGGGAGAACTACCCGCATGTACACCTCAGGTAACTATAATATCAACATTAGATTGGTATTTTTAGATGGTAAATTCTGTTCCAAGTATAAAACATTATTTAATAGTCTTTCATACCACCATGAAGTAATCGAATAAAAATGTCATGTGTGTCATGTGTCTAATGGGTAATAATTTGTTATTTGATGATTGAATGTAATTATTACAAATTACTTTGGAACCTAATGTGTTCAGTGACCAACAAGCACGCTACACCACCAAGATACCCATGTAGCTGTCTAAATACTTCCTTAATGTCAACAAAGTTCACACCCACAACACCAGAGGGACAAAACCATGTTCAACCCAGATTCGGCACAAACGAGGGACTAAATTATTTTCGCTGCTATGCCACCAAAATGTGGAATGCCCTACCAATAGCCATTAAGACATGCAAATCCCTTGACTCCGTCAAAACCGCTCTCAAAGGGCACTTACAGACGGCTGCAATCTGTAAGTGCAGCCGTCTGCACTTACAGATCAGATTTTACGGGGGGGAAACTTGAGCCCGTAAAATCGGAATCCCCCCCGTCCTCTTACCCTTACTGTATATGTTTCCTTTCCCTTTTTACCTCCTTACTGTTCTTTTATAGTAGTGTATATTTGTACGTCTCTAAATGTTCTGCTGAATTGAAAATGGTGGACCCTGTTGTAATTCAGCAAATTACCATTCTGCAAACTGTTAATAAATACTTCGATCAATCAATCAATGTTATTCCTCCAAATAAATTGATGACTCTGTACTGCATGTTGTAGTTATTTTACTTTGTTTATTTAACAAATAAAACCCTGACCCCTACCATTGCTATTGGATGTTATTCTAAAGTGCTCCCACCCTCTCCTGTAGATTTCAGGTGAAGTTCTTCTACCTCACTCAGCTGGCTTACTGGCTCCATGCCTTGCCAGAGCTCTACTTCCAGAAAGTACGCAAGGTCAGTAGGCCATGGGAATGTTTTTTTTGGGCTGTTTACTGGTTTAGCTGTTCATATACTATACTGTATGTGTGAGTTTCAGATTGTAAGTGAGAGAGGAAAAAAAGGAGCATTCAGATATTGCAAAGCAAGACAATGCCTATAAACACAGACTTTGTTTTCCAGGAGGAGATTCCTCGACAGCTGCAGTACATCTGCCTGTACCTGTTGCACATCTCCGCAGCCTACGTGTTAAAGTGAGCATCCACGAGAAGGATTCCCAACCTATTCTATAAAACCATTTTTGTCTTGAAGGAAAGAATATTGACACCTTTTTAGACTTGAACATGTTCAGTGACCATGATGTACTACATAACATCTTCCACAATTTCCAACACATAGATCCTAAGGAGGTTTGGGGGGGGGGTTGGGTTATTTAGATCTTAGTTGGTTTACAAGAGAATCGAGAATTAACCCATTTTGGGCTGGAACCCCTTTTGGTGTTTTAAACATATATAATTTAGCTATAGAAAAATAGCAGATCTACAAGTATAGCGCGCCACCGGGTGGCGTACTACAAGCTTGTAGGTCTGCTATTTTTGAAAAATCTGGATTTAGAAGATTATTTTCAACATTTTTAGGTAGGTCAGGCCTAAATGGGTTATACTAGTATAAGCCTTATAGCATCATTTTGGTATAACATTATTTATTTTACAGTTTATCTTCTAAATCTGGACATAAAGAAGCAATGAACATATTGATTGACCATATAATTGAGCCTTTACATTCTAATACAGTCAATGCTTGGGCTCTGCTCTTTCTTTCCTTGTAGACAGTTGCTGCTGCAATATGGTTGGCTGTGAGGCAGTTGGCTGCAAAAGCCGGTCTGAGAAAGGGGCGAAACTTTACGGCTTCCCAGTTGAACCTGAAAGGAGGAAGAGGTGGTTGGTCAGCGTGAGCCGGATGGGTATGACCATGCCAGAGAATGTCAACAAGAGAAAGCTATGTGAGGTAATGTAAAGACACTGTAATAATGTTGATGTGTAGTGTTTGTGTAGCTTTGTGTATCTAAAAAGAAACAACCGTTACTCTACATACAGGCACACTTTGAGGCAGATCAGTTTGTAAATAAAAAGGGCAAGAAAAGGCTAAGGGACGATGCAGTACCGAGTATATTTGCACATCGTGCAGCAATTAAACGACGGAAGCCACCTGCACTTCGAACAGCACCTGAACAGAACTTAATTGTTAGGGAGCACAGTTACACAAAAGGTAATATACTGTAGGTAGGTACAGTATACAGGTGCTTCTCAAAAAATGTGATGTGGAAAAGTTCATTTTCTTCCATAATATAATTCAAAAAGTGAAACTTTCATATATTCTAGATTCAATGTGCATAAAGTTGAAATATTTAAAACTTTTTTTGTTTTAATCTTGATGATTGTGGCATACAGCTCATGAAAATCAAAAAATCAGATCTCAAAATATGAATAGTTTATGAGACCACTAAAAACATTTATAATACAGAAATGTCGACCATCTGAAAAGTATGTTAACAGTTTGACTGTTTTACACGCTTAACCCGCATTTTAATCAACCCCCCTTCACTGCCGAGATTGTTGTATTACCTTTAGAGCATACACTGAATTATTTGGGCTTTTAATCCGCGAAAATCCAGCAAAAAAAGCTCCCGTGGTTTGTTGTGATCCGAGCGTATCATCCACCATCTTGGTGCACCCGGAAGAGGAACACAAGACTCGTCTCAATGAGGCGTTGCACCCCATGCATTTCCATTGGCCTCAATTTCCCAGAAGCCCTAGCAGCCCACAGCATGTGACGATTTCCGGTTTCGTCATCAAAGCGAATGCATCTAGGCTCTATCTCCGCGACGAAGACGGATTTTCTTTTTATTTATTACAATACAGCGGATTAAACACATAAAACAAATGGCGGGTATAGCGGGGTTGGCAGCGACATTAACCTGGAGTAATCCATTCCCGGCACGGTTTATGCCCTCGATATGCGGTCTGGGATACTTTTAAACAAATCAATCAATCAATCAATGGGGCATGGCATGGAGGTATTAAGTAAGGCCAAACGGAATCTGCAGGGTTTTTTTCTGCGATGACTCCGGAGGAAAATCTGTGTTTTATTTTTATTTAAATAATTTTGTATTATATATTTTTGTAGGCGTTTTCATATGACACACAAATTGACACAGTAGACCTACTGTATACCTTCTATAAATGTAGCCTATAATGACATGATGACATCACAAGACACAAACCACTTTCTATGCCTTTTATTGAAGTCCACATGATACAGAACAGTGACTGCCTGAGCAGCATTAGAATGCAAATGTGTAAGGTGCTTTTAGAGGTAGAGAAACATTTCATACAAACACAAGGCTCAACACGCCATAAACACTGTAGCTTAAATTATGGGTAGACCTGAGCTAGATTCTACAAAAAACTTATGCTCTGAAGGAATATATATTCAAAGATTCGTGCCACATTTTCAAGGTTTTTCTAAAATAGTAGATCTACAAGCTCGTGCTGTGTCGCGCTATGAGCTTGTAGATCTGCTATTTTCCAATAGCTAAAGTATAACATAACGCTCAAAACACCAAAAGGGGTTCCTGTTTAATACAAAAAAGGCTATTGCCTAGCAGCAATATACAATTTCTCCAACAATGAAAATAAATGTTAGCCTACTGGCTTCATAAGCCAACATAGTGCATTTCACTTTCACACAAGAACAAGGCATGTAAATTTTTCAACAATTAAACAAAAAGTGCACCTTTTGGATGTATTATTATTATTATGCTCAATTGGGTTTAAAACACAGCCAAATCAAATAATTAAAATCAAAACAAAGGCCTTTGGACACTCATGCATGAAGGAAGCATGAGTTCAAGTCTGTTGCTCTCCCCAGGTTTGGCGGAGGGTGTGTAGAGCCCAGGATCACATTAGATAATTGACACAGGTGTGAAAAATGGGTTACAAAATCGTGGGATAAAAAATGTAGATACAAAAAAAAATACAAAGGCCTCTCTACGGCCAGCCCTGGGCCTATTATATTCAAACCAATACTTTAGCCTTGCCTATACAGCCTTGCCTATACACAAAGAACTGGATGTCATCCATTTTCTACAGCTAAACGACTCTAAATCTGAGGTTCTCATTTTTGGTCCACTCCAAGAAAGAGCCATGTTGGCGCAAAACCTGGCCTCTCTTACCCCAAATGTAAAGCCCTCCGTGAGGAACCTTGGTGTTATCCTTGACCCCGACCTCAATTTTGAAGCCCATGTAAGAAAGGTAATTAAATTATCATAATTTATACCACCTCAAACATATCGTCGAAATCAAGCCCTTCCTATCCACCCCTGACTTAACTAAAGTAATCCATGCATTCATTTATTCACGTCTCGATTATTGCAACTCCCTGTACTCTTGTCTCTCCAATAAATCCATCCAACGTCTACAACTAGTTCAGAACGCCTGACCGGTACAAAAACATATGACCACATCTCACCAATCCTGGCTTCCCTGCATTGGCTCCAAATCACTTTTAGAATTGATTTTAAAATCCTACTATTAACTTTTAAGTCCATCTCTGATCTGGCCCCATCCTACATATCTGACCTACTCAAGCCCTATGTCCCACAGCGCACCTTAAGGTCCTCGGAAAAGGCGCTCTTGGTAGTCCCAGCTTCCAAGTTGAGAACGAAAGGTGACCGGGCCTTTGCATTCAGAGCCCCAACTCTCTGGAATGCCCTCCCCCTCGAGATAAGGCTCGCAGAATCCGTCCCCCGCTTCAAATCCCTCCTAAAAACTCACTTTTATAAAGCTGCTTTTAACACCTTAACACCACGTTTTTTAACATTCCCTATTGTTCGTATGTCCTACTGCATTTCTGTACATTGCCTGTTCTTTATTTTTATTATTGTCAACTGTTGTTTATGTTGTGCACTGCATTTGTTCTTATTTTTCTGTAAAGCACTTTGTAACCTCGTTTTGAAAGGTGCTATATAAATAAAGGTTTATTATTATTATTATTATACAATCAAGCCTTAAAAGAGAATCATAAACCACACAAACTATTATGACTATGGCTCATTTCAGTCCGACAAGGTCACTTCCACAGATCAGAACATAGGCATAGCTTATTACAGTATGTTGGCTAAGCATAGCCTAAAAGTAAAATTAAACACACACCACTGACTAAAAAAATTAAGCAAACAGCTATGGCCTTCCTATAAAAAGGTGTCTCTGGAGCTAGCCTAATCCACTGTCTAGTCTACAGACACTGTCTGTAGACTAAAGTATCTGTTAAAACGCATCAGAAGAAGCTGTTCGAAGCGTCCGTCGCCGAGACGATTTCGTTTTGGGGTGAGTACAAGACTGCCAAAACTGAACAGCCTTTCAACTGGTGCACTGGAGGCTGTTGGGGCATTTATAACGGAGTGAAATTTGTTTTATTCTTGGAAACTGGTGCAGGCTTTCCATCGTTTTCGTTTTGGCACTGTTGCAGACATACACACAGAGACGTGGTGCATTTATAGATAGACAAAGAGACAATTCAATATTTCAAATTGACGGGTAGTGGCAACCCTGGTTGTGACTGGCCTGAGAGCTATACTAAACATCACATCAGCCCTGGTTGTGACCGGCCACAGAGCTGCTGCCGCTAAACATCACAACAGCACATGACCTTCCATGGTAGGAGGGCCGAATTCTTTCAGCCTTTAAGCCACTGCTATTCCCACCAACTCCCAGACACGTGTGTGTATACAAGCACACACGCATGCACGCATGCACAAGCGAATGCGAGCAATGCCTCGTACCCCGAGGATTCTATTGTTACTTCAGGAAACCCCATATTTCACAGGTTTCGCTTTCAGAGCAAACCTCATCCTATATCACCTACTGTCCATCCATGCTGCATGTGAATGATTGACCTGTATCTGTATCTGTAAGTTAAAGCTGCAGTATAGTGGACTTATTTCAATGAAGTAGACCAGCCCAATTCGTCTGACACGCTTCTCTACAGTTACATGTAGTCGGTCTAGATAAAAGGAAAAAACAACAGTAGCTAAATGGATAGAATTATATAATGCAAAATTATATCATTAAAATGTTGTTATTTTTTATTTTTTCTGTTGCAACACACGAACAAGCGTCTTGCCTCTGGAGACGACGGATCAACCCCTCTCAAGGCCCTGGCCAATTAATTAATTAATTAATTAACACGCATGCGTTTAGCGCATATCCACTACTGCCTGCGCTGCCCGCTGACACACAAGGCACATCCAGGCACTGGGCACTGCCACCGATCTGTGCAGCACTTTGGTCAACCTTGGTTGTTTTAAAACGTGCTTCGTATAAAGTTTGATTTGATTTGATTTCCTTCTCCCTCCCTCCCGCCCTCTCTCTCTCAATTTGAATAAAACGGAGGAACCACATCCTACTACTCTGTTGTGTCTGCAACTGCATGTGTTCGTTGTTTTTGGACAATAGGTAGTAGGCCTAATCACTTATCACGTGCAAATGTGATAAGTTAGCTCATGAATGAAAACACAGCACTGTATGTCTTGAAGGTTAGCCTAATGTGTCAGAATATAAATTAGGCTTAAGCAATCAGGATATATAATATTGAAATAGAAACAGTTGGATAAAACTATCCCACAGGGGGGGGGGAATCACTCACCCAGAGGAGGCGGCGCAGCAGTTAAGATTACAACTTATGTAAAGCTGGGTTCAGACTTGAGGAATCGCTTGGTGTCCGCTTGGCGCAAGTCGCCCATTTTCAACTTCTCGTCTTGACTTTGTATAATCAAGATGAACGCGTTGTTGGACTGTTTGGTTTAAAAAAAAAAAATTGGATTAAAAAAAATATTTGGAAGTAGCCTATGTGATTAATTGCATTGGTCGGGGCGCCCATTGAAGCGCAGGCCAGCGCTGTCATGTCTGTCCAGGAGAGCTCTGACGTGTCTTACTTTTTCAGACACCTTATGTAGATTTAACAGTTAAAAAACCACCCGATCTACATTGTATTGTCCAAGATGTCTCTCTAAGGCCTGATGGCTATTGTTTGTTTACGGTACAGCTTGTCCTTGTAGCATTCCTTGTGCTCGTGGCAGAACGACTGCCAGCTGTAGGGCTCACCTCACCGCCATGCTGGCTTGTTGTGGACATTTTTATCAAAATTCCATTTGTGCCACGGACGTACAATATTATTAAGAGCTAGCCCTGAATGACCATAACAGGTCTGGTGCGGGGCGCAGTGGTGACGGCCTCCTCCGATCTCTGCTGCTGCATGCGCTCGTCTGGACGGCGCGGTCCTCGATCGTGCCCTGCCTTCATCATTTCATTTCAAATAATATTCCAAATATTATTTCACTTTTTCTTTTCAATTTCTTTTTGAAGATAGCCAATCTACGCAGTTCGTCACATAAAAATGTGGGGCGTGCAGCCAGGTGAAAGCAATCCAGCCCAACTGCACAAAGCTGTTGTTTTAGGGAGTCTCTTTTTTCGCAGAGCCTGGGTTTCGATCGGTGCTGATGAGACGCTTGTTTTACAGCAACGGGTACTACTAGAGCGGGGTTATACCTGTATAACCTCACAAAAACTATGCCTAAACCTAAACCTAACCTGTAAAACAAGCGCCCCCTCAGCGACCATCTGCCACTGTCTGTTACACCGGTTTGTTTCAATCCTGAATTGACAAGTGATTGAGTGATGACGGCCCCTGTTAGATCTACAAGCTCACAATGTGCACTGTGATCTAAAGTTTTCAAATAAATGTAGTGGAGTAAAAGTATTGGACATTGTAAATACCTGTATTCAAGTACAAATGCCTCAAGATTGTACTGGGGTACAGTACTCATAGTTTCCACCGTTAGAATCATGTACAGTGAAGAGTGCACTAGTGTTTTTAGTTGTTTCTCAAGTCTAAAGGGTACGTGGGGGTGAGTGACGAGATCCCAGAACGAGATGACACTGCAGGCAGTATGTATCACACCACAAGTTAATGTCCAGTACATTATGTTCATCTCATGTTGATCTGGCTGTGATACATTATGTTAATCTCATGTTGTTCTTCCTCGTGTGCTGGCTGTGATACATTATATGATGTAAGATCCAAGATGTCTCTCTAAGGCCTGATAGCTATTGTTTGTTTACGGTACAGCTTGTCCTTGTAGCATTCCTTGTGCTCGTGGCAGAACGACTGTACCACAGGCCTGTCTGTATTCCATGTACATCTACTGTACCACAGGCCTGTCTGTATTCAATGTACATCTACTGTACCACAGGCCTGTCTGTACTCATCTTCCTTGGCCACTCATGTATTACAGCATGTGGTTCTCAACCTGTGTGACCACATTACTTTTTTGGGGGGGTCGCCCTGCAGATGACAGTGACAACTTAAGGAATTTGAATAACTTTGTAATACCAACTAAAAACTGGTCAGAAATAGCTAGGCCAAAATGCAAGGTACAAGCTCACGACGCAACCAGTGAGTTTATTTATCTGTGGAACCAAGTCAAACTAAATCTAATGCCTCAACTCCTACAATTACAAATGACTCACTTATTAATACAATTAGCCTAGTTGTGCAGTGTGCACACAGTATGCTCTCTGAAACCATTTGTTAAGTTTCACCTAAACGGCACATTTCATTTACAGGCCCATCATTCTCACACTGTTTTGGTACAAATGCACGCATAGTTGCACATCATAAAAAATATTTTTCCCCTGCTGCGTCTTCATGTCCTGAGGCATGCACACGACGACTGACACAGGGTCGGCATCCTGACCTGGAGATCTGCACTCCAAGGAGCACACTTTAGTACAAACTGCCATCGTACAATAAAATGCATCACGTACGTACGTCTCTCTCTGTGTGCGTGCGTGTGTGCGCATGCACGTCTGTAATCCACGTAACTCGAGAACCGTTTGCCGCACCGACTTCAAATTCGACATACGCGTTCCACACCCCCACAGGGAGTGCAGTGCCCGGTGTCGAGTCCGTTGGATAGCCGGTTGTCCAGAACCAGCACAAAAGCCTCTGCCCGGGCTCTGCCAGTGGACTAATGAGCCTAAGTCACCTCACCGATAGAATTCCCAGCCTCTGCCTCAGCCAATTGATTGCCATAGAAACCCCACCCCTGCCATTTGATGACTTTTCACAGTCAGTTTGCACTCTTCAGACACTGCAGGCAGACAGATACAGAGATCTCCATATATGGGCACAAAAGGGACACTGCTATAACAACGGGTATTGCATACTAAGTTCCCAACTTGCATCGTTCCCAAGTAGGCCGGTGGCCGAAGGGCACAGGTCTAGTCCGTATAAATGACCATATATCAATATATGATTTGGATAATTTCACTGACACTGCCATTGTTTGTTTGGGGGTATTTTGCACTAGTATGGCACTAGTATTTGACCTGCTATGTGTAATTGGTGCTTTGCTGCTGAAGTACCAGAAGTGCCACCTATTAGTGTTGTTTTCCTCGACTAAAACTATGACGAAAAATGTTCGCCAACTACCTTTTTTCACTGACGAAAACTTAATGGAAACTTAATGAAATCTAAGCTATGGTGACTAAAACTGTCACTAAATATACTGTCAACTTTGTCAACAAATAAAAACTAGTGGACAAGAGATCCAGTATGTCATGTTACACTTGGTTGCATGCTGAAAATAGCAGATCTACAAGCTCACAACGTGCCGCGCTGCGACGCGTTGTGAGCTTGTATACTATTTTCAGCGTAGTCATTACGACGACATCAAGGCACACCAAGATACATTTTAGTCAACTAAATGAACTGTAGATTTAGTCGCCAAAAATCTTATGATAGTCGACTAAAACTAGACTAAACACTAAAACTAAATGAAAACATTTCAAGAGAATATGACTAAAACTAAAATAGAAATGTGCTGCTAAAAACACACCTATTATATGTTTACTGTCTGATTATGATGCTGCTAATGTCACAGCTGTAGGGCTCACCTCACCGCCATGCTGGCTTGTTGTGGACATTTTTTATCAAAATTCCATTTGTGCCACGGACGTACAATATTATTAAGAGCTAGCCCTGAATGACCATAACAGGTCTGTACCTCTCTCCATGTGTACACTCTCAGAGTTAGGGGGGGTCCTTGAAAATTAAACATTAGAGAACCACTAGTACTAGTTGGACTCCTAATGTGACATAGTAAATCAGTGTCATACAGAACACCTTGTGATTAAAATGAGAACATTATAAAGATGTGTAAAAGAGAAGGAAAAAAATGCCACAGACAAGACCAAGGACACATTTGTGACACAAAGCTGTGTGTGTGTGTGTGTGTGTGTGTGTGTGTGTGTGTGTGTGTGTGTGTGTGTGTGTGTGTGTGTGTGTGTGTGTGTGTGTGTGTGTGTGTGTGCCTTTTGAGCAACTGTTGAAGCACATCTCATCTTGGAGAACATCACGTTTTCTATAGCAAACCTTTAATCTGTTACAGTATGACTCACATATCAGTGACCGTCACAGAATCCTGGGTAAGGTCACATTTTAGCTCTGTTGAGTGGATATAAGTCCAATTCCTCATTCTATTTTCAGGTTCTGCGTTGATTCATCTCAGAAGCAACGAGCCAACAGGATAACAGCTTTGAAACGGTGAGTCCATTTTATGATCACTTTAATATGATAGGCTATATGACTTTAGCATGCCAGCACAAGTACTGTACTGCACAATTTTGAGGTAATTTTGTACTTTTCCAATTTCCAATACTTTTACTTGTACTCCACTACTTCTCAGATCCAAATATTGTACTTTTAACTCCACTACATTTATTTAAAAACGTAGCCGATCTACAAGCTGACAATGCGCAACGCGACGTATATTGTGAGCTTGCAGATCTGGTATTTTCAAAAAGTTTTCTATACATTTGAAACTTGAAATGGGACAAAATTCTGCACAATAAGTACATTTTGATGTTGATACTTTTACTCATTCTGAGTTCTGGACTTTTACTTGTAACAGAGTATTTCTATATTGCAGAGAGAGAGAGAGAGAGGGAGAGGGAGAGGGGAGGGAGGGAGAGGGAGAGTGAGGGAGAGATTAATTTGCGGTTTTCTTGAATAAATAAATGTAACCAGGTGCGGCAGGGAATTTACGCTTAGACATTCAAATTGTACGACTACACCACCTTGAGGTATCAAGGAATAGAAGGGATAGGTGAATACTCTAAATTGGGTTCCCCACAAACAAATTCACACAATGAGACATGAGATATGAACTTCCCCCAAATACATGTAGGCCTATTAGTGGAACACACACTGTTAAAAACTACAAATACTGGCATACATACTGAATTGATTAACTAATTAAAATCACACATTGCAGTCACAGCTCGTAAGGTAAAGATCAAATACTACAATATAAAGCTTAAAAAACAGAGTCAGCTGCCAGTGGGCAACAACCACTTTTAGGGGAAAGCTAAGCTACAGAATAGGCTACACCACTATAACCACCTAAGAGCACAGCACACACAGCAAACAGCTCCCTGACTCTGGATGGGCAATACACTCAGCATTGGGGGAAACAAACAAAAGACAAAACTTAATTAATTCACACAGTAAAATAAATGGCTCAAATAATCAAATAGATCTAAAGGAGTGGGAACAACATACATTTAGTACACAATATAAATATAAACTAAATAAATAATTGTAACAAATTGTTTGATTGTAAACCTTGAAATGTCCATGTGTGCTCACACATTCCCTCCTGCCACATGAAAGAGGTCAGCACAGCTAGCCAGCTAGGGCACATGAATTATCAACCTGAATGATGACAGATAATGTTTAGATTCATAAGGAATTAACATAGACCTGAATGGTAACCGCTACATTTAGATAAAGAATGAAACATGATTAAAACAGTCTTGAGACATGTTACTCACCCTGGCACTAGTATAAATAAAAACCCAGCAGCAGACCCAGGTCTCGAGACCCTCGGCAGCGTTCACCAAACATCTGATGTTTGGCAGATTAACAGGGCCTTTAAATAGTCACCTGACACTTTCACTTGGAAACTGGTTCCTTTTTGTGTCACACTGACTGACTGACTGAACAAAAATGTATGATTTCATAGTAAATGCGACAACTACGCCTACTATACTTACTTTATGTGACAAAAACAAAACAGTTTTCTGTAGATTTGTTAAACAACATGAATGTAATTATTTTTTGCAGTAGCCTATTGTTAACATTGTGTTCATCATTATTACTGTTACCAGATGAAGCTGTGTTTTCTGATCTGCGTGATCTCCATGCTGGCTGTGGCAGTTCAGTCTGACTATGACTATGACTATGAAGACTACCCAGACTGCGGCGGATCGACAGGTAGGCCCATTAAGACCAGGAAAGCTGTGTCATTTTAGAATTGAACCACTTCAACGTTATTTTTATGCTTTAGTGATTCAAAAATAGCAGATATACAAGATTCCTCTAGTCTACAGGATCCTACTGGTCAATAAAAACACATTGAAGACCCTAACAGGAGCCCTTGTACAAGGCTTATTTGACTATGCATGGACCTCGCAGCCAAATATGAACGCAAAACGCTGTTTATTAGGTTGAAATAAAGAGGACGGGGAGCAGACGTATATCGTATGCGGACATTCAAAAATGTCTTCGTTTAATCTGTTATTTCAACACATTCTCTCTTATTTGAAACTAATAATGAAATCTGTGTTTGGATTTATACTGAACTCCAGCTACTTCTGCTTTTGCAACAAATCACCCTAATGTCTCTTTGCTGTGGACTTTTAACAGTTAGCAGACCATTAACCATTATTATTTTACTGTCTCTCTAGATGGATGTTATGAAATATGTTTGTACTGGTACTGGTACTACTACTGGTATGGTGGTATGGCTTGCAAGTATTGTTGTTAAGGTACGTATGTACACACATGACTACTGAGTACTGACAACTTACTAGTACATCACATATACTGTACACAGAATGACTAACAACTACTACGTCAAATGCACACATGAATGACTACAACCGAAGGTCACACTTACTATGAAACTCTACATTTCCTGTCAGTCCGTTAAGGCTCATTCATAGTCTGGAGTTTCGGTGGTGAGGTGACCACCGGAGCTGAAATAACGTTGAGCGGTGGTGAGTAAAAACAGAGAGAAGGGCTAGGGTGTTGGAGGTGGTTTGCTCTTCACCGCGGCTCGTGACGTCATGTTGTAGTTCGGTGGTCACCTCACCACAAAGAAATACAGATTATGAAAAGCGCTTTAGTCACCCCCACGCCTCCATATATGGTCACGCATCATGACATCACGTCTAGTCACCCACGAGTCCACGACTCCATATATGGTCACGCATCGTGACGATTTTTATACTCAATAACTTTCAACTATGGGTGACATGCTTCCAAAAAAAAAACACTGAGGTCCTGCTGGGTCACAACGCACAGTCAATTCAATTAAAGCACTGGCACAACTCAGACACTGATGAGGCTGCATTTGAAAAGGTCTTTCAAAAAGTAACCTCTACCAGTCATGTCTTTGTAAACAGAGTCAAGCTGCAGACATACAACGGTAACAATCAACTGGGGAAATCCGACCAGTGGCTAGTAGTGATGGCGAAGAATAGAGTTCTCAACAGGGCCGGGAATTAAGGTCTGGCTCTGCCTAACTGGGGTGGCCCGAGGCCCCGTCTGGCCTTAATAACTAGCACACATTTTACACCCTACCCGGCCCGAAAACGTAAAAGAAAAAAAGGTCCATATAATATTTGGACCTTTTTTCTTTTCTTTTGCCTTTGCCTTATTATGGGCATTCCCAGACGATGTGCTAATACAATCCCTAATTTGCCCATATATGGAGACCCCTGATTTCATCAATATTAAGCCCATATAACATTATAACTTTAACTTTCATATATTCTCATTTCAGGTCAAGTATTTAAAACCTTTAATCTTGATGATTATGGCATACAGCTCATGAAAAGCAAAATATCTTATCTCAAAATATTAGAATATTTTACGAGACCACTAATCGAAAAATGTCCCTAAAGCAAACCTGGGCTTCCATAACGAATTTGAAGTCGGTGGGGCGAACGGTTCTTGAGTTACAGGATTACACACAGACAGACGTACAGAGACTTGGTGCATTTATAGATAGATTAGGGAAGAAAATTTACTTTTACACTATTCTAATGTTTTGAGAAGGAGCTGTATGAGCCGGCCAGCAACTCTACATCTGAACTCACTGACACCAGATTAATAATTTAACTCCTGGTTCTCAACCGTGCCGTATTAAGAAGCTCTGTTGTTTCAGCACGGCTTCTCAGGCATCTTACTGGTACTTCAAATACTGTGTACAAAATGTAAGGTCATTCTTTATTTATTGCTGGTCTCAGTTGAGCCTTTCTATTATAACTCCAACTCTTCATTCTGTTCTCAGGTTAGGCCAGGCGGGCCTGCTAAATAAACAGGGCCAGGCGGGCCTGCTACTTATTACTTAGGTGAGTCAAATATGTTCTGCTGTTCAGATAAAACTTGTACTCCAATGTATACACAATCACTATTAAACTAGTACAATTTATACACAATCAATATTAAAGTAGTACAATGTTAGCTATCACACAAAAGGATGTCATTCAGTACAATGTCAGCGACGCATTGTGAGCTTGTAGATCGGCTATTTTCAAATGGCCGAAAGGTTTAGTTTAGTGTAGTGTATGTTTTGTAATAATAATCCAGATCTAGTCTACAGAGTATCTATATAGTAACTAACGTTTTCAAATTATTGTAGTGGAGTAAAAGTACAATATTTAAGTAAAAGTAGGCTGACATTTGGAAATATACTCCTGTAAAGTAAGAAAATCCTCAAAAGTGAATTTAAGTACTATTCTGTACTGGCCATATATGGAGTGTGTCTTGAGTGTACAGGGTTTGATGAGGTCTGGCCATATATGGAGTGTGTCTTGAGTGTACAGAGTTTGATGACGTCAGATCAACATGGAATGTCAGGTCAGCTGTTCAGCTCCATATATGGATATCTAAGGGAAGATCTATAGACCGATTCCGTAGCGGGTCTCATGGTCGCAGCCTACGTATTTCCTGTAGGCGGACTCGACGTAGCTGCGGGGGTAAAACCCTCACCAGGCGCACCTCGTCCACTATAGTGAACGGCAGAGTGACTGATGTTAGTTTGCCTCAAACTTTACTCCTTTACCTGCTTTTTTACTAACACTAACATTACAAAGATGCCCAGAACATCGAGATGAACCTGTGTAGTTTATGGCTGCTCCAACAGTAGTGGCAACATAAAAATAAAATAAAAACGGAATGTCTAATATCCACCGCGGTGGCGGAGACCAGAGCCATTGAGCAATGGTTGAGACAAAGCAGTGAAAGATACATAACGCCAGTCTTACCCAATACCAAATATTTCTGTTTTATTAACACAAGGCTGCTGTACTTTATACCTCATACTTTAAATGCTTAGTATGAGGTATAAAATACAGCAGCCTTGTGTTCATAAAACAGAAAGATTGGGTATTGGGTAAGACTGAAATTATGTATCTTGCAGGATTCTTCACTGCTTTGTCTCAACCATTACTCAATGGCTCTGGTCTCAGCCATCGCGGTGGATATTAGACATTCCGTTTTATTTTATTTGTTATGTTGCCACTACTGTTGGAGCAGCCATAAACTACACAGGTTCATCTCGATGTTCTGGGCATCTTTGTAATGTTAGTGTTAGTAAAAAAGCAGGTAAAGGAGTAAAGTTTGAGGCAAACTAACATCAGTCACTCTGCCGTTCACTGTAGTGGAAGAGGTGCGCCTGGTGAGGGCTTTACCCCCGCAGCTACGTCGAGTCCGCCTACAGGAAATACGTAGGCTGCGACCATGAAACCGGTACGGAATCGGTCTATAAGCTCTTGCACCTGCAACGGTCTATGAGCTTGTAGATCAGATATTTTCAGTACACGACACCATTGTACGACAAAGTATAATCAGTGCTGCTCCTGAGCTGCAGGCAGCAAAGTATTACTGTACTGTACTGTACTGTACTTATACTTATACTGTACTTGTAAAGTAACTACGTACATTTACCGTACTGTACTTAAAGGCACTTTTGAGGATTTTCTTACTTTACAGGATAATTTCCAAATTAAATTGGTCAAAAATCCTACTTTTACTTCTACTCCACTACATCTCAGAGGAAAATATTGTACTCTTACTCCACTACAAAAAGTTGATAACTTTACTTACTACAGTTATTTTGTAGATTTTGATCATTACTAATACAAAACATGCATTAACTCTTCAGCCCTTTATATTTGGCCATTTGAAAATAGCAGATCTACAAGCTCACAATGCGTCATATTGTGATGCATTGTGACCTAGATCTGCTTTGTCCTAAACATTTTTATACGTTGCATACATTTGAGAACTTGAGAAGAAATGTAACGTTCTGTATACTGAGTACTTTGTACTTTTGGTACTTCTACCTATTTTACTCATACATTTAGATTTCTGGACTTTCACTTGTGACTGAGCATTTCTACATGTTTTACTATTAAGTAAAAAAATCACACCTGTGTGAAGTGATGGGTGCTCTTATAACCATACATCATCTCATTCCGGCCAATCACAATTTTTTGTCCTCACCTTCGTCTTCAATGTTTGTGTTTACACAAACACTCAAAGCTGACCATTCATTGTCGATGGCATTCAATGTTTGTGTGTGCACAAACCCTCATGGAGAGGCTATAGCACCTCTCAAACATGAGTTATTTTTCCACCACTGTTTGTTACAGCTGATGCTAATGCTCTAGTGTGTTTATAGATATCTAGTTGTATTAATTATTCTAATGCGACTAGTGTGTCTAGATATCCACTTGTATTCATTATTCTAATGTGACTAGTGTGTCTAGAATAGATATCCACTTGTATTCATTATTCTAATGCGACTAGTGTGTCTAGATATCCACTTGTATTCATTATTCTAAAGTGACTAGTGTGTCTAGATATCCACTTGTATTCATTATTCTAATGCGACTAGTGTGTCTAGATATCCACTTGTATTCATTATTCTAATGCGACTAGTGTGTCTAGATATCCACTTGTATTCATTATTCTAATGCGACTAGTGTGTCTAGATATCCACTTGTATTAATTATTCTAATGCGACTAGTGTGTCTAGATATCCACTTGTATTAATTATTCTAATGCGACTAGTGTGTCTAGATATCCACTTGTATTCATTATTCTAATGCAACTAGTGTGTCTAGATATCCACTTGTATTCATTATTCTAATGCGACTAGTGTGTCTAGATATCCACTTGTATTAATTATTCTAATGCGACTGTGTGTCTAGATATCTACTTGTATTCATTATTCTAATGCGACTAAAACATTTTGAATTGTCTTTGATAGATGTCTTAGATGCTTAATGCTCCAGTGCTGACCCCGGAGAACCCAGTGGACACAAACCAGACGACCATGAGGGAAGAGGAGGACGGATTTTATTTATAACTGAATTTATGTAAATGTTATCATTAAAATGTTCTGTCAAGACAGCTTAATACATTGATCTAAATGTTATCATTAAAATATTCTGTCAAGACGGCTTAATACATTTAAATAAGCTTCAAGTTCACAGAAGATCTCTTTTTCTTTATTTTTTCTAGTTTTTAGGTATAGTGTAGTCAATTAACAATGCCAACTAACACTCCTATAGTTAACACAAAACCCTGGACATTAAAAATGTAATTGTTTAAAATGTTCTGCCAAGACAGCTTCATAAATTGAAATAAGCTTCAGTTTCACGGGAGATAGTGTAGGTATAGTGTGTCAATTAACAATGTTGAGTAACAACACTACTGATAACGAAAAACCCTGGATGTAAAAAATGTAGTCATTTAACAGTTGGGAGTTTTTCCAGTTGTTGGTTCTTCAGTTTGAGGATTCCTTCATGTTAAAATGTCTGAGAAACACTGGTATTATGACTGTCTTCCTCTGTCTAACCTCCCTTTTGTTCAGTTGTTAAATGTCATACGCAGTGCTTTATGCCACAGACACCCCCTGTGCCAACATATACCACAGACACCCCCTGTGCCAACATATACCACAGACACCCCCTGTGCCAACGTATGCCACATACACACCCTGTGAGCAGACGTAGAATACGCACATCGACAGGCTGGGTGCTGGGCTAAAAGAAACTTAAAGGGTAAGACCACTTTTTTTGAGGTTTGGGTTGTGTAGTTACTTTGCCATGATGCAACTCCAAATGTGGACAAGAAATAAAAAATAACTGCTCCAGTGATTAGAAATTGATAATTCAAAATATGCTCCTCATTGACTTACATTGTAGCTAAAACAGCTCTCAAAGTCACTCTTTTAGTACGTAAACAAACACAAACAATGTTGATTCAGACAATATAGAGCATCACCAAAACTCATGTGGTTTTATTTTTTCATAAAAATGTTATCTTCCTGTTGATTTGTCCATTTTATTGGGAAGAAAACCCGGACTGGATCCGTGGATCCGGATCCAGATCTTCAAATAGTAAAATCAACAGGAATCTAACATTTTTATGAAAAAATAAAACCACATGAGTTTTGGTGATGCTCTATATTGTCTGAATCAACTTTGTTTGTGTTTGTTTACGTACCAAAAGAGTGACTTTGAGAGCTGTTTTAGCTACAATGTAAGTCAATGAGGAGCATATTTTGAATTATCAATTTCTAATCACTGGAGCAGTATTTTTTTATTTCTTGTCCACATTTGGAGTTGCATCATGGCAAAGTAACTACACAACCCAAACCTCAAAAAAAGTGGTCTTACCCTTTAAGTGAATTGGATGGAGCTCGCACACCATAGGTACTAGCAAGACGTTCTTTATTTAAATACTGACTGATCTGTTAGATCTTCATCAGGTCATGTGAACATACACACAAGTTTGTACATTTATAATAAGGGAGTGCCCCCATTACCCAATCAAAAACACCACATTTTGGTGCCCCTCCCATCACTACAGGTGTGACTCGTCAACCCTGAGTGAGTGGGTGGGGACCCAGACATATTGATGTGAATATAGTCTGTTCAGAAGATTTAGTGCACTAGTTAAAAACATTTTAAAACCAATAAAAAAAAAAAACATACATGTATGTCTATATTCAAATTATCGGTGCATCAAATAAAGGTCCCACATGTCCTGTACTAGGTCTGTGGGCTTAAATTTCCATTTCCAATGTTATTTCTATTTGTTGCATTGTTCTCCTTTTGTAGGGCAAAAAACTGAAAAACAGGAAAATACTGATGCAGATACATAAAGAACAATCAAGAACACTACCAAATGATCTACATAAAGACACCAAAACTATATATATATATAAAGTACACACCAAAAAGAAATGCATGAAAACAACAACATATGCACCAGGTTGGATTTATTAATTTAAATTTTAAAGTGGAGAAGCAGAGCTTCACTCCAAACAAAGGGGTTTCTACAGGAAATGTCTCATTTCGTCTTCTTGGTTTAGGCCCCTCGGCATCATGGTTTGAAGAGTATGAATGTGGTAACTTTCTCTTCTTAATAAGAGGTTATTTATGTTACCTCCCCTTCTTGGGGTTTTTACATGCTCTATACCAATGTATCTCAGGGAGGAGACACTATGGCAGGGGTACCCAACTGGCGGACCGCGGTCCGGTCGCCACCTCTTTGCGGACCTTTTTAAGTTAATAATATAAATAACATCAGATGGTACATTTCTCATGTGAAATTGCTGCAAAGGCCCCCAAATTGTCCCCCAAGTGCCCCCAAAATTCTGGCGCGCGCTATGCGCGCGCGCAGTGTGGCCTGCCAGGGCGTATAACTCCCGGCCTGATTTGGAGTTCCACTCCGGGCCTGCACTCTGCACCCCATTATTGGTTGGGTGGAAGGCGATCTGATTTGTATAAGCTTGGCTTGACCATACTAAACGGGCATAGAGCCCCGCTCTCCGATGGACGCCGCGCATGGGACCGGACCTCGGTCATATTCAAAAAAATATTTGTGGACCTTCATCATTTCTAGTTGAGGACCCCTGCACTATGGTTTGCTTCAGCAAAGTGTAAGGCCACTGGACTACGTTGATCCCTGGTGCGTATGTTGCTCCGGTGTTCAGCAATCCTGGTCTTGAGAGCTCTGGTGGTCTTTCCTACATAGGCGAGACCACAGGGACATGATATTAGATACACAACATTGTTTTGGTTACAGGTAATGATCCCTCTAATTTTTATTTTCTTCCCTGTGTGAGGATGGTTATATGTGGTGCACTTCGTAGTGAAATTGCACTGTGTGCAGGCTCCACATCTATAGTTCCCATCTGGGACATCTAGAAAAGTACATTTTCTTAGGGGAGGTAGATCTGATTTAACCAATACATTTCTCAAATTTGGGGGACGTTTGTATACCACCCTTGGGGGATCTTTGAATATATTACCTACTTGTGGGTCTGTACTAATTATATGCCAATGTTTTTTAATGATGCCCTCGAGTTCCTTGCCAACAGGAGAGTACTGCAGGAAACAACATGTACTGGTGTCAGTAGGTTTAGCCTGTCTTTTTGTGAGACACTCTTCCTGCGTGATAAACATATGCTTATCTCTAGCTGATTTTATCCACTGTTCTGGGTAACCCTTTTGTCTAAATCTCAAGTCTAGTTCGTTTGCTTGTTTTTTGAAAACGGCCTCATCGCTGCAGATTCTGCGGATCCGACTATATTGGCTGATTGGTAGACTTTTCTTTAGATGAGTAGGGTGGAAGGAATCGGCCTGTAGATAGGAACACTTGTCTGTTTTCTTTCTATAGAGGTCAGTGGCAAACCCATTACCATCTCTCTTTATGAGTATGTCCAGAAAATTGATTTCCTGCAGGTCATGGCAGATAGTAAATTTTAGATGTTCATGACAACTGTTAACATAGGTAAAGAACTCCATAAGAGTGTTCTCAGAACCTTGCCATATCAGGAATACATCATCCACATAACGTTTCCATAGTTTAATGTGTTTAAGAAAAGGATTTGCTGGGTTGGACACAAACATTTCTTCAAA
Organism: Protomyctophum parallelum; assembly: GCF_964188405.1. Taxonomy (NCBI): domain Eukaryota; kingdom Metazoa; phylum Chordata; class Actinopteri; order Myctophiformes; family Myctophidae; genus Protomyctophum; species Protomyctophum parallelum. Next base: position 1,389,975 of record NC_139719.1, read on the forward strand.
CAGTGCAACGTAGAGGGAACTGAATTGGGGGCTCATTTTGCTTCCCATTGAGGTCCCCTTACGTTGAACATAGTGCGTATCTTGGAACATGAAGACATTTTTCTTCAAAACTATTTCAGCCAGTTCCCTAATACACTCTGTACTAGGTAGAACATCAGGGTCTCTTTGACTAAGGAAGTGTGTGAGGGCTTCTAAACCCCCCTGGTGGTCAACATTGGTAAATAGACTTTCTATGTCCATTGTTACAAGGATATAGTTGTTTTGATCTAGGTCTTGGATGGATTTCAAGATGTTAATCATATCCATAGAGTCACGTACATGTGACGGTAAGGCAGTGGCATACGGTTTTAGAAAATAATCAACAAAACTCGAAATCTTTTCAGTAAGAGAATCTATGGCTGAGACTATAGGTCTCCCCGGTGGGTTATCCAATCTTTTATGGATTTTGGGCAGAGTATAAAAAACAGGCATAACAGGATGTTCTACTTTCATGTACTCATACTCTTTTTTTAGTGGTCTCCCCACTTTCATATAAGGTTTTTAATATTTCGTCAATTTCTGTTTTGAAGACAGGGGTGGGGTCTCTATTCAATTTCTCATAAAAGGTAGTATTCGCCAGTTGCGTATGTATTTCCTTTTCATAATCAGTGCGGTTTAGGATACATATCGCACCCCCTTTGTCTGCTGGTTTAATCACTACTGTGGTATCACATTTAAGTTCTGATAAAGTTACATACACACCCTGTGCCAACATATACCACAGACACACCCGTGCCAACATATGCCACAGACACACCCTGTGCCAACGCATGCCACAGACATTATGCCACTACAACTCCAGAACTACACATCAGCCATGTGGGCAGAGGCAGACGTACATACAGTACGTTAGCAATGCTTTCATATCAAAATAATGTGCCCTGTAATGTGTCAACAACACTATCTCACCTGGGACTACACTATATTCACCCACTGTAGCACATGAAATACAGTATGGATTCTAGAAAATGATTAAAGGGATAGTTCAGATTTCTTTAACTTGAGTTGTATGAAATACTTGCCATTAATATAGTGGTTGCAACTGTATTAATTGATTGCCAGAGTCCTGTGGTGGGAGTTCTGCTCTGGTTTTGGTGAAATATCAAGTAGTTCCGGTCATTTTGTGGGGGGCACTGGGGGCCACGCAGTAAAGGTAAATGAATCCACAAAACTAACGTTATTTGTATTGTTGACCTATTTCTAAAATATGAGTGCAACTTTCGTTATTTTTTTACCCCTCTATTCACACAGAGCTATGTTTTTTGTGTCCATATCACTACGCCCAAAAAATAGTTCCATGTGATAGAGGGGTCAAAGTTGAACGAAAGTCGCGCTAATATTTTAGAAATAGGTCAACAATACAAATTACGTTCGTTTTGTGGATTAATTTACTTTTACTGCGTGGCCCCAGTACCCCCCACAAAATGACCGGAACTACTTAATATTGACCAAAACCAGAGCAGAACTCCCACCACGGGACTCGGGCAATGAATTAATACAGTTGCAACCACTATATTAATGGCAAGTATTTCATACAACTTAAGTTCAAAAAATCTGAACTATCCCTTTAATAATAATAATAATAATAATAATAATAATAATAATGACCATCACATGTGGCCTTGATGTTTGTTTGATATTCTAGCTAATAGTGTATTTCCTCTTTGAGGGCACAGTTCCAATATCATCTGTTTCTGCAGCAAACACACTTTATTTCTGTCATTCACTCTTTTGTCCACTAGGTGGTAGTATTGTACCTGGCCCTATTGGGCCTCTCCAGTCAGAACCTTCTTTTAGAGCAGTGGTTTCCAACCACTGCTCACAGTTAAATGATGGAGAGTTGGTAACCAAATTGAACCTTAATTGATCCTTAACTCGTGAGAGTGTAAATGAAACCAAATGGACCAGGGACGGATGAACCCCCACAAGGGCCCCTGGGCAGGTATCTTTTTGGGGGGCCCCATAGTGTGTGCGCGCGCGAAAAGTTCGTGTTTTTATCATCTCCTTTTTACCTAAATTTAACAAAATCAACGGCCAATGAAGGGCCTCAAACCCAGTACCGTGCGGCCCAATTTCCCCAGAGGGCCCCTGAGAAGAAGAAGAAGAAGAAGAAGAAGAAGAAGAAAAATGCTTTCTGGTAAATCAAGTTTACCCTGGGTAACTGGACTAAGCATCAGATACTTGTTTATCATGTGCATCATGTCAACATTTCTGATTGTGATTCTTGTTTGCATTGTGTGTTTTCTTGCTTGTCTATGTTTTGCCACTGATCTGTGCAGCACTTTGGTCAACCTTGGTTGTTTTAAAACGTGCTTTATATAAAGATTGATTTTATTTGATTCGATTTCCTTCTCCCTCCTTCCTTCCCTCCCTCTCTCTCTCAATTTGAATAAAACGGAAGAACCACATCCTACTAAGCTGTTGTGTCTGCAACTGCATGTGTTCGTTGTTTTTGGCCAATAGGTAGTAGGCCTAATCACTTATCACGTGCAAATGTGATAAGTTAGCTCATGAATGAAAACAGCACTGTATGTCTTGAAGGTTACAGTAGCCTATGTGTCAGCATATAGGTTAGGAGCAATCAGGATATATAATATTGAAATAGAAACAGTTGGCTAAAACTATAATATTATCCCGCAGGGGGAAATCACTCGCCCAGAGGAGCAGCAGTTAAGATTACAACTTGTGTAAAGCTCGTTCGCCGCTTGCCTCTGCGTCTAACAACAAAACAAGGGTTTGCATAAATAACTGGAAGACAGTTCAACATGAATTAAAAGCTTGTTTATGCTGTTGCAATATGAAGCAAGCTAGCCCTCCAAGCAGAACCCAATGGTACTGAAGTTTCTGACTTTTTGACGACACAGACCATGGGGTCCTGTTCCAGCAGTACCATGCCACCTGGTACGCGGGCACACATAAAACATAAACAACGTGTTTACGGCCTGTCTGCGCTCTTTGACGACTTTTTTTGTGTGAGGGCTTCTGAATCTGTGAAGTATAAGTACCTATACATGCCGCTGCGAATATCTCCTGTGGCGCGGAAGCCGTTAAGTATTTTGAATCTTTGTTTGACCGATTTGGTCGCTTTGATTCTTCTCTTCCTTCCTTGTTTGACACCTGATTGTACCGCCTATCTGGCTAGATAGTGGCGCTATAGCTATGACAGAGCAGATCAGAGGCAGGGACGTAGCCGCACAAGCCAACCGCACACCGGGAGGCGGTACAATAAACGGTAAACAAACAAGAAGAATCAAAGCGACCAAATCGGTCAAACATAGATTAAAAATATTTAACAGCTTCCGCGCCACAGGAGATATTCGCAGCGGGATGTATAGGTACTTATAGTTCACAAATTCAGAATAACTCAAACAAAAAAAGGCTGTCAAACGCCGCAGATACGATCTTAGCGAGCATATTTATGTCCGCGTTCCAAAATTCCCATACGGAAATATAGTTATGAACAGGGACCCTACATAAAACTCATCAAAATTTCAGAAAAGCTTTATGGAGGGTTCCGAGAGGGGCTAGAAGCAAACCTACCTTGGTTTCTCTGAACTACTGTACACACACACACACTGACAGGGCTGTCGCTAACTCAGAGCTCCACAGTTTCTGACGAAGAAAAATAAACATAAATAAACCGGAGGTTGTTGACATATCAACCTAGGGACAGGTAACCCTATATTAGTAAAACCAAGAGCTTACCTCGATGCTACGAGCACAAACAAACACCACTCAACAGCCTGACTGGAACAGGAAACAACCTGGGTAAAACACCGCCTATTCCCTATGCCTGGCCGGCTACCTTATATGCTGAGCTGAGGGGGGGTGGTGCTATGACACCTATTGGTTCAGTCCCACTGATTACATTCGTCCCCCCAACATTGAATCGGCGTCCCGACGATATGGCCCCCCCATTGTGCTGGTGACATACTGTTTGACGGTATGGCAGCCGGTGAGGGTTGGGGTGGCAACCAGCATTCCTTCGACTGCTACGGCGCAGACCAGGGGAAGGTGGCGATAGATGTTCTTCTGAGCCTTCAATGGATCCCGGGCTACTTCCCTGGTCTTGTCCCGGATGCAGTGGGCTCCCTTGATCCTCCGGTTCTGGTGTTCGTATGCCTGGATCTCTTCTCACCTCATCCTCCAGGACCATAACGATCGATTCCTCCGAGTCACTTAGGGCATGACCTGGAGTTGTACGGTCCAGAGTGACAGGTACTGGATTTACCGGTTGGACATCAGGTCCCTCCCTCTCTGGTGCACTCCGCAGCTCTGTTCGGTGTAGTCGCAAGGCAGGGCCATCCTGGTGGACAGGGGCGACGGTATATACCATCCCCTGGTCATGGGATATGTTCACCACTCGATAAAGGCAGGAATGCCAGCGGTCTTGGATCTTGTTCCTCCCTCTCACCTGGTGATTCCTCTTGTAAACGAACTGGCCCACTTCTAGACCAGGACTAGTCACCTGCTGGTTATGTCGTCTGTTCCGTTGCTCTGCTTTGGCATGGAGTTGTTGCCGTACGTGGTCGTACACTGTCCTTAGGGACTCTTGGTGTTTTCGTACCCATTCCTCTGGTGCCTCCTCACCTGGGTCTTCGTCAACCCCAAGGAGAAAATCGACAGGGAGCTGGGGTTCGCGGCCAAACATGATATAGTGGGGAGCTAAACCAGTAGTGTGATGTGCAGTAGTATTGTAAGAGTAGGTTAGTTGGGACAGGTGCTGAGGCCAGCGTCTTTTTAGCTCTGATGGTAGAGTACGGAGGAGGTTGTGGAGCGTCCTATTGAACCGCTCGCACTGGCCATTTCCCTCAGGATGGTATGGGGTCGTCCTGGTTTTTTTTATGCCGTAGGTGGCACACAGCTGCTTTATTATTTTGCTTTCAAAGTTTCGCCCTTGGTCAGAATAAATGCGGCTGGGGGCCCCGAACAGGTGGAACCAGTGTTTCACCAATATATCTGCCACAGTGCTCGCCCGCTGGTCTCTTGTTGGTATTGCCTGTGTGAACTTGGAGAAAACATCTGTGATCACTAGAACATTTTCTCGTCCATCACTGGCTGGTTCTAGTAGAGTAAAATCCATAGCTAGTAGCTCATTAGGTCGAGATGCCTGGAGGCTTCCTCTGTATGCCCTTATTCTAGGGCCTTCCTTTGCTAGGATGCATCTCAGTTACGGCACCACTTTTCAATGTCCTTTGACATACAAGGCTTGCCTGGCTCAGACACGCTTCCATTCTGAAAAAATGCTTTTACATTCGTGTGAATCTCAGGTATGCAGCAGCACAGCTTATCAATCACATCATCCTATAGTGTTAGCCAGGAAACCTTTGTGTGAGCTTCCTCCAGGAAGTGTTAGAGCAATGCATGTAGTTAATTTGCCTTTTTTGTTTGTATTCTTTCAGGATATCCTTGCAGTTCTTTCTGCTGTATCTGAGGGCAGGGCTATAGTTGAGAGCCTGGTCGGTGACTTTATCACGACAAAGGAGAGACGTGCCATGGTTCGGATTTTGGTGTCCCACCTGATAGAAAAATGTGGACAAACGTGAGTAAACATTTACAGTATTTTGTTTTAATTGTTTTCTGCCCTGACTTTAAAAGGTCATATGTTCAATCCCCGACAAAGTCATAGTAAATGTCTTGTTGACATTTAGAGTGTTTTTACAGTAACTGTTTTATTGTCTAATGATTGTATCTGTACGTGTTGGCCATTTTCAGACCTTCCGCAGCGACCAAAACGTCCCTGGCTTCTGCTTTGATCAATGCATTCCCCTGCTTAAGGGATGGCAGTCGCAGTGGTTTTGTGAGTACCTTTTGTGAAGTAAAACTTAATACTCAAGTAGACATTTGAGGCTCATGGGCTTATATGGGGATTATTTTAATATCTTGTCAGGAAACATGGTATGCCCAGGGGCGATCCCACCATCCAGCAACTGGGTTTCTAGAGGAAAGGCTCCGTAACATCAGGAAGCGGTTGAGGAGCTCGGACAGGCCACCGAGGGAACGAGAGACTGGAGACCGGAGAGAGACCATGATCATACCAGGTAATGCACTGTCTGTCACAGACAGACGGGTCTGCAATAAAGTATCTCTATGGCAGTGGTTCAACCCTTTTCATCTCAATGCCCATTATTTATTCAGCATTTGAGCCACACCACCATTTCATTGGATTTTGTTGTCGTTGGATAAGATTTTGTCCAACAATTCCATTCCAATTCCATGCTGTATGGTTCCATGCTCCATTGTTTAGGAGAGAGAACAGGCAAATGCTGATCAAAATAACAATTCTTCTACATTCTCTAAATGTGTAGACTTGTAAATTAAGTAATGGAGATGTTTAACAATAATTTAACTGACTGTAATCTGAGATCACAGGGTCGCATGGCCTGATGTAATATTTATATTTGACAACAGTGATCTTTTGTATTTTTCAGCGGCCACCATATCCGCAGAGCGAGCTGTGCAGTTTACAGAATGGCTGAAGAACAACTCGCAGCCCCTCACCCAGGTGGAGGCATATATGCCCGACACCAGCCACTACAGGTCAGGATGGATACGGGCAGACGACTCAAAGTCCATTCCTGAGGTCCTGGCCGAGTTCCCTCGTCTTGCTTCTCCAGGCATGGTATGTCAAACTTCAAATATATGTATAGTAGCCTAGGCGCATGTTTGCTACAGCAGAAACGGAACTACTGTTGAGTCTATGGGTCACGTCACCGCAAGTCAATTCAGTTTGGTAAATAGGAGGAGGTGCGTTTAGCCATTTTGTGAGAATTTGAAACTGCCACTCATTGTTTAACCCTATAGTACACACAGGGCATACTGTATAAAGCCCACTTCTTTTCAGAAGTAGTGGAGTTGGTGCATATAATTCTTATTTGCATTCCTACAGGCTGTCTTGGCCATGCATCCTAGACTTTCTTTTATTAACGTGCTTCTTTTCAAGTAGCAGTTTAGTAATAGTTGAGTGTATTGTCATATTGTCTACATGACCTTGTTTCTCAATTTGTCTCCATCTTTTAGATTGCACAAGATTTTTCCATACTACACGGAGAGGCTGCACCTAAACTATTCGAGACGTGGGTTCCTCTTTACGCTGACAAGATCATTCATCTGGCGAGACGCGATGGGAAGTTCTCAGTGCCAGAGGAACAGATCACAAAAGGTAAAAGTTATAACAAACTTTGCAAATGATTATTTTTCATGCTTTTCTGGGTACTCAAAGACACTTTACATATGAACTTAACCCATTCTGTGCGGGAACCCCTTTTGGTGTTTTACTTTAGATATTGAAAATAGCAGATCTACAAGCTCATAGCGCGGCACTGAGTGCTGCGCTATGAGCTAGTAAGTCTGCTACTTTTGAAAAATCGTGAAAATCTTTGAATATATATTCTTTCACAGCAAACGTTTTTAACTCAAATCTTTGCTTCTGAGGGGTTCCTGGAATAACGTATTTTCAGATGGGGGTCGGAGGCCAAATACAGATAATTCTGGGGGTCTTTTTTTTTTTTTTTAAGATATTTTTTTGCGGCTTACGCCTTTATTGATTTTTTTTAAGGGATAGAAAGTAGGCTGACAGGAAACGGGAGAGAGATGGGGGGATGACATGCGGTAAAGGCCGTGTCGGGTCCGGGAGTCGAACCCGCGGCACACCGCGACTGGATCACCAGTCCGGTGCCCAGACCGTTACGCCACGGCCTGGGCATTCTGGGGGTCTTTGATATGAAAATGGTTGAGCACCACTGACATAGAAGTCGAAATGGGTTAACTAACATCAAACAAGAAAGTAAGCAAACTGCAAAAGGATATTGGAAGAGGATTGTGAGATATCTTGATGGGATTTGAGTTGACTTTTGCATGAGGGGAGTCAGAGTTATGGCTGGCGTTGGTGAAGGCCTTGTTCCCCAGGGTGCTGTACTTGCTTGGTGATAGGGGCGAGTATGTTGGTGTCTGTGGAGGTGGTGAGTGAGTGAGGGAGTGGTGGTGTAGATCAGTCAGGTTGTTGTGGGCTTTGTAGGTGATGGTGATTTTGAAGTTGATGTGTTGCTGTTGCAGTTAATTTGACAGCATTTGAGTGATGTGTTCTCTGGATTGGGAGTGAGTGAGCAAATGGGCGGCTGAGTTCAGAACGGCTTTCGAGTGTATATTGACACCCATAATTGTTGTCCTACAGATGCCAGGGGAGAAGTAGCCCTGATGCTGCTGCCCGTCATGCTCCCGCCGCCTGTTTTTAAACGGGGCAGAAAATTGGTCCGGGCCAGTGTGGATGAATCAAAGCGAGCCTTCATTGATGTTAAGCCTGTAAGTAATTTTTCTTTGAACAGAAATTTAAATTCATAGTGAAATTAATCCTTTTACACTGTTTGAAAGCCTGATTCCTCTTTACAACGAGGTGCAACTTGTAAAGATGTATTTGTGCAATGAGTGACACAGCTTAACTTGTGGCAGTGTTTTCACAAAGCGCTATTCTTGTAAATCGGTGTAAACACACATGTACAGTATCTCGCATCGCTATGGAGTATTTTGGAGTCTATAATACTCCATGGCGACGTGGGATGTATAAACCAAAAACCACACATATGACAATTGCTCTGCACCGGTAGAATTACTTATATATATATATATATATATATATATATATATATATATATATATATATATATTATTTTTTTCTCATCATAGGTCGGAACAAACATGGTGGAGTATTTGGAGGCTGCCAGATCGTCCAGGTCGTACCCGTTTGTGCTACTCCTTGCAGATGGGATGATGTGCTCTCAATCCTTTGTTGTGATCTCAGGCAAGGCTATTGAGACTGAGACGGCTCTCGCAGCTGTGGACACGTGTTTCAAGAGTTTTTATGTCTTTGACACACACTATCCGAGTGAGTGTACGCCTACTTGGCAATTCTTCCAGAGTGCGGTTTATGAACTTGATGGAACTGTTTCCCCAGCAGTGAACTTCCTCAAAATGGCAGTACTGGCCCAGGCCGTAGCGTAACGGTCTGGGCACCGGACTGGTGATCCAGTCGCGGTGTGCCGCGGGTTCGACTCCCGGACCCGACACGGCCTTTACCGCATGTCATCCCCCCATCTCTCTCCCGTTTCCTGTCAGCCTACTATCTGTCCCTTAAAAAAATCAATAAAAGGCGTAAGCCGCAAAAAAATATCTTAAAAAAAAACAAAAAAATGGCAGTACTTGCTTGTAGTACTAGGTAGGCTGGACTGGATGCCCCCCACCCATCTCTTCCATTCTCTCAGAGCCATCTGTCAGCTTATATCCAAGGACAGTAGCCTGTGTTTGTTTCCTCCCCATTGTAACCAGGGACGTGTTGGGGCCCTAATTTAGCCTGGTAATTTTGGATTGGGAGTACAGACCATTTTATTTTTTGCCACTGGCTGCGCAGTGATGTGGATTTAGGTCTAATTTATGTGGTATAAAGATTGTTGTCAATCAAGGCACCTTATAGGCACTTTATGTTGCAGGCATTTCTTGGTTTGTGAGTACAGGCATCTCCGGGTTTGCGTTTTGTTGTCAATCAAGGCACCTTAGGCACTTTATGTTGCCTCATAACTTTGTATATAGTTGCCATGTCCATAATATGTTTACAAGAGTTAAATCTGTTTTCTGATTTTCAATGTTCATTTAAATGCTCTCAGGGCAGTTGCCCGTGTGTCATGTGCATAATAGAGTTTAATCTCTCAGGTTTCCAACATTTAAATCACTCAGGTTTCTGATCACTTTCCATGTTCATGAACAAAATGTGTGTACTGTATTTTAAACATTGGTTCATTGAAATGCTCTCAGGATACTGGTGCACAGGTTAAATACTTGTGGTTACTGATGTTTTAAACGCATGTGGTTCATTTAAATGTGTGTACTGGTGTTTTAAACATTGATTCATTTAGATACTCTGTGGTTACATGATGTTTTAAAAGCATGTGGTTCATTTAAATATCATGGTTACATTTTGTTTTAACGTGTTCATTTAGGGCAGATTCACACTCCGTCCGTTTGATTCAAATATTTCCGAATACGATTTCCTGGTCCCGCCAATAACTGTCTAAAGAGGACGAGACGCAAAGACAGTCCTTGGTCCCCGCTGGCCTTGATTCTTTCGCACCCGAGTACACTTAGAAGTTAGAACTGTATTCAATGCGTTCACATTGCAGTGATACATATGCAGTGATACATATCCGAGTCCACTTCAATCGGTCCGGAGACTACCTCCATGTGGTCCTGGGAACGGTACGCAGTATTCCCACTACCACATCTGCCAAGTGGTCCCGAGTGCACAACTGGGTGTACATCTGCCCGAACATGTGTGAATCTGCCCTTACATGTGTGTGTTTTTATGTCTGAGGCAGTCAAGTTCATGGCGGCTCCAAAAAAAAGACTGACTTTTGAATTTGAATAAATCATTGTTATTGTCATTGTTGTTGTGAGAATATATTTGATCAATTCCATGCTGTATTGATGTTGGTACGATTAGGAGAGATAACAGGCAAATGCTGAGTAATGAAGATGCCAACAAGATGTATCACACAAAGTTAAATTGATTTGTGCCAATTAAATGTCAATTATAAAAGAACAACCTGTTATAAGTAATATGATTATAATATAATCATATTACTTATAATGGATTGTTCCCTTTTATAATTTACATTTAATTGGCACAAATCAATTTAACTATTAATTAATAACTTAAATTAGTAACCCAACATGCTGGGTTTAAGGAACCCAGCAGTGTAGTCAATGTGAACCCTAAATTGGGTTATATAAACAACCCAATTGAGTTATTTAAACAACCTAATTGTTGGGTTAAATAGACCAACCCAATCTGTTGGGTTAATTAACCTAACGTGTGTTCTGTCCAATAGTTAACCAGCGTAGGGTTAGAATTCTACCCAAATTGGGTTGTTAATTACTCAGCAGTTTTTAGAGTGTATGACCAACACAGTTTTAATTCCATTATCCTTAATGGATGGACCTGTTAGTATATTTAGGTGGGACCGCGTCTCGCGCTCAATTAAATAATCCCAAACCAACATACTTCAGCCCTTCATACATTTTAGCCATGTCAAAATAAGGGCACACTATTTAGGCCGTGTTGGGACCCATGAAAAAGTGCTTAGAAAATGAGTTTCGTTCCCATGTCAAGCGAACTACGCATTCAATGCATTTTTTCATAGATAATACCCTTCTAGACTTTGGGTTAAAAGTTCTACTCATAATATCCTGCTGTTTTTTTTTTAAAGCCATAAATGTATAAACAGTGTATAACCAAAAAACGAAAATCTTGTGCTGCTGTTTTTGCTTATAAAATGTGTTTTTGGCAACACAAAATCTTTCTCAAATGTCAAATGCATATACTTAACGAAACAAGTATTCGTGCCGGGGTCATACCTATGTTCCCTCAGCCCTATGTTCCCTCAGCCCCGAGGTGCGCTGCGGGTCGGGAGAGGGTTGCGGTTAGGTTTAGGTGTCTGCTCCGGGGGTGCGCTGCGGGTCGGGAGAGGGTTGCGGTTAGGTTTAGGTGTCTGCCCCGGGGGAGGTTAGGGTTAGGGTGAGGGAGGAGGTAGGTTGTCGTAGGCTGAGGGAACATAGAGCTGAGGGAACATAGGTACGGTCCCCTGATTTTCTTTTCTACCTTTCATTACACAGTAGGTTGAAACAGGTATGAAACATAAGCTCTTGGCACAATTTACTGTGTAGGTTTCATTGTACTGTGTGGCAAACACTTAGGTTGAAGCATATTCTTTAAGAAATATGCTACATTACATGATCTAAATTCACATATGAGTAAACTAAGGGCACCTTGGACCAAAATGGCAGAAAATCACGCCCCCTAAATTGCAATAATGCAAAAAAATGCACAAGACAAAAAATTTGGTACTAGTCTAGTGCTGTTTGCATTTATGCATTGCATTTAAATGGATGTAGGTAGTGTGGCAATTCTTTAACATCTTAATAATTCTTGAACAAAACAAGTAGTAGGCCTACATGGTAACATGTTGGGTTACTCATCCCTGCAGACATACATGAACATCTTTCAGTCTCACATTTGCTTTTTTTTTTTACAATTACAGTGGACTACCTGCAACACACTATCAGGGGCAGGATTTCTAGTCATCCATGTTACTGTTAACTCCCCATCCTCCATGCCCCATCCACTGCCAATGGGTGAAGGAGCACACATCCTACTAGTCAGAGAACGTCTCATCACTGCTGCTTGGTAGTTTGCCCTTTTGCAATGTTGGTGGAGAGCATCACTTGTTGGGGGAATGGACAGTTCTGGCAAAGCTAATGATGCCGTACAGAATGATTTGTACCTTGCATCATTCACGTTTTTGGCAGATGATTGGCCATACAGGTAGCACACATATTTGCTCAGTGTGTTGAAAGTTGACTGGTCAAGGTTAAAACTGCTGCCAAGATGAACCTGCTTGGCTTACCTCAGTTGACTCAAAGAATGCCAAAGAGGTAACCTAAAAGTTCCTCAGACAGATTGAGGCGCAGCTTCCTCAGTGTAAGCAGAAGTCTCTGAGTATCACTAAGTGACTGTTTTGCAGGAGGTGGTAAACTTGGTGACACAAAATTGAACAACAACATGAAAGTCCTGTGAAGAATTTCATTTTGCTGTCATCAAATTCTGAAGGATCAAGAGTACGATGTTTCAACTCACTTTCTAATTTGTTGACTTTATCCCTAAGTGATTGACATTCAGCATTTAAAGATTTAATCTGTTCATGTAATGAGGCAATGTCATTTTGTGTTTCCTCTGTCTGGACCCCAATGCCTGGGACTTCAACAACAGTCTGTACCTCTGCTGTACTTCGATCAGTGATGGAGGTGAAACCAAATAACCTTGGCACGTAGTCAGGATGTAGAGGATCATCACTCTTTTCCCCTTAAATAACAAAAACAACAAAAACATTTACTAGAAATATGATATTAATTTGTTTACATATATGGGGTGTTTTCACATATGTCCTGTTTCAGACATCAGCCTCAAAACAAACTCATCCGGGACGGGGCTGCCAAATCATTGTGAGATTATTTTTTTACATTAACCACTGGAACAATAGCATCCCTATTCTGGAGGGAACATTTGCAGAAAATAGCAGATCTACAAGCTCACAACATTGTTGGTGTAGAGCAGGGGTAGGCAGCTTTAACCACGGGTGCCAAGGGTGACCACTGGCACACACTGGCAATGCCAGTGTCTCACTCTAATGCCAGTCTGGCATTAGAGTGAGAGAGGATTAGCCTGCATGTCTGTAACTGTGTACAAATGGAACCAAGGGACCCCATTGGACCCCAAATGGACCCTTCTTAGGAACCAAATGGACCTTACAGGTCTGTAACTCTGAGAGATGGAACCAAATGGACCCTTACAGCCTGAGTGTACAAATGGACACATGCAGGTCTGTAACTCTGACACTATGGGTCCATTTGGTTCCATTCGTACACTCTCAGAGTAAGTCCATTTGTGCAATAACAATCAAACGTTATGTGGGTCCTTGAAAAAAACAAACAAAAAATGTTTGATATTAAACCACTGTAGTGGTTATCAGTGGACTCTTAATGTGTCATATAAATCAGTGTCATACGATATTCTGAGGGAAACCATGGAGACTTAACATTCAGTAACTGCAGGGTGTGTTGATCAATAAGAACATTAACATTAAAGTCTTTCCACGGACTCACGTAACATGTTGATGAGTAATTACTCCTGACCAGATCTCTTTCAGGGGAACGGACTATGTTAATCCACTTCTTGGTCCACAAGAAGAGAACTCCGTTAGGTTCGTTTAAAACGGGACATTGTGTGAAAAGGCCCTTTTACATTGAACGTATGGTTTTACAAAAAAAGCAACATACCTGACACAAAGTGAAAGTGGCACCCGCAAATCCATGTAGCCCTGAAACATGACTACATCGGCGAAGTGCAGCGATCCATTTACTTCATTTTTCTTTACATTTCGGCAGTCTGTAACAGGATAGCTCCGAGTTCTTTTTTAATCTGTTTGTACAGTACAGTCAATCGTTTTTCATCATTTTTGACAATACATTGACATAACAACGCGTCATCAGAGCGGAGGGAGGGGCGTCAGCTGCGACTCCGCGGCTCCGCCCACCCCCCGGGGTAAGATTTGTGATTTGTGATTTGCTCTCGTTCACTGCAATGCAATTTGCGGCATTTTCAAAACAATATTGCGCAGAGTAGCGATTATCTAACGTATTTGCAATGCCATACGTTGAAAGATCTGTTGCCCGCGGACAAGGCACGTTACCTCCGCAAGTTAGATATTATCGGCATAGGTGTTTGCCGTATGTGATTAAGGATTGGAAAAAGTTGCATTGGCAGCCATAGAAAATTCTGCCCGGGGTAAAACACCGGATGTGATGTTTTTGGGCGTTCCTGTCTTGTTAAAAAACCGGCTGTGACGTTTTTGGGCGTTCCTGTCAGTGTATGGGCTATAGCCCATATCGTATGGCATACTATAGCACGCCGTTTTTCATCATTTTTGAGGATTTAAAAAAAAATCAAAATTTCAAAAAGATGGGTTATAGCCCATCGTTTTTTGAATTTTTGAATTTATTTTGTATCCTCGTTTTTCATCATTTTTGACCATGGGCTATAGCCCATATCGTATGGCATACTATAGCACGCCGTTTTTCATCATTTTTGAGGATTTGAAAAAAAATCAAAATTTCAAAAAAGATGGGTTATAGCCCATAGTTTTTTGAAAATTTGAAATTATTTTTTATCCTCGTTTTTCATCATTTTTGACCATGGGCTATAGCCCATATCGTATGGCATACCATGGGCTATAGCCCATATCGTATAGCATACTATAGCACGCCGTTTTTCATCATTTTTGAGGATTTAAAAAAAAATCAAAATTTCAAAAAGATGGGTTATAGCCCATCGTTTTTTGAATTTTTGAATTTATTTTGTATCCTCGTTTTTCATCATTTTTGACCATGGGCTATAGCCCATATCGTATGGCATACTATAGCACGCCGTTTTTCATCATTTTTGAGGATTTGAAAAAAAATCAAAATTTCAAAAAAGATGGGTTATAGCCCATAGTTTTTTGAAAATTTGAAATTATTTTTTATCCTCGTTTTTCATCATTTTTGACCATGGGCTATAGCCCATATCGTATGGCATACCATGGGCTATAGCCCATATCGTATAGCATACTATAGCACGCCGTTTTTCATCATTTTTGAGGATTTGAAAACATTTCAAAATTTCAAAAAGATGGGTTATAGCCCATCATTTTTTGAATTTTTGAATTTATTTTTTGTCCTCGTTTTTCATCATTTTTGACCATGGGCTATAGCCCATATCGTATGGCATACTATAGCACGCCGTTTTTCATCATTTTTGAGGATTTGAAAAAAAAATCTAAATTAAAAAAAGATGGGTTATAGCCCATCGTTTTTTGAATTTATTTTTTATCCCCGTTTTTCATCATTTTTGACCATGGGCTATAGCCCATATCGTATGGCATACTATAGCACGCCGTTTTTCATCATTTTTGCGGATTTGAAAAAAAAATCAAAATTTCTAAAAGATGGGTTATAGCCCATCGTTTTTTTAATTTATTTTTTATCCTCGTTTTTCATCATTTTTGACCATGGGCTATAGCCCATATCGTATGGCATACTATAGCACGCCGTTTTTCATCATTTTTGCGGATTTGAAAAAAAAATCAAAATTTCTAAAAGTTGGGTTATAGCCCATCGTTTTTTGAATTTTTGAATTAATTTTTTATCCTCGTTTTTCATCATTTTTGACCATGGGCTATAGCCCATATCGTATGGCATACTATAGCACGCCGTTTTTCATCATTTTTGAGGATTTGAAAAAAATTCAAAATTTCAAAAAGATGGGTTATAGCCCATCGTTTTTTGAATTTATTTTTTATCCCCGTTTTTCATCATTTTTGACCATGGGCTATAGCCCATATCGTATGGCATACTATAGCACGCCGTTTTTCTTCATTTTTGAGGATTTGAAAAAAAAATCAAAATTTCAACAAGATGGGTTATAGCCCATAGTTTTTTGAATTTTTGAATTTATTTTTTATCCTCGTTTTTCATCATTTTTGACCATGGGCTATACCCTATATCGTATGGCATACTATAGCACGCCGTTTTTCATCATTTTTGAGGATTTGAAAAAAAATCTAAATTTCAAAAAGATGGGTTATAGCCCATCGTTTTTTGAATTTTTGAATTTATTTTTTATCCTCGTTTTTCATCATTTTTGACCATGGGCTATAGCCCATATCGTATGGCATACTATAGCACGCCGTTTTTCATCATTTTTGAGGATTTGAAAAAAAAATCAAAATTTCAAAAAGATGGGTTATAGCCCATCGTTTTTTGAATTTTTGAATTTATTTTTTATCCTCGTTTTTCATCATTTTTGACTTGGGCTATAGCCCATATCGTATGGCATACTATAGCACGCCGTTTTTCATCATTTTTGAGGATTTGAAAAAAAATTCAAATTTCAAAAAGATGGGTTATAGCCCATCGTTTTTTACATTTTTAAATTTATTTTTTATCCTCGTTTTTCATCGTTTTTGACCATGGGCTATAGCCCATATCGTATGGCATACTATAGCACGCCGTTTTTCATCATTTTTGAGGATTTGAAAAAAAAAAAAAAAATCAAAAAGATGGGTTATAGCCCATCGTTTTTTAAATTTTTAAATTTATTTTTTATCCTCGTTTTTCATCGTTTTTGACCATGGGCTATAGCCCATATCGTATGGCATACTATAGCACGCCGTTTTTCATCATTTTTTAGGATTTGAAAAAAAATCAAAATTTCTAAAAGTTGGGTTATAGCCCATCGTTTTTTGAATTTTTGAATAATTTTTTTATCCTCGTTTTTCATAATTTTTGACCATGGGCTATAGCCCATATCGTATGGCATACTATAGCACGCCGTTTTTCATCATTTTTGAGGATTTGAAAAAAATTCAAAATTTCAAAAAGATGGGTTATAGCCCATCGTTTTTTGAATTTTTGAATTTATTTTTTATCCCCGTTTTTCATCATTTTTGACCATGGGCTATAGCCCATATCGTATGGCATACTATAGCACGCCGTTTTTCATCATTTTTTAGGATTTAATAAAAAAAATCAAAATTTCAAAAATATGGGTTATAGCCCATCGTTTTTTGAATTTTTGAATTTATTTTTTATCCTCGTTTTTCATAATTTTTGACCATGGGCTATAGCCCATATCGTATGGCATACTATAGCACGCCGTTTTTCATCATTTTTGAGGATTTGAAAAAAAATCAAAATTTCAAAAAGATGGGTTATAGCCCATCGTTTTTTTAATTTTTTAATTTATTTTTTATCCTCGTTTTTCATCATTTTTGACCATGGGCTATAGCCCATATCGTATGGCATACTATAGCATGCCGTTTTTCATCATTTTTGAGGATTTGAAAAAAATTCAAAATTTCAAAAAGATGGGTTATAGCCCATCGTTTTTTAAAATTTAAAATTTATTTTTTATCCTCGTTTTTCATCGTTTTTGACCATGGGCTATAGCCCATATCGTATGGCATACTATAGCACGCCGTTTTTCATCATTTTTGAGGATTTGAAAAATAAATCAAAATTTCAAAAAGATGGGTTATAGCCCATCGTTTTTTGAATTTTTGAATTTATTTTTTATCCTCGTTTTTCATCATTTTTGACCATGGGCTATAGCCCATATCGTATGGCATTATTTTTTAATTTATTTTTTATCCTCGTTTTTCATCATTTTTGACCATGGGCTATAGCCCATATCGTATGGCATACTATAGCACGCCGTTTTTCATCATTTTTGAGGATTTGAAAAAAAATCTAAATTAAAAAAAGATGGGTTATAGCCCATCGTTTTTTGAATTTTTGAATTTATTTTTTATCCTCGTTTTTCATCATTTTTGACCATGGGCTATAGCCCATATCGTATGGCATACTATAGCACGCCGTTTTTCATCATTTTTGCGGATTTGAAAAAAAATCAAAATTTCTAAAAGTTGGGTTATAGCCCATCGTTTTTTGAATTTTTGAATTTATTTTTTATCCTCGTTTTTCATCATTTTTGACCATGGGCTATAGCCCATATCGTATGGCATTATTTTTTTATTTATTTTTTATCCTCGTTTTTCATCATTTTTGACCATGGGCTATAGCCCATATCGTATGGCATACTATAGCACGCCGTTTTTCATCATTTTTGAGGATTTGAAAAAAATTCAAAATTTCAAAAAGATGGGTTATAGCCCATCGTTTTTTTAATTTTTTAATTTATTTTTTATCCTCGTTTTTCATCATTTTTGACCATGGGCTATAGCCCATATCGTATGGCATACTATAGCATGCCGTTTTTCATCATTTTTGAGGATTTGAAAAAAATTCAAAATTTCAAAAAGATGGGTTATAGCCCATCGTTTTTTAAAATTTAAAATTTATTTTTTATCCTCGTTTTTCATCGTTTTTGACCATGGGCTATAGCCCATATCGTATGGCATACTATAGCACGCCGTTTTTCATCATTTTTGCGGATTTGAAAAAAAATCAAAATTTCTAAAAGTTGGGTTATAGCCCATCGTTTTTTGAATTTTTGAATTTATTTTTTATCCTCGTTTTTCATCATTTTTTACCATGGGCTATAGCCCATATCGTATGGCATTATTTTTTAATTTATTTTTTATCCTCGTTTTTCATCATTTTTGACCATGGGCTATAGCCCATATCGTATGGCATACTATAGCACGCCGTTTTTCATCATTTTTGAGGATTTGAAAAAAAATCAAAATTTCAAAAAGATGGGTTATAGCCCATCGTTTTTAAAAATTAAAAATTTATTTTTTATCCTCGTTTTTCATCGTTTTTGACCATGGGCTATAGCCCATATCGTATGGCATACTATAGCACGCCGTTTTTCATCATTTTTGAGGATTTGAAAAATAAATCAAAATTTCAAAAAGATGGGTTATAGCCCATCGTTTTTTGAATTTTTGAATTTATTTTTTATCCTCGTTTTTCATCATTTTTGACCATGGGCTATAGCCCATATCGTATGGCATTATTTTTTAATTTATTTTTTATCCTCGTTTTTCATCATTTTTGACCATGGGCTATAGCCCATATCGTATGGCATACTATAGCACGCCGTTTTTCATCATTTTTGAGGATTTGAAAAAAAATCTAAATTAAAAAAAGATGGGTTATAGCCCATCGTTTTTTGAATTTTTGAATTAATTTTTTATCCTCGTTTTTCATCATTTTTGACCATGGGCTATAGCCCATATCGTATGGCATACTATAGCACGCCGTTTTTCATCATTTTTGCGGATTTGAAAAAAAATCAAAATTTCTAAAAGTTGGGTTATAGCCCATCGTTTTTTGAATTTTTGAATTTATTTTTTATCCTTGTTTTTCATCATTTTTGACCATGGGCTATAGCCCATATCGTATGGCATTACTTTTTAATTTATTTTTTATCCTCGTTTTTCATCATTTTTGACCATGGGCTATAGCCCATATCGTATGGCATACTATAGCACGCCGTTTTTCATCATTTTTGAGGATTTGAAAAAATTTCAAAATTTCAAAAAGATGGGTTATAGCCCATCGTTTTTTGAATTTTTGAATTTATTTTTTATCCCCGTTTTTCATCATTTTTGACCATGGGCTATAGCCCATATCGTATGGCATACTATAGCACGCCGTTTTTCATCATTTTTTAGGATTTGAAAAAAAAATCAAAATTTCAAAAAGATGGGTTATAGCCCATCGTTTTTTTAATTTTTTAATTTATTTTTTATCCTCGTTTTTCATAATTTTTGACCATGGGCTATAGCCCATATCGTATGGCATACTATAGCACGCCGTTTTTCATCATTTTTGAGGATTTGAAAAAAAATCAAAATTTCAAAAAGATGGGTTATAGCCCATCGTTTTTTTAAATTTTTAAATTTATTTTTTATCCTCGTTTTTCATCGTTTTTGACCATGGGCTATAGCCCATATCGTATGGCATACTATAGCACGCCGTTTTTCATCATTTTTTAGGATTTGAAAAAAAATCAAAATTTCAAAAAGATGGGTTATAGCCCATCGTTTTTTGAATTTTTGAATTTATTTTTTATCCCAGTTTTTCATCATTTTTGACCATGGGCTATAGCCCATATCGTATGGCATACTATAGCACGCCGTTTTTCATCATTTTTTAGGATTTGAAAAAAAATCTAAATTTCAAAAATATGGGTTATAGCCCATCGTTTTTTTGATTTTTGATTTTAATTTATTTTTTATCCCCGTTTTTCATCATTTTTGAGGATTTGAAAAAAAAATCTAAATTAACACATTGTATGCTAGAGTTTTCTATTTGCTCAGGCTTGCTGGTGCTAAGCGATTAACATTGGACTTTTGAACTTTTTAGGGGCCCACAGCGAGGGGCCTCTTATAGCTAGAATCACATCGCATAAATAAAAAGTAGGCCAAACATGTCCACTTCAATTTAAAAAAAAAATTATGATTCTACCATCTTCCATTCTGGAGATATTGACCTTTTTCTAAAACCTGCTTTTGAAGGCACGCTGCTCGCTTGAAAAAACAGCAGAGATATGGAAGGTTGAAGTTGACAGACATTGACAGACAGATATAAAAATGAACACAAATAATATCATATACATACTACACACTGAATGAAAGCCCTGAATGTCTACTTTTAGGAGGAAAACAAATACACATGGTCCCATGTATAGTTTGTCAGTAATTGGCTATTGAATGCAGCTTGCGCCCACCAGAGAGGATTTCAGAAAATGCATGGACCAGAAGAACTATTATTCACAAAATAAGGCCTATAGCGAAATGTACATACTATATACCGTATGAAACAGAAGACTCTCTGCTTTCATAAGAAAAATACTTCTACTGTAATAATAATAAAAATCACACCCCTGTGAAGTGAGCAGTGCAATGTTGCACAACATTGCACTGCTCACTTCACATGGGTGTGATTTTTATTATTATTACAGTAGAAGTATTTTTCTTATGAAAGCAGAGAGTCTTCTGTTTCATACGGTATATAGTATGTACATGTCGCTATAGGCCTTATTTTGTGAATAATGGTTCTTCAGGTCCATGCATTTTCTGAAATCCTCAGAGTATTTTAGACAAGACAAGGAACTGACAACTAAATATTCACAAAATAAGGCCTATACATACTATATACCGTATGAAACAGAAGACTCTCTGCTTTCATAAGAAAAATACTTCTACTGTAATAATAATGAAAATCACACCCCTGTGAAGTGAGCAGTGCAATGTTGCACTGCTCACTTCACAACATTGCACTGCTCACTTCACATGGGTGTGATTTTTATTATTATTACAGTATTAGTTTTTTTCTTATGAAAGCAGAGAGTCTTCTGTTTCATACGGTATATAGTATGTACATGTCGCTATATGCCTTATTTTGTGAATAATAGTTCTATAGGTCCATGCTTTCTCTAATCAGACCAGTGTGTGTCCAGTGGAAACCTCGTATGAATCTGATCTCAGGTCAGAATGGGCTAAAGTTCTCTCTGAAAAAGAGAATTTTATAAATGAAATGGATTCAATAGTCTAGTATTGACAAACAGTATATGGGATATGTGTATTTTATTTGTTTTCCTCCTAAAATTAGACATTTAGGGCTTTCATTCAGTGTGTAGTTGATACTTTATTTATGTTTATATCTGCCTGTCATGATAACGTCATGATGATGATGATTCTATGCACATATGTGATCATTGTCTCAGTAAACAAAATCAACAGATCGTTTGATAGCATAACAGTGACTTGAGAGGTTGACATGTCTGGACATGAACCACAGGAGCGACTCAACTCGCAGTGGGGGGGGGGGTTCCACGACATGAACCACAGGAGCGATAAGCGTAGCCAGGCTGGCTGTGATTTCGACAAAATGACAGACAACACGATGGCTTCCGCAGCTTAGGATTGTATTAGTTATCCATTACAAACGGGTCGATTACGTCCCAGACGCCTTATCACTGCAATTGGCTGGCGAAGGCGCTATGGCGATTATGGTGATCAACTGCCGATAATCTTTTTTCCGAGAATGAGAGTAGCATTGCAAACTGCAAAACGATCGATCGCAACTCGCAGTGTGGGGGGGGTTCCACGGTGTGATATCTGCTAGCCTAGTATACTGCTTCTTTGTCCAAACATGGCTGACGCGACGGCGAAAAAAAGACAGTTGGTCAGATGTATACTGCTTCTCCTATGGCGGTCCTTCGAGAATACGTCATTCGTTTCGCGTATACCTGTCCGTGAAATGGCGATCGACCGTTGGAGATTATTATTGGTTTATATACGGGTTTATATTTCCGAGAATGAGGCGGCAGACCGGTGAGTTGTCGTTGGAAAGAATTAGAGAGGGCTGTGTCGGCGGTGCAAGGCGATCGCAAGGCGCAGTGGGGCCTGGGGGGGGGAACTCAAACTGCCAAAGCGATCAAGAGACTCCCCCCACAAAGCTTCCTCGGGAGAAACCATGTAGAAACAGGAGGGGAGGGGGAATCGAGTGTATTCACAGACACTAGAGTATGGGTAACTCCATTTTAGATGCCCTGACATCTGCGTTGGTCTATGCCGTTGCCGTGCAGACCCATACGTGTAATGGAGGCATTGGAGGAGGGAGCGTCTTCGCCACAGACAGACCTCTTTTCAGGAGGGAGGGGCTTTTTACTCCCGGATCACATATTGGAGCTTCCTGGAGACGAAAGCTGTTATTTTCTTCGGTGTCCTGGAGCATAGGACGTTGATGTACAGTAAGCAATAAAAAAACGTATAAAACGTATACATACGCTTCGCGCGTACGGCGTTCGATATTAATAAAGCGTATGGATACGTTTCCAGCATTTTTTGTGTTAAAAAAAGATGGGTTATAGCCCATCGTTTTTTGAATTTTTGAATTTATTTTTTATCCTCGTTTTTCATCATTTTTGACCATGGGCTATAGCCCATATCGTATGGCATACTATAGCACGCCGTTTTTCATCATTTTTGAGGATTTGAAAAATAAATCAAAATCTCAAAAAGATGGGTTATAGCCCATCGTTTTTTGAATTTTTGAATTTATTTTTTATCCTCGTTTTTCATCATTTTTGACCATGGGCTATAGCCCATATCGTATGGCATTATTTTTTAATTTATTTTTTATCCTCGTTTTTCATCATTTTTGACCATGGGCTATAGCCCATATCGTATGGCATACTATAGCACGCCGTTTTTCATCATTTTTGAGGATTTGAAAAAAAATCTAAATTAAAAAAAGATGGGTTATAGCCCATCGTTTTTTGAATTTTTGAATTTATTTTTTATCCTCGTTTTTCATCATTTTTGACCATGGGCTATAGCCCATATCGTATGGCATACTATAGCACGCAGTTTTTCATCATTTTTGCGGATTTGAAAAAAAATCAAAATTTCTAAAAGTTGGGTTATAGCCCATCGTTTTTTGAATTTTTGAATTTATTTTTTTATCCTCGTTTTTCATCATTTTTGACCATGGGC
This sequence comes from Protomyctophum parallelum, assembly GCF_964188405.1. Classification (NCBI taxonomy): domain Eukaryota; kingdom Metazoa; phylum Chordata; class Actinopteri; order Myctophiformes; family Myctophidae; genus Protomyctophum; species Protomyctophum parallelum. The sequence goes on from NC_139719.1 coordinate 1,413,626, forward strand.
TATAGCCCATATCGTATGGCATTATTTTTTAATTTATTTTTTATCCTCGTTTTTCATCATTTTTGACCATGGGCTATAGCCCATATCGTATGGCATACTATAGCACGCCGTTTTTCATCATTTTTGAGGATTTGAAAAAAAATCAAAATTTCAAAAAGATGGGTTATAGCCCATCGTTTTTAGAATTTTAGAATTTATTTTTTATCCCCGTTTTTCATCATTTTTGACCATGGGCTATAGCCCATATCGTATGGCATACTATAGCACGCCGTTTTTCATCATTTTTTAGGATTTGAAAAAAAAATCAAAATTTCAAAAAGATGGGTTATAGCCCATCGTTTTTTTAATTTTTTAATTTAATTTTTATCCTCGTTTTTCATCATTTTTGACCATGGGCTATAGCCCATATCGTATGGCATACTATAGCACGCCGTTTTTCATCATTTTTTAGGATTTAAAAAAAAAATCAAAATTTCAAAAATATGGGTTATAGCCCATCGTTTTTTGAATTTTTGAATTTATTTTTTACCCTCGTTTTTCATAATTTTTGACCATGGGCTATAGCCCATATCGTATGGCATTATTTTTTAATTTATTTTTTATCCTCGTTTTTCATCATTTTTGACCATGGGCTATAGCCCATATCGTATGGCATACTATAGCACGCCGTTTTTCATCATTTTTGAGGATTTGAAAAAAAATCAAAATTTCAAAAAGATGGGTTATAGCCCATCGTTTTTTAAAATTTAAAATTTATTTTTTATCCTCGTTTTTCATCGTTTTTGACCATGGGCTATAGCCCATATCGTATGGCATACTATAGCACGCCGTTTTTCATCATTTTTGAGGATTTGAAAAATAAATCAAAATTTCAAAAAGATGGGTTATAGCCCATCGTTTTTTGAATTTTTGAATTTATTTTTTATCCTCGTTTTTCATCATTTTTGACCATGGGCTATAGCCCATATCGTATGGCATTATTTTTTAATTTATTTTTTATCCTCGTTTTTCATCATTTTTGACCATGGGTTATAGCCCATATCGTATGGCATACTATAGCACGCCGTTTTTCATCATTTTTGAGGATTTGAAAAAAAATCTAAATTAAAAAAAGATGGGTTATAGCCCATCGTTTTTTGAATTTTTGAATTTATTTTTTATCCTCGTTTTTCATCATTTTTGACCATGGGCTATAGCCCATATCGTATGGCATACTATAGCACGCCGTTTTTCATCATTTTTGCGGATTTGAAAAAAAATCAAAATTTCTAAAAGTTGGGTTATAGCCCATCGTTTTTTGAATTTTTGAATTTATTTTTTATCCTCGTTTTTCATCATTTTTGACCATGGGCTATAGCCCATATCGTATGGCATTATTTTTTAATTTATTTTTTATCCTCGTTTTTCATCATTTTTGACCATGGGCTATAGCCCATATCGTATGGCATACTATAGCACGCCGTTTTTCATCATTTTTGAGGATTTGAAAAAATTTCAAAATTTCAAAAAGATGGGTTATAGCCCATCGTTTTTTAAATTTTTAAATTTATTTTTTATCCTCGTTTTTCATCATTTTTGACCATGGGCTATAGCCCATATCGTATGGCATACTATAGCACGCCGTTTTTCATCATTTTTGAGGATTTGAAAAAAAATCTAAATTAAAAAAAGATGGGTTATAGCCCATCGTTTTTTGAATTTTTGAATTAATTTTTTATCCTCGTTTTTCATCATTTTTGACCATGGGCTATAGCCCATATCGTATGGCATACTATAGCACGCCGTTTTTCATCATTTTTGCGGATTTGAAAAAAAATCAAAATTTCTAAAAGTTGGGTTATAGCCCATCGTTTTTTGAATTTTTGAATTTATTTTTTATCCTCGTTTTTCATCATTTTTTACCATGGGCTATAGCCCATATCGTATGGCATTATTTTTTAATTTATTTTTTATCCTCGTTTTTCATCATTTTTGACCATGGGCTATAGCCCATATCGTATGGCATACTATAGCACGCCGTTTTTCATCATTTTTGAGGATTTGAAAAAAATTCAAAATTTCAAAAAGATGGGTTATAGCCCATCGTTTTTTGAATTTTTGAATTTATTTTTTATCCCCGTTTTTCATCATTTTTGACCATGGGCTATAGCCCATATCGTATGGCATACTATAGCACGCCGTTTTTCATCATTTTTTAGGATTTGAAAAAAAAATCAAAATTTCAAAAAGATGGGTTATAGCCCATCGTTTTTTTAATTTTTTAATTTATTTTTTATCCTCGTTTTTCATAATTTTTGACCATGGGCTATAGCCCATATCGTATGGCATACTATAGCACGCCGTTTTTCATCATTTTTGAGGATTTGAAAAAAAATCAAAATTTCAAAAAGATGGGTTATAGCCCATCGTTTTTTTTATTTTTTTATTTATTTTTTATCCTCGTTTTTCATCATTTTTGACCATGGGCTATAGCCCATATCGTATGGCATACTATAGCATGCCGTTTTTCATCATTTTTGAGGATTTGAAAAAAAATCAAAATTTCAAAAAGATGGGTTATAGCCCATCGTTTTTTAAATTTTTAAATTTATTTTTTATCCTCGTTTTTCATCGTTTTTGACCATGGGCTATAGCCCATATCGTATGGCATACTATAGCACGCCGTTTTTCATCATTTTTTAGGATTTGAAAAAAAATCAAAATTTCAAAAAGATGGGTTATAGCCCATCGTTTTTTGAATTTTTGAATTTATTTTTTATCCTCGTTTTTCATCATTTTTGACCATGGGCTATAGCCCATATCGTATGGCATTATTTTTTAATTTATTTTTTATCCTCGTTTTTCATCATTTTTGACCATGGGCTATAGCCCATATCGTATGGCATACTATAGCACGCCGTTTTTCATCATTTTTGAGGATTTGAAAAAAAATCTAAATTAAAAAAAGATGGGTTATAGCCCATCGTTTTTTGAAATTTTGAATTTATTTTTTATCCTCGTTTTTCATCATTTTTGACCATGGGCTATAGCCCATATCGTATGGCATACTATAGCACGCAGTTTTTCATCATTTTTGCGGATTTGAAAAAAAATCAAAATTTCTAAAAGTTGGGTTATAGCCCATCGTTTTTTGAATTTTTGAATTTATTTTTTATCCTCGTTTTTCATCATTTTTGACCATGGGCTATAGCCCATATCGTATGGCATTATTTTTTAATTTATTTTTTATCCTCGTTTTTCATCATTTTTGACCATGGGCTATAGCCCATATCGTATGGCATACTATAGCACGCCGTTTTTCATCATTTTTGAGGATTTGAAAAAAATTCAAAATTTCAAAAAGATGGGTTATAGCCCATCGTTTTTTGAATTTTTGAATTTATTTTTTATCCCCGTTTTTCATCATTTTTGACCATGGGCTATAGCCCATATCGTATGGCATACTATAGCACGCCGTTTTTCATCATTTTTTAGGATTTGAAAAAAAAATCAAAATTTCAAAAAGATGGGTTATAGCCCATCGTTTTTTTAATTTTTTAATTTATTTTTTATCCTCGTTTTTCATCGTTTTTGACCATGGGCTATAGCCCATATCGTATGGCATACTATAGCACGCCGTTTTTCATCATTTTTTAGGATTTGAAAAAAAATCAAAATTTCAAAAAGATGGGTTATAGCCCATCGTTTTTTGAATTTTTGAATTTATTTTTTATCCTCGTTTTTCATCATTTTTGACCATGGGCTATAGCCCATATCGTATGGCATTATTTTTTAATTTATTTTTTATCCTCGTTTTTCATCATTTTTGACCATGGGCTATAGCCCATATCGTATGGCATACTATAGCACGCCGTTTTTCATCATTTTTGAGGATTTGAAAAAAAATCTAAATTAAAAAAAGATGGGTTATAGCCCATCGTTTTTTGAAATTTTGAATTTATTTTTTATCCTCGTTTTTCATCATTTTTGACCATGGGCTATAGCCCATATCGTATGGCATACTATAGCACGCAGTTTTTCATCATTTTTGCGGATTTGAAAAAAAATCAAAATTTCTAAAAGTTGGGTTATAGCCCATCGTTTTTTGAATTTTTGAATTTATTTTTTATCCTCGTTTTTCATCATTTTTGACCATGGGCTATAGCCCATATCGTATGGCATTATTTTTTAATTTATTTTTTATCCTCGTTTTTCATCATTTTTGACCATGGGCTATAGCCCATATCGTATGGCATACTATAGCACGCCGTTTTTCATCATTTTTGAGGATTTGAAAAAAATTCAAAATTTCAAAAAGATGGGTTATAGCCCATCGTTTTTTGAATTTTTGAATTTATTTTTTATCCCCGTTTTTCATCATTTTTGACCATGGGCTATAGCCCATATCGTATGGCATACTATAGCACGCCGTTTTTCATCATTTTTTAGGATTTGAAAAAAAAATCAAAATTTCAAAAAGATGGGTTATAGCCCATCGTTTTTTTAATTTTTTAATTTATTTTTTATCCTCGTTTTTCATAATTTTTGACCATGGGCTATAGCCCATATCGTATGGCATACTATAGCACGCCGTTTTTCATCATTTTTGAGGATTTGAAAAAAAATCAAAATTTCAAAAAGATGGGTTATAGCCCATCGTTTTTTTTATTTTTTTATTTATTTTTTATCCTCGTTTTTCATCATTTTTGACCATGGGCTATAGCCCATATCGTATGGCATACTATAGCATGCCGTTTTTCATCATTTTTGAGGATTTGAAAAAAAATCAAAATTTCAAAAAGATGGGTTATAGCCCATCGTTTTTTTAATTTTTTAATTTATTTTTTATCCTCGTTTTTCATCGTTTTTGACCATGGGCTATAGCCCATATCGTATGGCATACTATAGCACGCCGTTTTTCATCATTTTTTAGGACTTAAAAAAAAAATCTAAATTTCAAAAATATGGGTTATAGCCCATCGTTTTTTGAATTTTTGAATTTATTTTTTATCCTCGTTTTTCATAATTTTTGACCATGGGCTATAGCCCATATCGTATGGCATACTATAGCACGCCGTTTTTCATCATTTTTGAGGATTTGAAAAAAAATCAAAATTAAAAAAAGATGGGTTATAGCCCATCGTTTTTTGAAATTTTGAATTTATTTTTTATCCTCGTTTTTCATCATTTTTGACCATGGGCTATAGCCCATATCGTATGGCATACTATAGCACGCAGTTTTTCATCATTTTTGCGGATTTGAAAAAAAATCAAAATTTCTAAAAGTTGGGTTATAGCCCATCGTTTTTTGAATTTTTGAATTTATTTTTTATCCTCGTTTTTCATCATTTTTGACCATGGGCTATAGCCCATATCGTATGGCATTATTTTTTAATTTATTTTTTATCCTCGTTTTTCATCATTTTTGACCATGGGCTATAGCCCATATCGTATGGCATACTATAGCACGCCGTTTTTCATCATTTTTGAGGATTTGAAAAAAATTCAAAATTTCAAAAAGATGGGTTATAGCCCATCGTTTTTAGAATTTTAGAATTTATTTTTTATCCCCGTTTTTCATCATTTTTGACCATGGGCTATAGCCCATATCGTATGGCATTATTTTTTAATTTATTTTTTATCCTCGTTTTTCATCATTTTTGACCATGGGCTATAGCCCATATCGTATGGCATACTATAGCACGCCGTTTTTCATCATTTTTGAGGATTTGAAAAAAATTCAAAATTTCAAAAAGATGGGTTATAGCCCATCGTTTTTAGAATTTTAGAATTTATTTTTTATCCCCGTTTTTCATCATTTTTGACCATGGGCTATAGCCCATATCGTATGGCATACTATAGCACGCCGTTTTTCATCATTTTTTAGGATTTGAAAAAAAATCAAAATTTCAAAAAGATGGGTTATAGCCCATCGTTTTTTTAATTTTTTAATTTATTTTTTATCCTCGTTTTTCATAATTTTTGACCATGGGCTATAGCCCATATCGTATGGCATACTATAGCACGCCGTTTTTCATCATTTTTTAGGACTTAAAAAAAAAATCAAAATTTCAAAAATATGGGTTATAGCCCATCGTTTTTTGAATTTTTGAATTTATTTTTTATCCTCGTTTTTCATAATTTTTGACCATGGGCTATAGCCCATATCGTATGGCATACTATAGCACGCCGTTTTTCATCATTTTTGAGGATTTGAAAAAAAATCAAAATTTCAAAAAGATGGGTTATAGCCCATCGTTTTTTTAATTTTTTAATTTATTTTTTATCCTCGTTTTTCATAATTTTTGACCATGGGCTATAGCCCATATCGTATGGCATACTATAGCATGCCGTTTTTCATCATTTTTGAGGATTTGAAAAAAATTCAAAATTTCAAAAAGATGGGTTATAGCCCATCGTTTTTTAAAATTTAAAATTTATTTTTTATCCTCGTTTTTCATCGTTTTTGACCATGGGCTATAGCCCATATCGTATGGCATACTATAGCACGCCGTTTTTCATCATTTTTGAGGATTTGAAAAATAAATCAAAATTTCAAAAAGATGGGTTATAGCCCATCGTTTTTGAATTTTTGAATTTATTTTTTATCCTCGTTTTTCATCGTTTTTGACCATGGGCTATAGCCCATATCGTATGGCATTATTTTTTAATTCATTTTTTATCCTCGGTTTTCATAATTTTGACCATGGGCTATAGCCCATATCGTATGGCATACTATAGCACGCCATTTTTCATCATTTTTGAGGATTTGAAAAAAATTCAAAATTTCAAAAAAATGGGTTATAGCCCATCGTTTTTTGAATTTTTGAATTCATTTTTTATCCCCGTTTTTCATCATTTTTGACCATGGGCTATAGCCCATATCGTATGGCATACTATAGCACGCCGTTTTTCATCATTTTTTAGGATTTAAAAAAAAAATCAAAATTTCAAAAATATGGGTTATAGCCCATCGTTTTTTGAATTTTTGAATTTATTTTTTATCCTCGTTTTTCATAATTTTTGACCATGGGCTATAGCCCATATCGTATGGCATACTATAGCACGCCGTTTTTCATCATTTTTGAGGATTTGAACAAAAAATCAAAATTTCAAAAAGATGGTTATAGCCCATCGTTTTTTTATTTTTTTATTAATTTTTATCCTCGTTTTTCATCATTTTGACCATGGGCTATAGCCCATATCGTATGGCATACTATAGCATGCCGTTTTTCATCATTTTTGAGGATTTGAAAAAAATTCAAAATTTCAAAAAGATGGGTTATAGCCATCGTTTTTTAAAATTTAAAATTTATTTTTTATCCTCGTTTTTCATCGTTTTTGACCATGGGCTATAGCCCATATCGTATGGCATACTATAGCACGCCGTTTTTCATCATTTTTGAGGATTTGAAAAATAAATCAAAATTTCAAAAAGATGGGTTATAGCCCATCGTTTTTTGAATTTTTGAATTTATTTTTTATCCTCGTTTTTCATCATTTTTGACCATGGGCTATAGCCCATATCGTATGGCATTATTTTTTAATTTATTTTTTATCCTCGTTTTTCATCATTTTTGACCATGGGCTATAGCCCATATCGTATGGCATACTATAGCACGCCGTTTTTCATCATTTTTGAGGATTTGAAAAAAAATCTAAATTAAAAAAGATGGGTTATAGCCCATCGTTTTTTGAATTTTTGAATTTATTTTTTATCCTCGTTTTTCATCATTTTTGACCATGGGCTATAGCCCATATCGTATGGCATACTATAGCACGCCGTTTTTCATCATTTTTGCGGATTTGAAAAAAAATCAAAATTTCTAAAAGTTGGGTTATAGCCCATCGTTTTTTGAATTTTTGAATTTATTTTTTATCCTCGTTTTTCATCATTTTTGACCATGGGCTATAGCCCATATCGTATGGCATTATTTTTTAATTTATTTTTTATCCTCGTTTTTCATCGTTTTTGACCATGGGCTATAGCCCATATCGTATGGCATACTATAGCACGCCGTTTTTCATCATTTTTGAGGATTTGAAAAAAAATCAAAATTTCAAAAAGATGGGTTATAGCCCATCGTTTTATTTATTTTTTTATTTATTTTTTATCCTCGTTTTTCATCATTTTTGACCATGGGCTATAGCCCATATCGTATGGCATACTATAGCATGCCGTTTTTCATCATTTTTGAGGATTTGAAAAAAAATCAAAATTTCAAAAAGATGGGTTATAGCCCATCGTTTTTTAAAATTTAAAATTTATTTTTTATCCTCGTTTTTCATCGTTTTTGACCATGGGCTATAGCCCATATCGTATGGCATACTATAGCACGCCGTTTTTCATCATTTTTGAGGATTTGAAAAAGAAATCAAAATTTCAAAAAGATGGGTTATAGCCCATCGTTTTTTGAATTTTTGAATTTATTTTTTATCCTCGTTTTTCATCATTTTTGACCATGGGCTATAGCCCATATCGTATGGCATTATTTTTTATTTATTTTTTATCCTCGTTTTTCATCATTTTTGACCATGGGCTATAGCCCATATCGTATGGCATACTATAGCATGCCGTTTTTCATCATTTTTGAGGATTTGAAAAAAATTCAAAATTTCAAAAAGATGGGTTATAGCCCATCGTTTTTTAAAATTTAAAATTTATTTTTTATCCTCGTTTTTCATCGTTTTTGACCATGGGCTATAGCCCATATCGTATGGCATACTATAGCACGCCGTTTTTCATCATTTTTGAGGATTTGAAAAAGAAATCAAAATTTCAAAAAGATGGGTTATAGCCCATCGTTTTTTGAATTTTTGAATTTCTTTTTTATCCTCGTTTTTCATCATTTTTGACCATGGGCTATAGCCCATATCGTATGGCATTATTTTTTAATTTATTATTTATCCTCGTTTTTCATCATTTTTGACCATGGGCTATAGCCCATATCGTATGGCATACTATAGCACGCCGTTTTTCATCATTTTTGAGGATTTGAAAAAAATTCAAAATTTCAAAAAGATGGGTTATAGCCCATCGTTTTTTGAATTTTTGAATTTATTTTTTATCCTCGTTTTTCATCATTTTTGACCATGGGCTATAGCCCATATCGTATGGCATTATTTTTTAATTTATTTTTTATCCTCGTTTTTCATCATTTTTGACCATGGGCTATAGCCCATATCGTATGGCATACTATAGCACGCCGTTTTTCATCATTTTTGAGGATTTGAAAAAAAAATCAAAATTTCAAAAAGATGGGTTATAGCCCATCGTTTTTTGAATTTTTGAATTTATTTTTTATCCTCGTTTTTCATCATTTTTGACTTGGGCTATAGCCCATATCGTATGGCATACTATAGCACGCCGTTTTTCATCATTTTTGAGGATTTGAAAAAAAAATCAAATTTCAAAAAGATGGGTTATAGCCCATCGTTTTTTACATTTTTAAATTTATTTTTTATCCTCGTTTTTCATCGTTTTTGACCATGGGCTATAGCCCATATCGTATGGCATACTATAGCACGCCGTTTTTCATCATTTTTGAGGATTTGAAAAAAAAAAAAAAAATCAAAAAGATGGGTTATAGCCCATCGTTTTTTGAATTTTTGAATTTATTTTTTATCCTCGTTTTTCATCATTTTTGACTTGGGCTATAGCCCATATCGTATGGCATACTATAGCACGCCGTTTTTCATCATTTTTGAGGATTTGAAAAAAATTCAAAATTTCAAAAAGATGGGTTATAGCCCATCGTTTTTTAAAATTTAAAATTTATTTTTTATCCTCGTTTTTCATCGTTTTTGACCATGGGCTATAGCCCATATCGTATGGCATACTATAGCACGCCGTTTTTCATCATTTTTTAGGATTTGAAAAAAAATCAAAATTTCAAAAATATGGGTTATAGCCCATCGTTTTTTTAATTTTTTAAATTTTTTTTTATCCTCGTTTTTCATCATTTTTGACCATGGGCTATAGCCCATATCGTATGGCATACTATAGCACGCCGTTTTTCATCATTTTTGAGGATTTGAAAAAAATTCAAAATTTCAAAAAGATGGGTTATAGCCCATCGTTTTTTGAATTTTTGAATTTATTTTTTATCCCCGTTTTTCATCATTTTTGACCATGGGCTATAGCCCATATCGTATGGCATACTATAGCACGCCGTTTTTCATCATTTTTGAGGATTTGAAAAAAAAATCAAAATTTCAAAAAGATGGGTTATAGACCATCGTTTTTTTAATTTTTGAATTTATTTTTTATCCTCGTTTTTCATCATTTTGACTTGGGCTATAGCCCATATCGTATGGCATACTATAGCACGCCGTTTTTCATCATTTTTGAGGATTTGAAAAAAAAATCAAATTTCAAAAAGATGGGTTATAGCCCATCGTTTTTTACATTTTTAAATTTATTTTTATCCTCGTTTTTCATCGTTTTTGACCATGGGCTATAGCCCATATCGTATGGCATACTATAGCACGCCGTTTTTCATCATTTTTGAGGATTTGAAAAAAAAAAAAAAATCAAAAGATGGGTTATAGCCCATCGTTTTTTGAATTTTTGAATTTATTTTTTATCCTCGTTTTTCATCATTTTTGACTTGGGCTATAGCCCATATCGTATGGCATACTATAGCACGCCGTTTTTCATCATTTTTGAGGATTTGAAAAAAATTCAAAATTTCAAAAAGATGGGTTATAGCCCATCGTTTTTTAAATTTAAAATTATTTTTTATCCTCGTTTTTCATCGTTTTTGACCATGGGCTATAGCCCATATCGTATGGCATACTATAGCACGCCGTTTTTCATCATTTTTTAGGATTTGAAAAAAAATCAAAATTTCAAAAATATGGGTTATAGCCCATCGTTTTTTTAATTTTTTAAATTTTTTTTTATCCTCGTTTTTCATCATTTTTGACCATGGGCTATAGCCCATATCGTATGGCATACTATAGCACGCCGTTTTTCATCATTTTTGAGGATTTGAAAAAAATTCAAAATTTCAAAAAGATGGTTATAGCCCATCGTTTTTTGAATTTTTGAATTTATTTTTTATCCCCGTTTTTCATCATTTTTGACCATGGGCTATAGCCCATATCGTATGGCATACTATAGCACGCCGTTTTTCATCATTTTTGAGGATTTGAAAAAAAATCAAAATTTCAAAAAGATGGGTTATAGCCCATCGTTTTTTACATTTTTAAATTTATTTTTTATCCTCGTTTTTCATCGTTTTTGACCATGGGCTATAGCCCATATCGTATGGCATACTATAGCACGCCGTTTTTCATCATTTTTGAGGATTTGAAAAAAAAAAAAAAAATCAAAAAGATGGGTTATAGCCCATCGTTTTTTGAATTTTTGAATTTATTTTTTATCCTCGTTTTTCATCATTTTTGACTTGGGCTATAGCCCATATCGTATGGCATACTATAGCACGCCGTTTTTCATCATTTTTGAGGATTTGAAAAAAATTCAAAATTTCAAAAAGATGGGTTATAGCCCATCGTTTTTTAAAATTTAAAATTTATTTTTTATCCTCGTTTTTCATCGTTTTGACCATGGGCTATAGCCCATATCGTATGGCATACTATAGCACGCCGTTTTTCATCATTTTTTAGGATTTGAAAAAAAATCAAAATTTCAAAAATATGGGTTATAGCCCATCGTTTTTTTAATTTTTTAATTTTTTTTTTATCCTCGTTTTTCATCATTTTTGACCATGGGCTATAGCCCATATCGTATGGCATACTATAGCACGCCGTTTTTCATCATTTTTGAGGATTTGAAAAAAATTCAAAATTTCAAAAAGATGGGTTATAGCCCATCGTTTTTTGAATTTTTGAATTTATTTTTTATCCCCGTTTTTCATCATTTTTGACCATGGGCTATAGCCCATATCGTATGGCATACTATAGCACGCCGTTTTTCATCATTTTTGAGGATTTGAAAAAAAAATCAAAATTTCAAAAAGATGGGTTATAGACCATCGTTTTTTGAATTTTTGAATTTATTTTTTATCCTCGTTTTTCATCATTTTTGACTTGGGCTATAGCCCATATCGTATGGCATACTATAGCACGCCGTTTTTCATCATTTTTGAGGATTTGAAAAAAAAATCAAATTTCAAAAAGATGGGTTATAGCCCATCGTTTTTTACATTTTTAAATTTATTTTTTATCCTCGTTTTTCATCGTTTTTGACCATGGGCTATAGCCCATATCGTATGGCATACTATAGCACGCCGTTTTTCATCATTTTTGAGGATTTGAAAAAAAAAAAAAAAATCAAAAAGATGGGTTATAGCCCATCGTTTTTTGAATTTTTGAATTTATTTTTTATCCTCGTTTTTCATCATTTTTGACTTGGGCTATAGCCCATATCGTATGGCATACTATAGCACGCCGTTTTTCATCATTTTTGAGGATTTGAAAAAAATTCAAAATTTCAAAAAGATGGGTTATAGCCCATCGTTTTTTAAAATTTAAAATTTATTTTTTATCCTCGTTTTTCATCGTTTTTGACCATGGGCTATAGCCCATATCGTATGGCATACTATAGCACGCCGTTTTTCATCATTTTTTAGGATTTGAAAAAAAAATCAAAATTTCAAAAATATGGGTTATAGCCCATCGTTTTTTTAATTTTTTAATTTTTTTTTTATCCTCGTTTTTCATCATTTTTGACCATGGGCTATAGCCCATATCGTATGGCATACTATAGCACGCCGTTTTTCATCATTTTTGAGGATTTGAAAAAAATTCAAAATTTCAAAAAGATGGGTTATAGCCCATCGTTTTTTGAATTTTTGAATTTATTTTTTATCCCCGTTTTTCATCATTTTTGACCATGGGCTATAGCCCATATCGTATGGCATACTATAGCACGCCGTTTTTCATCATTTTTGAGGATTTGAAAAAAAATCAAAATTTCAAAAAGATGGGTTATAACTAGGGATGCACCGAAAATTCGGCCACCGAAAATATTCGGCCGAAAATGGCTAAAAATGTATTTTCGGCCTATTCGGTTTCGGCTCAAATAGGCCGAAAATATATCACCGAATAGTCAAAACACCGGGTCGGTATAAACACAACACGCGATTGTCTTGAACGTAACCAGAGCGCTCCGCATCTACCTCTCTCTCTCCCCCAACTTCAGTCAACCCCCCCCCACACACACACACACACACACACACACACACACACACAGCGTCAAGTTGCTCTGTGCTGTGGCTGCGATGCGCTCCGCGAAATCTGCAAGCTCATCAACAGGTCCCAAAACATGGTATTTGTGAGCACCGCCACTGTCTATTCTTTTGTCGTATGACAAAAAATGCTCCCCAATGTCTGAATCTGTGAGTTTGCATGCAGGCTACGACGAACACTAGCAGTAGCTTGCTCGTTAGCTCCTCAAATTTTTTCCACCTGTGTGTAATCTCAGCAGCGCATTGAAGTGGGCACAGGCAGGGCAAAAGCAGAAGCAGAACGTCCGTGAACGTTTTGCTTAACAATGATCAGTTGTTCAGTGCTGTTTAACTTTGGCAATATGTGATACTAGAGCCTAGAGAACATGCTAATATGGCTGCTAAATAAGAACGTTTTCCCCTATCAGCTAGCATGCTATTGTGTGTGTGTGTGTGTGTGTGTGTGTGTGTGTGTGTGTGTGTGTGTGTGTGTGTGTGTGTGTTTGTGCGTGCGTGTGCGTGCCCACACACTGTGTAGGACAGTGGTGCTCATAGTGGGAGTTCCAGCTAAATTATAGATAGTTAGGAAGTAAACCAAGTGGGGCCGGTCTGTAACAGAGTGCAAAAATGGAACCAAATACACTCTCAAAATTTACATTGATTTTTACAATAGAAATAAAAATAAATTGGGGTCCCATAGATAGAAATGGGAAGAGACAGTCAGCTATACACAGTCAACATTACAGATTACAGTATCATTACAAGTACAAGGAATGGCAATGAAATCAAATTGTATTAAAAAGGGGGTAAAATATTAATTTTGAAGGAGTATTCATTTTTATTGTCTTTATTGTTAGTTACAACATGCCTACAATAACTTGAAGCATTTTTTTTAAAGGTAATTGCAAAAAAGGTGCCATAATCCGATTAATCGTTTAAATAATCGCCCGATGAATCGATTATGAAAATCCATAATCATGTATTTTGCCATAATCAGGTAGCTTTACAACAAAGCTGTATTCGGCTATTCGGTATTCGGTTTTCGGCCAACTGTTTCCTATATTCGGTATTCGGTTTCGGCCAAGAATTTCCCTTTCGGTGCATCCCTAGTTATAACCCATCGTTTTTTTAAATTTTTAAATTTATTTTTTATCCTCGTTGTGGGTGCCTGCCATGCAATGGCAGAAACACAGGTTGAAATCCGCAACACATACTTAATCGCCGCAATAATAATAATAATCAAGACACGAAACTTTGACGTCTATGGCCGGCCGCACGGTTTACCAAAGCCCCACAATATATACATCGAAACGTGCGGCTCGGCCGGGAATGGTGTGCTTGTGCTTTTCTTTCCGTTTCGGGTTACTGTGCCGACGTAATTCGCAATAAACGACGCGAAAAATGCCCCATGCAAAGTCAATGGGGAAACGCGGGTAAAAACAGAAAACGACACGTTACTTTAAAGCCACATTGCTCTGGCATACTGTTACGTAGAAACACGATTTAAACCTCAAACAGCAGCACACAAGGCCATCGACTTTGTTGTGGTTAAGACGGAATTCGAATACGTTGCACGGTTTGCCCGCTATCTCAGTTCAAAGTGTGTGTGGTCTGAGCAAAAATCTCGATTTAGAGTGTCGCACGGCCAGAGAGAGAGCGGGTCAGAGGGAGAAGCCAATGTGAAAACTGTAGCGAAATTCTCCGAACAAATCGTCCTCACGGCCAAAATATTCACTTTACACGCATGGGTTTCGGTAATTTTGTAGCCACACTCGTCCTCTTTCACCCAATGTCACAACCACAGCCCAGATTCATACGGTACGTGAACTACAGCCCTGAAAGCGACAGGTGTACCATCATAATGTGTCATACAACTCCATGTTAAATGCATGAATGAGTCAGCAATTTTTTCATCACAAACACAATTTCTTAACTCGCTCTCATAACCACGTTTTTTATCGTACCAATACCACGATCGCACACGGCGTACCTCAATGTCTCGGGTCACTCACGGCGAAAACAAAAATCGCATTTGACGTTTACTTTTTGCGATAGAGCAATTTGTTCGGACATACGTTCTCTCACTGAATCAGTGTGGTTTTAACTTTCAATAGTGTTTGCATTTGCATAGACTAGCCCTAGCCCAGGTGAAATTGATACTTTGTTAATGATTCAAGGTCAAGTTGACCACCTCTCAAACACGCGCACACACGAACGCACATGCACGCACATGCACACATGTGCACGCACACACACACATTGAAAGTCAATGGAGAAAATCGGGGAAACACGTAACTCTGTCATTTCTCGACCGTTTCAGACGCGGGGTGGCTCGCCAGAACCGGGTTGCCCCCCTGAGCGCACACACACACACACACACACACGCACACGCACGCGCACGCACACACACAAACCCTGTCTTCCTATTGGCTGGCCTTTACACAGCTCCAACTATTGCTTACAACATGCTACAGCCTCAAATTTTGGTACATGGACGTAGACCATCAAGAGGAACAAGCTGTAATGGCTTAATTGCTTAAGCTCCGCCCCTCTGTATTCCTATTGGCTGGCCTTTACACAGCTATAACTTTTGTTTGCAACATGCTACAGTCTTGAAACTTGCTCCATGCACTTAGACCAAGTTGACCACCACTCGCACACACACACATTGAAAGTCAATGGAGAAAATCGGGGAAACACGTAACTGTCATTTCTCGACCGTTTCAGAAGCAGGGCGGCTCGCCGGAACCGGGCCGCCCCCCTGAACGAAACCAAATGGACCCTTACAGCTCAGACATCTTAGCATTAGCATGTTAGCATGATATCATTAGCATGTTAGCATTAGCATGTTAGCATGTTAGCATTAGCATGTTAGCATGTTAGCATTAGCATGTTAGCATGATAGCATTAGCATGTTAGCATTAGCATGTTAGCATGATAGCATTAGCATGTTAGCGTTAGCATGATATCATGTTAGAATTAGCATGTTAGCATGTTAGCATTAGCATGTTAGCATGATAGCATTAGCATGATAGCATTAGCATGTTAGCGTTAGCATGATATCATGTTAGCATTAGCATGTTAGCATGATAGCATTAGCATGTTAGCATTAGCATATTAGCATGATAGCATTAGCATGTTAGCATTAGCATGTTAACATTAGCATGTTAGCATGATAGCATTAGCATGTTAGCGTTAGCATGATATCATGTTAGCATTAACATGTTAGCATGTTAGCATTAGCATGTTAGCATGATAGCATTAGCATGTTAGCATTAGCATGTTAGCATGATAGCATTAGCATGTTAGCATTAGCATGTTAGCATGTTAGCATTAGAATGTTGGTGGCAACGTAATGCGCAATAAATAAATTGAAAGTCAATGGGGAGACCTGGCTCACATGTAACCATATGGACCCTTCTGAGAGGCTAAATGTCATCAAATGGTGGTCCGTGGCTCAAATGCTGCACAGTCTTGGCGAGCTTCAGGCACCCAGTAAAATTTCTTGAAATTTTGTTTCTAGTTTTTCATCATTTTTGACCATGGGCTATAGCCAGGGCTGCACACAACTTTTTTGGTCTAGTACTCAGAAGAGCACCTGGAGGAGTTGCTTGGTGCTCCTAAAATGCGGCGACCCGTCTCGCCAGATGGATAAAAGAGGGATGAATAACTTATAGCAAAACAATATTTATTGGATGAGTGGGGAGTCAATGGAGGGTATTGCAACTCTAGATTTAGCCCTAGAATGGCTCTTGTTGTAGATTCATCCCATTATTAAAAATATATAAATTTGCTAAAATCTAGGTCCATGTGTGGTCCAGCCCTATGGAATGCATATTATAATAAAAACAAGTTAACAACTTAATACTTCCTAAGGATAATATGATATGAGCATCAAAGCAATATTTAGATTTTTTATTATTTTGTATTTAAATAACCAATCTACTAGCTCACAACGTGTTGCGACACGTTGTGAGCTTGCAGATCAGCTATTTTTTTAACATGCGACACATCGTACGGCGAAGCATACATCAGGCTTCCCTAGTTCCCTTTTGTTTTTAGATGAGGCGACGTACGTAGTCAGACAGTCAGAAACACATGGCTCCTCGGTGCAAAAATAAACAGTGTACACTACCCGACTTTACGATAATAAGGCACAGTATGTCGAGACACGGTGTTCATGTTGGGCAGCAGCAGTGCCAGTCCGCAATGCTTTAAACTCTTCCCACGCCACTATGTCGGAACTAAAACCTTAGTACCCGTAAAAAGTCGGTGGCCGGTGCCTAGGCTGTGAGAGACGCTAATATGGTTTCTGCCTCGGATTCGGGTTTTGAGACGGCATCGCACACGAGCAACCATGCTGCTCCAACAGCCGGAAAACAAACACAAGCACAGCGGCAAATGGGAAGAGTGCAAAGCATCCAAAGCATGACCTTTTACACCGGGGACTACAGTAGTTTGCTATCTGAAACGGAGAAGAGAAGACGAAACTATTTGTGTAAGGTTTTCCTGTCAACCGCCCTCCGCCTCCTCCCAGGCTCCTAGCAGAAAGCAGCATGGATCCTCCCCCTTTTGAGTAAGGACGCGCTGTGATTGGGCCAGTAGCCACTTTGAGTGGCAGTCGGTGGGAAATGCTCTCGCCACAACATTTTCTAGTATTCTGGCCATAATAATCATTCTGGGCGGCCCCAGCTGTTGGTACGCAGAAGCGCTTCCCGGCGCTTGATTGACAGCGCATTTTTAATTTTTACCGCGCATGCGCACCTGCGCACCACTTATGTGCAGCCCTGGCTATAGCCCATATCGTATGGCATACTATAGCATGCCGTTTTTCATCATTTTTGAGGATTTGAAAAAGAATTCAAAATTTCAAAAAGATGGGTTATAGCCCATCGTTTTTTAAAATTTAAAATTTATTTTTTATCCTCGTTTTTCATCGTTTTTGACCATGGGCTATAGCCCATATCGTATGGCATACTATAGAACGCCGTTTTTCATCATTTTTGAGGATTTGAAAAATAAATCAAAATTTCAAAAAGATGGGTTATAGCCCATCGTTTTTTGAATTTTTGAATTTATTTTTTATCCTCGTTTTTCATCATTTTTGACCATGGGCTATAGCCCATATCGTATGGCATTATTTTTTAATTTATTTTTTATCCTCGTTTTTCATCATTTTTGACCATGGGCTATAGCCCATATCGTATGGCATACTATAGCACGCCGTTTTTCATCATTTTTGAGGATTTGAAAAAAAATCTAAATTAAAAAAAGATGGGTTATAGCCCATCGTTTTTTGAATTTTTGAATTTATTTTTTATCCTCGTTTTTCATCATTTTTGACCATGGGCTATAGCCCATATCGTATGGCATACTATAGCACGCCGTTTTTCATCATTTTTGCGGATTTGAAAAAAAATGAAAATTTCAAAAAGATGGGTTATAGCCCATCGTTTTTTGAATTTTTGAATTTATTTTTTATCCTCGTTTTTCATCATTTTTGACTTGGGCTATAGCCCATATCGTATGGCATACTATAGCACGCCGTTTTTCATCATTTTTGAGGATTTGAAAAAAAATCAAAATTTCAAAAAGATGGGTTATAGCCCATCGTTTTTTTAATTTTTTAATTTTTTTTTATCCTCGTTTTTCATCATTTTTGACCATGGGCTATAGCCCATATCGTATGGCATACTATAGCACGCCGTTTTTCATCATTTTTGAGGATTTGAAAAAAAATCAAAATTTCAAAAAGATGGGTTATAGCCCATCGTTTTTTTAATTTTTTAATAAATTTTTTATCCTCGTTTTTCATCATTTTTGACCATGGGCTATAGCCCATATCGTATGGCATACTATAGCATGCCGTTTTTCATCATTTTTGAGGATTTGAAAAAAATTCAAAATTTCAAAAAGATGGGTTATAGCCCATCGTTTTTTAAAATTTAAAATTTATTTTTTATCCTCGTTTTTCATCGTTTTTGACCATGGGCTATAGCCCATATCGTATGGCATACTATAGCACGCCGTTTTTCATCATTTTTGAGGATTTGAAAAAGAAATCAAAATTTCAAAAAGATGGGTTATAGCCCATCGTTTTTTGAATTTTTGAATTTATTTTTTATCCTCGTTTTTCATCATTTTTGACCATGGGCTATAGCCCATATCGTATGGCATTATTTTTTAATTTATTTTTTATCCTCGTTTTTCATCATTTTTGACCATGGGCTATAGCCCATATCGTATGGCATACTATAGCACGCCGTTTTTCATCATTTTTGAGGATTTGAAAAAAAATGAAAATTTCAAAAAGATGGGTTATAGCCCATCGTTTTTTGAATTTTTGAATTTATTTGTTATCCTCGTTTTTCATCATTTTTGACTTGGGCTATAGCCCATATCGTATGGCATACTATAGCACGCCGTTTTTCATCATTTTTGAGGATTTGAAAAAAAATCAAAATTTCAAAAAGATGGGTTATAGCCCATCGTTTTTTTAATTTTTTAATTTATTTTTTATCCTCGTTTTTCATAATTTTTGACCATGGGCTATAGCCCATATCGTATGGCATACTATAGCACGCCGTTTTTCATCATTTTTGAGGATTTGAAAAAAAATCAAAATTTCAAAAAGATGGGTTATAGCCCATCGTTTTTTTAATTTTTTAATTTATTTTTTATCCTCGTTTTTCATCATTTTTGACCATGGGCTATAGCCCATATCGTATGGCATACTATAGCACGCCGTTTTTCATCATTTTTGAGGATTTGAAAAAGAAATCAAAATTTCAAAAAGATGGGTTATAGCCCATCGTTTTTTTAATTTTTGAATTTATTTTTTATCCTCGTTTTTCATCATTTTTGACCATGGGCTATAGCCCATATCGTATGGCATTATTTTTTAATTTATTTTTTATCCTCGTTTTTCATCATTTTTGACCATGGGCTATAGCCCATATCGTATGGCATACTATAGCACGCCGTTTTTCATCATTTTTGAGGATTTGAAAAAAAATGAAAATTTCAAAAAGATGGGTTATAGCCCATCGTTTTTTGAATTTTTGAATTTATTTGTTATCCTCGTTTTTCATCTTTTTTGACTTGGGCTATAGCCCATATCGTATGGCATACTATAGCACGCCGTTTTTCATCATTTTTGAGGATTTGAAAAAAAATCAAAATTTCAAAAAGATGGGTTATAGCCCATCGTTTTTTTAATTTTTAATTTTTTTTTTTATCCTCGTTTTTCATCATTTTTGACCATGGGCTATAGCCCATATCGTATGGCATACTATAGCACGCCGTTTTTCATCATTTTTGAGGATTTGAAAAAAATTCAAAATTTCAAAAAGATGGGTTATAGCCCATCGTTTTTTGAATTTTTGAATTTATTTTTTATCCCCGTTTTTCATCATTTTTGACCATGGGCTATAGCCCATATCGTATGGCATACTATAGCACGCCGTTTTTCATCATTTTTTAGGATTTGAAAAAAAAATCAAAATTTCAAAAAGATGGGTTATAGCCCATCGTTTTTTTAATTTTTTAATTTATTTTTTATCCTCGTTTTTCATAATTTTTGACCATGGGCTATAGCCCATATCGTATGGCATACTATAGCACGCCGTTTTTCATCATTTTTGAGGATTTGAAAAAAAATCAAAATTTCAAAAAGATGGGTTATAGCCCATCGTTTTTTTAATTTTTTAATTTATTTTTTATCCTCGTTTTTCATCATTTTTGACCATGGGCTATAGCCCATATCGTATGGCATACTATAGCATGCCGTTTTTCATCATTTTTGAGGATTTGAAAAAAATTCAAAATTTCAAAAAGATGGGTTATAGCCCATCGTTTTTTAAAATTTAAAATGTATTTTTTATCCTCGTTTTTCATCGTTTTTGACCATGGGCTATAGCCCATATCGTATGGCATACTATAGCACGCCGTTTTTCATCATTTTTGAGGATTTGAAAAAGAAATCAAAATTTCAAAAAGATGGGTTATAGCCCATCGTTTTTTGAATTTTTGAATTTATTTTTTATCCTCGTTTTTCATCATTTTTGACCATGGGCTATAGCCCATATCGTATGGCATTATTTTTTAATTTATTTTTTATCCTCGTTTTTCATCATTTTTGACCATGGGCTATAGCCCATATCGTATGGCATACTATAGCACGCCGTTTTTCATCATTTTTGAGGATTTGAAAAAAAATGAAAATTTCAAAAAGATGGGTTATAGCCCATCGTTTTTTGAATTTTTGAATGTATTTGTTATCCTCGTTTTTCATCATTTTTGACTTGGGCTATAGCCCATATCGTATGGCATACTATAGCACGCCGTTTTTCATCATTTTTGAGGATTTGAAAAAAAATCAAAATTTCAAAAAGATGGGTTATAGCCCATCGTTTTTTTTAATTTTTTAATTTATTTTTTATCCTCGTTTTTCATAATTTTTGACCATGGGCTATAGCCCATATCGTATGGCATACTATAGCACGCCGTTTTTCATCATTTTTGAGGATTTGAAAAAAAATCAAAATTTCAAAAAGATGGGTTATAGCCCATCGTTTTTTTAATTTTTTAATTTATTTTTTATCCTCGTTTTTCATCATTTTTGACCATGGGCTATAGCCCATATCGTATGGCATACTATATAGCATGCCGTTTTTCATCATTTTTGAGGATTTGAAAAAAATTCAAAATTTCAAAAAGATGGGTTATAGCCCATCGTTTTTTAAAATTTAAAATTTATTTTTTATCCTCGTTTTTCATCGTTTTTGACCATGGGCTATAGCCCATATCGTATGGCATACTATAGCACGCCGTTTTTCATCATTTTTGAGGATTTGAAAAAGAAATCAAAATTTCAAAAAGATGGGTTATAGCCCATCGTTTTTTTAATTTTTTAATTTATTTTTTATCCTCGTTTTTCATCATTTTTGACCATGGGCTATAGCCCATATCGTATGGCATTATTTTTTAATTTATTTTTTATCCTCGTTTTTCATCATTTTTGACCATGGGCTATAGCCCATATCGTATGGCATACTATAGCACGCCGTTTTTCATCATTTTTGAGGATTTGAAAAAAAATGAAAATTTCAAAAAGATGGGTTATAGCCCATCGTTTTTTGAATTTTTGAATTTATTTGTTATCCTCGTTTTTCATCATTTTTGACTTGGGCTATAGCCCATATCGTATGGCATACTATAGCACGCCGTTTTTCATCATTTTTGAGGATTTGAAAAAAAATCAAAATTTCAAAAAGATGGGTTATAGCCCATCGTTTTTTGAATTTTTGAATTAATTTTTTATCCCCGTTTTTCATCATTTTTGACCATGGGCTATAGCCCATATCGTATGGCATACTATAGCACGCCGTTTTTCATCATTTTTTAGGATTTGAAAAAAAAATCAAAATTTCAAAAAGATGGGTTATAGCCCATCGTTTTTTTAATTTTTTAATTTTTTTTTTATCCTCGTTTTTCATCATTTTTGACCATGGGCTATAGCCCATATCGTATGGCATACTATAGCACGCCGTTTTTCATCATTTTTGAGGATTTGAAAAAAATTCAAAATTTCAAAAAGATGGGTTATAGCCCATCGTTTTTTGAATTTTTGAATTTATTTTTTATCCCCGTTTTTCATCATTTTTGACCATGGGCTATAGCCCATATCGTATGGCATACTATAGCACGCCGTTTTTCATCATTTTTTAGGATTTGAAAAAAAAATCAAAATTTCAAAAAGATGGGTTATAGCCCATCGTTTTTTTAATTTTTTAATTTATTTTTTATCCTCGTTTTTCATAATTTTTGACCATGGGCTATAGCCCATATCGTATGGCATACTATAGCACGCCGTTTTTCATCATTTTTGAGGATTTGAAAAAAAATCAAAATTTCAAAAAGATGGGTTATAGCCCATCGTTTTTTTAATTTTTTAATTTATTTTTTATCCTCGTTTTTCATCATTTTTGACCATGGGCTATAGCCCATATCGTATGGCATACTATAGCATGCCGTTTTTCATCATTTTTGAGGATTTGAAAAAAATTCAAAATTTCAAAAAGATGGGTTATAGCCCATCGTTTTTTAAAATTTAAAATTTATTTTTTATCCTCGTTTTTCATCGTTTTTGACCATGGGCTATAGCCCATATCGTATGGCATACTATAGCACGCCGTTTTTCATCATTTTTGAGGATTTGAAAAAGAAATCAAAATTTCAAAAAGATGGGTTATAGCCCATCGTTTTTTTAATTTTTTAATTTATTTTTTATCCTCGTTTTTCATCATTTTTGACCATGGGCTATAGCCCATATCGTATGGCATTATTTTTTAATTTATTTTTTATCCTCGTTTTTCATCATTTTTGACCATGGGCTATAGCCCATATCGTATGGCATACTATAGCACGCCGTTTTTCATCATTTTTGAGGATTTGAAAAAAAATGAAAATTTCAAAAAGATGGGTTATAGCCCATCGTTTTTTGAATTTTTGAATTTATTTGTTATCCTCGTTTTTCATCATTTTTGACTTGGGCTATAGCCCATATCGTATGGCATACTATAGCACGCCGTTTTTCATCATTTTTGAGGATTTGAAAAAAAATCAAAATTTCAAAAAGATGGGTTATAGCCCATCGTTTTTTTAATTTTTTAATTTTTTTTTTATCCTCGTTTTTCATCATTTTTGACCATGGGCTATAGCCCATATCGTATGGCATACTATAGCACGCCGTTTTTCATCATTTTTGAGGATTTGAAAAAAATTCAAAATTTCAAAAAGATGGGTTATAGCCCATCGTTTTTTGAATTTTTGAATTAATTTTTTATCCCCGTTTTTCATCATTTTTGACCATGGGCTATAGCCCATATCGTATGGCATACTATAGCACGCCGTTTTTCATCATTTTTTAGGATTTGAAAAAAAAATCAAAATTTCAAAAAGATGGGTTATAGCCCATCGTTTTTTTAATTTTTTAATTTATTTTTTATCCTCGTTTTTCATAATTTTTGACCATGGGCTATAGCCCATATCGTATGGCATACTATAGCACGCCGTTTTTCATCATTTTTGAGGATTTGAAAAAAAATCAAAATTTCAAAAAGATGGGTTATAGCCCATCGTTTTTTTAATTTTTTAATTTATTTTTTATCCTCGTTTTTCATCATTTTTGACCATGGGCTATAGCCCATATCGTATGGCATACTATAGCATGCCGTTTTTCATCATTTTTGAGGATTTGAAAAAAATTAAAAATTTCAAAAAGATGGGTTATAGCCCATCGTTTTTTAAAATTTAAAATTTATTTTTTATCCTCGTTTTTCATCGTTTTTGACCATGGGCTATAGCCCATATCGTATGGCATACTATAGCACGCCGTTTTTCATCATTTTTGAGGATTTGAAAAAGAAATCAAAATTTCAAAAAGATGGGTTATAGCCCATCGTTTTTTGAATTTTTGAATTTATTTTTTTTCCTCGTTTTTCATCATTTTTGACCATGGGCTATAGCCCATATCGTATGGCATTATTTTTTAATTTATTTTTTATCCTCGTTTTTCATCATTTTTGACCATGGGCTATAGCCCATATCGTATGGCATACTATAGCACGCCGTTTTTCATCATTTTTGAGGATTTGAAAAAAAATGAAAATTTCAAAAAGATGGGTTATAGCCCATCGTTTTTTGAATTTTTGAATTTATTTGTTATCCTCGTTTTTCATCATTTTTGACTTGGGCTATAGCCCATATCGTATGGCATACTATAGCACGCCGTTTTTCATCATTTTTGAGGATTTGAAAAAAAATCAAAATTTCAAAAAGATGGGTTATAGCCCATCGTTTTTTTAATTTTTTAATTTAATTTTTATCCTCGTTTTTCATCATTTTTGACCATGGGCTATAGCCCATATCGTATGGCATACTATAGCATGCCGTTTTTCATCATTTTTGAGGATTTGAAAAAAATTCAAAATTTCAAAAAGATGGGTTATAGCCCATCGTTTTTTAAAATTTAAAATTTATTTTTTATCCTCGTTTTTCATCGTTTTTGACCATGGGCTATAGCCCATATCGTATGGCATACTATAGCACGCCGTTTTTCATCATTTTTGAGGATTTGAAAAAGAAATCAAAATTTCAAAAAGATGGGTTATAGCCCATCGTTTTTTGAATTTTTGAATTTATTTTTTATCCTCGTTTTTCATCATTTTTGACCATGGGCTATAGCCCATATCGTATGGCATTATTTTTTAATTTATTTTTTATCCTCGTTTTTCATCATTTTTTACCATGGGCTATAGCCCATATCGTATGGCATACTATAGCACGCCGTTTTTCATCATTTTTGAGGATTTGAAAAAAAATGAAAATTTCAAAAAGATGGGTTATAGCCCATCGTTTTTTGAATTTTTGAATTTATTTGTTATCCTCGTTTTTCATCATTTTTGACTTGGGCTATAGCCCATATCGTATGGCATACTATAGCACGCCGTTTTTCATCATTTTTGAGGATTTGAAAAAAATCAAAATTTCAAAAAGATGGGTTATAGCCCATCGTTTTTTTAATTTTTTAATTTTTTTTTATCCTCGTTTTTCATCATTTTTGACCATGGGCTATAGCCCATATCGTATGGCATACTATAGCACGCCGTTTTTCATCATTTTTGAGGATTTGAAAAAAATTCAAAATTTCAAAAAGATGGGTTATAGCCCATCGTTTTTTGAATTTTTGAATTTATTTTTTATCCCCGTTTTTCATCATTTTTGACCATGGGCTATAGCCCATATCGTATGGCATACTATAGCACGCCGTTTTTCATCATTTTTTAGGATTTGAAAAAAAAATCAAAATTTCAAAAAGATGGGTTATAGCCCATCGTTTTTTTAATTTTTTAATTTATTTTTTATCCTCGTTTTTCATCATTTTTGACCATGGGCTATAGCCCATATCGTATGGCATACTATAGCACGCCGTTTTTCATCATTTTTGAGGATTTGAAAAAGAAATCAAAATTTCAAAAAGATGGGTTATAGCCCATCGTTTTTTGAATTTTTGAATTTATTTTTTATCCTCGTTTTTCATCATTTTTGACCATGGGCTATAGCCCATATCGTATGGCATTATTTTTTAATTTATTTTTTATCCTCGTTTTTCATCATTTTTGACCATGGGCTATAGCCCATATCGTATGGCATACTATAGCACGCCGTTTTTCATCATTTTTGAGGATTTGAAAAAAAATCTAAATTAAAAAAAGATGGGTTATAGCCCATCGTTTTTTGAATTTTTGAATTTATTTTTTATCCTCGTTTTTCATCATTTTTGACCATGGGCTATAGCCCATATCGTATGGCATACTATAGCACGCCGTTTTTCATCATTTTTGCGGATTTGAAAAAAAAATCAAAATTTCTAAAAGTTGGGTTATAGCCCATCGTTTTTTGAATTTTTGAATTTATTTTTTATCCTTGTTTTTCATCATTTTTGACCATGGGCTATAGCCCATATCGTATGGCATTATTTTTTAATTTATTTTTTATCCTCGTTTTTCATCATTTTTGACCATGGGCTATAGCCCATATCGTATGGCATACTATAGCACGCCGTTTTTCATCATTTTTGAGGATTTGAAAAAAATTCAAAATTTCAAAAAGATGGGTTATAGCCCATCGTTTTTTTAATTTTTTAATTTATTTTTTATCCTCGTTTTTCATCATTTTTGACCATGGGCTATAGCCCATATCGTATGGCATACTATAGCATGCCGTTTTTCATCATTTTTAAGGATTTGAAAAAAATTCAAAATTTCAAAAAGATGGGTTATAGCCCATCGTTTTTTAAAATTTAAAATTTATTTTTTATCCTCGTTTTTCATCGTTTTTGACCATGGGCTATAGCCCATATCGTATGGCATACTATAGCACGCCGTTTTTCATCATTTTTGAGGATTTGAAAAATAAATCAAAATTTCAAAAAGATGGGTTATAGCCCATCGTTTTTTGAATTTTTGAATTTATTTTTTATCCTCGTTTTTCATCATTTTTGACCATGGGCTATAGCCCATATCGTATGGCATTATTTTTTAATTTATTTTTTATCCTCGTTTTTCATCATTTTTGACCATGGGCTATAGCCCATATCGTATGGCATACTATAGCACGCCGTTTTTCATCATTTTTTAGGATTTGAAAAAAAAATCAAAATTTCAAAAATATGGGTTATAGCCCATCGTTTTTTGAATTTTTGAATTTATTTTTTATCCTCGTTTTTCATCATTTTTGACCATGGGCTATAGCCCATATCGTATGGCATACTATAGCACGCCGTTTTTCATCATTTTTGCGGATTTGAAAAAAAATCAAAATTTCTAAAAGTTGGGTTATAGCCCATCGTTTTTTGAATTTTTGAATTTATTTTTTATCCTCGTTTTTCATCATTTTTGACCATGGGCTATAGCCCATATCGTATGGCATACTATAGCACGCCGTTTTTCATCATTTTTGAGGATTTGAAAAAAATTCAAAATTTCAAAAAGATGGGTTATAGCCCATCGTTTTTTGAATTTTTGAATTTATTTTTTATCCCCGTTTTTCATCATTTTTGACCATGGGCTATAGCCCATATCGTATGGCATACTATAGCACGCCGTTTTTCATCATTTTTTAGGATTTGAAAAAAAAATCAAAATTAAAAAAAGATGGGTTATAGCCCATCGTTTTTTGAATTTTTGAATTTATTTTTTATCCTCGTTTTTCATCATTTTTGACCATGGGCTATAGCCCATATCGTATGGCATACTATAGCACGCCGTTTTTCATCATTTTTGCGGATTTGAAAAAAAAATCAAAATTTCTAAAAGTTGGGTTATAGCCCATCGTTTTTTGAATTTTTGAATTTATTTTTTAGACTTGTTTTTCATCATTTTTGACCATGGGCTATAGCCCATATCGTATGGCATTATTTTTTAATTTATTTTTTATCCTCGTTTTTCATCATTTTTGACCATGGGCTATAGCCCATATCGTATGGCATACTATAGCACGCCGTTTTTCATCATTTTTGAGGATTTGAAAAAAATTCAAAATTTCAAAAAGATGGGTTATAGCCCATCGTTTTTTTAATTTTTTAATTTATTTTTTATCCTCGTTTTTCATCATTTTTGACCATGGGCTATAGCCCATATCGTATGGCATACTATAGCATGCCGTTTTTCATCATTTTTAAGGATTTGAAAAAAATTCAAAATTTCAAAAAGATGGGTTATAGCCCATCGTTTTTTAAAATTTAAAATTTATTTTTTATCCTCGTTTTTCATCGTTTTTGACCATGGGCTATAGCCCATATCGTATGGCATACTATAGCACGCCGTTTTTCATCATTTTTGAGGATTTGAAAAATAAATCAAAATTTCAAAAAGATGGGTTATAGCCCATCGTTTTTTGAATTTTTGAATTTATTTTTTATCCTCGTTTTTCATCATTTTTGACCATGGGCTATAGCCCATATCGTATGGCATTATTTTTTAATTTATTTTTTATCCTCGTTTTTCATCATTTTTGACCATGGGCTATAGCCCATATCGTATGGCATACTATAGCACGCCGTTTTTCATCATTTTTTAGGATTTGAAAAAAAAATCAAAATTTCAAAAATATGGGTTATAGCCCATCGTTTTTTGAATTTTTGAATTTATTTTTTATCCTCGTTTTTCATCATTTTTGACCATGGGCTATAGCCCATATCGTATGGCATACTATAGCACGCCGTTTTTCATCATTTTTGCGGATTTGAAAAAAAATCAAAATTTCTAAAAGTTGGGTTATAGCCCATCGTTTTTTGAATTTTTGAATTTATTTTTTATCCTCGTTTTTCATCATTTTTGACCATGGGCTATAGCCCATATCGTATGGCATACTATAGCACGCCGTTTTTCATCATTTTTGAGGATTTGAAAAAAATTCAAAATTTCAAAAAGATGGGTTATAGCCCATCGTTTTTTGAATTTTTGAATTTATTTTTTATCCCCGTTTTTCATCATTTTTGACCATGGGCTATAGCCCATATCGTATGGCATACTATAGCACGCCGTTTTTCATCATTTTTTAGGATTTGAAAAAAAAATCAAAATTTCAAAAAGATGGGTTATAGCCCATCGTTTTTTTAATTTTTTAATTTATTTTTTATCCTCGTTTTTCATAATTTTTGACCATGGGCTATAGCCCATATCGTATGGCATACTATAGCACGCCGTTTTTCATCATTTTTGAGGATTTGAAAAAAAATCAAAATTTCAAAAAGATGGGTTATAGCCCATCGTTTTTTGAATTTTTTTTTAAAAACAATTATCCTCGTTTTTCATCATTTTCCATATCGTATGGCATACTATATATAGCACGCCGTTTTTCATCATTTTTGAGGATTTGAAAAATAATTCAAAATTCAAAAAGATGGGTTATAGCCCATCGTTTTTTGAATTCTTGAATTTATTTTCTATCCTCGTTTTTAGATTTTCTGTCCATGGGCTATAGCCCATATCGTACAGCATACTATAGCCCATATCATACGGCATACTATAGCACGCCATTTTTCATCATTTTTGAGGATTTGAAAAAAAAGAAAAGAAACGATGGGTTATAGCCCATCGTTTTTTATTTATTTTTATCCTCGTTTTTCATCATTTTTGACCATGGGCTATAGCCCATATCATACGGCATACTATCCCACTGAGCAATAGCCAGCTATTAGACGTCCGTCTAAAAATGGGAAAAGCGAGAGGCTATAGTCCATGGTCACGGACCGCATACTGGTCAAGGTCATTTATACTGGTCAAGGTCATTTATACTCATTTATACTGGTCAAGGTCATTTATACTTGTCAAGGTCATTTATACTGGTCAGGGTCATTTATACTTGTCAAGGTCATTTATACTGGTCAAGGTCATTGATATTGGTCAAGGTCATTGATATTGGTCAAGGTCATTTATCCTGGTCAAGGTCATTGATATTGGTCAAGGTCATTGATATTGGTCAAGTTCATTGATATTGGTCAAGGTCATTGAGCGGCACGCTATAGTGCGCGATTCTTCATCATTGTTGACGATTTAAAAAAAGGATGAAAATCAAGGAAAAGCGAAAGGCTATAGTCCATGGTTTCGGAGGGCATACTATAGTATGTCGTTTTTCACGATTTCGAAGGATTTGAAAAAAATGTGAAAATCCTGGATTACGAAAGGCTATAGTCCATGGTCTCAGACCGCATACTACAGTGTTCCATTTTTCTCGATTTTGGAGGATTTGAAGAAGAAATGGTGAAAATCACGGAAAAGTAAAACGCTATAGTCCATGGTCTCTGAGGGCATGCTATAGCATGTTGTTTTTCACGATTTCTGAGGATTTGAAAAAATGTGAAAATCATGGAAAAGCGAAAGGCCATGGTCCATGGTCTCAGAGTGAACAGAAATCATAAGTAATAAATAGACTTGGTAGCCTAACTGTAGGGAGTACAAACAGAGAACCTTGGTGTTATCATCTATGGAAAGGCAGAACATTTAAATAAACCATGTAAATACAACAAATTGAGCAGAGCACTGCAGGGACTTGAACCCTGTTCTGGTAAACCAGGAGTACCACACCAGTGCTTTTGTTTTGTTGTAATTTACAGGTCCATTATTTATCTTTTTTTCAAATCCACCAAAATCATGAGCTTGTAGATCTGATTTGTTTTTGCTAATGTTTCCCTCGGGTTGGAGCTGGAAATAACAACTGTGATAGAGCTATTGAGAAACGTGGCTGTGGTGTGAGAAATGACAACGGCGAACGTCTTGTTGACTTCTGCCTAGAAAACAACTGCGTAGTTGGTGGTACCATCTTTACACATAACATCCACAAACTCACTTGGACGTCACCTGATGGACTTACAACCAACCAGATTGACCAGATCATAATCAACAGGAAGTGGCGCACGTCCCTCCAAGATGTTAGACTAATAGCCAAAATACTCAACACGAAGTCACTGAGGATCCAGAAACAGGTCCAAGAAGCCTATACAATCAAAGATAAGGTCAAAAAGAGCGCAAGGAATGACAAAAGGATTTTTGTTGAGATGTTAGCTTGCAAACCAGAACAAGCAGCAGCAAGAGGTGAAATGAGTGTTGTGTATAAAATCACCAAACAACTCAGTGGAAAGAACCTCGGCCACTCTGCTCCTGTAAAAGATAAAGCTGGGAACAACCGAGAGCGAACAGGCAGCAAGATGGGTTGAGCACTTCTGCAAAGTCCTCAATTGCCCTGAACCAGAACACCCTGCTACTCCGACACCGGCACATAACTTATTCAACATCAACATCAGCCCCCCAACTGAAACAGAGGTCAAGAGTGCCATTAAAGCAACTAAGAGTGGGAAAGCTGCAGGTAGCGACTCCATTCACGCCGAGATGGACCTAAACACCTCAGTCAAGGTCCTCACAGACCTGTTCAGGAACATCTGGGACCAAAATTGCCAAAGTTCTGAAGAAAGGGAATCTACAAAATTGCAACAACTGGCGAGGCATCACATTGCTCTCCATCCCATCTAAAGTCTTCTGCAGAATCTTGCTGGGTAGAATTGACACGGCGATTGACGCCAAACTGAGGCAGGAACAGGCAGGCTTCAGGAAAGGAAGAGGGTGCACAGATCAAATATTCACAATAAGGAACATCATTGAGCAATGCCTGGAGTGGAACAGTCCATCAACTTCATAGATTTCTGGAAATCTTTTGATAGCTTGCAACGTGATACGTTGTGGAAGATTGTAGAATCATATGGCGTCCCTCCAAAGATGACTGCATTAATCAAGATAATAATTAATCAAGTGGGCGGCTGTGGCTCAGGAGGTAGAGCAGGTCGTCCAATGATTCATGGGTCGGCGGTTCGAATCCCAGCTCCTCCTGTCTACATGTCGAAGTGTCCTTGGGCAAAACACTGAACCCTACATTGCCTCCAATGAGTTGGTCGGTGTGAACTCGCCACCATTGGTGTGTGAATGTGGAAAGTGAGGACATGGCGTCGACTGTTCGCGGCTTCACCTCCCAATGTATGAATGAATGAACCATTGTAAAGCGCTTTGAGCACTTGGAAAAGCGCTATAAAAATGCAATTCATTATAAGATGTTTTATCATCATTTTCAGTGCAGTGTCATTGTCAATGGCAACCATCACTTGCGCCTGGTTAAATACAGCGAGCTTTTGTCGCTTCCAGCGAGGAAGCAAGTTTTTGTCGCTTCCAGCGAGGAAGCGAGTTTTTGTCGCTTCCATCGAGGAAGCAAGATTATGTCGCTTCCAGCGAGGAAGCGAGATTTTGTCGCTCGAGGTAGCAAGTTTTTGTCACTTCCATCGAGGAAGAGAGTTTTTGTCGCTTCCATCGAGGAAGCGAGTTTTTGTCGCTTCCATCGAGGAAGCAAGTTTTTGTCGCTTCCATCGAGGAAGCGAATTTTTGTCGCTTCCATTGAGGAAGCAAGTTTTTGTCGCTTCCATCGAGGAAGCGAGTTTTTGTTTTTAGTTTTTGTCGCTTTCATCGAGGAAGCGAGTTTTTGTCGCTTCCATCGAGGAAGCGAGTTTTTGTCGCTTCCATCGAGGAAGCAAGTTTTTGTCGCTTCCACCGAGGAAGCGACAAAAACTCGCTTCCTCAATGGAAGCGACAAAAACTCCCTGTATTGCAACACAATACGTTAATGTATCATCATCAGTGAATCAATGGAAATGAGAAAGCGAGAAATGAGAAAGCGAGAAATGCGAGAAAGCGAGAAATGGAAAAGCGAGAAATGAGAAAGCGAGAAATGAGAAAGCGAGAAATGGAAAAGCGAGAAAGCGAGAAATGGAAAAGCGAGAAATGAGAAATGAGAAAGCGAGAAATGAGAAAGCGAGAAATGAGAAATGGAAAAGCGAGAAAGCGAGAAATGAGAAAGCGAGAAATGAGAAATCGAGAAATGAGAAAGCGAGAAAGCGAGAAATGAGAAAGCGAGAAATGGAAAAGCGAGAAAGCGAGAAATGAGAAATGAGAAAGCGAGAAATGAGAAAGCGAGAAATGAGAAAGCGAGAAATGAGAAAGCGAGAAATGAGAAATGGAAAAGCGAGAATTGGAAAAGCGAGAAATGAGAAAGCGAGAAATGAGAAAGCGAGAAATGGAAAAGCGAGAAAGCGAGAAATGAGAAAGCGAGAATTGAGAAAGCGAGAATTGAGAAAGCGAGAAATGAGAAAGCGAGAAATGAGAAAGTGAGAAAGCGAGAAATGAGAAAGCGAGAAATGAGAAATGGAAAAGCGAGAAATGGAAAAGCGAGAAATGAGAAAGCGAGAAATGAGAAAGCGAGAAATGAGAAAGCGAGAAATGAGAAATGGAAAAGCGAGAAATGGAAAAGCGAGAAATGAGAAAGCGAGAAATGAGAAAGCGAGAACTCAGAAAGCGAGAATTGAGAAAACGAGAAATGAGAAATGGAAAAGCGAGAAAGCGAGAAATGAGAAAGCGAGAAATGAGAAAGCGAGAAAGCGAGAAATGAGAAAGCGAGAAATGAGAAATGGAAAAGCGAGAAAGCGAGAAATGGAAAAGCGAGAAATGAGAAAGCGAGAAATGAGAAAGCGAGAAAGCGAGAAAGCGAGAAATGAGAAAGCGAGAAAGCGAGAAATGAGAAAGCGAGAAATGAGAAATGGAAAAGCGAGAAAGCGAGAAATGAGAAAGCGAGAAATGAGAAAGCGAGAAATGAGAAAGCGAGTAATGAGAAAGCGAGAAATGAGAAATGGAAAAGCGAGAAAGCCAGAAATGAGAAAGCGAGAAAGCGAGAAATGAGAAATGAGAAATCGAGAAATGAGAAAGCGAGAAAGCGAGAAATGAGAAAGCGAGAAATGGAAAAGCGAGAAAGCGAGAAATGGAAAAGCGAGAAATGAGAAATGAGAAAGCGAGAAATGAGAAAGCGAGAAATGAGAAAGCGAGAAATGAGAAAGCGAGAAATGAGAAATGGAAAAGCGAGAATTGGAAAAGCGAGAAATGAGAAAGCGAGAAATGAGAAAGCGAGAAATGAGAAAGTGAGAAATGGAAAAGCGAGAAAGCGAGAAATGAGAAAGCGAGAAATGAGAAAGCGAGAAATGAGAAAGCGAGAATTGAGAAAGCGAGAAATGAGAAAGCGATAAATGAGAAAGCGAGAAATGAGAAAGCGAGAAATGAAAAAGCGAGAAAGCGAGAAATGAGAAAGCGAGAAATGAGAAAGCGAGAAATGAGAAATGGAAAAGCGAGAAATGGAAAAGCGAGAAATGAGAAAGCGAGAAATGAGAAATGGAAAAGCGAGAAATGAGAAATGGAAAAGCGAGAAATGAGAAAGCGAGAAATGAGAAAGCGAGAAATGAGAAAGTGAGAAATGAGAAATGGAAAAGCGAGAAATGAGAAAGCGAGAAATGAGAAAGCGAGAAATGAGAAATGGAAAAGCGAGAAATGGAAAAGCGAGAAATGAGAAAGCGAGAAATGAGAAAGCGAGAACTCAGAAAGCGAGAATTGAGAAAACGAGAAATGAGAAATGGAAAAGCGAGAAAGCGAGAAATGAGAAAGCGAGAAATGAGAAAGCGAGAAAGCGAGAAAGCGAGAAATGAGAAATGGAAAAGCGAGAAAGCGAGAAATGGAAAAGCGAGAAATGAGAAAGCGAGAAATGAGAAAGCGAGAAAGCGAGAAATGAGAAAGCGAGAAAGCGAGAAATGAGAAAGCGAGAAATGAGAAATGGAAAAGCGAGAAAGCGAGAAATGAGAAAGCGAGAAATGAGAAAGCGAGAAATGAGAAAGCGAGAAATGAGAAAGCGAGTAATGAGAAAGCGAGAAATGGAAAAGCGAGAAAGCGAGAAATGAGAAAGCGAGAAATGAGAAAGCGAGAAATGAGAAATGGAAAAGCGAGTAAGCGAGAAATGGAAAAGCGAGAAAGCGAGAAATGAGAAAGCGAGAAATGAGAAAGCGAGAAATGGAAAAGCGAGAAATGAGAAATGAGAAAGCGAGAAATGAGAAATGAGAAAGCGAGAAATGAGAAAGCGAGAAAGCGAGAAATGAGAAAACGAGAAATGAGAAAGCGAGAAATGAGAAATGGAAATGCGAGAAAGCGAGAAATGAGAAAGCGAGAAATGAGAAAGCGAGAAAGCGAGAAATGAGAAAGCGAGAAAGCGAGAAATGAGAAAGCGAGAAATGAGAAAATATTTGCAAAGATAAACTTATATATTATAGAAGTGTATATTTGTACGTCTCAAAATGTTCTGATGGATTGAACATGGTGGGCCCTGTTGTAAATAAGTGTAATGCTTTATCATGGATTGTCCACAAAGTATTGTTTTGTATTGACTGTATTGACTGTTTGAAATGTACTCATTCTGCATACTGTGAAATAAAAACGTCAATCAATCAATCAATGTAATGCACAGAAACAACATATTGTAATGTCACCATGAGAGGTATAGAGCGGGGTAGTGTGAGGCAATGCAGAACCAACAGGCTGAATCCAGGGTTACACATGAAATGAAGTTTGACTTTCCCCACAGATAATGAACTCAGGCAGGTATATATATACAGGCCAACATGAGGCAGTTTGCAAAGACAACATAAAATATCCCAAAGAGAGAATAATAATGTCCAAACAGTGCCTTACTTGTTGCCGTTCAGTCCTTGGGGTCCAACTCCGTCCAGCCCTCAGCTCTCTGTCCTTTCTTGTACTGTCTGGACCTGAATGGAAACAAGACCGCAATGACTTTTTTTTTTTCCGGTGATCCCTTTGAACATGTTTGTTTGACTGTACCCTGGCCTGTACTGCCAATACAGTATGCAATAAATCAATTTGTTTTCTCTCCCAGCTCTGCCTCAAACAACTACACCTGACTGTGTGCTGTGCTGTGCTGCAGGGCCCTCTGGGAGTTGGAGTTCTCTCCCAGCTCTGCCTCAAACAACTACACCTGTCTGTGTGCTGCTGAGGTCCTCTCATCTGGGAGTTGGAGTTGTGTTGCCACGTACAGCGGCCATTTTGTGTGTGTGGTAGAGTTCTCATCGGGCTTGAAAATCAAGGCCCGGCCCTATAATACCCTAACTGGGTCGGCCCGAGGCTCGTCCCGAGGCTCGGCCCGAGGCTCGGCCCGAGGCTCGGCCCGAGACTCGGCCCGAGGCTCAGCCCGAGGCTCGGCCCGACCCTAACAATTACCCTAATGTCAGGCCCGAAAACCCGAAAAAAAGGAAAAAGAAAAATGCCACTATATGGCCGCGGCGCCATGGATTATTGAAACGAGTGTGTGAGAGAATGCACTAAAAGTTGCCGAAATAAAGGATTTATGTAACTCACGCTGATAATGTTCCATTTCCAACATTCTAATTTCTAACATTTCTAATTTTCCAGGGGTGAGTAAACATCTTCTGAATCAAAGTAGCAGTGCCAGCGATCCTCTGAAGTGACGCAGTTAATATGTCCAGTACTGTCCCCATTAACAAAGTGCAACTTTTTCATCATTCACCGTTATGCAAACAGTCCAGATTCATAAAGGTAAAATACAATGACGTGACATGATATGTACAAGCACCCCTCCTTTCAGTGGCATCACGCCATCTGCTTCTATTATACTATTATTATATTTCTATTTGATCCGTTTTCTTGTTGATGCAATGTTGTGAGAGGTAACTGAAAGATGTTACGCTTTTAGAAGTAAAATGGAATGTAAAAATTAAAAATTTTCATTCACACAAACATTTCTATGATTCCAGAAGTCTTCACCACAGACCAGAGTCCCCAACTCCCAGCTGTGTGTCTATGAAGACAAACATAGACACACAGCTCCACACACAGACTAAACAACATCATAGCTCCTAACTTCAGTAACTTCCAGATACAAAGTATGTCAATATAGGCTACACATTACACAACACAATGACGTGATCTGATCCCATGCCAAGTGTGCGTGCATGTGCGTATACACTGGAAAAACTTGTTTCCGCTTATCTCTTACACTCAATTCAATTCAATTCAAAGGGCTTTATTGGCATGAGAAAACATACGTTTACATTGCCAAAGCAGAAAGAACAATACAACAATACAGCAATACAATCAATACAAAAATTATGTACATTTGAAGGTCAGAATCTTCAATAGATCAAATTCTATGTACCCAGGTCACTCGATGCAGGTATAGTGCAGGAATATACACAATGCTTAGTCTGTAGGGTGGTTGTGTTCCATTTGCTATCCTTCTCCTATCACAGCATCTCACAAATCTTGCTGCTGTGTTTGCACATTGTTGTACTTCGCCCAGCAGATATGGGATTTTTTTGTCGTTGGTCATGTTTTCAAAATCTCTGTGTGTGGTTGTAATCAGTGGGAAGTATGTGTCTCTGATGTCTTGGTACAATGGACAGATGGTTAGGAAGTGTAGCTCGGTTTCCACTTCATTTTGTGTGCAGTGAGTGCATAGTCTGTCTTCTCTCGGGATACACGTCTGCCTATGACGGCCTTTCTCGATCGCGAGACTGTGCTCACTGAGTCTGTACCTAGTTAAGATTTTTCTTTGTTTTGGGTCGGTCACGGTGCTCAGGTATTCTGCCACTGTGTATTCTCTGTTTAGGGCCAGATAGCATTCTAGTTTACTCTGCTTTTGTGTTGCTTCTTTCCAATGTGTCAGATAGTTTTCCTTTTGCTGTTTTATAATTTGGTTTAGTCCAATGGGTTTTCTATCTCGTGGCTCTGTTTGTGTTTGTGCCCGGAGTTCCAGGGCCAGGTGGCTGAGGGGGCATCTCTCTAGAGTTTCACTGTGTGTGAGTGCCTTGTTATGGAGTGCATCTAGGTCACTTTCTTTTAGGTGGTTGTAGAACTTAAGTGCTCTCTTTTTTATTTTGATTATGAGTGGGTATCGTCCTAATTCTGCCCTGCATGCATTATTTGGTGTTTTCCGCTGGGTAGGCCTACGGAGAATGGATTTGCAGAGTTCTGTGTGTAGGGTCTCGGTTTGGTGTTTATCCCATTTTTCAAGGTCATGGTTTGCTAAAGGTCCCCAGATCTCGCAACCATAGAGGGAAATTGGTTCTATCACAGAATCCAGTATTTTAAGCCAGGTTTTAATTGGGATGTCTATTTTGATGTTTCTTTTGATGGCATAGAATGCCCTTCTTGCCTTGTCTCTCAGGTCCTTTACAGCTTGGTTGTAGTTCCCTGTGCTGCTGATGTTTAGGCCAAGGTAGGTATAGTTTTTTGTTTGTTCTAGTGGGGTTGTATTTAGGAAAAATTGGTGGTTTTGGCGGCTGGGCCTTTTTTGAAATATCATGATTTTAGTCTTAGTTAGGTTCACTGTCAGGGCCCATGTCTGGGAGAATTTGTGTAGGAGATCAAGTTGCTGCTGTAGTCCTTCCTTCGTTGGGGACAGCAGCAGCAGGTCATCTGCGTAAAGTAAGCATTTGATTTCTGTGTTTGCCAAGAGGATGCCTGGCGCTGTAGACTGTTCTAACGTTTTTGCTAATTCGTTGATATATATGTTGAAGAGTGTTGGACTCAGGCTGCATCCCTGTCTGACTCCTCGGTTTTGGGGGAAAAAGGCTGTGTGCTTTTCGCCTATTTTAACTGCACATTTGTTGTTAGTGTACATTGATTTTATGATGTCATAGGTTTTCCCCCCAATGCCACTTTCCAACAGTTTGTACATCAGGCCCTCATGCCAAATTGAATCGAATGCTTTTCTGAAGTCGACAAAGCAGGAGAATAATTTGCTTTTGTTTTTGTTTATTTGGTTGTCAATTAGGGTGTTGAGAGTGTAAATGTGGTCTGTTGTGCGATATTTTGGTAGAAAGCCAATTTGTGATTTGCTCAGGACATTGCTTTCTGTGAGGAAATTTAGAATTATGTGGTTGAGGATCATGCAGAGGATCTTTCCGAGGTTGCTGTTTACACAAATCCCACGGTAGTTATTTGGGTCATATTTGTCTCCACTTTTGTGGAGTGGCGTTATCAGCCCATGAGTGTTAAAACATAGTTGACCATTTTGACTCAACAGCACAGAGAGGTGAACACTCTGGACTCCATTTTGCCACGTTGGATTAAAGTCTAAAGATTAATATCAGGTAAGTGTTTTTAATCACTTTGCATTCAGCGCACGCACACACACACACACACACACACACACACACACACACACACACACACACACACACACACACACACACACACACACACACACACACACACACACACACACACACACACACACACACACACACACGGCGGTGGCTCATGGGTAGAGTGCCTGGATGGTAACCGTAAGGTTGCCAG
Organism: Protomyctophum parallelum; assembly: GCF_964188405.1. Lineage (NCBI taxonomy): Eukaryota > Metazoa > Chordata > Actinopteri > Myctophiformes > Myctophidae > Protomyctophum > Protomyctophum parallelum. Next base: position 1,453,107 of record NC_139719.1, read on the forward strand.
TTCGAACCCGGGCTCCCCCAGAGTTACTGTCGAAGTGTCCTTGAGCAAGACACTGAACCCCTAATTGCTCCCGATGTGCTAGTTGGTGCCTTGCATGGTTTCCGCTGCCATCGGTGTATGCATGCGTGTGTGAATGGGTGAATGTAATGCACAATCTCTGTAAAGCGCCTTGGATAAAGGCGCTATATAAATGCACCATTTACCATTTTTACCACACACACACACACACACACACACACACGCACACGCACACACACACACACACACACACACACACACACACACACACACACACACACACACACACACACACACACACACACGTTGTGAATACACTGGCTAAACAGTTTGACCAGTTTGGTCTCTAGACACTCCCTACTTTGTGTGTTAAAACAGTCGACCATTTTGACACAACCTCACAACCCGGCCACAACACAGAGAACTGAACACCATGCACTCCATTTTGCCACATTGGATTCAAGCCTAAAGATTAATATCGGGTAAGTGTTTTTAATCACTTTACTGGAACTATAATGTCTCTAGTCTGTTTTAGGGGGCATTCCAACGGGTAGCTAAATATGTATATTTACCACAAACTCCACAAAGGATCTACTGAATGTGAAGAGGGGATACTAGGGGGATGCCATGTTTGTGTCATAAGCTCAATATGTCAGTTTGTCACCAAACCTTGTCCCCTTCACATTCAGTAGATCCTGATCTTTTGTGGCCAGATGTAATTTCCTGGTCATTTCTAGTAGGACTAAATTAAATTAAATCACAACTTGAATCGTGATGCAAACAGCACAGGGAGTGTAATAAATAATACAATAAAATAAAATATGTAAAATATGTAATATGTAAAACATGTAATGACAAAAAAGACATTTCAGTAATTTGCTACTGAATTGAAAAGAGGAAAAGAAAATGAAAAGAAAAAGAAAATACTGGATTTGTGTTAAATAAATAATTTGTCTGGAATATAATGTTTGAAAACGTGTTAAAAATGGTACGTTCACCTAGCATGGTGATTGAATGGTATGGTGAATCTATAGGTGATTGAATGGTATGGTGAGTTGAGTGAATGCTTCCATGTCTAGTTCCATGTCCATGTCTAGTTCCAACTCCAGTAAATGTCCATTATTACAAAACCCTAAACCACATCATCATCACTGATGCTTATCGTTCTTTACTTCGTGCACACATGTCACACACCAGGCGTGGCGATATAGGAGAGGCAGTAGAGGCATTGCCTCAGCCCTCAGGGCCCGCGGGGGGGGGAGAGCCCGGCTGGCCGCCGCTCCGATGCGTGGTAGTAAACTGTATACTCTCTCACTCTCACTCTCTCTGTCTCTCTCTCTCTCCCACAAACACACTGTTAAGTTACCGCAACTAAGACTACATTTCCTGTCAATAATAAGCAGTGTAAAATGTAGTTCATTGGGAGTTAAAGGGAGACGCTTTATTGTGAAGGGCCCTTCATATAGGGCAGGCCGTGTTGGGACCCCAGAAAAAGTGCCTAGAAAATGAATTTCGTTCCCGCGTCATGGGCACTACTCATTCAATGCATCTTTTCATAGATAATACCCTTCTGAACTTTGGGTTAAAACGTTCTACTCATAATATCCTGCAGTATTTTGTCACAGGCCAGAAATGTATGTAAAAGTATATAACCAAAAAGCGAAAATCTTGTGCTGCTGTTTTTGCTGTGTGTGTGTGTGTGTGTGTGTGTGTGTGTGTGTGTGTGTGTGTGTGTGTGTGTGTGTGTGTGTGTGTGTGTGTGTGTGTGTGTGTGTGTGTGTACACAGATACAGGGCACTAGGACAGCAAAGCACCTTGATGTGCTTTGACCTTTGTCCAAAAACTTGAAAAAATATGAAAAAATATGATCATAAAGGTGATATCACTTTGTATATAATCCTCCCTACTATAGAGTGCACTGACCATATAAGGTTTTCCTTATATGTCCCCAGTTAACCCTGGGGTAAAAAAAACTTTAGATCCAGCCTTCATCCAATCCTTGGTGCACGTGCTGTTGGCCTGTTGCACGTCCCCCCACTGTAGAGCGTGCGCATGTGCAAAATCAATGTGTTATATTGATTTTGGCAACACAAAATCTTTATATGTCATAAATACATATACCTAACATCTGAAACAAGTACTGGTGCCTTAGTTTATGTGAATCTAGATCATGAAATGTAGCAAATTTGTTTAAAAAAAACGCTTCAACTAACGTTATTGGCACCCAGCACAGTGAAACATACATTGTAAATTTAGCCAAAAGGTTATGTTTCATACATTCAAAATTTCACAACCTAATGATAGGTAGAAAAGAAAAGCAGCGCACCTTTGCCCAAAATGGCTGATGGTCTATCAAAATGTTACCATGCCCCCCTAAATTGGAATAATACAAACAATGTACAAGACTAAAAATAAATGCAATAAAGGTCAGAATTATTTCAACATATTGTATGCAACATTTATTAAAGTACCACAAACTGTCACAGCATCTGACATTTCAGCAATAGTCCCGGGCCTTACGGATATTTCCATGCCGATCAATATTAAAGGGACAAAACTTGGCCCAGATGTAGCCATGGGCATGCTCTAATGATTAAGCTAGGGCGCCCGAGCCTGTGACCTAAAACAGTTTTGGCTGTAACATTTGAACCAGATGAGCTATAAATGCGGTGTCTATTTATTTAGTTATTTGACCATTACAAACATGTTGGAATACTTATCATTACAATGGGGTGTGTCTGGTACCCTAATTTGCATTTCCAAGATGGTGGCTATGTGAAACCGAGTTATAAGTTAACTTTTGACACTTTCAGTCAAAAGTCATGTCATGTTATGTATTTTAATCATTAGAAACACATTGGAATGTTCCAATTCATGATTAAATCTATCTAGAACACTCTAGATGGCAAACTCAGGTTTGCCATATGGTGTACAGCTTCATCGCTGCATGCACCTAAACCATCCACTCCATGTGAGGTCCCCACGACGGAGCCCACGTCTTCCTCACCAGCCATTTGCAGCATCCTGTTGCATAAGAGCATTCGAGAAGAACACGTCATCAGTGCATCAGAGTAGTCAGACCAGTCCATCGACCTGTGTACGAAATCCCCTCACTCTCTAGCTGAGACTGGGGTGGAGTGGGAGCTGATCACCTCATTCCTCCTCTAGTGGTGGCCTGGTGGGTGGGGCCCTATACTAATTACTAGTTAAGCACACCTGCGGCTGGCCTACATAGGCCCAGGTGGTAACCTCACAAACATTTTGCCCTCGATCAGAGAATTACTGTGGGAACCCTGACAGTTGTGCCACAAGTGTGATGCATTATGTACATGCAAGTTTGCTCCTTTCTATCTGTTGTCCTTTTTGCGTATTGTTTGCTTATGCCCAAGTTTGTACCTATCTTATAGGTATCTTACAGCCATACAATTCTTTCAACCAGTTTAGGTGCACTCGGAAACTAGAAACTTGTAGTTGTCTACATTCTCCACTAACTCAGCATTTATGTTGGAGGTACCCTCTTCGTCATGTCATATAGTCCACCACCATCTCCTTGGTCTCGCAAGCATTGAGCCATGCATGCTCAACAGTGTTGTGACCTGAGATGGAGGGATGCAGCTGACCACTGCAATGTCATCTGAAAAATTGTCTCGTATAGTTGAAGCAGATGTCAGATGTTTATAGACTAATTCAGACACAGGTCTCATGGTCGCAGCTTACACATTTCCTGTAGGCGGACTCGACATAGCTGCAGGGTTTAAACCCTCACCAGGCGCACCTCTTCTACTACAGTGAACGGTAGAGTGACTGATGTTAGTCTGCCTCAAGTCAAACGTTAATCTTTTACCTGCTTTTTACTAACACTATAATTACAAAGATGCCCAAAACATCGAGATGAACCTGTTTAGTTTATGGCTGCTCCAACAGCAGTAGCAACATAAAAAAAAAAAAAAAAGAACGGAATGTCAAAAACCACCGTGGGGTCTGAGACCAGAGCCATTGAGTAATGGTTGAGACGAAGCAGTGATGCTTAGTATGCTTAGTATGCTAAGCATTTAAAGTAGCATTTAAATTACTCAATGGCTCTGGTCTCAGACCCCGCAGTGGATATTTTAACATTCTTGCCTTTTAGAAAAACGAACTATAATAACAGGCTTAGATGTGCTGTCCTTTCGAGGTAGTGTGTGACAAGCCGAGATGTTGTTGAACATGACATTTGAGAAAGATTTTGTGTTGCCGAAATCAATATAACACATTTTACAAGCAAAACAGCAGCACAAGAAAAAACCTTGGCCCACGTGTAATCCGCGTTGGTGGACGTTGCAGGGGGGGGTGGGGGGGTGGTCTTCACTGGAGTGAGTGGAGTCAGGCCGCCGGGGAGAGGGAGACAGCAGGTTGGGTAGTGAGTGGAGTCAGGCTGCCGGGGACAGGGAGACAGCAGCCGGCTGGCTAGTGACTGGAGATGGCCACTGGGACGCGTATGGATCAATACTGCTACCACAAAACTCGCTCAAATAAATATATAACTTGTTTTCGTTTTGTTGCTGCTAGCAAATCGCTCGGGAGGGACGGCAAAACCGGCTAAACAGAAAACTATGAAGACTATGAAGACTCTCCCTAACTGGGCTCTAAGTCTCTCTCTCCCCCCCCTCCCTCCCCCCCCCCCCCCTCCCTCCCCCCCCCCCCTCTCTCTCCCTTGCTCCCCCCCCTCTCTCTCTCTTTCTCTCTCACTCACTTCCTCCCCCCTCTCTCTCTCCCTCCCCCCCCCCCCTCCCTCTCCCTCTCTCTCTCTCTCTCTTCTCTCTCTCTCTCTCTCTCTCTCTCTCTCTCTCTCTCTTTTACCCCAGGGGTTAACTGGGGACATATAAGGAACACCTTATATGGTCAGTGCACTCTATAGTAGGGAGGATTATATACAGAGTGATATCACCTTTATGACCATAAGTGCGCGCACGCACGCACGCACGCACGCACGCACGCACACACACACACACACACACACACACACACACACACACACACACACACACACACACACACACACACACACACACACACACACACACACACACACACACACACACACACACACACACACAGCGGTGGTGTTATGTTACAACCGGTTTCCATGTGAAATGTTGTCACATGACATCTTTTGTGCATCACCTCACAACTATGGTGATGCATGCCTCAGTGACAGACAGCGCCTGTGCATGAGTGCGCGTGTGCGTGCTCGCGTGCGTGAGTGAGTACTTTCCCCAGAAGGCAAGACTCAACTCATGTAAATTAAATCAATTCAAATGAGATTTACTGGCATGAGAAAACATACGTTTGTGTCTGTCTCTGATTGGCTTACGCTGAAATCTTACCCTAGAACCAAATTCCAATACCCTAAATCTCAGCCACTCCATCACTCCAGCGTGGCGTTATGGTGAAATATGTGACCTGCTGAAATATGTGACCATCTTGTGGACTTCACATACATGGAGGTCTTTAAATACGTTGCCAGAATACCACTAGATTGAACTCTGCTAATAAATAAACCGCAATGATTTACATTCAGACACTGACATTATGTGATTGTCTACAGTGTATTTCCTGTGGAAATAATGTGACAATCGTGGAGACTCTACACGATTGTCACATATTTCCACAGGTCACCAATTACACCGTAACACCACCATGCTGGCATGAGCCAGTGTGAGTCAGGGAGTGGCCGAGATTTTGGGCATTGGAATTGGAACGTTAACCAATCATCACTCCTCTCTGCCATGTTGCTGTGTGGCATGATTGTTATGAGTCACCTGTAAGGTAGACCAGTGGTTCTCAGCATGTGGTCTGGGACCCCCAGGGGGTCCACACATGATTTTGGAGTGGTCCCCGGATGACAGTGAAGTGGCAAGTTAAGGACTTTTAGGACCTTTATAATACAAAAACAATTAGTATAGTAATGAAAAGCAAAGAAAGACAATTACTGCATCAAAACCTAATCAACAAACTATACTATAAAAACAGTCACGTGCACACACTGTGCACGGTGTTTACTCTCCTACTGTTCCTACACCACCATCCTTTACCCTCCTACTGTTCCACCACCATGCTTTACTCTCCTACTGTTCCTACACCACCATGCTTTACTCTCCTACTGTTCCTACACCACCATGCTTTACTCTCCTACTGTTCCTACAACACCATGCTTTACTCTCCTACTGTTCCTACACCACCATGCTTTACTCTCATACTGTTCCACCACCATGCTTTACTCTCCTACTGTTCCTACACCACCATGCTTTACTCTCCTACTGTTCCACCACCATGCTTTACTCTCCTACTGTTCCTACACCACCATGCTTTACTCTCCTACTGTTCCACCACCATGCTTTACTCTCCTACTGTTCCTACACCACCATGCTTTACTCTCCTACTGTTCCTACACCACCATGCTTTACTCTCCTACTGTTCCTACACCACCATGCTTTACTCTCCTACTGTTCCTACACCACCATGCTTTACTCTCCTACTGTTCCACCACCATGCTTTACTCTCCTACTGTTCCTACACCTCCATGCTTTACCCTCCTACTGTTCCTACACCATGCTTTACTCTCCTACTGTTCCTACACCACCATGCTTTACTCTCCTACTGTTCCACCACCATGCTTTACTCTCCTACTGTTCCTACACCTCCATGCTTTACCCTCCTACTGTTCCTACAACATGCTTTACTCTCCTACTGTTCCTACACCACCATGCTTTACTCTCCTACTGTTCCTACAACACCATGCTTTACTCTCCTACTGTTCCTACACCACCATGCTTTACTCTCCTACTGTTCCTACACCACCATGCTTTACTCTCCTACTGTTCCTACACCACCATGCTTTACTCTCCTACTGTTCCACCACCATGCTTTACTCTCCTACTGTTCCTACACCACCATGCTTTACTCTCCTACTGTTCCACCACCATGCTTTACTCTCCTACTGTTCCTACACCACCATGCTTTACTCTCCTACTGTTCCTACACCTCCATGCTTTACTCTCCTACTGTTCCTACACCACCATGCTTTACTCTCCTACTGTTCCACCACCATGCTTTACTCTCCTACTGTTCCTACACCACCATGCTTTACTCTCCTACTGTTCCTACACCACCATGCTTTACTCTCCTACTGTTCCTACACCACCATGCTTTACTCTCCTACTGTTCCTACACCACCATGCTTTACTCTCCTACTGTTCCACCACCATGCTTTACTCTCCTACTGTTCCACCACCATGCTTTACTCTCCTACTGTTCCTACACCACGCCTACTGGTAATATACATGATGTTCCTCGGTTTCCTGTCAATCTAAATCATGCCTAACATTAACCTCAGTAAAACAAATACAAGAACCGCTGGGAGCGAGATTTTTGAAATGTTAGCCCATCTAACATTCTCTGCACGTCTGTGTGTGTGTGTGTGTGTGTGTGTGTGTGTGTGTGTGTGTGTGTGTGTGTGTGTGTGTGTGTGTGTGTGTGTGTGTGTGTGTGTGTGTGTGTGTGTGTGTGTGCAAGTGCATTATGTATACAGCAAACATTTCCTCTCTTTTTTTTAAGATTAGTTTTTGGCTTTTGTGCCTTTGTTGATAGTTACAGTGAAGACAGACAGGAAAGAGGGAGAGAGAGAAGGAGAGAGACATGCAGCAAAGGTCGTCATGAACGGGACTCGAACAAGCGACGAGCTGACGTGACAATAAGAGCCTATTATGTGGCATTATGTGGCATGCGCCTGGACTAGGCCAGCATTGACTGTTTCCTGGTGTATTGTGACTGTAATCTTGACAGGTTTCCTGAAGACCAAAGATGAGTCGGTGTGAGGAGAGAGAGGAGGAGGGAGCTGACAAACATCACATCCACAGAGCAGAGCCTCCATCTGTGTCTATGAAGAGTCATGAACCTCCTGACTTCAGTAATGAACCTGGACCTCCAGATACAACGTATGTGAATCCTCCTATACAATTCAAGGTTCAATGCTGTACTTTATTCTTCCATCTTGTGTACACTACAGGTACATAAGAGTAAAACTTGGCTTCCTTCAGACAATTCAGCAGCATTATATACAAAACACTATAATACAACTACTGTATGTGATCTCATGCTAAGTTACATGAATGACAAAAACAAGACATAACATCTAATAATGTTGTATCAATCCTGTTCAAAGTTAATCTACAGATTGTAAGTTACTGTGTGTGCAGTTTGTGAATGAAGTGGTACAAATCAGTGTGGTGTTCAGTAGACAGGCTGGCTGCTTGTGTGCATGTAGCCTATAGTATGTGAACAGTAATATGTACAGTATGTGTACAGTATGCAACAAGCCGGACGTGAAGCTATATAGACACGTCAATATGATTGGTTGTGTTTGCACGCCCACACGGTGATAGACAGACGGTCCCATCCAATCATCTACCAAGTATCTTGAAAAAAAGGAACAGCCCCGTCATCGAATTTGCTTCCGCGATCCCAGATCCCAATAAGCTGTGAAACAAATTTGTGTAGCAAGCTTCTTGGATCTGGCAGCGTCAGGTTATATGGCTCTGCCTCCTACTGACTGCCTAGTCCTAATCTGGTGTACTTGTGCCCCCTCTTGGCCAGGCCCTGTAACTACAGTATTTTACATGCCTAGTAAAACCACAACATAACAATTTATATAATGTTTTTTGCAATTTTAGTTTTCTTTTCGCTGCAATGTTGTGAGAGGAAACTAAAAGATGTTACCCTTGTATAAATAAAATGAAATGTAACAATAATACAAATAAAAAATAATAATTGACAATGTCATTCACACAAACAATGTTATGATTCCAGAAGTCTGTACCACAGAGCAGAGTCTCCAACACCCAGCTACATGTCTATGAAGAGTGACACGTCTAAAGAACTTCCTCATGACTTCAGTAATGAACCTGGACCTCCACACACACAGTATGTGAATCCTCCTGTACAATATACACACTATGGTCCTCTCCTCATTCAGAAAGGAGAAATACGCCACAGTGTAACTGATTCGTAATGATATCGTATTTATCCGTCCGATCAAGCTGCGATTTGCTCCCGTGATATTCAGGGAACCTGCATGGTGTAATCACTTCATTTGTGCGGATCGCTGAGTGTATCCTTTCCGCATTTTCCCCAAGCGATTCGCCTGGTGTCGCCTGGTTAGTTGGAACATCCACGCCCATTCTACACCATATAAGGCAACAGTAAATCTCGAAATACGTCATCATAGCCGGCACAGAGGATTCCCAAGCTTTAAATTATATACAACAGCTGGTCTCTGCACGGACAGATCTTCAAGCAAACAGTGCGAGTTGTATATAATTATAAACGAAACTTGCCAACTTGGCACGCATTGCTTCACTCCTTGTTAAATGTCAGAACGTTAATAAGTTAACTGATGTTAGTTACTTTCACATAATGAGAAAGAAGTTAATTTGTACTGTTCACCATAGCCTACGACCAAATGCTATATTACAACTCGGCAATGATAAAAGCCCTTACTGATGAATGCACTGCAGGGTTATAAAAAACTGGTCCTCATTCACAACGGCGTTCATGCTAATATCGTGAGCGGAGCGTGAGCGGACATGTATTTTCGTGGGAACTCATGGCCATCTCTGTGAACTTGACGGTGACGTTGGTTGGACGGAAACTCTGCTGATATCCGCGTCAGCTCCAGTGTGGTGTAAAGGGCATACGGCCTGCGTATATTTATTCAGAAGGCTTTAGTCTTCATGCTGAATCAATAAAAAGTTCCCAAATCTCAGATAAAATATGTAGGCATGTGTCCCCAACATTGGTCAGCACATAAAAAACGATAGCCTATATAAAAGCAAAGTATCACTTATATATCTGTCATGCATATGCAGTATGCCTACTGTATATGCATACATTCTAGAGGCATTGGTCAATGAAGTTAGCCTAGAGTCCCATACAGAAACTGCCCCCGCAAGTCCGAGCATTTTTATTTATTTATTAGGATATGCGGCTCACAATCTCAGCAGCCAATTCTAGCCTACTCGCAGTGCAACGCGTTGTGAGCTTGTGGATCGGCTGCATGTTAAGAAACAAACTCACAATTAGGCTATAATAAGAACATGCACTTATATCTACATTGTACAAATCTCACGTTGTTTAGTGTATAGTAATGACTGCAGTAGGCCTTTTTTTATAATAATGTATTGGTCACATGCGGACGCCCCAGTGGCACACAGAATATATCCAACTCAGGCTTGATGTTGGATCGGATGAAATATAGTCCAAAAACTGATTAATCCCACAAGAAAAAAAATAAAGAAAAAAAGAGCCAAAACCGCATGGTCCGGTGGATTAAATATGTCCTGTGTTTCCAAATCAGACAGCGCAGGGCAGGGGATCAATCACCCCAGTAATCAATAAATCAAATAGGCCAAAGGAAAATGATCAGATTTTATAACCCTGCAGTGCATGGCAGTAAGGGCTTTTATCATTGGCGAGTTTTAATTTAGCATTTGGTTGTGTGGTGAACTGTACAAATTAACTTCTTTCTCATTATGTGAAACAGTGAAAGTAACAGTAACTGTAACATCAGTTAACTTATTAACGTAATTTATTAACTTATTTAACAAGGATTGAAGCAATGCGTACCAAGTTGGCAAGTTTTGTTTATAATTATATAGGCCTATATAACTCGCGCTGTTAGCTTGAAGATCTGTCCGTGCAGAGACCCGCCTGTCAAAATTAACTGCTCTACAAGCTCATCGCGGTTCACTGTTGTATAACTTGATCTGTGCAGGCTATGATGATGACGTATTTTGATATTACCTTATATGGTGTGGAATGGGCGTGGATGTTCACATAGGATAGAAAATATCCCAAGGATCACATAGGATCATATATCCAATCGACAGTGGTAAGTTTAGTTATATATATAATAAGGACGGATATACAATATAACGGATATACAATATTATATTAATGCAAAACAAATAAAGGAACAGAAAATAAAAAAAGGAACCTATCTTGACACCTGTCACATCATCACTTCATTTGTGCGGATCGCCGGGTGTACCCTTTCCGTATTTTTCCCAAGCGATTCGCCTGGTTTAATGGAACATCTATAACATACGACGAATTAGACCGTTCCTCACCCGTTCCTCAGTCATGTCAAAACTCGACTATTGTAACTCCCTCCTTACTGGCCTACCAGCATGTGCACTTAAGCCTCTCCAACTGATCCAAAATGCCGCAGCTCGCTTGGTCTTCAACCAGCCAAAATTCTCACATGTCTCCCACCTGGTCCACTCCCTCCACTGGCTCCCGGTCGCTGCCCGCACAGAATACAAAACTCTGATGCTGGCATTCAAAGCAACCAAAGGTATGGCTCCCCCATATCTTGCAAGTATGATTGAACCCTACAAACCCTCCCACGCATTCAGATCAGCCAACACAGGGAAGCTGGAAGTACCCTCACTAAAAACGCCGGGACAACGCTCCACACGTCCCAAACTCTTCTCCCTTCTGGCTCCAAAACTGTGGAATGCACTTCCCATTGCAGTCAGAACTGCAGCATCACTCCCAATCTTCCGCCATAGTCTGAAATCCCACCTTTTCAGACTCCATCATGGCCCATAGCACTTACCCTACCCCCTTAGATAGCATTTCTGTAGACTTAGATAGCATTTGATACAGACTTATAGCATGTAGACAGCACTATAATTGCATGTAGTCATATCACGTCATAGTACATATGTATAGCATAGTATAGTATATGTATAGTTTATAGGCCTATGTATATTTTCATTATATAGATATTCCACTGTTACTTTCTTAGCTTACGCATGTTTCATGATAAATGCTTTTTATGTGATGTATGTGATGTATTCCCATGCTTTTTTGTTCTTGCCTAATGTAAATCGCTCTGGAGTGTCTGCTAAATGCCTAAATTGTAAATTGAACATCCACGCCCATTCCACACCATGTAAGGCAATTAGGAAATATCGAAATACGTCAAGTGAACGCGGTGCTCCGCGATGCATGAGCTTGTAGAACAGTTCATTTTGACAGCAATGTCAACGGACGTTATAAAGTATAGGCTATTCTCAAAACCAACTCGTTAATTTATTGATTTAAGTTCAAGCTCAAGGCTATAGCCTATAGGCCTACTTGGCAAATACCTATAAGGTCTGAGGACGACCTAGAGAAAGCAATTGCACACTCGCCTGCAGAGGTAAAATAGATATCCGATACTTTTTTTTATCAGAGCTGCATTGATTAATGCGGGGAAGTCCGTCTTTTAGATTGATCTCACTGTCATCTGTCTGAATGCAGAATGGATGTGTATATATATATATATATCAGATGTAAGTGCAGGTTCATTTCATATGACGTCGTCATATTAAAATGATTCGTGGGACATTTGGCACCAAACTTGATTGATCTCATGATGAGATCAATGTAGTAGCCTACAGCCTACACAGTTGCCCTTGTCCATATTATAATTAATTAAGGTGATCTGGCTTAAAACTATGACTGGCCGAATTGCACTGATGCCATAATGTGGACTTCTATTTTTTATAGGGCTAATTAGCCCTAGTGATTGCTGTCTGTCTGTCAGACTGGCATGTCTGTGAACCCAGGGCTCGAAATAAACTTTTCTTGGTAGCACCAGTGCTCTCAAATTAAAAAGTTAGTAGCACTAGCAAAAAATTAGGAGCACCTACACAAAAAGTAAGGAGCACAGACAATATATATCACGCAATACATTGTATTAATAAAACAGTATAACTCAGTAGACCAATTTACACTTGTAAACATCTCCATTTCAGTGCATTAGTCACGTGCATACCTAACCGTGGCATTACGACATTGCATTTCTGAGCACTGAGCACTGCAGAGTTCATCACATGCCGGGTTAAGGCATGAAACTTATTTATTCAGACCATGGAGAAAGCCTAGTTTTTCTTTTTTAACACATTGCACTTAAAATGAACTTTGTATGCCAATTTATTCAGTCCACCATAAACATTTTCCCTTCCCTTTTTTGCTAAACAGCTTGTCCCCCCAGGTCTCAATATTTGCTATTGAGAATGAAAGAAATTAGATCAAATGTCCACCAAATATGACGTATGATGATATATAATGATAAGAGCACCTCAGTTCACATGGGTGTGATTTTTAACTAATGCATTGTCCTGGGGCCAGGATAAAAAAGTTGGTCTCCTGACTCTCAGTCCCTCCCTCTCCCATCCATCTCTTCACGGACACCGAAGCATCAAAGCTCTCCTGAGGAGGACCCTCTACAATTGCTCAATTCAACAGATTCTAAAAACGCCTTCTCAATCCTGACCTAAATTTTAAGTGTTTAGAGAGGCACTTGTCTTTATCTCCTTGGGCAAATCATTCCATTCCACCGTTTGTACTACATGGAATACAAGCTACTGTTATGCTAATTACTGTCTGTTATTTACTTAGTATGTTTTCTAGTAGTATTATTCACTGTCTCTGTTGTTTATGTATTGTTATTTCTGTTTGTATGATTCCAGAAGTGTCCACCACAGAGCAGAGTCTCCAACTCCCAGCCTTCTGTCTGTGAAGAGTGACAGGTCTAGAGGAAATCCGCCTGACTTCAGTAACGAACCTGCACCTCCTGATTCACAGTATGTCAACCCTCCTATAAATATATACAACACTATAACACTGTAACATATACGATATACACTATAACACTATACAATATACACTATAACATAAATGGAGTCTACCAACGCGCCTCAAGCCTGAAACGGCTGATCCGGTGCTTCACAGGTGCAAGGACATCATGAGTTGCATAAGGAGAAGAGACTGGAGCAGCACGGACATTTAGAGCCTTTTATTTAGGTGCTGAGTATACAAATGACTAATGTTTCGACCTTGCGGTCTTCATCAGAGTCATGACTCTGATGAAGGCCGCAACGTTAGTCGTTTGTATACTCAGCACCTAAATAAAAGTCTCTAAATGTCCGTGCTGCTCCAGTCTCTTCTCCTTATGCAATACACTATAACATATTTATACTGACGGTGAGATGGCGGGCAGCTGTGTTCTGCACTAGCTGTAAACGCCTGAGTGATGCCTGGTCGATGCCAATATACAAAGAGTTGCAATAATCTATTCTTGATTAAATCAAAGCATGGATAACCATCTCCAGCTGTTTTTAGGGGGAGGTAGGATTTGACCGTGGCGATGATTGGAATTTGGAAGAAGAGAGTTTTAACGACGGAGCTGATTTGTTTATTAAGTTTAAAATCTTTATCAAAAATAAAACCAAGAGGGGGGACAGTGGCACAGTCGGTAGTGTTGTCGCCTCACAGCTAGAAGATTCTGGGTTCGATTCCCGCTGTGGGCGCTGGGGGCGTGTTCTCTCCTCTGCGTCATCAATGCCCATATCCGAGTCGGGGTTGGCGAAGGGGCCTTTCTGTGTGGAGTTTGTATGTTCTCCCCGTTTCCCCTAGGGTATAGTACCCTCACATGTTCTCCCCGTGTCCCCTAGGGTTGGTACTCTCACATGTTCTCCCCGTGTCCCCTAGGGTAGGTACCCTCACATGTTCTCCCCGTGTCCCCTAGGGTAGGTACCCTCACATCTTCTCCCCGTGTCCCCTAGGGTAGGTACCCTCATAATGTTCTCCCTGTGTCCCCTAGGGTAGGTACCCTCACATGTTCTCCCCATGTCCCCTAGGGTAGGTACCCTCACATGTTCTCCCCATGTCCCCTAGGGTAGGTACCCTCACATGTTCTCCCCGTGTCCCCTAGGGTAGGTACCCTCACATGTTCTCCCCGTGTCCCCTAGGGTAGGTACCCTCACATGTTCTCCCCATGTCCCCTAGGGTAGGTACCCTCACATGTTCTCCCCGTGTCCCCTAGGGCAGGTACCCTCACGTGTTCTCCCCGTGTCCCCTAGGGTAGGTACCCTCACAAAAACATGCAGTAATCCTGGTCGGAATGTGTTAAGGAGATAACTGTTACAATTGTTTAATTCAACAGACCCATTCAGGATTCTAAAAACGCCTTCTCAATCCTGACCTAAATTTTAAGTGTTTAGAGAGGCACTTGTCTTTATCTCCTTGGGCAAATCATTCCATTGCAAGTTTGTACTACATGGAATACAAGCTACTGTTATGCTAATTACTGTCTGTTATTTACTTAGTATTATTTCTAGTAGCATTATTCACAGTCTCTGTTGTTTATGTATTGTTATTTCTGTTTGTATGATTCCAGAAGTGTCCACCACAGAGCAGAGTCTCCAACTCCCAGCCTTCTGTCTGTGAAGAGTGACAGGTCTAGAGGAAATCCTCCTGACTTCAGTAACGAACCTGGACCTCCTGATTCACAGTATGTCAACCCTCCTATAAATATATACAACACTATAACACTGTAACATATACGATATACACTATAACACTATACAATATACACTATAACATAAATGGAGTCTACCAACGCGCCTCAAGCCTGAAACGGCTGATCCGGTGCTTCACAGGTGCAAGGACATCATGAGTTGCATAAGGAGAAGAGACTGGAGCAGCACGGACATTTAGAGCCTTTTATTTAGGTGCTGAGTATACAAATGACTAATGTTTCGACCTTGCAGTCTTCATCAGAGTCATGACTCTGATGAAGACCGCAACGTTAGTCATTTGTATACTCAGCACCTAAATAAAAGTCTCTAAATGTCCGTGCTGCTCCAGTCTCTTCTCCTTATGCAATACACTATAACATATTTTATACTGACGGTGAGATGGCGGGCAGCTGTGTTCTGCACTAGCTGTAAACGCCTGAGTGATGCCTGGTCGATGCCAATATACAAAGAGTTGCAATAATCTATTCTTGATGAAATCAAAGCATGGATAACCATCTCCAGCTGTTTTTAGGGGGAGGTAGGATTTGACCGTGGCGATGATTGGAATTTGGAAGAAGAGAGTTTTAACGACGGAGCTGATTTGTTTATTAAGTTTAAAATCTTTATCAAAAATATAACCAAGAGGGGGGACAGTGGCACAGTCGGTAGTGTTGTCGGCTTGTCGCCTCACAGCTAGAAGATCCTGGGTTCGATTCCCGCTGTGGGCGCTGGGGGCGTGTTCTCTCCTCTGCGTCATCAATGCCCATACCCGAGTCGGGGTTGGCGAAGGGGCCTTTCTGTGTGGAGTTTGTATGTTCTCCCCGTTTCCCCTAGGGTATAGTACCCTCAAATGTTCTCCCCGTGTCCCCTAGGGTTGGTACCCTCACATGTTCTCCCCGTGTCCCCTAGGGTATAGTACCCTCACATGTTCTCCCCGTGTCCCCTAGGGTTGGTACTCTCACATATTCTCCCCGTGTCACCTAGGGTTGGTACCCTCACATGTTCTCCCAGTGTCCCCTAAGGTATAGTACCCTTACATGTTCTCCCGGTGTCCCCTAGGGTAGGTACCCTCACATGTTCTCCCACTGTCCCTAGGGTAGGTACCCTCACATGTTCTCCCTGTGTCCCCTAGGGTAGGTACCCTCACATGTTCTCCCCGTGTCCCCTAGGGTAGGTACCCTCACATATTCTCCCCGTGTCCCCTAGGGTAGGTACCCTCACGTGTTCTCCCCGTGTCCCCTAGGGTAGGTACCCTCACGTGTTCTACCCGTGTCCCCTAGGGCAGGTACCCTCACAAACACATGCAGTAATCCTGGTCGGAATGTGTTAAGGAGATAACTGTTACAATTGTTTAATTTAACAGACCCATTCAGGATTCTAAAAACGCCTTCTCAATCCTGACCTAAATTTTAAGTGTTTAGAGAGGCACTTGTCTTTATCTCCTTGGGCAAATCATTCCATTGCACCGTTTGTACTACATGGAATACAAGCTACTGTTATGCTAATTACTGTCTGTTATTTACTTAGTATTATTTCTAGTAGCATTATTCACAGTCTCTGTTGTTTATGTATTGTTATTTCTGTTTGTATGATTCCAGAAGTGTCCACCACAGAGCAGAGTCTCCAACTCCCAGCCTTCTGTCTGTGAAGAGTGACAGGTCTAGAGGAAATCCGCCTGACTTCAGTAACGAACCTGCACCTCCTGATTCACAGTATGTCAACCCTCCTATAAATATATACAACACTATAACACTGTAACATATCCGATATACACTATAACACTATACAATATACACTATAACATAAAGGGAGTCTACCAACGCGCCTCAAGCCTGAAACGGCTGATCCGGTGCTTCACAGGTGCAAGGACATCATGAGTTGCATAAGGAGAAGAGACTGGAGCAGCACGGACATTTAGAGCCTTTTATTTAGGTGCTGAGTATACAAATGACTAATGTTTCGACCTTGCGGTCTTCATCAGAGTCATGACTCTGATGAAGGCCACAACGTTAGTCGTTTGTATACTCAGCACCTAAATAAAAGTCTCTAAATGTCCGTGCTGCTCCAGTCTCTTCTCCTTATGCAATACACTATAACATATTTTATACTGACGGTGAGATGGCGGGCAGCTGTGTTCTGCACTAGCTGTAAACGCCTGAGTGATGCCTGGTCGATGCCAATATACAAAGAGTTGCAATAATCTATTCTTGATGAAATCAAAGCATGGATAACCATCTCCAGCTGTTTTTAGGGGGAGGTAGGATTTGACCGTGGCGATGATTGGAATTTGGAAGAAGAGAGTTTTAACGACGGAGCTGATTTGTTTATTAAGTTTAAAATCTTTATCAAAAATATAACCAAGAGGGGGGACAGTGGCACAGTCGGTAGTGTTGTCGGCTTGTCGCCTCACAGCTAGAAGATCCTGGGTTCGATTCCCGCTGTGGGCGCTGGGGGCGTGTTCTCTCCTCTGCGTCATCAATGCCCATACCCGAGTCGGGGTTGGCGAAGGGGCCTTTCTGTGTGGAGTTTATATGTTCTCCCCGTTTCCCCTAGGGTATAGTACCCTCAAATGTTCTCCCCGTGTCCCCTAGGGTTGGTACCCTCACATGTTCTCCCCATGTCCCCTAGGGTATAGTACCCTCACATGTTCTCCCCGTGTCCCCTAGGGTTGGTACTCTCACATGTTCTCCCCGTGTCACCTAGGGTTGGTACCCTCACATGTTCTCCCAGTGTCCCCTAAGGTATAGTACCCTTACATGTTCTCCCGGTGTCCCCTAGGGTAGGTACCCTCACATGTTCTCCCACTGTCCCTAGGGTAGGTACCCTCACATGTTCTCCCTGCGTCCCCTAGGGTAGGTACCCTCACGCGTTCTACCCGTGTCCCCTAGGGCAGGTACCCTCACAAACACATGCAGTAATCCTGGTCGGAATGTGTTAAGGAGATAACTGTTACAATTGTTTAATTTAACAGACCCATTCAGGATTCTAAAAACGCCTTCTCAATCCTGACCTAAATTTTAAGTGTTTAGAGAGGCACTTGTCTTTATCTCCTTGGGCAAATCATTCCATTGCACCGTTTGTACTACATGGAATACAAGCTACTGTTATGCTAATTACTGTCTGTTATTTACTTAGTATGTTTTCTAGTAGTATTATTCACTGTCTCTGTTGTTTATGTATTGTTATTTCTGTTTGTATGATTCCAGAAGTGTCCACCACAGAGCAGAGTCTCCAACTCCCAGCCTTCTGTCTGTGAAGAGTGACAGGTCTAGAGGAAATCCGCCTGACTTCAGTAACGAACCTGCACCTCCTGATTCACAGTATGTCAACCCTCCTATAAATATATACAACACTATAACACTGTAACATATACGATATACACTATAACACTATACAATATACACTATAACATAAAGGGAGTCTACCAACGCGCCTCAAGCCTGAAACGGCTGATCCGGTGCTTCACAGGTGCAAGGACATCATGAGTTGCATAAGGAGAAGAGACTGGAGCAGCACGGACATTTAGAGCCTTTTATTTAGGTGCTGAGTATACAAATGACTAATGTTTCGACCTTGCGGTCTTCATCAGAGTCATGACTCTGATGAAGGCCGCAACGTTAGTCGTTTGTATACTCAGCACCTAAATAAAAGTCTCTAAATGTCCGTGCTGCTCCAGTCTCTTCTCCTTATGCAATACACTATAACATATTTTATACTGACGGTGAGATGGCGGGCAGCTGTGTTCTGCACTAGCTGTAAACGCCTGAGTGATGCCTGGTCGATGCCAATATACAAAGAGTTGCAATAATCTATTCTTGATTAAATCAAAGCATGGATAACCATCTCCAGCTGTTTTTAGGGGGAGGTAGGATTTGACCGTGGCGATGATTGGAATTTGGAAGAAGAGAGTTTTAACGACGGAGCTGATTTGTTTATTAAGTTTAAAATCTTTATCAAAAATAAAACCAAGAGGGGGGACAGTGGCACAGTCGGTAGTGTTGTCGCCTTACAGCTAGAAGATTCTGGGTTCGATTCCCGCTGTGGGCGCTGGGGGCGTGTTCTCTCCTCTGCGTCATCAATGCCCATATCCGAGTCGGGGTTGGCGAAGGGGCCTTTCTGTGTGGAGTTTGTATGTTCTCCCCGTTTCCCCTAGGGTATAGTACCCTCACATGTTCTCCCCGTGTCCCCTAGGGTTGGTACTCTCACATGTTCTCCCCGTGTCCCCTAGGGTAGGTACCCTCACATGTTCTCCCCGTGTCCCCTAGGGTAGGTACCCTCACATCTTCTCCCCGTGTCCCCTAGGGTAGGTACCCTCATAATGTTCTCCCTGTGTCCCCTAGGGTAGGTACCCTCACATGTTCTCCCCATGTCCCCTAGGGTAGGTACCCTCACATGTTCTCCCCATGTCCCCTAGGGTAGGTACCCTCACATGTTCTCCCCGTGTCCCCTAGGGTAGGTACCCTCACATGTTCTCCCCGTGTCCCCTAGGGTAGGTACCCTCACATGTTCTCCCCATGTCCCCTAGGGTAGGTACCCTCACATGTTCTCCCCGTGTCCCCTAGGGCAGGTACCCTCACGTGTTCTCCCCGTGTCCCCTAGGGTAGGTACCCTCACAAAAACATGCAGTAATCCTGGTCGGAATGTGTTAAGGAGATAACTGTTACAATTGTTTAATTCAACAGACCCATTCAGGATTCTAAAAACGCCTTCTCAATCCTGACCTAAATTTTAAGTGTTTAGAGAGGCACTTGTCTTTATCTCCTTGGGCAAATCATTCCATTGCAAGTTTGTACTACATGGAATACAAGCTACTGTTATGCTAATTACTGTCTGTTATTTACTTAGTATTATTTCTAGTAGCATTATTCACAGTCTCTGTTGTTTATGTATTGTTATTTCTGTTTGTATGATTCCAGAAGTGTCCACCACAGAGCAGAGTCTCCAACTCCCAGCCTTCTGTCTGTGAAGAGTGACAGGTCTAGAGGAAATCCTCCTGACTTCAGTAACGAACCTGGACCTCCTGATTCACAGTATGTCAACCCTCCTATAAATATATACAACACTATAACACTGTAACATATACGATATACACTATAACACTATACAATATACACTATAACATAAATGGAGTCTACCAACGCGCCTCAAGCCTGAAACGGCTGATCCGGTGCTTCACAGGTGCAAGGACATCATGAGTTGCATAAGGAGAAGAGACTGGAGCAGCACGGATATTTAGAGCCTTTTATTTAGGTGCTGAGTATACAAATGACTAATGTTTCGACCTTGCGGTCTTCATCAGAGTCACGACTCTGATGAAGACCGCAACGTTAGTCGTTGTATACTCAGCACCTAAATAAAAGGCTCTAAATGTCCGTGCTCCTCCAGTCTCTTCTCCTTATGCAATACACTATAACATATTTTATACTGACGGTGAGATGGCGGGCAGCTGTGTTCTGCACTAGCTGTAAACGCCTGAGTGATGCCTGGTCGATGCCAATATACAAAGAGTTGCAATAATCTATTCTTGATTAAATCAAAGCATGGATAACCATCTCCAGCTGTTTTTAGGGGGAGGTAGGATTTGACCGTGGCGATGATTGGAATTTGGAAGAAGAGAGTTTTAACGACGGAGCTGATTTGTTTATTAAGTTTAAAATCTTTATAAAAAATATAACCAAGAGGGGGGACAGTGGCACAGTCGGTAGTGTTGTCGGCTTGTCGCCTCACAGCTAGAAGATCCTGGGTTCGATTCCCGCTGTGGGCGCTGGGGGCGTGTTCTCTCCTCTGCGTCATCAATGCCCATACCCGAGTCGGGGTTGGCGAAGGGGCCTTTCTGTGTGGAGTTTGTATGTTCTCCCTGTTTCCCCTAGGGTATAGTACCCTCAAATGTTCTCCCCGTGTCCCCTAGGGTTGGTACCCTCACATGTTCTCCCCGTGTCCCCTAGGGTATAGTACCCTCACATGTTCTCCCCGTGTCCCCTAGGGTTGGTACTCTCACATGTTCTCCCCGTGTCACCTAGGGTTGGTACCCTCACATGTTCTCCCAGTGTCCCCTAAGGTATAGTACCCTTACATGTTCTCCCGGTGTCCCCTAGGGTAGGTACCCTCACATGTTCTCCCACTGTCCCTAGGGTAGGTACCCTCACATGTTCTCCCTGTGTCCCCAAGGGTAGGTACCCTCACATGTTCTCCCCGTGTCCCCTAGGGTAGGTACCCTCACATATTCTCCCCGTGTCCCCTAGGGTAGGTACCCTCACGTGTTCTCCCCGTGTCCCCTAGGGTAGGTACCCTCACGTGTTCTACCCGTGTCCCCTAGGGCAGGTACCCTCACAAACACATGCAGTAATCCTGGTCGGAATGTGTTAAGGAGATAACTGTTACAATTGTTTAATTTAACAGACCCATTCAGGATTCTAAAAACGCCTTCTCAATCCTGACCTAAATTTTAAGTGTTTAGAGAGGCACTTGTCTTTATCTCCTTGGGCAAATCATTCCATTGCACCGTTTGTACTACATGGAATACAAGCTACTGTTATGCTAATTACTGTCTGTTATTTACTTAGTATGTTTTCTAGTAGTATTATTCACTGTCTCTGTTGTTTATGTATTGTTATTTCTGTTTGTATGATTCCAGAAGTGTCCACCACAGAGCAGAGTCTCCAACTCCCAGCCTTCTGTCTGTGAAGAGTGACAGGTCTAGAGGAAATCCGCCTGACTTCAGTAACGAACCTGCACCTCCTGATTCACAGTATGTCAACCCTCCTATAAATATATACAACACTATAACACTGTAACATATACGATATACACTATAACACTATACAATATACACTATAACATAAAGGGAGTCTACCAACGCGCCTCAAGCCTGAAACGGCTGATCCGGTGCTTCACAGGTGCAAGGACATCATGAGTTGCATAAGGAGAAGAGACTGGAGCAGCACGGACATTTAGAGCCTTTTATTTAGGTGCTGAGTATACAAATGACTAATGTTTCGACCTTGCGGTCTTCATCAGAGTCATGACTCTGATGAAGGCCGCAACGTTAGTCGTTTGTATACTCAGCACCTAAATAAAAGTCTCTAAATGTCCGTGCTGCTCCAGTCTCTTCTCCTTATGCAATACACTATAACATATTTTATACTGACGGTGAGATGGCGGGCAGCTGTGTTCTGCACTAGCTGTAAACGCCTGAGTGATGCCTGGTCGATGCCAATATACAAAGAGTTGCAATAATCTATTCTTGATTAAATCAAAGCATGGATAACCATCTCCAGCTGTTTTTAGGGGGAGGTAGGATTTGACCGTGGCGATGATTGGAATTTGGAAGAAGAGAGTTTTAACGACGGAGCTGATTTGTTTATTAAGTTTAAAATCTTTATCAAAAATAAAACCAAGAGGGGGGACAGTGGCACAGTCGGTAGTGTTGTCGCCTTACAGCTAGAAGATTCTGGGTTCGATTCCCGCTGTGGGCGCTGGGGGCGTGTTCTCTCCTCTGCGTCATCAATGCCCATATCCGAGTCGGGGTTGGCGAAGGGGCCTTTCTGTGTGGAGTTTGTATGTTCTCCCCGTTTCCCCTAGGGTATAGTACCCTCACATGTTCTCCCCGTGTCCCCTAGGGTTGGTACTCTCACATGTTCTCCCCGTGTCCCCTAGGGTAGGTACCCTCACATGTTCTCCCCGTGTCCCCTAGGGTAGGTACCCTCACATCTTCTCCCCGTGTCCCCTAGGGTAGGTACCCTCATAATGTTCTCCCTGTGTCCCCTAGGGTAGGTACCCTCACATGTTCTCCCCATGTCCCCTAGGGTAGGTACCCTCACATGTTCTCCCCATGTCCCCTAGGGTAGGTACCCTCACATGTTCTCCCCGTGTCCCCTAGGGTAGGTACCCTCACATGTTCTCCCCGTGTCCCCTAGGGTAGGTACCCTCACATGTTCTCCCCATGTCCCCTAGGGTAGGTACCCTCACATGTTCTCCCCGTGTCCCCTAGGGCAGGTACCCTCACGTGTTCTCCCCGTGTCCCCTAGGGTAGGTACCCTCACAAAAACATGCAGTAATCCTGGTCGGAATGTGTTAAGGAGATAACTGTTACAATTGTTTAATTCAACAGACCCATTCAGGATTCTAAAAACGCCTTCTCAATCCTGACCTAAATTTTTAGTGTTTAGAGAGGCACTTGTCTTTATCTCCTTGGGCAAATCATTCCATTGCAAGTTTGTACTACATGGAATACAAGCTACTGTTATGATAATTACTGTCTGTTATTTACTTAGTATTATTTCTAGTAGCATTATTCACAGTCTCTGTTGTTTATGTATTGTTATTTCTGTTTGTATGATTCCAGAAGTGTCCACCACAGAGCAGAGTCTCCAACTCCCAGCCTTCTGTCTGTGAAGAGTGACAGGTCTAGAGGAAATCCTCCTGACTTCAGTAACGAACCTGGACCTCCTGATTCACAGTATGTCAACCCTCCTATAAATATATACAACACTATAACACTGTAACATATACGATATACACTATAACACTATACAATATACACTATAACATAAATGGAGTCTACCAACGCGCCTCAAGCCTGAAACGGCTGATCCGGTGCTTCACAGGTGCAAGGACATCATGAGTTGCATAAGGAGAAGAGACTGGAGCAGCACGGACATTTAGAGCCTTTTATTTAGGTGCTGAGTATACAAATGACTAATGTTTCGACCTTGCGGTCTTCATCAGAGTCACGACTCTGATGAAGACCGCAACGTTAGTCGTTGTATACTCAGCACCTAAATAAAAGGCTCTAAATGTCCGTGCTCCTCCAGTCTCTTCTCCTTATGCAATACACTATAACATATTTTATACTGACGGTGAGATGGCGGGCAGCTGTGTTCTGCACTAGCTGTAAACGCCTGAGTGATGCCTGGTCGATGCCAATATACAAAGAGTTGCAATAATCTATTCTTGATTAAATCAAAGCATGGATAACCATCTCCAGCTGTTTTTAGGGGGAGGTAGGATTTGACCGTGGCGATGATTGGAATTTGGAAGAAGAGAGTTTTAACGACGGAGCTGATTTGTTTATTAAGTTTAAAATCTTTATAAAAAATATAACCAAGAGGGGGGACAGTGGCACAGTCGGTAGTGTTGTCGGCTTGTCGCCTCACAGCTAGAAGATCCTGGGTTCGATTCCCGCTGTGGGCGCTGGGGGCGTGTTCTCTCCTCTGCGTCATCAATGCCCATACCCGAGTCGGGGTTGGCGAAGGGGCCTTTCTGTGTGGAGTTTGTATGTTCTCCCCGTTTCCCCTAGGGTATAGTACCCTCAAATGTTCTCCCCGTGTCCCCTAGGGTTGGTACCCTCACATGTTCTCCCCGTGTCCCCTAGGGTATAGTACCCTCACATGTTCTCCCCGTGTCCCCTAGGGTTGGTACTCTCACATGTTCTCCCCGTGTCACCTAGGGTTGGTACCCTCACATGTTCTCCCAGTGTCCCCTAAGGTATAGTACCCTTACATGTTCTCCCGGTGTCCCCTAGGGTAGGTACCCTCACATGTTCTCCCACTGTCCCTAGGGTAGGTACCCTCACATGTTCTCCCTGTGTCCCCTAGGGTAGGTACCCTCACATGTTCTCCCCGTGTCCCCTAGGGTAGGTACCCTCACATATTCTCCCCGTGTCCCCTAGGGTAGGTACCCTCACGTGTTCTCCCCGTGTCCCCTAGGGTAGGTACCCTCACGTGTTCTACCCGTGTCCCCTAGGGCAGGTACCCTCACAAACACATGCAGTAATCCTGGTCGGAATGTGTTAAGGAGATAACTGTTACAATTGTTTAATTTAACAGACCCATTCAGGATTCTAAAAACGCCTTCTCAATCCTGACCTAAATTTTAAGTGTTTAGAGAGGCACTTGTCTTTATCTCCTTGGGCAAATCATTCCATTGCACCGTTTGTACTACATGGAATACAAGCTACTGTTATGCTAATTACTGTCTGTTATTTACTTAGTATGTTTTCTAGTAGTATTATTCACTGTCTCTGTTGTTTATGTATTGTTATTTCTGTTTGTATGATTCCAGAAGTGTCCACCACAGAGCAGAGTCTCCAACTCCCAGCCTTCTGTCTGTGAAGAGTGACAGGTCTAGAGGAAATCCGCCTGACTTCAGTAACGAACCTGCACCTCCTGATTCACAGTATGTCAACCCTCCTATAAATATATACAACACTATAACACTGTAACATATACGATATACACTATAACACTATACAATATACACTATAACATAAAGGGAGTCTACCAACGCGCCTCAAGCCTGAAACGGCTGATCCGGTGCTTCACAGGTGCAAGGACATCATGAGTTGCATAAGGAGAAGAGACTGGAGCAGCACGGACATTTAGAGCCTTTTATTTAGGTGCTGAGTATACAAATGACTAATGTTTCGACCTTGCGGTCTTCATCAGAGTCATGACTCTGATGAAGGCCGCAACGTTAGTCGTTTGTATACTCAGCACCTAAATAAAAGTCTCTAAATGTCCGTGCTGCTCCAGTCTCTTCTCCTTATGCAATACACTATAACATATTTTATACTGACGGTGAGATGGCGGGCAGCTGTGTTCTGCACTAGCTGTAAACGCCTGAGTGATGCCTGGTCGATGCCAATATACAAAGAGTTGCAATAATCTATTCTTGATTAAATCAAAGCATGGATAACCATCTCCAGCTGTTTTTAGGGGGAGGTAGGATTTGACCGTGGCGATGATTGGAATTTGGAAGAAGAGAGTTTTAACGACGGAGCTGATTTGTTTATTAAGTTTAAAATCTTTATCAAAAATAAAACCAAGAGGGGGGACAGTGGCACAGTCGGTAGTGTTGTCGCCTCACAGCTAGAAGATTCTGGGTTCGATTCCCGCTGTGGGCGCTGGGGGCGTGTTCTCTCCTCTGCGTCATCAATGCCCATATCCGAGTCGGGGTTGGCGAAGGGGCCTTTCTGTGTGGAGTTTGTATGTTCTCCCCGTTTCCCCTAGGGTATAGTACCCTCACATGTTCTCCCCGTGTCCCCTAGGGTTGGTACTCTCACATGTTCTCCCCGTGTCCCCTAGGGTAGGTACCCTCACATGTTCTCCCCGTGTCCCCTAGGGTAGGTACCCTCACATCTTCTCCCCGTGTCCCCTAGGGTAGGTACCCTCATAATGTTCTCCCTGTGTCCCCTAGGGTAGGTACCCTCACATGTTCTCCCCATGTCCCCTAGGGTAGGTACCCTCACATGTTCTCCCCATGTCCCCTAGGGTAGGTACCCTCACATGTTCTCCCCGTGTCCCCTAGGGTAGGTACCCTCACATGTTCTCCCCGTGTCCCCTAGGGTAGGTACCCTCACATGTTCTCCCCATGTCCCCTAGGGTAGGTACCCTCACATGTTCTCCCCGTGTCCCCTAGGGCAGGTACCCTCACGTGTTCTCCCCGTGTCCCCTAGGGTAGGTACCCTCACAAAAACATGCAGTAATCCTGGTCGGAATGTGTTAAGGAGATAACTGTTACAATTGTTTAATTCAACAGACCCATTCAGGATTCTAAAAACGCCTTCTCAATCCTGACCTAAATTTTAAGTGTTTAGAGAGGCACTTGTCTTTATCTCCTTGGGCAAATCATTCCATTGCAAGTTTGTACTACATGGAATACAAGCTACTGTTATGATAATTACTGTCTGTTATTTACTTAGTATTATTTCTAGTAGCATTATTCACAGTCTCTGTTGTTTATGTATTGTTATTTCTGTTTGTATGATTCCAGAAGTGTCCACCACAGAGCAGAGTCTCCAACTCCCAGCCTTCTGTCTGTGAAGAGTGACAGGTCTAGAGGAAATCCTCCTGACTTCAGTAACGAACCTGGACCTCCTGATTCACAGTATGTCAACCCTCCTATAAATATATACAACACTATAACACTGTAACATATACGATATACACTATAACACTATACAATATACACTATAACATAAATGGAGTCTACCAACGCGCCTCAAGCCTGAAACGGCTGATCCGGTGCTTCACAGGTGCAAGGACATCATGAGTTGCATAAGGAGAAGAGACTGGAGCAGCACGGACATTTAGAGCCTTTTATTTAGGTGCTGAGTATACAAATGACTAATGTTTCGACCTTGCGGTCTTCATCAGAGTCACGACTCTGATGAAGACCGCAACGTTAGTCGTTGTATACTCAGCACCTAAATAAAAGGCTCTAAATGTCCGTGCTCCTCCAGTCTCTTCTCCTTATGCAATACACTATAACATATTTTATACTGACGGTGAGATGGCGGGCAGCTGTGTTCTGCACTAGCTGTAAACGCCTGAGTGATGCCTGGTCGATGCCAATATACAAAGAGTTGCAATAATCTATTCTTGATTAAATCAAAGCATGGATAACCATCTCCAGCTGTTTTTAGGGGGAGGTAGGATTTGACCGTGGCGATGATTGGAATTTGGAAGAAGAGAGTTTTAACGACGGAGCTGATTTGTTTATTAAGTTTAAAATCTTTATAAAAAATATAACCAAGAGGGGGGACAGTGGCACAGTCGGTAGTGTTGTCGGCTTGTCGCCTCACAGCTAGAAGATCCTGGGTTCGATTCCCGCTGTGGGCGCTGGGGGCGTGTTCTCTCCTCTGCGTCATCAATGCCCATACCCGAGTCGGGTTGGCGAAGGGGCCTTTCGGTGTGGAGTTTGTATGTTCTCCCCGTTTCCCCTAGTGTATAGTACCCTCAAATGTTCTCCCTGTGTCCCCTAGGGTATAGTACCCTCACATGTTCTCCCCGTGTCCCCTAGGGTTGGTACTCTCACATGTTCTCCCCGTGTCACCTAGGGTTGGTACCCTCACATGTTCTCCCAGTGTCCCCTAAGGTATAGTACCCTTACATGTTCTCCCGGTGTCCCCTAGGGTAGGTACCCTCACATGTTCTCCCACTGTCCCTAGGGTAGGTACCCTCACATGTTCTCCCCGTGTCCCCTAGGGTAGGTACCCTCACATGTTCTCCCCGTGTCCCCTAGGGCAGGTACCCTCACAAACACATGCAGTAATCCTGGTCGGAATGTGTTAAGGAGATAACTGTTACAATTGTTTAATTTAACAGACCCATTCAGGATTCTAAAAACGCCTTCTCAATCCTGACCTAAATTTTAAGTGTTTAGAGAGGCACTTGTCTTTATCTCCTTGGGCAAATCATTCCATTGCACCGTTTGTACTACATGGAATACAAGCTACTGTTATGCTAATTACTGTCTGTTATTTACTTAGTATGTTTTCTAGTAGTATTATTCACTGTCTCTGTTGTTTATGTATTGTTATTTCTGTTTGTATGATTCCAGAAGTGTCCACCACAGAGCAGAGTCTCCAACTCCCAGCCTTCTTTCTGTGAAGAGTGACAGGTCTAGAGGAAATCCGCCTGACTTCAGTAACGAACCTGCACCTCCTGATTCACAGTATGTCAACCCTCCTATAAATATATACAACACTATAACACTGTAACATATACGATATACACTATAACACTATACAATATACACTATAACATAAAGGGAGTCTACCAACGCGCCTCAAGCCTGAAACGGCTGATCCGGTGCTTCACAGGTGCAAGGACATCATGAGTTGCATAAGGAGAAGAGACTGGAGCAGCACGGACATTTAGAGCCTTTTATTTAGGTGCTGAGTATACAAATGACTAATGTTTCGACCTTGCGGTCTTCATCAGAGTCATGACTCTGATGAAGGCCGCAACGTTAGTCGTTTGTATACTCAGCACCTAAATAAAAGTCTCTAAATGTCCGTGCTGCTCCAGTCTCTTCTCCTTATGCAATACACTATAACATATTTTATACTGACGGTGAGATGGCGGGCAGCTGTGTTCTGCACTAGCTGTAAACGCCTGAGTGATGCCTGGTCGATGCCAATATACAAAGAGTTGCAATAATCTATTCTTGATTAAATCAAAGCATGGATAACCATCTCCAGCTGTTTTTAGGGGGAGGTAGGATTTGACTGTGGCGATGATTGGAATTTGGAAGAAGAGAGTTTTAACGACGGAGCTGATTTGTTTATTAAGTTTAAAATCTTTATCAAAAATAAAACCAAGAGGGGGGACAGTGGCACAGTCGGTAGTGTTGTCGCCTCACAGCTAGAAGATTCTGGGTTCGATTCCCGCTGTGGGCGCTGGGGGCGTGTTCTCTCCTCTGCGTCATCAATGCCCATATCCGAGTCGGGGTTGGCGAAGGGGCCTTTCTGTGTGGAGTTTGTATGTTCTCCCCGTTTCCCCTAGGGTATAGTACCCTCACATGTTCTCCCCGTGTCCCCTAGGGTTGGTACTCTCACATGTTCTCCCCGTGTCCCCTAGGGTAGGTACCCTCACATGTTCTCCCCGTGTCCCCTAGGGTAGGTACCCTCACATCTTCTCCCCGTGTCCCCTAGGGTAGGTACCCTCATAATGTTCTCCCTGTGTCCCCTAGGGTAGTTACCCTCACATGTTCTCCCCATGTCCCCTAGGGTAGGTACCCTCACATGTTCTCCCCATGTCCCCTAGGGTAGGTACCCTCACATGTTCTCCCCGTGTCCCCTAGGGTAGGTACCCTCACGTGTTCTCCCCGTGTCCCCTAGGGTAGGTACCCTCACATGTTCTCCCCATGTCCCCTAGGGTAGGTACCCTCACATGTTCTCCCCGTGTCCCCTAGGGCAGGTACCCTCACGTGTTCTCACCGTGTCCCCTAGGGTAGGTACCCTCACAAAAACATGCAGTAATCCTGGTCGGAATGTGTTAAGGAGATAACTGTTACAATTGTTTAATTCAACAGACCCATTCAGGATTCTAAAAACGCCTTCTCAATCCTGACCTAAATTTTAAGTGTTTAGAGAGGCACTTGTCTTTATCTCCTTGGGCAAATCATTCCATTGCAAGTTTGTACTACATGGAATACAAGCTACTGTTATATGCTAATTACTGTCTGTTATTTACTTAGTATTATTTCTAGTAGCATTATTCACAGTCTCTGTTGTTTATGTATTGTTATTTCTGTTTGTATGATTCCAGAAGTGTCCACCACAGAGCAGAGTCTCCAACTCCCAGCCTTCTGTCTGTGAAGAGTGACAGGTCTAGAGGGAATCCTCCTGACTTCAGTAACGAACCTGGACCTCCTGATTCACAGTATGTCAACCCTCCTATAAATATATACAACACTATAACACTGTAACATATACGATATACACTATAACACTATACAATATACACTATAACATAAATGGAGTCTACCAACGCGCCTCAAGCCTGAAACGGCTGATCCGGTGCTTCACAGGTGCAAGGACATCATGAGTTGCATAAGGAGAAGAGACTGGAGCAGCACGGACATTTAGAGCCTTTTATTTAGGTGCTGAGTATACAAATGACTAATGTTTCGACCTTGCGGTCTTCATCAGAGTCACGACTCTGATGAAGACCGCAACGTTAGTCGTTGTATACTCAGCACCTAAATAAAAGGCTCTAAATGTCCGTGCTCCTCCAGTCTCTTCTCCTTATGCAATACACTATAACATATTTTATACTGACGGTGAGATGGCGGGCAGCTGTGTTCTGCACTAGCTGTAAACGCCTGAGTGATGCCTGGTCGATGCCAATATACAAAGAGTTGCAATAATCTATTCTTGATTAAATCAAAGCATGGATAACCATCTCCAGCTGTTTTTAGGGGGAGGTAGGATTTGACCATGGCGATGATTGGAATTTGGAAGAAGAGAGTTTTAACGACGGAGCTGATTAGTTTATTAAGTTTAAAATCTTTATCAAAAATAAAACCAAGAGGGGGGACAGTGGCACAGTCGGTAGTGTTGTCGCCTCACAGCTAGAAGATTCTGGGTTCGATTCCTGCTGTGGGCGCTGGGGACGTGTTCTCTCCTCTGCGTCATCAATGCCCATATCCGAGTCGGGGTTGGCGAAGGGGCCTTTCTGTGTGGAGTTTGTATGTTCTCCCCGTTTCCCCTAGGGTATAGTACCCTCACATATTCTCCCCGTGTCCCCTAGGGTAGGTACCCTCACATGTTCTCCCCGTGTCCCCTAGGGTAGGTACCCTCACATGTTCTCCCCGTGTCCCCTAGGGTAGGTACCCTCATAATGTTCTCCCTGTGTCCCCTAGGGTAGGTACCCTCACATGTTCTCCCCATGTCCCCTAGGGTAGGTACCCTCACATGTTCTCCCCGTGTCCCCTAGGGTAGGTACCCTCACGTGTTCTCCCCGTGTCCCCTAGGGTAGGTACCCTCACATGTTCTCCCCATGTCCCCTAGGGTAGGTACCCTCACATGTTCTCCCCGTGTCCCCTAGGGTAGGTACCCTCACATGTTCTCCCTAGTTACCCTCACATGTTCTCCCCGTGTCCCCTAGGGTAGGTACCCTCACATGTTCTCCCCGTGTCCCCTAGGGCAGGTACCCTCACGTGTTCACCCCGTGTCCCCTAGGGTAGGTACCCTCACAAAAACATGCAGTAATCCTGGTCGGAATGTGTTAAGGAGATAACTGTTACAATTGTTTAATTCAACAGACCCATTCAGGATTCTAAAAATGCCTTCTCAATCCTGACCTAAATTTTAAGTGTTTAGAGAGGCACTTGTCTTTATCTCCTTGGGCAAATCATTCCATTGCAACGTTTGTACTACATGGAATACAAGCTACTGTTATGCTAATTACTGTCTGTTATTTACTTAGTATTATTTCTAGTAGCATTATTCACTGTCTCTGTTGTTTATGTATTGTTATTTCTGTTTGTATGATTCCAGAAGTGTCCACCACAGAGCAGAGTCTCCAACTCCCAGCCTTCTGTCTGTGAAGAGTGACAGGTCTAGAGGAAATCCTCCTGACTTCAGTAACGAACCTGGACCTCCTGATTCACAGTATGTCAACCCTCCTATAAATATATACAACACTATAACACTGTAACACTATATGATATACACTATAACACTATACAATATACACTATAACATAAAGGGAGTCTACCAACGCGCCTCAAGCCTGAAACGGCTGATCCGGTGCTTCACAGGTGCAAGGACATCATGAGTTGCATAAGGAGAAGAGACTGGAGCAGCACGGACATTTAGAGCCTTTTATTTAGGTGCTGAGTATACAAACGACTAACGTTTCGACCTTGCGGTCTTCATCAGAGTCATGACTCTGATGAAGACCGCAACATTAGTCGTTTGTATACTCAGCACCTAAATAAAAGGCTCTAAATGTCCGTGCTGCTCCAGTCTCTTCTCCTTATGCAATACACTATAACATATTTTATACTGACGGTGAGATGGCGGGCAGCTCTGTTCTGCACTAGCTGTAAACGCCTGAGTGATGCCTGGTCGATGCCAATATACAAAGAGTTGCAATAATCTATTATTGATGAAATCAAAGCATGGATAACCATCTCCAGCTGTTTTTAGGGGGAGGTAGGATTTGACCGTGGCGATGATTGGAATTTGGAAGAAGAGAGTTTTAACGACGGAGCTGATTTGTTTATTAAGTTTAAAATCTTTATCAAAAATAAAACCAAGAGGGGGGACAGTGGCACAGTCGGTAGTGTTGTCGCCTCACAGCTAGAAGATTCTGGGTTCGATTCCTGCTGTGGGCGCTGGGGACGTGTTCTCTCCTCTGCGTCATCAATGCCCATATCCGAGTCGGGGTTGGCGAAGGGGCCTTTCTGTGTGGAGTTTGTATGTTCTCCCCGTTTCCCCTAGGGTATAGTACCCTCACATATTCTCCCCGTGTCCCCTAGGGTAGGTACCCTCACATGTTCTCCCCGTGTCCCCTAGGGTAGGTACCCTCACATGTTCTCCCCGTGTCCCCTAGGGTAGGTACCCTCATAATGTTCTCCCTGTGTCCCCTAGGGTAGGTACCCTCACATGTTCTCCCCATGTCCCCTAGGGTAGGTACCCTCACATGTTCTCCCCGTGTCCCCTAGGGTAGGTACCCTCACGTGTTCTCCCCGTGTCCCCTAGGGTAGGTACCCTCACATGTTCTCCCCATGTCCCCTAGGGTAGGTACCCTCACATGTTCTCCCCGTGTCCCCTAGGGTAGGTACCCTCACATGTTCTCCCTAGTTACCCTCACATGTTCTCCCCGTGTCCCCTAGGGTAGGTACCCTCACATGTTCTCCCCGTGTCCCCTAGGGCAGGTACCCTCACGTGTTCACCCCGTGTCCCCTAGGGTAGGTACCCTCACAAAAACATGCAGTAATCCTGGTCGGAATGTGTTAAGGAGATAACTGTTACAATTGTTTAATTCAACAGACCCATTCAGGATTCTAAAAATGCCTTCTCAATCCTGACCTAAATTTTAAGTGTTTAGAGAGGCACTTGTCTTTATCTCCTTGGGCAAATCATTCCATTGCAACGTTTGTACTACATGGAATACAAGCTACTGTTATGCTAATTACTGTCTGTTATTTACTTAGTATTATTTCTAGTAGCATTATTCACTGTCTCTGTTGTTTATGTATTGTTATTTCTGTTTGTATGATTCCAGAAGTGTCCACCACAGAGCAGAGTCTCCAACTCCCAGCCTTCTGTCTGTGAAGAGTGACAGGTCTAGAGGAAATCCTCCTGACTTCAGTAACGAACCTGGACCTCCTGATTCACAGTATGTCAACCCTCCTATAAATATATACAACACTATAACACTGTAACACTATATGATATACACTATAACACTATACAATATACACTATAACATAAAGGGAGTCTACCAACGCGCCTCAAGCCTGAAACGGCTGATCCGGTGCTTCACAGGTGCAAGGACATCATGAGTTGCATAAGGAGAAGAGACTGGAGCAGCACGGACATTTAGAGCCTTTTATTTAGGTGCTGAGTATACAAACGACTAACGTTTCGACCTTGCGGTCTTCATCAGAGTCATGACTCTGATGAAGACCGCAACATTAGTCGTTTGTATACTCAGCACCTAAATAAAAGGCTCTAAATGTCCGTGCTGCTCCAGTCTCTTCTCCTTATGCAATACACTATAACATATTTTATACTGACGGTGAGATGGCGGGCAGCTCTGTTCTGCACTAGCTGTAAACGCCTGAGTGATGCCTGGTCGATGCCAATATACAAAGAGTTGCAATAATCTATTATTGATGAAATCAAAGCATGGATAACCATCTCCAGCTGTTTTTAGGGGGAGGTAGGATTTGACCGTGGCGATGATTGGAATTTGGAAGAAGAGAGTTTTAACGACGGAGCTGATTTGTTTATTAAGTTTAAAATCTTTATCAAAAATAAAACCAAGAGGGGGCCGGACAGTGGCACAGTCGGTAGTGTTGTCGCCTCACAGCTAGAAGATCCTGGGTTCGATTCCCGCTGTGGGCGCTGGGGGCATGTTCTCTCCTCTGCGTCATCAATGCCCATACCCGAGTCGGGTTTGCGAAGGGGCCTTTCTGTGTTTTGTATTTTCTCCCCGTTGTTTGTATGTTCTCCCCGTTTCCCGTAGGGTATAGTACCCTCACATGTTCTCCCCGTGTCCCCTAGGGTTGGTACTCTCACATGTTCTCCCCGTGTCCCCTAGGGTATAGTACCCTCACATGTTCTCCCCGTTTCCCTATAGTACCCTCACATGTTCTCCCCGTGTCCCTATAGGGTTGGTACCCTCAAATGTTCTCCCAGTGTCCCCTAAGGTATAGTACCCTTACATGTTCTCCCGGTGTCCCCTAGGGTAGGTACCCTCACATCTTCTCCCAGTGTCCCTAAGGTAGGTACCCTCACATGTTCTCCCCGTGTCCCCTAGGGTAGGTACCCTCACATGTTCTCCCCGTGTCCCCTAGGGTAGGTACCCTCACATGTTCTCTCCGTGTCCCCTAGGGTAGGTACCCGCACATGTTCTTCCCGTGTCCCCTAGGGTAGGTACAGTACCCTCACATGTTCTCCCCGTGTCCCCTAGGGTAGGTACCCTCACATGTTCTCCCCGTGTCCCCTAGGGTAGGTACCCTCACATGTTCTCCCCATGTCCCCTAGGGTAGGTACCCTCACATGTTTTCCCTGTGTCCCCTAGGGTAGGTACCCTCACATGGTCTGCATGCATCAGAACTGCAGCATCACTCCCAATCTTCCGCCGTAGCCTGAAAACCCACCTTTTCAGACTCCATCATGGCCCATAGCACTTACCCCACCCCCTTAGATAGCATTTCTGTTGACTTAGATAGCATTTGACACAGACTTATAGCATGTTATGTAGACAGCACTATAATTGCATTGTATATAGTCATAGCACGCCATAGTACATATGTATAGCATAGTAGTAAATATGTATAGTTTATATGTATAGTGTATGTATAGTTTCATTATATAGATATTCCACTGTTACTTTCTTAGCTTACGCATGTTTCATGATAAATGCTTTTATGTGATGTATTCCCATGCTTTTGTTCTTGCTTAATGTAACTCGCTCTGGATTAAGAGCGTCTGCTAAATGCCTAAATTGTAAATTGTAAATTGTAAATGGTCTCCCCGTGTCCCCTAGGTTAGGTACCCTCACAAAAACATGCAGTAATCCTGGTCGGAATGTGTTAAAGGTCCAATGCCACGCCCCGGAATTAATATGGGTGGTACAGTACATCACGTGGTCTGACTGAAAACAGTTTGAAGGGCTACGGCGCTAGCAACAAGTGGCTACTACGTCAGGCTAGCGTTTTTTGACGGTATATTTAGCGTCATATTGGCTATAAATGTAATTGAAAAAACTCTTAGTTAGAATGCAATTGAGGTTGGCGTGGGGTTTTTTAGGGTAACTGCAGCACAAGTGCAAATTTCGGACTCGAGTCCCACGTTCCCCCGGCCACCAACAACCCTGTCTGCCCTCTCTGAGTAGAGCCCTGAGCCCCCGAAAACTCGAAAATATTGTGTGTGTGTGTGTGTGTGTGTGTGTGTGTGTGTGTGTGTGTGTGTGTGTGTGTGTGTGTGTGTGTGTGTGTGTGCGTGTGTGTGTGTGTGCGTGTGTGTGTGTGTGTGTGTGTGTGCGTGTGTGTGTGTGTGTGTGTGTGTGTGTGTGTGTGTGCGTGTGTGTTTGTTTGTGTATACACACATGCCCAGTTCACTGTGTGCTGTGTGTGTGCTATGAGCACTGCAGCCTGCATGACCAGAAGACTAGGGTCAGTGCCCCGGTGGTGAGAGGGGGCATCTGAGACGGGCTAGACTACATGCGCGGCGATAAATCATCATAGCGATATTGATTATTACAATGAATAAGCATAAACACACGTACTTGAACAATGTTGTGGTACATAGGATATTTGAAGACTGATATGCATTTTAGCCCGGTGCAGTGCCGCTACTCAACCTGTGAGCAGGGCTCCGCAGCAGGCTGAACTTAGCCGTGGTTGAGGGCATGTCAGCGGGCGAGAGAGAGAGAGCTAGATGGCCGGGGCATGGGACTCGAGTGCGGAATTGCGATTATGCAACAGTTACCCTAAAACAAAAAACACGTCAACTCAATGTCATTGTAACTAAGATTTTCGAGCAAAAAAATCTTTTTTTGAATGAGACTTTCACCCAGTATGAAGCTAAATGTGACACCAAAATAGTAGCATAAGTTGCTATGCTACTACTTTCACCAAGCCCGGCAAGCCCGCATAGAAGTCGATGGGGAAAGTTAATCGGCATGACGTCATCATCATGATAGCATTGTTTGATAGCCGTTCTTATCTCCCGAGGGGCGTGACATTGGGCCTTTAAGGAGATAACTGTTACAATCAGGGCTCCAGACTAACTTTTTCACAGGTAGCACTGGTGCCACCTACCTTTTCAGTTGGTAGCGCCACCACAAATGAGGTAGCACCAACTTTTTCTTTGTATGACCTTATCACCAAGGCTAGCAAAGGTTTTCTTGGCTGAAGCATAAATGCCTTAAATTAAGCACATAACATGGAATATTTCTCACTCACACACATTCTATAGGAAATTATTATAATGAATTAACCTATAGTGCATTTTTCCATATCGTTATTATCATTTGGCTATATGAAACAGAAATGAGACACACCCCTTACCTTCTGCATGGGCATGTTCAACCTAATGGCCAATAAGGATATTTAACACTGAGGTACCCCCGTGCCCACTCTTCCTGCACCCTTTAGCAATGTGAAATGCCACCGAATTCATAATCCTTGCCCACTTTGCTCGTCTTTTCTTTATATGGAATGAACATGTGAAAGCTGATGTGCTTTTATTGTGAAGGGGAAAGTTTCTAAACGACATATTTCCATGTGCTGAAACTAGCTGCTCACAACGTGTGGTGGACGTGACACGTTGTGAGCTTGTAAATATGCTATTTTCAGCATGCAACACCACGTCGTACGACGAAGAATATACCAGGTCTCACGTGGAATATGTTGACGTGTGTGTGTGTGTGTGTGT
Source organism: Protomyctophum parallelum (assembly GCF_964188405.1). Classification (NCBI taxonomy): domain Eukaryota; kingdom Metazoa; phylum Chordata; class Actinopteri; order Myctophiformes; family Myctophidae; genus Protomyctophum; species Protomyctophum parallelum. Next base: position 1,490,919 of record NC_139719.1, read on the forward strand.
GTGTGTGTGTGTGTGTGTGTGTGTGTGTGTGTGTGTACGTGCGTGCGTGCGTGCGTGCGTGCCTGTCTCTGACACTGCAGTCAAACCACACCTGGACTCACCACACCCAGTCAAACAACACCTGGACTGAAGACACCCAGTCAAACAACACCTGGACTGAAGACACACAGTCAAAACACAGGTGGACAAAGTAAGAATGTGCACTCATTGAAAATTCATGCTAATAAATTGAAATCATAGACTAAATGTTCAAATAATTATTGTCTGTATCAATTATATCCAAGTGCATATAATGAAGCTAAACAACTATCAACTCAACAGCTGGACAAAAACAACTGATCTTGTGTTGTTACTTTTGCCTGTTTTTCTGAACAAATTGCATAGTTTCTGGAGGTATTTAATGTATAATGAATGTGTGCTGTATACATGTAAAGTTATAAATTAACCTCAATGTTTAAAACATAAATGTTCTTCTCATTTCAGATGTCAGTATTTTGAACGATTATAAGGACAGTTTTGATGAAGCGAAAGACGACATGACGGAAGAGTCTGGAACCTCCGTCACCGCCACCTACTCAGAGCTCTACATCTCAGTGGGAGAGAGTGAAGGGGTTAATCGCCAACATGAGGTGATACAGCTTGAAACAGCTTCCAACATGAAGACCTTCCATGAACCAATCAACTGCTGTAAAATCTTTAAGATCCTCCTCCCTGGCAGAAAGACACCCAGCACAAGTGTTCTGACCGAAGGCATCGCTGGCATTGGAAAAACATTCTCTGTGCGCAAGTTTCTTCTGGACTGGGCAAGAGGTTTGGAGAATCAAGATATAGATCTCGTGGTTCCCTTTTCATTCCGGGAGCTTAACTTGGTCAGAGATAAGCAGTACAGCCTTCTCAACCTCATCCATGATTTCCACCCAACATTAAAGAAGGTCACAGCAGAGCAGCTCGCTGCCTGGAAAGTTTGCTTCATCTTTGATGGCCTCGATGAAGGCAGGTTTCCGTTGCACTTCGACAAAAATGAAATCATCCCTGATGTCACAGTGACATCATCTGTGGATTCTCTGTTGACAAACCTCATCAAGAGGAATCTGCTCCCCTCGGCCCTCCTCTGGATAACCACCAGACCTGCAGCAGCCAATCAGATCCCTCCTGCATATGTTGACATGGTGACAGAAGTGCGAGGGTTCACAGACCCCCAGAAGGAGAAGTACTTCAAGAAGAGATTCAGTGAAGAGAACCTGGCCGAAAGAGTTCTCTCACACTTGAAGACATCGAGGAGCCTCCACATCATGTGTTACATCCCACTCTTCTGTTGGATCATTGCTACCGTTCTGCTGGACATGTTGAGGACACACACCACCATTGGACAGCTGCCCAAGACCCTGACTGAGATGTGCTGCCACTTCCTGATGGTTCTGACAAACAGGAAGAAGCAGAAGTATGATGAGACTCATGATGTAAAAAAAAATAATAATAAAAAAAGGACTCAACAGCAGCTCACTAAGACTGACAGGAAAGTTCTTCTGGACCTGGGCATGCTGGCGTTTCAACACCTGGAGAAAAGTAGCATCATGTTCTACCAAGAAGACCTGGAAGAGTGTGGTCTTGATGTGAAAGACGCCTCGCTGTACTCAGGAGTGTGCACGCAGATCTTCAAGAGAGAGGATGTGCTGTTTCAGAAAACTGTCTACAGCTTTGTTCATCTGAGCATCCAGGAGTTTATGGCTGCAGTCTACCTGTACCACTGTTTCACACAGAAGAAGGTACTGAATACATTCCTGGAGATCTCCTCCTTCCTCTCCGACTTCCTGAAAGCTGCTATGGAAAAATCCCTGAAGAGTAAAAATGGCCACCTGGACCTACTTGTTCGGTTCCTTCATGGCCTCTCACTGGAGTCCAACCAGAGTCTGTTAGGAGGCCTGCTGGGTCAGACAGAGAACAGTCCAGAAGAGATCCAGAAAGCCATCCAGAACCTGAAGGGAATGTTAACTCGTGATGATGTCTCTCCTGACAGATGTATCAACATCTTCCACTGTCTGATGGAGATGAACGACCACTCAGTACATCAGGAGATCCAACAGTACCTGAAGTCAGAGAACAGAACAGAGAAACTGTCTGAGACCCAGTGTTCAGCTCTGGCCGTCATGCTGCAGATGTCAGAGGAGGTTCTGGAAGAGTTGGACCTGGACAAATACAACACATCAGAGGAGGGGCGAAGGAGACTGATCCCAGCTGTGAGGAACTGCAGAAAGGCTCGGTTAGTAGTCGATTGAATAGAAACATCCTAGAGTCAATCTGCCATTACAGTTAACACTATAATTATAAATGAAGGTTGGCATAAAAGTTGTCTGCATTTCAAATAGTGATTAGTGGTATTGTGTGGTATTATGGGTATTTTGTGTATTGTCTGCATTGTTCTGCATTGTTCCACGCCCCTTTTAACACCATAAAAGACAGCCAAAATACCCAACGTTAAACCCGCTTCACGGTGGTGAAAGCACTCAGTAGAACAAGTTGAAAGGTGTCACTCACAGATCTATACGCTTACAATGCTTTGCATCGCAACACATTGACAGCTTGTAGGTCTGGTTAATTATCAAATCGAGTCCCTCGATGCGATGTAATATAAAAAAACAGCCAAAGCTTTTGAAAGTGGTACAAAGTTGAGCTAGAGGGAAAGGCCATGGAGTCACTTAATCCTCCATCCTCCAGGGACCATGTGTGTGATATGATCTGTAGGGTCCATCCTCCAGGGACCATGTGTGTGATATTATCTGTAGGGTCCATCCTCCAGGGACCACGTGTGTGATATGATCTGTAGGGTCCATCCTCCAGGGACCATGTGTGTGATATGATCTGAAGGGTCCATCCTCCAGGGACCATGTGTGTGTCATCATCTGTCTAGCATGAAGGTGCACAACACACATCCTGGCAATAATTTAAAGATAATGTTGTCCTAAGCGTAGTATCTGGCGAATGAAATTATCAATGCTGTATAATGGCTGAATATTCATGGACAACTTAAGTTATAATCAACATAGTTTGTCAAAGCTCCAGATTCAATAATGGTATTTTAACTGCCACGGTTCTTTTAATTACTCCGGTAAAGGAGCATAAGTTAACAGTTGTTGCTTGTGAAAAGGATCAATATTAATAATATAAGACACTTCTTATATCTGTGCATATGTTTGATGCAACGTTTGGAGCTGCTCATTTCCTTTTCTTGGGTTAACAAAAAAGAAAAGAAAATGTACCACATTGGATAATTCTTTCATAATTCTTAAACAGGCTCACAATGCTGCGACCTGTTGTGAGCTTGTAGATCGACTATTTTCAGCCAAAATCAGTCATGACCACATCAAGGCCCGCCATGAATTTTAGTCGACTAAATCAACTGTAGATTTAGTCGACTAAAATCGTATGACATTTAGTCGACTAAAACTAGACTAAACACTAAAACATTCCAGGTGACTAAAATGTGACTAAAACTAAATGAAAGCTATTCAAGAGACTATGACAAAAACTAAAATCAAAATGTGCTGCCAAAAAAAACACTGGACAGGACGTATAACATTGTGTATGTTATGAAATGTTATAATATTGTAGGTTATGAAATGTTATAATATTGTATGTTATGAAATGTTATAATATTGTATATTATGAAATGTTATAATATTGTAGGTTATGAAATGTTATAATATTGTAGGTTTTGAAATGTTATAATAGTGTAGGTTATGATGCATGTTATAATATTGGGGTCAAGTCAAACTAACAGTAAAGCCTACAGCTTGAGGAGACAGGGAACAGAAATAGAGACTAAATGCTGGTCTCCAGCAGCTTGTTTGTAAAGCTTTTACACTGTTTAGGCAGTAAATATCCAATGTTGTTGTTCAGTCTTCATTTCACTCACTTCAACTTCAACTTCAACTGCTGGTTGAAGTCTTTGATATCAAAATGTCTATCTTCCTCTGTACAGTCATTCGGTGTTGTCAAGTGGTGATATATCTCTGGATAACTAGATAGGAGATGTTTTTAACTTCAATGACAGTGAACTAGGAATTATTTGTTTTTATAATCTCTTATTTAATCTGCATTCACAGACTTGTTGGCTGTAAACTCAGAAAGACAGACGTTGAAGTTGTGTCTTCAGCTCTCAGCTCTAATCCTTCCCATTTGAAAGAATTGGACCTCAGTGAAAACGACCTGCAGGACTCAGGACTAGTGCAGCTGCTCTGTGCTTCACTGAAGAGCCCACACTGTAGACTGGAAGTTCTAAAGTAAGATACATTTACCACATTAATTTTAATCACTTCTGTTTATTATGCACTGTATTATGTGAATATAATATGATTGCTTTGGTGAGAATATTTATAAGCTTGATATCATGCAGGTAACCCAAGCTTATGGGCCACTTTCAAAATATGTTTGAAAGTGTAATCCTTTAAGGCAAATGTATAAGCTTCTGAGCTACTTCGTCATACAACTGGATTACACACCATAAACAGCTGATGTACAAACTCACAACGCGTCGAGGACGCAATGCTTGTGAGCTTGTATGATTGTCTATTTTATACGTGTGACCCGTTGTAGCTACGCCACAGTTATCAAGCTTTACCGAGGTACGCAACAGATCAACACATAATCAATATCCTGCATCTACCTACTGTACCAATCAAATATCATTATATTAGTCTAGGCCTGTGGTTCCCAAACTGAGGGTCTGGACCCCCAAGGGGGTCCCCAGATGATTAGCTTAATGTGCAACTAGTGTGGTCTCTCACTCAACAGTAAACACACCAACATACAGTTTAAGTGTACAGACTAGTATCTGCACATTTCTAAAGGTACAATTTAATGACTTTGAAAACATTTTTAAAACCAATTTGGTAAATTGGCGAATATTACGGAAGACGCAAACACAACATGTATCTGTGCAGCCGAGTCAAACTAAATGAAATGTGCCATAGAACCTTTCAGCATAGTGTGAGCATCATAAATTATGAGGAGAGAAGTCTGGTCTGATGATGTTCAATTTATTATAAAGACATTAAAACGTGCACGAGTGATGAGATCACGACCTCTCATGAGGAGAGATCGGGGTAACATGAGGGAAGATGGACTTTCATTGCATATATAAAGACATGAAATCAGCAAAGGGGTGTGGCCTGACATGGCAAGTTCTGAGATACTGGGTAGCAACTGGTTGAAACCAGTTACGTTGACTGGCCAAGCAGTGTCTCGACCTTGGACAAGGCAGGGGAGTGGAAAGCAGAGGAGTGTACACAGCTGCACGGCCTCTCACAATGTAACATGTTAAAATGAAAAATAAGGGGGATTGTATATGAACAGAGAATATAATTATTCCTTATCAAATGCCTACAATTCTTCCTTGTCAGGGTATTGGGTCCTCAGTTCAAATAATTGTTATTATTAAAGATTATTAAGATAATCTCTTATTTAATCTGCATTCACAGATTTGCTGGCTGTAAACTCAGAAAGACAGACGTTGAAGCTGTGTCTTCAGCTCTCAGCTCTAATCCTTCCTATTTGAGAGAATTGGACCTCAGTGAAAACGACCTGCAGGACTCAGGACTCTGTGCTTCACTGAAGAGCCCACACTGTAGACTGGAAGTTTTAAAGTAAGATACATTTACCACATTTATTTTGATCATTTCTGTTTTATTATATACTGTATTATGTGAATATAATATGAATGCTGTGGTGAGAATGTATTAATAAGCTTGATATTGAACGTGTAATATCCCTTTAAAGGACAACTTTAGTTTTTTTCAACCAAGGTTCATGTTTTAGGTTGTTATTAGAGAAAGTAAAAGATGAGTGTTAAAACATTTTCGTTTGCTGCTTTCTTTAGTTTTAGGGATTTTAGCCGTTTTTGACAGGGGGGCGGGGGCATTCGAGCATGGGGCTAAATATGTATTCTTTTACAAAACTTTATAGCGATTTATTTTTTTATTATTTACCATAGTCCTACTAGACCGCAAGAAATGACATCTGGCCACAAAAGATCACAGGATCTACTGAATGTGAAGGTAGCCTACTGGGGGGAAGCCACACTGTGTGTCATAGGCTCAATATGTCAGTTTGACACATTCAGTAGATCCTGTGATCTTTTGTGGCCAGATGTAATTTATTGGGGTCTAGTAGACATAATAAAAAAAGAAATCGCTATGACATTTTGTAAAGAAATACATATTTAGCCCCATGCTCGAATGCCCCCGCCCCCCTGTCAAAAACAGCTAAAATCCCTAAAACGAAAGAAAGCAGCAAATGAAAAAAGAATTACACTCACCTTTTACTTTCTCTAATGACAAACTAAAACATGAATCTTGGTTGAAAAAAACTAAAGTTGTCCTTTAAGGCAAATGTATAGGCTACTTCGACATACAACGTAGTTGTGCACCGAAAATAGCTGATCTACAAGCTCACTGTCTCCAAATGTCTTAATGCTAAGGGTGGGATCTATGTTTGTTCTCTACATGTAAAGTGTCTTGAGACAACTTATTGTGAGTCGACACTTTAATAAAATTGAACTGAATTGAATCACAGCTTGTGAGCTTGCAGATCGGCAATTTTCGACGTCCAACCCCTTGTAGCTACACCACAGTTATCGAGCTTTACCGTGGTACGCATTAATACATAATCAATAGTCTGCATCTACCTACTGTACTAATCAATTGAATGTCACAGACGAAAAACAGTCTAAGTCCACACTATTGATCCATAATGTATAAATTATAGATAAGGGTTCAGGACAACGAGGCCTTTTCGTGGAGGGGTCAGAATGAAATTTGGACTTAGACTGTTTTTCGTCTGTGGTACTCAATTATCATTCTATTAGTCTAGGTCTGTGGTTCCCAAACTGAGGGGGTCCCCAGAGGATAATCTTAATGTGCAGCATTGTTTTCTCACTGAACAGTAGACAAACCAACAGTATAAGTGTACAGTATACAGAGTATCTGTACATTTCTAAAGCCCAAACCACACCAAAGTGTTGGGTCGGGACAAAGTGTTTTTTTAAGATAAACCACACCAATGAAACTCATTGAGTTGCATTGGTGTGTTGATGTAAAAACAAAAACAAAAAGGTTTTGTCCCGACCCGACCATATGGTGTGGTTTAGGATTTAAGGTACAATTAAATTACTTTAAAAACATTTTAAAATCCAAATTGTCAAATATTACAGAAGAAAGTCGCTAACATTATGAAAATAGCTGATCTACAAGCTCACTGTGAGGCATTGTGAGCTTGTAGTTTGGCTATTTTCGTAATATGTATCAGTGAAACTGAAAGTAATGCCTATAATTCCAAGTACTTGTCAGGTAGGGGTCTCCCAAGTTCAGATATGATTATTTAGGTTTAATTTGTTTTGATTTATCTTATTTAATCTGCATTCACAGACTTGCTGGCTGTAAACTCAGAAAGACAGACGTTGAAGATGTGTCTTCAGCTCTCAGCTCTAATCCTTCCCATTTGAGAGAATTGGACCTCAGTGAAAACGACCTGCAGGACTCAGGACTCCGTGCTTCACTGAAGAGCCCACACTGTAGACTGGAAGTTCTAAAGTAAGATACATTTACCACATTTATTTTTATCACTTCTGTTTTATTATGTACTGTATTATGTGAATATAATATGAATGCTGTGGTGAGAATGTATTAATAAGCTTGATATTGAACGTGTAATATCCCTGTAAGGCAAATGTATAGGCTACTTTGACATACAACGTAGTTGCGCACCGAAAATAGCTGATCTACAAGCTCACTGTCTCCAAATGTCTTAATGCTAAGGGTGGGATCTATGTTGGTTCTCTACATGTAAAGTGTCTTGAGACAACTTATTGTGAGTCGACACTCTAATAAAATTATCAATGCTGTATAATGGCTGAATATCCATGGACAACTTAAGTTCAGTCAGACAACTCACGAATAGATTAAACAATATTTATTGAAGAATGAGTAATGAGTGTGCATATGATATTTGACTTGGCGTTCGGCTCTGCTGGATTTCTCCCTGCTCGGCAGATTAAGCAACATCATAAAACATAAGAGCAGGGAGATAGATATACAATAACCCCCCCATGGGGAGCATAGATAGCAGAGCCCACCGGTGGTGCTGGGGTGGTGGTGGGAGAAAACATCACATGCAACCGGGAACCATGAGCAGAGGAAGGCAGGAAGAGCATGGAGTCTAGTGAGCTTAAGTAGCCTGCCCACTTAGTCAGCTGACTGCCGCATCAGCGAATGACGTGAGAGACTTGCACACACGTATACTCCCACATAGTAATGCAGCATGTTAACCCCTTGAGTATAGTATGGGCCTTTGAGCAAGCAAGAACCTCCCTTGAGGTTGACTGACTGAACTGACTCCGCCGCTCCGTGTGCTGCGTTTGATTTCAGTCAGACAACTCACGAATAGATTAAACAATATTTATTGAAGAATGAGTAATGAGTGTGCATATGATATTTGACTTGGCGTTCGGCTCTGCTGGATTTCTCCCTGCTCGGCAGATTAAGCAACATCATAAAACATAAGAGCAGGGAGATAGATATACAATAACCCCCCAACACACATACCTTCGGTGAACTCTCACCGACGATCCGGGCAGGTGACCCACTATGAATGCACAGTGACGAAATGCAAATATGCATTTCTGGAGCCTGCACGGATTGCTAACCCCCCCAACAAAGCAGAACCGAGAACGCCCTACGGGAAGACTCAACCGATACACATCCGGGCAGATATCCCACTCGATAGTGACGAAATGCAACGGCTATGCATTTCTGGATCTTGCGCGGATATTTTAACTTTACGTGAGCTATGTGTAGCCATGACTGCAAGCCGTGAGGCTTATCTCTGAGAAAGTAATGTGTGGGGTGAAAGCCGGAATCAAAACCCATTTGGTTTGGAGTACAAGCATATACTAACCTTAAGCTTAAGCTGAAAAAGGCCTGCATGGCTGCGCTCGCCGATAGGCCATTCCTCTATGCCACTATAGAGGAATATTCTACGCTGCTTTCGCAGGGCTTACACATCCGGGCAGATGTCCCACTCGATAGTGACGAAATGCAACGGCTATGCATTTCTGGATCCTGCACGGATATTTTAACTTTACGTGAGCTACATGTAGCCATGACTGCATGGCGCATGCCATAGCCGTGAGGCTTACCTGAACTAATTCACAGATCTTACATGTAGTGCAACCATTAATGTTACCCCGACGTTCCTCTAACGCCAGAGTGAGGAACCACAATTACCCCGATGTTCCTTTAATGCCACTGTAGAGGAACATCAACAAACCATTATTAACATTAGCTTGAGACATGCCACCAATTGAACTACCCCCAGCGACCACCGTATATGAAGGTAATAAGATTACCATTCCTGATTGAATACAGCACTTGCACTCATTACATCCTGAATAAACAACTGAAAGCTCTTCCGATTAGATGCACATGAAGATGATTCATGGGCAGCTGAGGACCATTGGCCGAGTTTCAGGTGGCGACTGGTGCGTCAGCGTGGCAGTAGAATCGGGAGTAGCCAGGGAATTTTGGATCCGTCGTCCTGATGACACACTGCATGAGGTCACACAACTAACCAGGGGCGGCCTTGGGAATCTGGAGGCTCGTTTCGAGACCAGATATGAGGTCTCCATGTATACCTATGACATAATTATCCTGTTGGGTTAAGGTTAGGGTTACACTTGGATACATTGGTTACATTTTCCTAATGCTGTTACTCAATACTATAGTGGCACTGAGCGACATCAAATCAATTACTGATCTGAATACAACTGGCAGAGTACATTCCCAAGACTGCACCGGGGAAACCACAACCGATAGGTCGCACAAGCACTGCGACACGGAAGCCAAGCTTGCTGCGAACATAGACATAGTCTATGGCTGCCTTCCTTCAACCCAGATCCTCTCACGGATAAGTGATGAATTATTGCTTACGAGTTCAATTTAGAGCTCCTGGCAGTGGATGTTAGCTGTGCAGAGATGAAGCAACGCAGCGAGCTGCTAACCTACCACCTTCTGAAACATCTTCAGTCCCATGAAGCAACTGCCATTACCTAATCCCACTCAAGGACTGATCAACAGAACATACAATATGAATCTGAGACATTAAAAGTGACAAATGGGCAATGGGACGCACGGTGACAAGACGCTATATACGTATACGTATATATTTATCTGAACTTCTAACCTCAAAGAGAGTGAGGAGGGTATACACTAGAGAGACTAGACCGACAGCTAGATAGGCTTGAGGAGCGGACGGAGGCAGCAGTTTGTTAAGGCTTTCAGCTCTTCTCCAAGACAGCTCAACCCGTATAGAGAAGCTGAGACATGATACCACGACAGAGGAAGCACTAATTAAATGCCCATTAAGAAATACATCCAAAATAAACAGCTAGAAACTAATATGACACTATGACACTTGACATGAGATTACTGCAAATGCAATTTGCAATCTTAACCTACTTTAATATGACACTGCACATAACTGAATCGATTGAGATGAATTAACAATAACTTATGTTATGATACTGTCCTGAATGGAAACATGGAAAACTTTAAGAATAATAACTATGCCACATATAAATTCAAAACTGAAACATAATAAATCACATGGAGAAAGGGTGCTAGCTTTAGCATTAGTTTAGCATGAACAAACCCTCATGGCAATGAGGAAACCTCAACAACCACATGGCTACAAAGCAGTAAAGCACCAAATCTATAGAGATTGCCATGAAGGTAGTTAACTCACGGCAATACTTTCAAAGCACATATAAAAAGTGTTAAGTAATACTAGAGTAAGCAGAGTGTGACTGAAGTCTTGCTTCAAAATTAATGAAACTGGAGACAAACAGGCAGCAGAGTTGCCAGATCTTGAGAAATAAAGCAACTAGGTGTAGAACCATCTCATACCTAGGACTCACCACGTGAGAACTTAGTTTACAATATATATACCCTAATGACTACAATGACTTGAAACAATACATTTCATGGACAAGGTCATTTGGATCTATGACAGAACCCCAGAACAACAATTAACTACAGAAAACAAGCCCAAAGTTGCTTATAAAAGCGCATGTGGCAACCACTGCACATGAGTTGAGGACCCATAGCTGGAGGGGACAAACACTGCACCTGAGCTGAATTGGCAAAACATCAGCAAAATGAAAGCGTGGCTTTGACTGTAGACACTAGACACGTACCATATAACAATAGAAGCTGCAGCACTGTCTGTGCATCTGGCTTAATTACCAGAACAGGCTATTATGAAGCTTGTTGAAGCCACATAATCGAGCTCAGCAGCATTAGCAGAATCATATCAAACTTAATATTTTGCATACAACCTTCAGGCCCTTATCACAGCATGGACAGAAGCTGAGAAGCATAAATAAGCGGCAGTAGCTGCACACGCGGAAAGCAGCAGCAATAACCACGAGGAACAGAAAACATCACATACAACCAGGAACCATGAGCAGAGGAAGGCAGGAAGAGCATGGAGTCTAGTGAGCTTAAGTAGCCTGCCCACTTAGTCAGCTGACTGCCGCATCAGCGAATGACGTGAGAGACTTGCACACACGTATACTCCCACATAGTGATCATGTTAACCTCTTGAGCATAGTATGGGCCTTTGAGCAAGCAAGAACCTCCCTTGAGGTTGACTGACTGAACTGACTCCGCCGCTCCGCGTGCTGCGTTTGATTTATAAGCAACATAGTTTGTCTAAGCTCCAGATTCAATAATGCTATTTGAACTGCCACGGTTCTTTTAATTACTCCGTTAAAGGAGCATAAGTTAACAGTTGTTGCTTGTGAAAAAGATCAACATTAATAATATAAGACACTTCTCATATCTGTGCATATGTTTGATGCAACGTTTGGAGCTGCTCATTTCCTTTTCTTGGGTTAGCAAAAAAGCAAAGAAAAATGTACCACATTGGATAATTCTTTCATAATTCTTATACAAGCTCACAATGCTGCGATTGGCTATTTTCAGCAAAAATCTGTCATTATGACGGCATCAAGGCCCGCCACAATATATTTTAGTCGACTAAATCAACTGTAGATTTAGTCGACTAAAATCGTATGACATTTAGTCGACTAAAACTAGACTAAACACAAAAACATTCCAGGTGACTAAAATGTGACTAAAACTAAATGAAAGCTATTCAAGAGACTATGACTAAAACTAAAATCAAAATGTGCTGCCAAAAACAACACTGGACTTATAACATTGTGTATGCTATGAAATGTTATAATATTGTAGGTTATGAAATGTTATAACATTGTAGGTTATAAAATGTTATAATAGTGTATGTTATGATGCATGTTATAATATTGTAGGTTATGAAATGTTATAATATTGTAGGTTATGCAATATTATAATATTGGGGTAAATTCAAACTAAAAGTAAAGCCTACAGCTGTGGCCCAGCTTGAGGAGACAGGGAACAGAAATAGAGACTGAATGCTGGTCTCCAGCAGCTTGTTTGTAAAGCTTTTACACCGTTTAGGCAGTAAATATGCAATATTGTTGTTCAGTCTTCATTTCACTCCTTCAACTGCTGGTTGAAGTCTTTGATATCAAAATGTCTATCTTCCTCTGTACAGACCGTACAGTCATTCTGTATTGTCAAGTGGTGATATACAGTATCTCTGGATAACTAGATAGGATATGTTTTAGTTAACTTCAATGACAGTGAACTAGGTATCATTTGTTTTTATAATCTCTTATTTAATCTGCATTCACAGACTTGTTGGCTGTAAACTCAGGAAGACAGACGTTGAAGTTGTGGCTTCAGCTCTCAGCTCTAATCCTTCCCATTTAAGAGAATTGGACCTCAGTGAAAACGACCTGCAGGGCTCAGGACTAGTGGAGCTGCTCTGTGCTTCACTGAAGAGCCCACACTGTAGACTGGAAGTTCTAAAGTAAGATACATTTACCACATTTATTTTGATCACTTCTGTTTTATTATGTACTGTATTATGTGAATATAATATTAATGCTGTGGTGAGAATGTATCAATAAGCTTGACATTGAACGCGTAATATCCCTTTAAGGCAAATGTATAGGCTACTTCAACATACAACGTGGTTGCACACCGAAAATAGCTGATCTACAAGCTCACTGTCTCCAAATGTCTTAATGCTCTGGGATCTATGTTGGTTCTCTGCTCTACATGTAAAGTGTCTTGAGACAACTTGTTGTGAGCCGACACTTTAATAAAATTGAACTGAATTGAATCACAGCACGTCGAGGACACAACACTTGTGAGCTTGCAGATCGGCTATTTTCGACGTTCAACCCCTTGTAGCTACGCCACAGTTATCGAGCTTTACCGTGGTAGGCATTAATACGTAATCAATAGTCTGCATCTACCTACTGTACTAATCAATTATCATTATATTAGTCTAGGTCTGTGGTTCCCAAACTGAGGGTCTGGACCCCCAAGGGGGTCCCCAGAGGATTAGCTTAATGTGCAGCATTGTTTTCTCACTGAACAGTAGACAAACCAACAGTATAAGTGTACAGTATACAGGGTATCTGTACATTTCTAAAGCCCAAACCACACCAAAGGGTTGGGTCGGGACAAAGTGTTTTTTTTTAAGATAAACCACACCAATGAAACTCATTGAGTTGCATTGGTGTGGTTGATGTAAAAACAAAAAGAAAGAAAAGGTTTTGTCCCGACCCGACCCTTTGGTCTGGTTTAGGATTCAAGGTACAATTAAATTACTTTTAAAACCTTTTTAAAACCAAATTGTCAAATATTACGGAAGAAAGTCACAAACATTGTGAAAATAGCTGATCTACAAGCTCACTGTGAGGCATTGTGAGCTTGTAGTTTGGCTATTTTCATAATATGTATCAGTGAAACTGAAAGGAATGCCTATAATTCCAAGTTCTTGTCAGGTAGGGGTCTCCCAAGTTCAGATATGATTATTTAGGTTTCATTTGTTTTGATTTATCTTATTTAATCTGCATTCACAGACTTGCTGGCTGTAAACTCAGAAAGACAGACGTTGAAGATGTGTCTTCAGCTCTCAGCTCTAATCCTTCCCATTTGAGAGAATTGGACCTCAGTGAAAACGACCTGCAGGACTCAGGACTCTGTGCTTCACTGAAGAGCCCACACTGTAGACTGGAAGTTATAAAGTAAGATACATTTACCACATTTATTTTGATCACTTCTGTTTTATTATGTACTGTATTATGTGAATATAATATGATTGATGTGGTGAGAATATTAATAAGCTTGATATCATGCAGGTAACCCAAGTTTATGGGCCTGAGTAGATAAAATTACCCAAATATGTTTGAAAGTGTAATAATCCTTTAAGGCAAATGTATAAGCTTCTGAGCTACTTCATCATACAACTGGATTACACACCATAAACAGCTGATGTACAAACTCACAACGCGTTGAGGACGCAACGCTTGTGAGCTTGTAGATTGTCTATTTTATGCGTGCGACCCGTTGTAGCTATGCCACAGTTATCAAGCTTTACCGAGGTACACAACAGATCAACACATAATCAATATCCTGCATCTACCTACTGTACCAATCAAATATCATTATGTTAGTCTATGCCTGTGGTTCCCAAACTGAGGGTCTGGACCCCCAAGGGGGTCCCCAGATGATTAGCTTAATGTGCAACTAGTGTGGTTTCTCACTCAACAGTAAACACACCAACATACAGTTTAAGTGTATACAGACTATAGTATCTGCACATTTCTAAAGGTACAATTTAATGACTTTTAAAACATTTTTAAAACCAATTTGGTAAATTGGCGAATATTACGTTATCTGTGCAGCCGAGCCAAACTAAATTAAATGCCTTCTTGATTGTCAGGGTATTGGGTCCTCAGTCCAAATACCTTTTTAGGTATAATTAGTTTTGATAATCTCTTATTTAATCTGCATTCACAGACTTGCTGGCTGTAAACTCAGAAAGACAGACGTTGAAGATGTGTCTTCAGCTCTCAGCTCTAATCCTTCCCATTTGAGAGAATTGGACCTCAGTGAAAACGACCTGCAAGACTCAGGACTCTGTGCTTCACTGAAGAGCCCACACTGTAGACTGGAAGTTCTAAAGTAAGATAGATTTACCACATTTATTTTGATCACTTTATCACTGTTTTATTATGTACTGTATTATGTGAATATAATATGAATGCTGTGGTGAGAATGTATTAATAAGCTTGATCGTGTAATATCCCTTTAAGGCAAATGTATAGGCTACTTCGACATACAACGTGGTTGCGCACCGAAAATAGCTGATCTAAAAGCTCACTGTCTCCAAATGCTCAGGGTGGGATCTATGTTGGTTCTTTGCTCTACATGTAAAATGTATTGAGACAACTTGTTGTGAGTCGACACTTTAATAAAATTGAACTGAATTGAATCACAGCGCGGCGAGGACACAACACTTGTGAGCTTGCAGATCGGCTATTTTCGACGTTCAACCCCTTTTAGCTATGCCACAGTTATCAAGCTTTACCGTGGTACGCATTAATACGTAATCAATAATCTGCATCTACCTACTGTACTAATCTATTATCACTCTATTAGTCTAGGTCTGTGGTTCCCAAACTGTCTGATGGAGATGAACGACCACTCACTACATCAGAAGATCCAACAGTTCCTGAAGTCAGAGAACAGAACAGAGAAACTGTCTGAGACCCAGTGTTCAGCTCTGGCCGTCATGCTGCAGATGTCAGAGGAGGTTCTGGAAGAGTTGGACCTGGACAAATACAACACATCAGAGGAGGGGCGAAGGAGACTGATCCCAGCTGTGAGGAACTGCAGAAAGGCTCGGTTAGTAGTCAAGTGAATAGAAACATCCTAGAGTCAATCTGCCATTACAGTTAACACTATAATTATAAATGAAGGTTGGCATAAAAGTTGTCTGCATTTCAAATAGTGATTAGTGGTATTGTGTGGTATTATGGGTATTGTGTGTATTGTCTGCATTGTTCTGCATTGTTCCACACCCCTTTTAACACCATAAAAGACAGCCAAAATATCCAACGTTAAACCCGCTTCACTGTAGTGAAAGCACTCAGTAGAACAAGTTGAAAGGTGTCACTCACAGATCTATAAGCATACAATGCTTTGCATCGCAACACATTGACAGCTTGTAAGTCTGGTTAATTATCAAAGAGAGTCCCTCGATGCGATGTAATATAAAAAACAGCCAAAGCTTTTGAAAGTGGTTGTTCAGATTTATAGTTTGCTACGATTTCTTTGCTAATTGATAACATATCGTGCTACCTATCCCTCTGAAAGGGAAGCAACTTCACATAGGGTCAAATGTATTTACTCAAATCTCAGGCCATTCGCAACCTAAAATAACCTAACTCCTTGTCTTTATATATTTTTATTATGATGATTTCATAAACATACATTTAACACAATGAGCTTAGCTCTTTTAGATCGGGTTAGTTGTTATCCCTTGTTCAGGCCTTTGATTAGTTAGTAGCTTTTGATTAGGTAAAAAACCTGAATGATGAGACAGAATTCATAATACATTTGTCAGTTTAACAGGTTTACAGCACAACACATAGATAGCATTATTCATAGTTATTGCATGAATTCATATTTACATTGGTCAATGTGAGGCTGCGTTTGGTCGCTGTGCAGTGTAATACACAGCCGGTTCATCGTGCACGATGTACACAGGTTGGACCCCTCTTTGCTTAGGATCTGGTCCAAGAAACACACGCTAGGCTATTTAAGTGATTGGCTGTTGTTCAGCCCCAGGAAGCATTTGGGCTGTGGTACCAGGAAGTGAATCCAGCACACATGTGGTCGCCGTGTGCTCAACATGCTCTCAAGGAGAGTGGACCCCCGCTGTGAGTTGAAAGGAAGTTCCTTATCAGATCCCCTGCTGTGAACAGGGTTTGGGAGCCCCTTGGGAAAGGACATTTTAACCTCCTCATAGTCTTTTGTATGACTATACTTTTTGACTGATTATAGATCAGTTCGACCCATGACATTACTGCTTTACAATAATTATATTCTATGGATTATTATGACTTGTTAGTAGTTTTAGTAACAGTTGGTGCTTCTACTGAATCTTCCCTTTGAGAGAGACAGTAGTGTCCCATTTCACACCTCTATGTTAACTCAGCAAGTCAGGGTTTGCTCTGGGGTCAGAGGCCCAGTGACAATTTTGTACTGAGACATTATTTAATCCCAATAATAACGCTGAGCGTCATACTCAGCGCCACAGTGGTACAAAGTCGACCTAGAGGGAAAGGCCATGGAGTCACTTAATCTGTAGGGTCCATCCTCCAGGGACCATGTGTGTGATATGATCTGTAGGGTCCATCCTCCAGGGACCATGTGTGTGATATGATCTGTAGGGTCCATCCTCCAGGGACCATGTGTGTGATATGATCTGTAGGGTCCATCCTCCAGGGACCATGTGTGTGATATGATCTGAAGGGTCCATCCTCCAGGGACCATGTGTGTGTCATCATCTGTCTAGCATGAAGGTGCACAACACACATCCTGGCAATAATTTAAAGATAATGTTGTCCTCAGTGTATTAGCTGGCGAATGCAATTATCAATGCTGTATAATGGCTGAATATCCATGGACAACTTAAGTTATAAGCAACATAGTTTGTCTAAGCTCCAGATTCAATAATGATATTTGAACTGCCACAGTTCTTTTAATTACTCCGTTAAAGGAGCATAAGTTAACAGTTGTTGCTTGTGAAAAGGATCAATATTAATAATATAAGACACTTCTTATGTCTGTGCAATGTTTGGAGCTGCTCATTTCCTTTTCTTGGGTTAACAAAAAAGCAAAGAAAAATGTACCACATTGAATAATTCTTTCATAATTCTTAAACAAGCTCACAATGCTGCGACCTGTTGTGAGCTTGTAGATCGACTATTTTCAGCCAGTCATGACGACATCAAGGCCCGCCACAATACATTTTAGTTGACTAAATCAACTGTAGATTTAGTCGACTAAAATCTTATGACATTTAGTCGACTAAAACTAGTAAGTAAGTAGCCATGCCGAGCCATGAGGCCCATAGGGCAGGAGCCTATCTCCTGTTTCTGTAGCGTGAGGCAGCTTGATGTACAAGTACACCCCCTGGACATGACGCTAGTATGTCGCAGGGACTTACCCCCAATCCAACCCTTGATGCTGAGTGTCAAGCAGGGAGGCACTGGGTCCCATTTAGAGTCTTTGGTATGACCCGGCCGGGGACCGAACCCCTACCTCCCAGTCTCAGGGCGGACACTCTAAAACTAAATGAAAGCTATTCAAGAGACTATGACAAAAACAAAAATCAAAATGTGCTGCCAAAAACAACACTGGACAGGACTTATAACATTGTGTATGTTATGAAATGTTATAATATTGTATATTATGAAATGTTATAATATTGTAGGTTATGAAATGTTATAATATTGTAGGTTATGAAATGTTATAATATTGTAGGTCAGGGTTCCCCAATTAATTTTCCTCAAGGGCCATATTTTGACTAGCGTACCAGGCTGGGGGCCGAGTCTGCACGCGCGAGGTCGAGGTCTTGCCCTGAAAATGAATTTTCAGGGCAAGACCCCATTTGAAAAGGATGCCCAGTTTGACATGCATAGGCTACTGACGCCCATTTAATGCCATTTATATCTAGGACCCTTAAAAAAAAAGAAAGAAAAAAAATATTTTTTTCTTCTTTTTTTTGTGGAAATTCTTTCATGGGCCACAAGGGGGCGCTCTGTGGGCCGCAAATGGCCCGCGGGCCGCCTATTGGGGAACCCTGTTGTAGGTTATGAAATGTTATAATATTGTAGGTTATGAAATGTTATAATATTGTAGGTTATGAAATGTTATAATATTGTATATTATGAAATGTTATAATATTGTAGGTTATGAAATGTTATAATATTGTAGGTTATGAAATGTTATAATATTGTAGGTTATGAAATGTTAAAATATTGGGGTCAATTCAAACTAACAGTAAAGCCTACAGCTGTGGCCCAGCCTGAGGAGACAGGGAACAGAAATAGAGACTGAATGCTGGTCTCCAGCAGCTTGTT
This sequence comes from Protomyctophum parallelum, assembly GCF_964188405.1. NCBI lineage: Eukaryota > Metazoa > Chordata > Actinopteri > Myctophiformes > Myctophidae > Protomyctophum > Protomyctophum parallelum. The sequence goes on from NC_139719.1 coordinate 1,510,021, forward strand.
TGTAACGCTTTTACAACGTTTAGGCAGTAAATATCCAATGTTGTTGTTCAGTCTTCATTTCACTCCTTCAACTGCTGGTTGAAGTATTTGATATAAAAATGTGTTGTCAAGTGGTGTCTATATCTCTGGATAACTAGATAGGAGATGTTTTAGTTAACTTCAATGACAGTGAACTAGGTATCATTTGTTTTTATAATCTCTTATTTAATCTGCATTTACAGACTTGTTGGCTGTAAACTCAGAAAGACAGACGTTGAAGTTGTGGCTGCAGCTCTCAGCTCTAATCCTTCCCATTTGAGAGAATTGGACCTCAGTGAAAACGACCTGCAAGACTCAGGACTCTGTGCTTCACTGAAGAGCCCACACTGTAGACTGGAAGTTCTAAAGTAAGATACATTTACCACATTTATTTGAATAACTTCTGTTTATTATGCACTGTATTATGTGAATATAATATGATTGCTGTAGTGAGAATATTAATAAGCTTGATATCATGCAGGTAACGCAAGCTTATGGGCCTGAGTAGATGTTAAAATTACCCAATTAGGTTTGAAAGTGTAATAATCCTTTAAGGCAAATGTATAAGCTTCTGAGCTACTTCGTCACACAACTGGATTACACACCATAAACAGCTGATGTACAAACTCACAACGCGTCGAGGACGCAACGCTGGTGAGCTTGTAGATTGTCTATTTTATATGTGCGACCCGTTGTAGCTACGCCACAGTTATCAAGCTTTACTGGGGTACGCAACAGATCAACACATAATCAATATCCTGCATCTACCTACTGTACCAATCAAATATCATTATATTAGTCTAGGCCTGTGGTTCCCAAACTGAGGGTCTGGACCCCCAAGGGGGTCCCCAGATGATTAGCTTAACTAGTGTGGTTTCTCACTCAACAGTTTAAGTGTATACAGACTAGTATCTGCACATTTCTAAAGGTACAATTTAATGACTTTTAAAACATTTTTAAAACCAATTTGGTAAATTGGCGAATATTACGGAAGACGCAAACACAACATGTATCTGTGCAGCCGAGTCAAACTAAATTAAATGCCTACAATTCTTGCTTGTCAGGGTATTCGGTATAATTTGTTTTGATAATCTCTTATTTAATCTGCATTCACAGATTTGCTGGCTGTAAACTCAGAAAGACAGACATTGAAGATGTGTCTTCAGCTCTCAGCTCTAATCCTTCCCATTTGAGAGAATTGGACCTCAGTGAAAACGACCTGCAGGACTCAGGACTCTGTGCTTCACTGAAGAGCCCACACTGTAGAGTGGAAGTTCTAAAGTAAGATAGATTTACCACATTTATTTTGATCACTTCTGTTTTATTATGTACTGTATTATGTGAATATAATATGAATGCTGTGGTGAGAATGTATTAATAAGCTTGATATTGATTGTGTAATATCCCTTTAAGGCAAATGTATAGGCTACTTCGACATGCAACGTGGTTGCGCACCGAAAATAGCTGATCTACAAGCTCACTGTCTCCAAATGTCTTAATGCTCAGGGTGGGATCTATGTTGGTTCTCTGCTCTACATGTAAAATGTCTTGAGACAACTTGTTGTGAGTCGACACTTTAATAAAATTGAACTGAATTGAATCACAGCGCGGCGAGGACACAACACTTGTGTGCTTGCAGATCGGCTATTTTCGACGTTCAACCCCTTGTAGCTACGCCACAGTTATCGAGCTTTACGCATTAATACGTAATCAATAGTCTGCATCTACCTACTGTACTAATCAATTATCACTCTATTAGTCTAGGTCTGTGGTTCCCAAATGTACCACATTGGATAATTCTTTCATAATTCTTATACAAGCTCACAATGCTGCGATTGGCTATTTTCAGCAAAAATCTGTCATTATGACGGCATCAAGGCCCGCCACAATACATTTTAGTCAAATAAATCAACTGTAGATTTAGTCGACTAAAACTTATGACATTTAGTCGACTAAAACTAGACTAAACACTAAAACATTCCAGGTGACTAAAATGTGACTAAAACTAAATGAAAGCTATTCAAGAGACTATGACTAAAACTAAAATCAATGCTGCCAAAACAACACTGGACTTATAACATTGTGTAGGTTATGAAATGTTATAATATTGTAGGTTATTAAATGTTATAATATTGTAGGTTATGATGCATGTTATAATATTGTAGGTTATTAAATGTTATAATATTATAGGTTATGAAATGGTATAATATTGTAGGTTATGAAATGTTATAATAGTGTAGGTTATGATGCATGTTATAATATTGGGGTCAAGTCAAACTAACAGTAAAGCCTACAGCTGTGGCCCAGCCTGAGGAGACAGGGAACAGAAATAGAGACTGAATGCTGGTCTCCAGCAGCTTGTTTGTAAAGCTTTTACAACGTTTAGGCAGTAAATATGCAATGTTGTTGTTCAGTCTTCATTTCACTCCTTCAACTGCTGGTTGAAGTCTTTCATATCAAAATGTGTTGTCAAGTGGTGTCTATATCTCTGGATAACTAGATAGGAGATGTTTTAGTTAACTTCAATGACAGTGAACTAGGTATAATTTGTTTTGATAATCTCTTATTTAATCTGCATTCACAGACTTGCTAGCTGTAAACTCAGAAAGACAGACGTTGAAGATGTGTCTTCAGCTCTCAGCTCTAATCCTTCCCATTTGAGAGAATTGGACCTCAGTGAAAACGACCTGCAAGACTCAGGACTCTGTGCTTCACTGAAGAGCCCACACTGTAGAGTGGAAGTTCTAAAGTAAAATACATTTACCACATTTATTTTGATCACTTCTGTTTTATTATGTACTGTATTATGTGAATATAATATGAATGCTGTGGTGAGAATGTATTAATAAGCTTGATATTGATCGTGTAATATCCCTTTAAGGCAAATGTATAGGCTACTTCGACATGCAACGTGGTTGCGCACCGAAAATAGCTGATCTACAAGCTCACTGTCTCCAAATGTCTTAATGCTCAGGGTGGGATCTATGTTGGTTCTCTGCTCTACATGTAAAATGTCTTGAGACAACTTGTTGTGAGTCGACACTTTAATAAAATTGAACTGAATTGAATCACAGCGCGGCGAGGACACAACACTTGTGAGCTTGCAGATCGGCTATTTTCGACGTTCAACCCCTTGTAGCTACGCCACAGTTATCGAGCTTTACCGTGGTACGCATTAATACGTAATCAATAGTCTGCATCTACCTACTGTACTAATCAATTATCACTCTATTAGTCTAGGTCTGTGGTTCCCAAATGTACCACATTGGATAATTCTTTCATAATTCTTATACAAGCTCACAATGCTGCGATTGGCTATTTTCAGCAAAAATCTGTCATTATGACGGCATCAAGGCCCGCCACAATACATTTTAGTCAAATAAATCAACTGTAGATTTAGTCGACTAAAACTTATGACATTTAGTCGACTAAAAGTAGACTAAACACTAAAACATTCCAGGTGACTAAAATGTGACTAAAACTAAATGAAAGCTATTCAAGAGACTATGACTAAAACTAAAATCAATGCTGCCAAAACAACACTGGACTTATAACATTGTGTAGGTTATGAAATGTTATAATATTGTAGGTTATTAAATGTTATAATATTGTAGGTTATGATGCATGTTATAATATTGTAGGTTATTAAATGTTATAATATTATAGGTTATGAAATGGTATAATATTGTAGGTTATGAAATGTTATAATAGTGTAGGTTATGATGCATGTTATAATATTGGGGTCAAGTCAAACTAACAGTAAAGCCTACAGCTGTGGCCCAGCCTGAGGAGACAGGGAACAGAAATAGAGACTGAATGCTGGTCTCCAGCAGCTTGTTTGTAAAGCTTTTACAACGTTTAGGCAGTAAATATGCAATGTTGTTGTTCAGTCTTCATTTCACTCCTTCAACTGCTGGTTGAAGTCTTTGATATCAAAATGTGTTGTCAAGTGGTGTCTATATCTCTGGATAACTAGATAGGAGATGTTTTAGTTAACTTCAATGACAGTGAACTAGGTATAATTTGTTTTGATAATCTCTTATTTAATCTGCATTCACAGACTTGCTAGCTGTAAACTCAGAAAGACAGACGTTGAAGATGTGTCTTCAGCTCTCAGCTCTAATCCTTCCCATTTGAGAGAATTGGACCTCAGTGAAAACGACCTGCAAGACTCAGGACTCTGTGCTTCACTGAAGAGCCCACACTGTAGAGTGGAAGTTCTAAAGTAAAATACATTTACCACATTTATTTTGATCACTTCTGTTTTATTATGTACTGTATTATGTGAATATAATATGAATGCTGTGGTGAGAATGTATTAATAAGCTTGATATTGATCGTGTAATATCCCTTTAAGGCAAATGTATAGGCTACTTCGACATGCAACGTGGTTGCGCACCGAAAATAGCTGATCTACAAGCTCACTGTCTCCAAATGTCTTAATGCTCAGGGTGGGATCTATGTTGGTTCTCTGCTCTACATGTAAAATGTCTTGAGACAACTTGTTGTGAGTCGACACTTTAATAAAATTGAACTGAATTGAATCACAGCGCGGCGAGGACACAACACTTGTGAGCTTGCAGATCGGCTATTTTCGACGTTCAACCCCTTGTAGCTACGCCACAGTTATCGAGCTTTACCGTGGTACGCATTAATACGTAATCAATAGTCTGCATCTACCTACTGTACTAATCAATTATCACTCTATTAGTCTAGGTCTGTGGTTCCCAAATGTACCACATTGGATAATTCTTTCATAATTCTTATACAAGCTGACAATGCTGCGATTGGCTATTTTCAGCAAAAATCTGTCATTATGACGGCATCAAGGCCCGCCACAATACATTTTAGTCAAATAAATCAACTGTAGATTTAGTCGACTAAAACTTATGACATTTAGTCGACTAAAACTAGACTAAACACTAAAACATTCCAGGTGACTAAAATGTGACTAAAACTAAATGAAAGCTATTCAAGAGACTATGACTAAAACTAAAATCAATGCTGCCAAAACAACACTGGACTTATAACATTGTGTAGGTTATGAAATGTTATAATATTGTAGGTTATTAAATGTTATAATATTGTAGGTTATGATGCATGTTATAATATTGTAGGTTATTAAATGTTATAATATTGTAGGTTATGAAATGGTATAATATTGTAGGTTATGAAATGTTATAATAGTGTACGTTATGATGCATGTTATAATATTGGGGTCAAGTCAAACTAACAGTAAAGCCTACAGCTGTGGCCCAGCCTGAGGAGACAGGGAACAGAAATAGAGACTGAATGCTGGTCTCCAGCAGCTTGTTTGTAAAGCTTTTACAACATTTAGGCAGTAAATATGCAATGTTGTTGTTCAGTCTTCATTTCACTCCTTCAACTGCTGGTTGAAGTCTTTGATATCAAAATGTGTTGTCAAGTGGTGTCTATATCTCTGGATAACTAGATAGGAGATGTTTTAATTAACTTCAATGACAGTGAACTAGGTATCATTTGTTTTTATAATCTCTTATTTAATCTGCATTTACAGACTTGCTGGCTGTAAACTCAGAAAGACAGACGTTGAAGTTGTGGCTTCAGCTCTCAGCTCTAATCCTTCCCATTTGAGAGAATTGGACCTCAGTGAAAACGACCTGCAAGACTCAGGACTCTGTGCTTCACTGAAGAGCCCACACTGTAGACTGGAAGTTCTAAAGTCAGATACATTTACCACATTTATTTTGATCACTTCTGTTTAATTATGTACTGTATTATGTGAATATAATATGAATGCTGTGGTGAGAATGTATTAATAAGCTTGATATTGAACGCGTAATATCCCTTTAAGGCAAATGTATAGGCTACTTCGACATACAACGTGGTTGCGCACCGAAAGTAGCTGATCTACAAGCTCACTGTCTCCAAATGTCTTAATGCTCAGGGTGGGATCTATGTTGGTTCTCTGCTCTACATGTAAAGTGTCTTGAGACAACTTGTTGTGAGTCGACACTTTAATAAAATTGAACTGAATTGAATCACAGCGCGTCGAGGACACAACACTTGTGAGCTTGCAGATCGGCAATTTTTGACGTTCAACCTTTTGTAGCTACACCACAGTTATCGAGCTTAACCGTGGTACGCATTAATACGTAATCAATAGTCTGCATCTACCTACTGTACTAATCTATTATCACTCTATTAGTCTAGGTATGTGGTTCCCAAACTGAGGGTCTGGACCCCCAAGGGGGTCCCCAGAGGATTAGCTTAATGTGCAGCATTGTTTTCTCACTGAACAGTAGACAAACCAACAGTATAAGTGTACAGTATACAGAGTATCTGTACATTTCTAAAGCCCAAACCACACCAAAGGGTTGGGTCGGGACAAAGTGTTTTTTTTTAAGATAAACCACACCAATGAAACTCATTGTGTTGCATTGGAGTGGTTGATGTAAAAACAAAAAGAAAGAAAAGGTTTTGTCCCGACCCGACCCTTTGGTGTGGTTTAGGATTTAAGGTACAATTAAATCACTTTAAAAACATTTTTAAAACCAAATTGTCAAATATTACGGAAGAAAGTCGCAAACATTGTGAAAATATCTGATCTACAAGCTCACTGTGAGGCATTGTGAGCCTGTAGTTTGGCTATTTTCATAATATGTATCAGTGAAACTGAAAGTAATGCCTATAATTCCAAGTACTTGTCAGGTAGGGGTCTCCCAAGTTCAGATATGATTATTTAGGTATAATTTGTTTTTATAATCTCTTATTTAATCTGCATTAACAGACTTGCTGGCTGTAAACTCAGAAAGACAGACGTTGAAGATGTGTCTTCAGCTCTCAGCTCTAATCCTTCCCATTTGAGAGAATTGGACCTCAGTAAAAACGACCTGCAGGACTCAGGACTCTGTGCTTCACTGAAGAGCCCACACTGTAGACTGGAAGTTCTAAAGTAAGATACATTTACCACATTTATTTTGATCACTTCTGTTTTATTATGTACTGTATTATGTGCATATAATATGATTGCTGTGGTGAGAATATTAATAAGCTTGATATCATGCAGGTAACCCAAGCTTATGGGCCTGAGTAGATAAAATTACCCAAATATGTTTGAAAGTGTAATAATCCTTTAAGGCAAATGTATAAGCTTCTGAGCTACTTCGTCATACAACTGGATTACACACCATAAACAGCTGATGTACAAACTCACAACGCGTTGAGGAAGCAACGCTGGTGAGCTTGTAGATTGTCTATTTTATACGTGCGACCCGTTGTAGCTACGCCACAGTTATCAAGCTTTACCGAGGTACGCAACAGATCTACACATAATCAATATCCTGCATCTACCTACTGTACCAATCAAATATCATTCTATTAGTCTAGGCCTGTGGTTCCCAAACTGAGGGTCTGGACCCCCAACGGGGTCCCCAGATGATTAGCTTAACTAGTGTGGTTTCTCACTCAACAGTAAACACACCAACATACAGTTTAAGTGTATACAGACTAGTAACTGCACATTTCAATGTAATGACTGTTAAAATATTTTTAAAACCAATTTGGTAAATTGGCGAATATTACGGAAGACGCAAACACAACATGTATCTGTGCAGCCGAGTCAAACTAAATGAAATGCATACAATTCTTGCTTGTCAGGGTATTGGGTCCTCAGTTCAAATAATTGTTTAGGTATCATTTGTATTGATAATCTCTTATTTAATCTGCATTCACAGACTTGCTGGCTGTAAACTCAGAAATACAGACGTTAAAGATGTGTCTTCAGCTCTCAGCTCTAATCCTTCCCATTTGAGAGAATTGGACCTCAGTGAAAACGACCTGCAGGACTCAGGACTCTGTGCTTCACTGAAGAGCCCACACTGTAGACTGGAAGTTCTAAAGTAAGATACATTTACCACATTCATTTTAATCACTTCTGTTTATTATGCACTGTATTATGTGCATAATAATATGATTGCTGTGGTGAGAATATTAATAAGCTTGATACCATGCAGGTAACCCAAGCTTATGGGCCTGAGTAGATACAATTACCCAAATATGTTTGAAAGTGTAATAATCCTTTAAGGCAAATGTATAAACTTCTGAGCTACTTCGTCATACAACTGGATTACACACCATAAACAGCTGATGTACAAACTCACAACGCGTCGAGGACGCAATGCTGGTGAGCTTGTAGATTGTCTATTTTATACGTGCGACCCGTTGTAGCTACGCCACAGTTATCAAGCTTTACCGAGGTACGCAACAGATCAACACATAATCAATATAATGCATCTACCTACTGTACCAATCAAATATCATTCTATTAGTCTAGGCCTGTGGTTCCCAAACTGAGGGTCTGGACCCCCAAGGGGGTCCCCAGATGATTAGCTTAATGTGCAACTAGTGTGGTTTCTCACTCAACAGTAAACACACCAACATACAGTTTAAGTGTATACAGACTAGTATCTGCACATTTCAATGTAATGACTTTTAAAATATTTTTAAAACCGATTTGGTAAATTGGCGAATATTACGGAAGACGCAAACACAACATGTATCTGTGCAGCCGAGTCAAACTAAATGAAATGCCTACAATTCTTGCTTGTCAGGGTATTGGGTCCTCAGTTCAAATAATTGTTTAGGTATAATTTGTATTGATAATCTCTTATTTAATCTGCATTCACAGACTTGCTGGCTGTAAACTCAGAAAGACAGACGTTGAAGATGTGTCTTCAGCTCTCAGCTCTAATCCTTCCCATTTGAGAGAATTGGACCTCAGTGAAAATGACCTGCAGGACTCAGGACTCTGTGCTTCACTGAAGAGCCCACACTGTAGACTGGAAGTTCTAAAGTAAGATACATTTACCACATTCATTTTAATCACTTCTGTTTATTATGCACTGTATTATGTGCATAATAATATGATTGCTGTGGTGAGAATATTAATAAGCTTGATATCATGCAGGTAACCCAAGCTTATGGGCCTGAGTAGATACAATTACCCAAATATGTTTGAAAGTGTAATAATCCTTTAAGGCAAATGTATAAACTTCTGAGCTACTTCGTCATACAACTGGATTACACACCATAAACAGCTGATGTACAAACTCACAACGCGTCGAGGACGCAATGCTGGTGAGCTTGTAGATTGTCTATTTTATACGTGCGACCCGTTGTAGCTACGCCACAGTTATCAAGCTTTACCGAGGTACGCAACAGATCAACACATAATCAATATAATGCATCTACCTACTGTACCAATCAAATATCATTCTATTAGTCTAGGCCTGTGGTTCCCAAACTGAGGGTCTGGACCCCCAAGGGGGTCCCCAGATGATTAGCTTAATGTGCAACTAGTGTGGTTTCTCACTCAACAGTAAACACACCAACATACAGTTTAAGTGTATACAGACTAGTATCTGCACATTTCAATGTAATGACTTTTAAAATATTTTTAAAACCGATTTGGTAAATTGGCGAATATTACGGAAGACGCAAACACAACATGTATCTGTGCAGCCGAGTCAAACTAAATGAAATGCCTACAATTCTTGCTTGTCAGGGTATTGGGTCCTCAGTTCAAATAATTGTTTAGGTATAATTTGTATTGATAATCTCTTATTTAATCTGCATTCACAGACTTGCTGGCTGTAAACTCAGAGAGACAGACGTTGAAGATGTGTCTTCAGCTCTCAGCTCTAATCCTTCCCATTTGAGAGAATTGGACCTCAGTGAAAACGACCTGCGGTTCTCAGGATTCTGTGCTTCACTGAAGAGCCCACACTGTAGACTGGAAGTTCTAAAGTAAGATACATTTACCACATTTATTTTGATCACTTCTGTTTAATTTTGTACTGAATTATGAGAATATAATATGATTGCTGTGGTGAGAATATTAATAAGCTTGATACCATGCAGGTAACCCAAGCTTATGGGCCTGAGTAGATAAAATTACCCAAATATGTTTGAAAGTGTATTAATCCTTTAAGGCAAATGTATAAGCTTCTGAGCTACTTCGTCATACAACTGGATTACACACCATAAACAGCTGATGTACAAACTCACAACGCGTTGAGGACGCAACGCTACAATTCTTGCTTGTCAGGATATTGGGTCCTCAGTTCAAATAATTGTAAGGTATCATTTGTTTTTATAATATCTTATTTAATCTGCATTCACAGACTTGCCTGCTGTAATCTCAGAAAGACAGACGTTGAAGATGTGTCTTCAGCTCTCAGTTCTAATCCTTCCCATTTGAGAGAATTGGACCTCAGTGAAAACGACCTGCAGGACTCAGGACTAGTGGAGCTGCTCTGTGCTTCACTGAAGAGCCCACACTGTAGACTGGAAGTTCTAAAGTAAGATACATTTACCACATTTATTTTTATCACTTCTGTTTTACTATGTACTGTATTATGTGAATATAATATGAATGCTGTGGTGAGAATGTTTAATAAGCTTGACATTGAACGCGTAATATCCCTTTAAGGCAAATGTATAGGCTACTTCGACATACAACGTGGTTGCGTACCGAAAATAGCTGATCTACTAGCTCACTGTCTCCAAATGTCTTAATGCTCTGGGATCTATGTTGGTTCTCTGCAATACATGTAAAGTGTCTTGAGACAACTTGTTGTGAGTCGACACTTTAATAAAATTGAACTGAATTGAATCACAGCGCGTCGAGGACACAACACTTGTGAGCTTGCAGATCGGCTATTTTCGACGTTCAACCCCTTGTAGCTACGAGCTTTACCGTGGTACGCATTAATACGTAATAGTCTGCATCTACCTACTGTACTAATCAATTATCATTCTATTAGTCTAGGTCTGTGGTTCCCAAACTGAGGGTCTGGACCCCCAAGGGGGTCCCCAGAGGATTAGCTTAATGTGCAGCATTGTTTTCTCAGTGAACAGTAGACAAACCAACAGTATAAGTGTACAGTATACAGAGTATCTGTACATTTCTAAAGCCCAAACCACACCAAAGGGTTGGGTCGGGACAAAGTGTTTTTTTAAGATAAACCACACCAATGAAACTCATTGAGTTGCATTGGTGTGGTTGATGTAAAAACAAATAGAAAGAAAAGGTTTTGTCCCGACCCGACCCTTTGATCTGGTTTAGGATTTAAGGTACAATTAAATTACTTTAAAAACATTTTTAAAACCAAATTGTCAAATATTACGGAAGAAAGTCACAAACATTATGAAAATAGCTGATCTACAAGCTCACTGTGAGGCATTGTGAGCTTGTAGTTTAGCTATTTTTATAATGTATCAGTGAAACTGAAAGTAATGCCTATAATTCCAAGTACTTGTCAGGTAGGGGTCTTCCAAGTTCAGATATGATTATTTAGGTATAATTTGTTTTGATAATCTATTATTTAATCTGCATTAAAACATTTTTAAAACCAAATTGTCAAATATTACGGAAGAAAGTCGCAAACATTGTGATTAATAGCTGATCTACAAGCTCACTGTGAGGCATTGTGAGCTTGTAGTTTGGCTATTTTCATAATATGTATCAGTGAAACTGAAAGTAATGCCTATAATTCTAAGTACTAGGTAGTGGTCTCCCAAGTTCAGATATGATTATTTAGGTTTAATTTGTTTTGATTTCTCTTATTTAATCTGCATTCACAGACTTGCTGGCTGTAAACTCAGAAAGACAGACGTTGAAGTTGTGTCTTCAGCTCTCAGCTCTAATCCTTCCCATTTGAGAGAATTGGACCTCAGTATAAACGACCTGCAGGACTCAGGACTAGTGGAGCTGCTCTGTGCTTCACTGAAGAGCCCACACTGTAGACTGGAAGTTCTAAAGTAAGATACATTTTCCACATTTATTTTGATCACTTCTGTTTTATTATGTACTGTATTATGTGAATAATATGAATGCTGTGGTGAGACTGTATTAATAAGCTTGATATTGAACTCATCATATCCCTTTAAGGCAAATGTATAGGCTACTTCGACATTCTCATTCTCATTTGGGTGTGTTTTTATATCAAGTCCATACAAATAAAAATGTAATTACTTCCTTAAAACTAAAACGTGCTGCGTGATGACTGATGACGTGTAGAGATACACATCAATGAAAGCCAATAAAAATGAAGCTCACCCATTTGAGTCCCATTCCTGCGCGTCCGTCCAAACACGCTACTGATTACAGAAATCATCCGTTTTTAGTCTCATTCAAGATGACATCCAGACTCGTTTTAAACGTAATCATCACGCTAACATAATGTATATGGTCATGTGTACAGGTTAGAGATAACCCCCTAGCTTTGCTGCAGGTCTCTCTGTCACTTGTAAACAAACCACTGTGCATGTGCGTGCACGTGGCCGTGCATGAGACGGACCTACGTCCCCATAGCCTGGAGGGATGCAACGCTCTGATTGGTTCAGAAACTAAGATCCTGCCATCTGAGGCTGAAACTTCAAAATAAAATGCACAAAAGGCTATTTCGCTACACCTTTAATTTAATGCCTACAATTCCAAGTGCTTCTAAGGGTGGGGGGTCCCAGTTCAATATATAAGTCTTTTGGGGGCTCCCAGTTCAATATATAAGTATTTTGGGGGTTCCCAGTTCAAACTTCAAATATGATTATGTTGGGGGTTCAGGGTTTGTTTTAATGGAACTAAAACTTCCAGGTGTGAAGGCACCCTAAGTGGGACAAGAGAGTCCTTGAAGCAGGTTTTAAATCCAGGAATAATGCATATTATAAATGTGTCATTAATTAATTAATTAATTAATTAATTAATTAATTAATTCATTCATTCATTCATTCATGTATGATTCCATCTGATGTTTCAGACTGGCTTACTGCTTCTTGTCAGAGAGATGCTGTGAAGCTCTGGCCTCAGCTGTAAGCTCTAATCCCTCCCTAAGAGAGTTGGACCTGAGACTCAACGTGGTGAATGATTCAGTCCTGAAGAACTGCAAGTGAGTAGACTTGGGCTGTGTCCATGTTGGACAGTGCAGTGTTTCCCTTTACAGTGTATTCACTCTGACACAACGCCATGCATGCAGAGAGAACAATGCAGTGCCTCAAAGAAACTATAGGATAGCAGGTCAACAATGAACATCTGTCACAATAGGCATTAAAATACTTTTTAATGTCAAGGACCCCCAAATTGACACTCATTAGCCCCACGGACCCCTATTTGAAAAGATACTCCAGGGACCCCCATAAGAGAAGATTCTTACGGCTCTAGCAGTGATTCTCAACCCGTTTAATTTCAAGGACCCCCAGTTTGACATACATTAGTCTACGGACCCCCATTTAATGGGATTTCTGTCTCTGAGACCCCAATTCATATTGCAAAATCAATGAAACACTGTAGTGTCAGCTAGTGGAGACGTTGTGTTAGACAGTCAGACATTGATGCATTGTTGTTCTACTTCCTACAGAGTGAAACACTGTAGTGTCAACTAGTGGAGACGTTGTGTTAGACAGTCAGACATTGATGCATTGTTGTTCTACTTCCTACAGAGTGAAACACTGTAGTGTCAGCTAGTGGAGACGTTGTGTTAGACAGTCAGACATTGATGCATTGTTGTTCTACTTCCTACAGAGTGAAACATGGAGGAGAAGATGGGTTTAATTCTACACTCATTTCAAAACGTGAGTATCTGTCTGTCTGTGTCAACATCACACGTTAACATTTTATACACTGTTGTATACTTGGTTGATGTTGTCCTGAAAACTCTTGTGCTCTCTACTCTGTGCTCTTGGCCTGGTCCTTAACACCATCAAGATCAGGTCATGTGGTTTGACAGAAACAATGGGCCTCATTCACTAACCTGGTCGTAAATAACATGTATTTCGTCTATATTTGGCATGAGTTCAATTCTGACGTGCGATGCATGAAAGGTGGTGCAGAGCCGTGATGTGTGCGGATCACAGGTGTGTCTCGTTTTTGTTAGAAAGTCACAAGTGATCTCCGTGTTGATCATTTGCATTGTTCCATGCTCCATTTGACGCCATACGAGACAACTGGAAATAAAAATCACACTTGTGTGAACTGAGCGGTGCAACTATACATTTATTGGTATAGTTACTGCTCTGTACTGTATTGTAGTGGGCTGTGCTCTATGCTGTACTTTGATTCTTTTTGGAAAAGGACAGAGTTACCGTGTGGGGGTCCCCGGAACATCCAGACCCCCAGGAACGTACCCAGGGGGCCGGGACGGTTCTGGCAAGCCTTTGCGCGTCCGAAATGGTTGAGAAATGACAGAGTTACCACGTTGCAGCTTTCCGTGCTCGGACAGAGAGACAGACACGTTCACATAGAGACAGACACGTACACATAGAGACAGACACGTACACAGAGAGACAGACACGTACACATAGAGACAGACACGTACACATAGAGACAGACACGTACACAGAGAGACAGACACGTACACATAGAGACAGACACGTACACAGAGAGACAGACACGTACACATAGAGACAGACACGTACACAGAGAGACAGACACGTACACATAGAGACAGACACGTACACATAGAGACAGACACGTACACATAGAGACAGGCACGTACACAGAGAGACAGACACGTACACATAGAGACAGACACGTACACATAGAGACAGACACGTTCACATAGAGACAGACACGTACACAGAGAGACAGACACGTACACAGAGAGACAGACACGTACACATAGAGACAGACATGTACACATAGAGACAGACACGTACACATAGAGACAGACACGTACACATAGAGACAGACACGTACACATATACAGACACGTACACATAGAGACAGACACGTAAACATAGACAGACACGTACACATAGAGACAGACACGTACACAGAGAGACAGACACGTACACATAGAGACAGACACATACACAGAGAGACAGACAACAGTGTTGTTTTTGGCAGCAAATTTCTATTTTAGTTTAGTCATAGTCTTTGGACTGAAACTTCATTTAGTTTTAGTCACATTTTAGTCACCTGGAATGTATTAGTGTTAGTCTAGTTTTAGTCGACTAAATGTCATAAGATTTTAGTCGACTAAATCTACAGGTGACTTAGTCGACTAAAATGTATTTTGGCGGGTCTTGATGCCGTCGTAATGAGTGTTTTTACACTTGCTGAAAATAGCTGATCTACAAGCTCACAACGCGTTGTGTTGTGACGCGTTGTGAGCTTGTAGATCAGCTATTTTCAGCATGCAACCAAATGTAAAATGACTTATACTGGATCTCTTGTCTACTAGTCCCTTCCTAACATTTTAGTCTAGTTTTTATTTGTCGACGAAATTGTCAATATATTTAGTCTTAGTTTTAGTCATCATAGCTTAGTTTTCATTTAGTTTCCATTTCAACATTTTTCGTCTTAGTTTTAGTCGACGAAAACAACACTGACAGACACATACACAGAGAGACAGACACATACACAGAGAGACAGACACGTACACATAGACAGACACGTACACAGAGAGACAGACACGTACACATATAGACAGACACGTTCACATAGACAGACACGTACACAGAGAGACAGACACATACACTGAGAGACAGACACGTACACATATAGACAGACACGTTCACATAGACAGACACGTACACAGAGAGACAGACACGTACACAGAGAGACAGACACATACACATAGAGACAGACACGTACACAGAGAGACAGACATGTACACATAGAGACAGACACGTACACATAGAGACAGACACGTACACATAGAGACAGACATGTACACATAGAGACAGACACGTACACAGAGAGACAGACACGTACACATAGAGACAGACACGTACACATAGAGACACACGTACACAGAGAGACAGTCCGTGCATGTGTGTGTGTGTGACCGTGCGTGTGTGGGTGTGTGACCGCACATGTGTGTGTGACCGCGACTGTGTGCACGTGTGGGACCGCACATGTGTGTGACTGTGAGTGTGTGTGTGACCGCGCATGTGTGTGTGTGCTTGCGACTGTGTGTGTGACTGTGAGTGTGTGTGTGACCGTGTGTGTGTGTGTGTGACCCCGCATGTGTGTGTGACCGCGTATGTGTGTGACCATGCATGTGTGTGTGTGTGTGTGTGACTGCGCACGTGTGTGTGTGTGACTGTGCGTGTGTGCAACCCTGCGTGTGTGTGTGTGTGTGTGTGTGTGTGTGTGTGTGCAACCGTGCATGTGTGTGTGTGTGTGTGTGTGTGTGTGTGTGTGTGTGTGCGACCGTGCATGTTTGTGTGTGTGTGTGTGTGTGTGTGTGGGCAAGGGTCCGACCGTGCATGTGCATTTGTGCGTGTGTGTCAGTCAGTGAATGATATTTAATGTCTCCTGTGTTGTTTTCTCATCAGATTTCCAGCGTCTCACACTGGACACAAACACAGCACACAGAAACCTCTCTCTGTCTGAGGACAACAGGAAGGTCACACGGGGGTCAGGGGGTCAGCGTCCTGATCACCCCGACAGGTTTGATGGCTGTGGTCAGGTTCTGAGTACACAGAGTGTGACTGGACGCTGTTCCTGGGAGGTAGAGTGCAGTGGAGGGGTTCATATAGGAGTAGCTGACGGAACAATCAGCAGGAAAGGACGTGGTGATGACTGTAGGCTTGGATGGACTGACAAGTCCTGGATTCTGGACTGTGATGGTGATGATGGTTCCAGGTACTCTGTCAGACACAACAGACAGCGGACTGTCCTCCCTGTCTCTGCCTCTAGAGGCTCCAACAGAGTATCAGTGTATGTGGACCGTCCCGCTGGGACTCTGTCCTTCTACACAGTGTGCTCTGACTCACTGAGACACCTGTACACCTTCCAGACCACGCCCACTCAACGTCTCTATGCTGGGTTCATGTTAGACTACTCCTCCTCCTCCTCAGTGCGTCTGTGTGAGCAGAGATAGAGGCTCTATGTGAGGGTGACATCATCAGGTGGCCATGGTTACTCAACATGTTTGAGTGAGTGCAGGTTGTCATGGTTACCACCGTCACCACGGGGTACTTTGACACTATAGCCGAGTCTGACATCATGGACTCCATATTTGGGCATGAGTAACTCATGACATCACGGTGACATCATCGTGGTGATGTATATAATCATCACAGTGACATCACACATTACAGCTCCTGGACGTTGTCATGTCAACACCCCCCATGCATTTGACCTTTGACCCAATGCATTGTGAGCTTGTAGATCTGATATTTTCAAATACTGTAGTAAAGTAATATATGGCTAATATTTGATCATTTAGCTTCTAGGACCCCCTGGAACCCCCTCAAGGACCCCCGGGGGACCCTGGACCACACTTTGAGAACCAGTTAGTGTTGATTTTGTCGACTAAAACTATGACGGAAAATGTTCGCCGACCACCTTTTTTCACTAAGGAAGACTAACATGATGACTAAAACTCTAAGACAATACTGACAATTTGCTCATCAAATGAAAACTAGACTAAAATCTTAGGGTGGAGAAGAGATCCAGTAGAACTAAAAGACAAGTCATTTTATGCTTGGTTACATGCTGAAAATAGCAGATCTACAAGCTCACAACGCGTCGCACTGCAAGCTTGTAGATCGGCTATTTTCAGCATGCACCGAGTTTAAAATCACCCATTACGACGCATTATGACTAAAATATGACTAAAACTAAATGAAGCTTCATTCAAAAGACTGACTAAAATAAAATCTAAATTTGATGTCAAAATAAAACAAAAGAAACAGTGGTCTCAAAATCAGTTAAAAAATGTTAACCCTATATGTACACTTACATACATAAGAAAGTATTTTTGTAAATATATATAGGCTATTTGAAAATTGTAACACGAATGTTGTGTTGGGGTCCCTGGTACAAATATGTTCAAATGGGGGTCCCTGCAGGTACAAATATGTTCAAATGGGGGTCCCTGGTACAAATATGTTCACATGGGGGTCCGTGGTCACTGTGAGCTGTCTGTGCCAGACGGTATAAAAGGCAGCTGTGAGGTGGAGGAACACAGTCCCTGTCTTCAGTCATCTACCATGCAGACATCTACACCCCCCACTGCTCCACTTCCATCTAGACCAACCCTCCACCAGCTGACTTCACCGTCCAATCAGCTTGGACAAAGGAATGGGAGTCCAAGGAGGTCCCAAACAAACAGTCATCGTTTTCCTCTAATGACTGTAACCGGCAGTAATGCCCGATGTCCTCAGCCACTTTCATTAGTGTTCAATCTTTGTATAATATTTGTATATTTGTATATTTGATATTTCTATATATTGGGCAAATGTATTGACATTGTTAATAGATACTGATATCTTGTCTGTAATCACACCTTGGGTGTGACTGTGAGGTGATGATTAGTGATGGTGTGCACCTGCACAACGTCACCACTCCTTCAAAAGAGACTTGACTCCCACTACTCCTCACACTGAAGAAGCTGTTAGCCCAAACGTTTGTCCCGATGAAATAGAGAAATAAAGCAGCTTGAATTTGTTTCTTGGTGTGTGCGACACACTCTACTTTTTATGATGTCGATTTAAGCCGGTAACGCACCATAAGTCAAAGTGCGGTGTTCACAAGAACGTTTTCTAAAACAAATGCTTGCAATGATTTCAATGTGTTTGTAAATGTGTCTAGTAATAAACTAACGTGTAAAACAAATTCTTGCAATGATTTCAGAATCATGAGAAATGGTTGACTAGACTTAACGTCTGCTCTCCTACTGCTGTGAACATGTTGTTGACTAGACTTCATGTCAATCACTCTGGATTCACACATCTACTAAATGTGTTGTTAATTTGCTCAAATCAATCAGTGTATTCATTGATTCATTATTAGATCATAATTTCCTCACTCGTTCCATTATTGTGTTTCATTGAATATTCATTTGATATCATTCTCATTCTTCACATGTTATTGTATGATCATGTGTAGAAGTCATAATTGTTTAATACATTGATTGTTGATAGGGATGCACGATTAATCAGTAGCATAAATCGGAATCGGCCATGAGTCTAGAACAAAAGCCACATGAAATATGATGTAAAATCTTAAGTAAAAATAAACTTTACATTTTTCTACATTTAATTTGTGTACTCAACTCATTCAGTCATTCAGTTGTGAAAACAGACACTTGGAAAAGAGTATAGGCTATTTATTGATTGCTTTAATACTTTCTTAACAGGCTTTGGGCCAAGCACCTATAGGGCCTAGGCTTGTTTCCATTGTGGTCCTCTGTATGATATCGGAATCGGTCACAATCGGTCTCGGCAGATATGACCCTGCAAATAATCGGATATCGGGCATGATTTCATAATCGTGCACCGCTATTTGTTGACAGTGTCGTTGTTCCTGTGTATTAATATTCATAGTGTGACAACATGTCCACAATAAGAACTACGTTGGATCCAATCGGAACACACGTTATTATTTCATGTATAAACAAACAATGTCATTTACAGCTAAACATTTCTCTCAAGAATGTTTCTGAATACATTTGAAGCGAGAAACAAATAATCAATAGAATTCGATTGGTCCTTAAAGTCCTCAAAGTTATTTCAACAGCTTCACTGAGCTTCATCTGACTGTTTGAAGAGCAGATGACATTTTTAACTCTGTGTTTAGAACATTTAAATACACACAATTCATTAATTGCCAATCACACCGATAACAGTAATCACTGCCTTAAATAAAATAAAACCCATCTAATTATTCACCAGCAAAACACAGACTGTGGCTGTGCACACAGAATGCAAGCAGAGGTGTAAAAAACATATTTGGCATGAGGTCAGAGGTAAAAAGAACTTCACATTTCCAGACTAAAGTGGACGCTGGACAAAAGTCCCTGCTATGTATCGACTAGTGTGACATACGCACATGTCCGGGGAGACCTCCTCTACAACACCACACCCTCCGCTACCCAGCGACGGCTCCAGAAAATTGTGACTGGGGGTGCTATGGAGGGGCTGGCTATTTAGAGGGGGGGCTAATAAATCTTGGTTTACATAGAAGTCAGTCAATTCGGCTTGTTAAGAGGGGGGGCGTAGGGGGGGGGGGGGGTAAGCCTCCACCAGAGGGGCTCTCTACAAAAAAAATACCCACGCTGTTTCCGTCCATCAATACGAAGTAACTACGGTAGGCCTAGATAAGAAAGTGTATAAATGGAACCAAATGGGTCCATTTCCATACCCTCTAATGGAAGGACATTCTAAATTGCTAATCCAATGTGTGTTTTGGTTACTTATTTCATTTAGTTTTTACTTGTTTAATGTTTATTGTGAAATATCCCTTATTCCCTTCATGACTTATGGTTTCGTTTCACACAGCAGCCCTCATCCGCTGTGTGATAGCTGTGATCTGGCTGTGATCTGGCTGTGATAATACATGCAGAGACATCTATACATCTTTTTGACAGCTAATAGACCTGTACCTGTACTGCAGATGGTGTGGTTGAAGCAGAGCCATCTAATAGAAGAGTTACGTTATTGTATAAGGCTACACACATATATATATATATATATATATATATATATATAATATGAATATGTCTATATCTAAGGCACTGGGTTGAAGAGTCCAGAGAAGTTTGACGTGACACACACACACGCACGCACACACACACACGCACGCACACACACGCATGCACGCACACGCACACACACACACACACACACACACACACACACACACACACACACACACACACACACACACACACACACACACACACACACACACACTTTACAATTTAGGCATTTAGCAGACACTTAATCCAGAGTGATTTACAGTAAGCAAGAACAAAACATGGGAATCAAATCATATAGTTCCATAGTTTTGGAGCCAGAAGGGAGAATAGTTTGGGAGTGGGACACACATTGCTTCCGGGTGTCCCTGGAAGAAAGTATTTTGAGATGGGGGTCCGTGGCCAAATTCAGATAATTTTGGTGGTCCTTGTCATGAAAAAGTTCGAGAACCACTCATGTAGTCTATACTTGTGTCAGATGTGTCAGGAGAATAGCATTGTTTTTTACTAGCCGTCTGGACGTTTTCTGTCCTGTACTTTAGGATCAAGACTATGATAGATGTATTTTATAGGGTCAAATCTAGATACAAATGTCAAAATTGATAAAATATTTGACCAGATTTGAGCATGCTATTTGAGTCCTTTATCGGGAGGAATGGTTGTAATTCCAGGGATGCTATGCTTATGCTGCTGTCTGTCTCTGTCTTCACCATAGTTGTCTTTGTGTGGGACAGTCCCTCATTTCCAAGACTTTTCAGGCGTCCCACAAATTGAACACTGATGCCTGCCAGTCACAATGTGGGACATTGTCTCAAAGTCCCCTAGTTGGCTTTCTCTTGTAAAGCTCTCATTGTCTCTTTTCCTGCAAGATGTGTTATTAATGAACAATTTACAATTTAGGCATTTAGCAGACGCTCTTGATCCAGAGCGACTTACATTTAAGCAAAAAACAAAAGCATGGCATACATTTAAGCAAAAACAAAAAGCATTTTGCATTTTTCCTGTAGCATTTTGCCTGTTAAGCCTGTTAAAATAACATGAGAAATATCCCCTTGGGGCCTAGGCTACAATACCAAGTCGGCCTGCATCACCCATGGCCAAAATTAGCATTTAAAAGAAAAGTGAGACGCCACGCCAGAGGGGTTTAATAACAAAATGATAGGCAATATTAGGCCTATGGTGGAATATGACATCAAGGCATTTAAGTAATAAGGTGCTAAACCCGTCCCGTCGTAAGGACGGACTAACCCCCAGGAGGGCCCCTGGGACGGTAATGTTTCTGTGGGCCCCCATAGTGTGCAAACTTTCATGTTTTTATCATCGTTTTGACCTAAATTTTAACAAAATCAATGGCCATGCGATTTCAGTGCCTCAAACCCGGTCCAGTTTCCTTGAAGGGCCCCTGAGAGCCAAGGGCCCCTGGCCCAATGGCTGATTTGGCCCAATGGCTGATTTGGCCCTGTCCCCCCCCCTGTCCCCCCCCTGTCCCGCTCAAATGAACAGTTTGGATCTGGTCACCCTGGTGAACAAAGAGCTGCCATGTGACTACTGTACATTGAACTTGGATACCGGTGGTAACATAACACCACACCTGCTCTGACCGTTCCTGCATTGTCTCTGTGTGTGTGTGTGTGTGTGTGTGTGTGTGTTGTGATATAAGCATTGCTATGTTTGTTGTGGACCAGTGTTGTTTTTTTCAGAATATTATATATATAT
Organism: Protomyctophum parallelum; assembly: GCF_964188405.1. Taxonomy (NCBI): domain Eukaryota; kingdom Metazoa; phylum Chordata; class Actinopteri; order Myctophiformes; family Myctophidae; genus Protomyctophum; species Protomyctophum parallelum. The sequence goes on from NC_139719.1 coordinate 1,532,220, forward strand.
ATATTAGTCCCATTTAGTCTTCTGAAATTATTTTTTGTTAGTCTAGTCTTAGTCGACGAAATATCAAAATAATCTAGTCATAGTCTAGTCTTAGTCTTGCAAAATAAACACTGTTGTGGACCCCATGAAGAGCAGCTGCTACTTTGGTGGCGTCTGATGGGGATCCGAATGAATAACCCATTCTGACCTGAGATCAGATTCATACGAGGTTTCCGCCGGACACACACTGGTCTGATGAACCCATTCTGACCTGAGATCAGATTCTAAAAATGTCAGTCGCTCTTCGATTTTTCAAAAATAGCAGACCTACAAGCTCGTATCGCGCCACTCGGTGGCGCGATATGAGCTTGTAGATCTGCTATTTTTAAATAGCTAAAGCATAACATGATGCTGACACCAAAATGGGTGCCCGGTCAGAATGGGATAAAGAATAAACACTGGTATAGAGGGTATATGCGTATGCATAAACGGAGCGGCAAATCACGTGGCAAAGTGACTTTATTGGCGTCTACTGTAATCAGACAGGACTTTTCTGTTTGGATGTATGGGCTGTACATTTTTCCACTCAGTAGGCGACTAGGCGTTCCCGCATCACTTCCAGGTATGACGATGATGTCACGCATACCCACGCATACCCATGACAGAATCAGATTAATTCCAGGAATGTTAATGATGTTATCTTCTGTTATCATGTGTGTGTGCGGGCACTGTCAAAACAATGTGATAAGAATGACCATTGACTATTGTTGTCTATTTTGACTGTAATCTTGACAGGTTTCATCCAAAGATGAGTCAGTGTGAGGAGAGAGAGGAGGGAGCTGACAAACATCACATCCACAGACCAGTCTCTCCATCTGTGTCTATGAGGAGTCATGGACCTCCTGACTTCACTAATGAACCTGGACCTCCACACACACAGTATGTGAATCATCCTATACAACACTATAACACAACATCATGATCTCATGTATGTTACATGAATTACAAAAACAAGACATAGCATCTAATAATGTTGTTATCAACCCTATTAAATGTTTTAAAATTGTAAGTTACTATGTGTGCAGTTTTTGTGAATGGATTTGAACAAATCAGTGTGGCGTTCAGCAGAGAAGCTGACTCTGTGCATTTACAGTATGTGTACAGTATGCAACAATATGTTTAAACTATCACCCGTGTACTGAATATGTCTTGAGAAGAAACTAAAACATGTTACCCTTAGACATAAATGTGGATGTAACAAATAAAATAAAATCTTTAAACAATTAACTTTTTCATTCACACAAACATTTATGTTATTCCAGAAGTGTTCACCACAGACCAGAGTCTCCAACACCCAGCTGTGTGTCTATGAAGAGTGACGGCTCTAAATGTGAACCTCCTAGCTTCAGTAATGAACCTGGACCTCCACACACACAGTATGTCAATCCTCCTACAATATAAAGCATATATAGCAATATAAAGCAGTATAGCGATCCAGATGAGTAATTAATTTTCGTGCCGACCTCGAATGTCTGTGATCAAACTGGGAGCCTTAAGAGTGGATATTTAAACCGCTAACACTAGAGGCTAATGACATTCGCTCTGGATCTAGGCTGGGGAGCGGACTGCCCCTCCCCCCCCCGTTGTTTCTCATAAGCACAGCTCTGTTGTGCTTCACGTTCCACACAGCCTCTGCCTTGACTTCTGTTCTGTGTGCTGACTGCTGCGGGCCCAGTGTGGGCTAGCCCCTCCCACCCCTCACTGGTGACAGACGGACGTACAGACAGGTTTTGCAGGTTTTCATAGTAATCTGTGACCGACTGATCTACAGGCACATCTCTGTTGAGACTAGAGATCTGCTCATTTCGGTGAGAAAGGAGTATTTTGCCACTCAGTAGGCGACTATAGGCGTTCCCGCATCACTTCCAGGTATGACGATGATGTCAAGCATACCCACGCATACCCATGACAGAATCAGATTAATTCCAGGAATGTAAATTATGTTATCTTCCTGAAGAAGATCCCAGTGATCAAAACGTTGAATCAATAAACCAGTGGAGCTGAGTTTTTCATACCAGTGTTGCAGACTCTATTTCTTCCTCTTATCAGGCCAGATAGACCTTTATGTCACGTTTCTATCAAGCTGCTGGGTGGAAGTTATACTGAATGTGACATACAGTTTGTACAGTAGGGCTTGAGTGAGTGTGTGTATGTTACATTAATTACAAAAACAAGACATAGCATCTAATAATGTTGTTATCAACCCTATTAAATGTTTATCTATATATTGTAAGTTACTATGTGTGCAGTTTTTGTGAATGAATGTGTACAAATCAGTGTGGCGTTCAGCAGAGAAGCTGACTCTGTGCATTTACAGTATGTGTACAGTATGCAACAATATGTTTAAACTATCACCCGTGTACTGAATATGTCTTGAGAAGAAACTAAAACATGTTACCCTTAGACATAAATGTGGATGTAACAAATAAAATAAAATCTTTAAACAATTAACTTTTTCATTCACACAAACATTTATGTTATTCCAGAAGTGTTCACCACAGACCAGAGTCTCCAACACCCAGCTGTGTGTCTCTGAAGAGTGAGGGCTCTAAATGTGAACCTCCTAGCTTCAGTAATGAACCTGGACCTCCACACACACAGTATGTCAATCCTCCTACAATATAAAGCATAACGGACAGTATAGCGATCCAGATGAATGTCTGTGATCAAACTGGGAGCCTTAAGAGTGGATATTTAAACCGCTACCACTAGAGGCTAATGACATTCGCTCTGGATCTAGGCTGGGGAGCGGAACTGATGAGGTCTGGCCATATATGGAGCGTGTCTTGAGTGTACAGGGTTTGATGAGGTCAGATCAACAACAACGAATGTCAGAACAGGTCAGCTCCATATATGGAGATCTAAGGGTGGCAGCGGGGGCAGTGTCTGAGGGCCCATAGGTAGGGCTGGACCTTAATTTTAGGGCCTGTTGAAAAGTATAAACTTATAGACAAATTTCTATGATTCCAGAAGCCTGCACCACAGACCAGAGTCTCCAACACCCAGCTGTGTGTCTCTGAAGAGTGACGGCTCTAAATGTGAACCTCCTAGCTTCAGTAATGAACCTGGACCTCCACACACACAGTATGTCAATCCTCCTACAATATAAAGCATATATAGCAATATAAAGCAGTATAGCGATCCAGATGAATAATACATTTTCGTGCCGACCTCGAATGTCTGTGATCAAACTGGGAGCCTTAAGAGTGGATATTTAAACCGCTACCACTAGAGGCTAATGACATTCGCTCTGGATCTAGGCTGGGGAGCGGACTGCCCCTCCCCCCCCCGTCGTTTCTCATAAGCACAGCTCCGTTGTGCTTCACGTTCCACACAGCCTCTGCCTTGACTTCTGTTCTGTGTGCTGACTGCTGCGGGCTGGTGTGGGCTAGCCCCTCCCACCCCTCACTGGTGACAGACGGACGGACAGACAGGTTTTGCAGGTTTTCATAGTAATCTGTGACCGACTGATCTACAGGCACATCTCTGTTGAGACTAGAGATCTGCTAATTTCGGTGAGAAAGGAGTATTTTGCCACTCAGTAGGCGACTAGGCGTTCCCGCATCACTTCCAGGTATGACGATGATGTCAAGCATACCCACGCATACCCATGACAGAATCAGATTAATTCCAGGAATGTAAATTATGTTATCTTCCTGAAGAAGATCCCAGTGATCAAAACGTTGAATCAATAAACCAGTGGAGCTGAGTTTTTCATACCAGTGTTGCAGACTCTATTTTTTCCTCTATCAGACCAGATAGACCTTTATGTCGCGTTTCTATCAAGCTGCTGGGTGGAAGTTATACTGAATGTGACGTACAGTTTGTACAGTAGGGCTTGAGTGAGTGTGTGTATGTTACATGAATTACAAAAACAAGACATAGCATCTAATAATGTTGTTATCAACCCTATTAAATGTTTATCTATATATTGTAAGTTACTATGTGTGCAGTTTTTGTGAATGAATGTGTACAAATCAGTGTGGCGTTCAGCAGAGAAGCTGACTCTGTGCATTTACAGTATGTGTACAGTATGCAACAATATGTTTAAACTATCACCCGTGTACTGAATATGTCTTGAGAAGAAACTAAAACATGTTACCCTTAGACATAAATGTGGATGTAACAAATGAAATAAAATCTTTAAACAATTAACTTTTTCATTCACACAAACATTTATGTTATTCCAGAAGTGTTCACCACAGACCAGAGTCTCCAACACCCAGCTGTGTGTCTCTGAAGAGTGATGGCTCTAAATGTGAAGCTCCTAGCTTCAGTAATGAACCTGGACCTCCACACACACAGTATGTCAATCCTCCCGTACAATATAAAGCATAACGGACAGTATAGCGATCCAGATGAATGTCTGTGATCAAACTGGGAGCCTTAAGAGTGGATATTTAAACCGCTACCACTAGAGGCTAATGACATTCGCTCTGGATCTAGGCTGGGGAGCGGAACTGATGAGGTCTGGCCATATATGGAGCGTGTCTTGAGTGTACAGGGTTTGATGAGGTCAGATCAAGATATAGAATGTCGGAACAGGTCAGCTCCATATATGGAGATCTAAGGGTGGCAGCGGGGGCAGTGTCTGAGGGCCCATAGGTAGGGCTGGACCTTAATAAATTTTTGGGCCTGTTGACATGTATCAGTCTACTGTATATCCGTCAAAAGGGAGACATCGAAGAGGAAGGACAGGTGGGGGAGAATCAACATATGGAATGTCAGAACAGGTCAGCTCCATATACTGTATGAAGACCTAAGGGTTTGAGGTCAGATGTAGAGTTGCTGGTCGGCTCCATATATGCAGATCTGGGTGATGGCCATATACGGTGGCGTGACAGACGGACGGACGGACGGACATGTTTTCATAGTAATCTGCGACCTACTGATCTACAGGCTCACAACACATCTCTGTTGAGCCTGGAGATCTGCTAATTTCACACGATAATAATAGAACCATTTATTTTATTCCAGAAGTGTTCACCACAGACCAGAGTCTCCAACACCCAGCTGTGTGTCTATGAAGAGTGACGGCTCTAAATGTGAGCCTCCGAACTTCAGTAATGAACCTGGACCTCCACACACACACAGTATGTCAATCCACCTACACTATACACAACACCACAGTACTCTCACAACTAGGGATGGGCATATGAGATAGTTTTGCTGATGTGAGTTAAAAAACCCAACCCAAAATGGAATAAAAAAAAAGAAATCATGGATTTTGGAATCCATGTGGAAACCCAGTGGATCTCAGACTTCAGGTGATAAGATAAATGCTTTTTAATCTTCAGGTCATGAATGCATTTTTTCGATGCAAAAATAAATCTAAAATGCAATAGCATTTACATTTCATCTACAGATGTGCTCATTCTATGACGGAATTAAAACAATAACATTTTCAAAAAAATGCCTGCTAATATTAGTTGACAATGGATTTTTTTAAACAAAAGTGAACATATAATGCAATAACATTTACATTTCATCTCCAGGTGTGCTCATTCTGAAAATAATTGCATTATATTGCATTTTAATTTGGGAAAACATTGTCACAGCACATGCACATTGACAAATATGAAAACATTACATACGATTGGTTTACTACACACTTTCTGAATAGCATTACAATGTGAATTACATGAATGACAAATACAGAATGTGATAACAATGGTAGCCTATGACTGGTAGAACATGTGTGCAATTTGTGAAAAGCACACATTCCTTTCTTTTTCAATGTGTGATAAAAACATTATCAACAAATATTTCTTAGATTTGTGGGCAGAATTTATTTCAACAAAAGTGCTCTCAAACACTTGCTATAAGAGCCCTCATTCATGCAATGCCCCTTTGACTATGCTTGCATCTCTTAATTGGTTCTCCAACATCTCAATGTCACAAAAAAATAAAATTCAGACCTCCCTGAACAACAAATATTGAATACATTGACTTATTCATTCACATGATAATTATAGACACATTTCTATGATTTCAGAAGCCTGCACCACAGACCAGAGTCTCCAACACCCAGCTGTGTGTCTATGAAGAGTGATGGCTCTAAATGTGAACCTCCTAGCTTCAGTAATGCACCTGGACCTCCACACACACAGTATGTCAATCCTCCTACAATATAAAGCATAACGGACAGTATAGCGATCCAGATGAATGTCTGTGATCAAACTGGGAGCCTTAAGAGTGGATATTTAAACCGCTACCACTAGAGGCTGATGACATTCGCTCTGGATCTAGGCTTGGGAGCGGAACTGATGAGGTCTGGCCATATATGGAGCGTGTCTTGAGTGTACAGGGTTTGATGAGGTCAGATCAAGATATAGAATGTCGGAACAGGTCAGCTCCATATATGGAGATCTAAGGGTGGCAGCGGGGGCAGTGTCTGAGGGCCCATAGGTAGGGCTGGACCTTAATTAATTTTCGGGCCTGTTGACATGTATCAGTCTACTGTATATCCGTCAAAAGGGAGACATGGAAGACAGGTGGGGGAGAATCAACATATAGAATGTCAGAACAGGTCAGCTCCATATACTGTATGAAGACCTAAGGGTTTGAGGTCAGATGTAGAGTTGCTGGTCGGCTCCATATATGCAGATCTGGGTGATGGCCATATACGGTGGCGTGACAGACGGACGCACGGACAGACATGTTTTCATAGTAATCTGCGACCTACTGATCTACAGGCTCACAACACATCTCTGTTGAGCCTGGAGATCTGCTCATTTCACACGATAATAATAGAACCATTTATGTTATTCCAGAAGTGTTCACCACAGACCAGAGTCTCCAACACCCAGCTGTGTGTCTATGAAGAGTGACGGCTCTAAATGTGAGCCTCCGAACTTCAGTAATGAACCTGGACCTCCACACACACAGTATGTCAATCCACCTACACTATACACAACACCACAGTACTCTCACAACTAGGGATGGGCATATGAGATAGTTTTGCTGATGTGAGTTAAAAAACCCAACCCAAAATGGAATAAAAAAAAAGAAATCATGGATTTTGGAATCCATGTGGAAACCCAGTGGATCTCAGACTTCAGGTGATAAGATAAATGCTTTTTAATCTTCAGGTCATGAATGCATTTTTTCGATGCAAAAATAAATCTAAAATGCAATAGCATTTACATTTCATCTACAGATGTGCTCATTCTATGACGGAATTAAAACAATAACATTTTCAAAAAAATGCCTGCTAATATTAGTTGACAATGCATTTTTTTAAACAAAAGTGAACATATTATGCAATAACATTTACATTTCATCTCCAGGTGTGCTCATTCTGAAAATAATTGCATTATATTGCATTTTAATTTGGGAAAACATTGTCACAGCACATGCACATTGACAAATATGAAAACATTACATACGATTGGTTTACTACACACTTTCTGAATAGCATTACAATGTGAATTACATGAATGACAAATACAGAATGTGATAACAATGGTAGCCTATGACTGGTAGAACATGTGTGCAATTTGTGAAAAGCACACATTCCTTTCTTTTTCAATGTGTGATAAAAACATTATCAACAAATATTTCTTAGATTTGTGGGCAGAATTTATTTCAACAAAAGTGCTCTCAAACTCTTGCTATAAGAGCCCTCATTCATGCAATGCCCCTTTGACTATGCTTGCATCTCTTAATTGGTTCTCCAACATCTCAATGTCACTAAAAAATAAAATTCAGACCTCCCTGAACAACAAATATTGAATACATTGACTTATTCATTCACATGATAATTATAGACACATTTCTATGATTTCAGAAGCCTGCACCACAGACCAGAGTCTCCAACACCCAGCTGTGTGTCTCTGAAGAGTGATGGCTCTAAATGTGAACCTCCTAGCTTCAGTAATGCACCTGGACCTCCACACAAACAGTATGTCAATCCTCCCGTACAATATAAAGCATAACGGACAGTATAGCGATCCAGATGAATGTCTGTGATCAAACTGGGAGCCTTAAGAGTGGATATTTAAACCGCTACCACTAGAGGCTAATGACATTCGCTCTGGATCTAGGCTGGGGAGCGGAACTGATGAGGTCTGGCCATATATGGAGCGTATCTTGAGTGTACAGGGTTTGATGAGGTCAGATCAAGATATAGAATGTCGGAACAGGTCAGCTTCATATATGGAGATCTTAGGGTGGCAGCGGGGGCAGTGTCCGAGGGCCCATAGGTAGGGCTGGACCTTAATTAATTTTCGGGCCTGTTGACATGTATCAGTCTACTGTATATCCGTCAAAAGGGAGACATCGAAGAGGAAGGACAGGTGGGGGAGAATCAACATATGGAATGTCAGAACAGGTCAGCTCCATATACTGTATGAAGACCTAAGGGTTTGAGGTCAGATGTAGAGTTGCGGGTCGGCTCCATATATGCAGATCCGAACTTCAGTAATGAACCTGGACCTCCACACACACAGTATGTCAATCCACCTACACTATACACAACACCACAGTACTCTCACAACTAGGGATGGGCATATGAGATAGTTTTGCTGATGTGAGTTAAAAAACCCAACCCAAAATGGAATAAAAAAAAAGAAATCATGGATTTTGGGATCCATGTGGAAACCCAGTGGATCTCAGACTTCAGGTGATAAGATAAATGCTTTTTAATCTTCAGGTCATGAATGCATTTTTTCGATGCAAAAATAAATCTAAAATGCAATAGCATTTACATTTCATCTACAGATGTGCTCATTCTATGACGGAATTAAAACAATAACTAAAATATAAATTTAATTTACATTTTCAAAAAAATGCCTGCTAATATTAGTTGACAATGCATTTTTTTTAAACAAAAGTGAACATATAATGCAATAACATTTACATTTCATCTCCAGGTGTGCTCATTCTGAAAATAATTGCATTATATTGCATTTTAATTTGGGAAAACATTGTCACAGCACATGCACATTGACAAATATGAAAACATTACATACGATTGGTTTACTACACACTTTCTGAATAGCATTACAATGTGAATTACATGAATGACAAATACAGAATGTGATAACAATGGTAGCCTATGACTGGTAGAACATGTGTGCAATTTGTGAAAAGCACACATTCCTTTCTTTTTCAATGTGTGATAAAAACATTATCAACAAATATTTCTTAGATTTGTGGGCAGAATTTATTTCAACAAAAGTGCTCTCAAACTCTTGCTATAAGAGCCTTCATTCATGCAATGCCCCTTTGACTATGCTTGCATCTCTTAATTGGTTCTCCAACATATCAATGTCACTAAAAATTAAAATTCAGACCTCCCTGAACAACAAATATTTAATACATTGACTTATTCATTCACATGATAATTATAGACACATTTCTATGATTTCAGAAGCCTGCACCACAGACCAGAGTCTCCAACACCCAGCTGTGTGTCTCTGAAGAGTGATGGCTCTAAATGTGAACCTCCTAGCTTCAGTAATGCACCTGGACCTCCACACACACAGTATGTCAATCCTCCCGTACAATATAAAGCATAACGGACAGTATAGCGATCCAGATGAATAATTAATTGTCGTGCCGGCCTCGAATGTCTGTGATCAAACTAACCTTGTCATAGCATACATTTACGATAAATTCAAAGTTTCAACACCACAGTAGGCTAGTAGTAGTTGTGAATTAGCAAACTGGACATTTGGACTGAATGTGTCCTTTATCCTAGTGTTGGGCTTCTGTTTTCACGGAAGTTTATATTTGTGTCGTTTCTCATAAGCGCAGCTCCGTTGTGCTTCACGTTCCACACAGCCTCTGCCTTGACATCTGTTCTCTATCGTATCAGAGACTATCTCTCCACCCAACATATTTCATATGTATGGGGAATGTCCCCACCTCACTTGTGACGTGGATATCTCTTTAAGACACACCAGTTGTACTGGCACGCACGGGTATATAAGGCCCAGGTGTGCGTGATTACACTGGCTTTTTTTATCTCCACCAGTCACCAGACAGACGTGGCGTCTCGACAGCAGAAAAGCTAACAGCTATATACAGCAGATTCTTTAGAATTTTTGGTTTCTGTTTTATTTTTTCTGTAAAAAAATACTTAATTTAATACGGGTTGGAATTGAGACCGGATTAGACCCACCGCAGGTCGCGGATAGAGAGCCGGCGTGACATTCGCTCCTCTCGGGGTTGTCTCATTCAAATACTCGTTTGTAAGTATTAAGTAATCTGACTAAACAGGGTAAGCGGCCAAAACACCGTTACAGACGTATTGCTGACATAGTGTTAGTTTACGCGTCCTGTGGTGTAGCCTGTCTGTCGACCTGTGGCAGGGACACAGACAAGACCATTGGCTCTGTAATCATGTAAAGCAGTGGAATAATCGCACTATACGTTTGTATCACTGGCTTGGTGTCAGTTAACGCATCCGTGATGCATATTCCATGGGCTGGAGTGGACCTGCGTTTGGCGCAGCGAAACATCAGCCCCGCTATAGGCTTATCATTTAACACAGCACACTATACACTGTAGAGTATACAGGCGTATTGTCGCTGGGGCGGCTTCCGCGTCTTTAGTGCTGTGTTTTTTTGCTTCGCCTCGTGAGAGAGAGAGCTCCCTGGGGTGTATTGCGGCTAAAGCCGTTCACGCACTCTGGTGTAGACTGCGTGGTAGAACCCGTATGGACGGGGGAAGCCACGGAGCAAGCTTATCCTCCGAACCGTGGGTCCTGTCATAGACAGGACGAGCTAATTTCACAACAAACAAAGTTTGGTCTCCAGGGGGGAACCCCGTGGGTGACATCGTGGTAATATATCGTAGGGTAAATTGTTGCCTGGAAAATCGAGCGGGGACTCTCATAAATCCCTGTTCTAGTGGACCAAATAGTGGAAATTGGCATACGTATATACACTATATAATGCAAAATGTTTGGAGCAGAGTGTCTGTGTCTCAGTGCAGCTAGGAAATTCAGGTGCAACCTCCCCCAGAGAGAGAGAGAGAGAGAGAGAGAGAGAGAGACTATACTCCCCGTTTTTTTTTTTTTAGCATGTTTAAACAGTTAAATGTGTATTTATTTAATATAACATATTAAAATAATAGTGTATATATGTATTGAATTAAATGGAAACAGCAGGGGTTTCTCTGGGGCTGTGTGGGGCACATATGCCCACAGAGGATGTCCATGACTAGTGGGTGACCTGTGGGTTCCCTGGTCATGCGATAGCAGCTCATGAAGATCCTGACTCCTGTATGATTTTCTTCCTCTTGCCAGTTGAGGCTAGGAGGAATGAAGGAATCCGACGGCCATATAACACACTATACAGGGGTATTGCTGGCGGGGCGCCAGTTTACGCTCCTGTGGTGTAGCCTGTCTGTCGATCTGAGTGCAGTGACACAGACAGGACCAGTGGCCTGGTAATCCTTAAAGGCAGTGGAATACAACGCACTATACGGGTGTATTATTGGCATGGAGTCAATTCACGCATCCATGCTGCATATTCTGTGGGCTGGAGGGGACCTGCGAGTGCGCAGTGAATATAGTTGTGTATATTCGTACGTCTCTAAATGTTTTGATGAATTGAAGATGGTGGGCCCTATTGTAAACAAGTGTAATGCTTTATGGTATCGTCCACTCTCTGTTAACAGTATTTGTATTGAGTTGTACTCGAAATGTACTGTAATTCTGCAAACTGTTAGTAAATCAATCAATCAAAACAACAGCCCGGCCAGGCTATAGCATTAAAACGCACTATACAGGCGTATTGTCGCCGGGGCGACTTCCGCATCTGTAGTGCCGTGTTTTTGCCTCGCCTCGTGAGAGAGAGCTCACTTGAGTGCACTCCGATGTAGACTGCGTGGTAGAACCCGTGCGACGGGGGACGCCACGGAGCAAGCTCATCCTCCGAACCGTGGGTTCTGTCATAGACAGGATGAGCGTATGGCTGCCGTGGCAGTCAGCTTTCCGCGTTCAGGTGTAGTAGCGCACTATACAGTGTATAGGACGTGCTGAGTCTGCCAGGAGCAAGCCCTGAAATCACAGCCATTTGCACACTACTGTATATACGGTGTATTGCTGACAGTGTCAGCTCACGCGTCCGTGATGTAGTTTCGCCAATTTTGGCAACTCGAGTGTGCCGCGGCTGTCGGGCGGAATACTCTGTACGGTGTATCACGGCAAGGCCGTTCACGCACCTATAGGTGTAAACTTGCATGGTATAATCCGGTTACCGGTTCGAAACCACAAAGTAAGCTCCTTCTCATCCCGAGAATGCACTATGGCTATCTAGGCGCAGCTAGTCAACACAGGGTTATTCTGTCACTGCTTCAGCACCGGCTTATATGTGGCACTTATGTGACCATTAGGGCCCGGACCTTATTGAGGAGCTGCAGCGACTGGCTTTCAGGCTCCCCAGGCAGTGGCAGCAGGCAATGCTATTGATGCCCTTTGGTGAGGTGCCGTCTGTGGCAGCCCCAGGCCAAGCTGCGATAGGAGGACAAGCTCCCCCACGCTGCCTATTGAGCCACCGGCCATGTTTGGCCAAAAGGCCAGTGCTTTGCTACAGCATCCTAAGGAGGCTGTGGAGGTGCAGGAATGCTCCGGCAAGGCCATGAGTAGCTTGCCTCGGTCGCCCCTCAGGCCGTGCAACCCCAGTCAGGTTTGGCAGCTCCAGGGACCTACGGGTCCGGTTACAGGCCAACCGGCAGGGTACGGCTAAAATGTGCTCGGCGGGCTAAGCCCATCCCTCAGTCCTGACAGTTAAGGCCCCAGACCACACCCGCTGTCTCTCGGGACAGCGGTTGTCCTGGAAGACAATTCAGGTGGACCCCTGGGTGGGTTCCACTATGTCTTCGGGGGGGTGGTGTGCTGCTTAAAGCACTCCTGGCAAGGAAGGGCTGAGGGTCTTACAGGCCATCCTCCAAGGCGACTGGCTTGCCATGCTCGACCGGGGATGTTTATTCTCAGATGCCGGGTCTGACGCACTGACCGGCTTGTCTTAGATGAGTCCCGTGTCCTGCCATTCGGCATATGTCTAGCCCCCCGATTGGACGCAGTCCTTGGCGGGAGGGCCTCTGCATCCTAAATTGGATAACTGAATGGTGTGTGCTCGCTCAGAGGTGCAGTGCCACAACAACGTGGCCAGGCACCTGCAGCACTTTGGGCACCTAGGCCGGCACCTCGACAAGAGGCCTTGCAGGCGTCAACTCTCACAGTCCGCAGCGCTCCTCGGCATGTGTTAGAGGGCAAAGCAGGGACTCTGTCCCTTGCTCTAGTGAGTCGGGCCACCCTCAGGTTGTGCCTCTGCCCCTTAGGGCTGGGGGCAATCATGGTGCACTTTGTGCCTCCGGCTCTTCTGAACATGCGGCCAGTGCATTATCTGTCATTTACAGTCATGCACTACGTGGGTGTATCGTTGACAGCGTCAGTTTACACGTTCCACGTTGTTCCAGTGAATTCACACTGCTGTTCACACAGCAGAATGTGACGAGACTGTCAGGGGTGAGCAGAACCACCATAAGGTTGTATTACGGCATGGCCGTTTAAACACCTGGGTGTAATTCTGTGTGTTGGAGACCGGTTGAGCTCCCTCCTCATCCAGAGGTAATCGTGTGGCTAGGCCAGGGATCTGGCAACATGGCGGGCCGCTATCCCACACAAGGGCGACACAATAGTCACCCAGTTGGTCCTCATACCGTTCATCCCTCACACAATAGGCCAGCAGTCCCTCCTCGGGGAGTGGTACTGTCTGCCTTACGGCATGAGCCAATTAAGCCCGTGGAGACTTGGGCTGCAATGGCTTCTCACAGGACAGCATTCTTGCTGTTAGCAGTGTCAGCCACAAGAATGTCCCTGTCAGTGAGGGGTGCTGCCTCTTCCTACATGGCAATGCTTAGGTGTTGTCGCCATCAATCCCTGCATTTTGCCCTACGGCCTGATCGGAGTGTGAGCCAGTCAGTCTATTGATTTTCACCCTTCCCACCCTCCTAAGCAGGGTGGTGAAGCAGAGTAAATGGGCCTAACTGTCTTAGGCAGATAGTCTCCAAGACTGGACTTCACTCATTGGCTTGTGAAACAATCCAGCAGGCATATAGGTGGGCAGGCAGGCCAGCCCCAACGGGAACATGTGCACATTCCACACAGGGCCTCGCTGCCGCATGGGCTTACGGCGAGATGCCCTCCAATCTGAGTTCTGTGGGACAGCCTCTTGATCGACGCTGTCAGCATTTATCAGGTTCTACCATTATGTGGTATCCGTGTGGCATCCAGCACCCTTCTCACTGGGTGTGTGCTTAGCTCCGCAGCATAAACGCGATGGGAACTATGCACAAAAACGAAGGCCATCCACTTTTTACTTGTAAAACCGTGATGTGACATAAGGATCATTCCGGTTCAGAGAACAGGGCTTCAACAGTCAGCTGACCGAGTGTTCGGCAGGCTGACTTGAGCGGGAGCGCAGGCCCTGCAGACTGCAGTAACCTCGTTACAAAGAAAGGAAGATCATTTCCTGAAGGGTGCCCTGAGGCCCAGAGGAGCTCAGGTTAGGGACCCAATCAGGCCCATCTGGGGTTAGCTCTGGAGGCTCTACGACCTTTAGTCAGTGAGCGTGACATGCTCAAGACAGCAGTCTTGTCGGTGTCACATCTGCAAGGAGAAATGGGGGAGTTGTGAGCTCTGTCAATCCATAATGAGCTCTGCAGGCCTATGCCGGATGATGGTATAGTCTTGCCCCAAACCGGCCTTTCTCCCCAATGTTTTCAAAAGGGCACGTCTCAATCAGGTGATAGAGCTCTGTCCTACCATCGTCATACAGACAGTAGACATACAGAGACGGAGTCGGTCCTCACTCTGCCCTATTGGAGCATTAGATTCGTATGCCAGGGCCACACAAGGCCCACAGAGTAACGAACCAGCTCTTTGAGTGCTTCAAGTGAGAGTGCATGGATCACAGAGGTTATCCAGCACACAAACAGGTAGGAGTACCAGTGCCGCCTGGAGGGCAGGCACACTCCACCTGGGGACGCTGTGGAAAGGTGCGTCTCTGACAGACCTGCACAGCGGCGACATAGTCTACTCCGTCTAATGTACATTCACCCGGTTATACCGGCTGAACATGCAGCATTCGCTCCCTTCGGGGAATTGGTCTCGCATGCTACTCAGCGGTGGGTGTCATTGTCACCTTCACCAGTCAAGCCAGCCTTGCGTCTAGTGGGCTGGCTTGGGCGGCCCTTCACCCCTGTGGTCTCTGGCCTTAGCGTCTTGCAGGGCCGGGCTCTGGGTGGCGCCTAGCGCCTGAGCATTTGGCGGCGGATGGCGTCTGGCTGTCCGGCCGTTCCAGGGGTTGTAAATACATTACATTGAACATACATGATAAATCATTCCAAATTCAGTATGTGCTGGGTCGAAGCCCACTGGTGTTGTCTTTGGGGTTCTGGGACTGCTTCGCTTCCTCACGAGGTGTCTTACAGAGTTCCCCATACATATGAAATATGTTGGGTGGAGAGATAGTCTCTGATACGATAGAGAACGTGTGGTTACTTTGTAACCTATGTTCTCTGAGTGAAGAGACTATCTCTCCACCTCGATGTCGCTCAGAAGCGGTGTCGATCAAGTAAACCAGTGTAATCACGCACACCTGGGCCTTATATACCCGTGCGTGCCAGTACAACTGGTGTGTCTTAAAGAGATATCCACGTCACAAGTGAGGTGGGGACATTCCCCATACATATGAAATATGTTGGGTGGAGAGATAGTCTCTTCACTCAGAGAACATAGGTTACAAAGCAACCACACGTTCTATGTGCTGACTGCTGCGGGCCCGGTGTGGGCTAGCCCCTCCCACCCCTCACTGGTGACAGACGGACGGACGGACAGGTTTTGCAGGTTTTCATAGTAATCTGTGACCTGATCTACAGGCTCACAACACATCTCTGTTGAGACTGGAGATCTGCTCATTTCGGTGCGCCAGCGTCAAATGACTGAAATCATTAGTGGCGAACAGTGAGAACAAATTTAATTCACACGATAACAACAAACATCTATGTGATTCCAGAAGTGTTCGCCACAGACCAGAGTCTCCAACACCCAGCTGTGTGTCTATGAAGAGTGACTGGTCTAAAGGAATCCTCCTGCTGTACAACATGCACCGCAACACAACAAAGTGAGCTCATGCTAGGTTACATGTACAAAATACTACAAACAAAGATGAGAATAATAATGTTGTGTCCTCCCTGTCCAATAGTATCTACTGTATGGATTATAGATGACTGCGTGTGTGCAGTTGGTGAATTAAGTGGTACAAACCACAATGTCGTGTTGAGTGGAGTCTTTATGAAAAGTCTGTATGAAAAGATAAATACAATTACCGTATCTATGTGGCAGTTATCGTACTGTTTTAGTCAAAATTAATGTTTTATAGTTGTATTGCTTTTTTTCTTATTGCTGTTTTGTTGAGTAGCCAAAACTCAAGACTGTTTATTCTCTGATAGCCTACTTGAATTTGTATGATTCCAGAAGTGTTCGAAGTGTGTCTATGAAGGGTGACTGGTCTATGGGAAATCCTCCTAGCTTCAGTAATGACCCTGGACCTCCAAACACACAGTATGTCAATCCTCCTGTATAATATACACAACACTATAGTATAAAGCACAACTGAGAGCAGCGATCCAGATACATATCAACCAACATAATAACATATCAAAATGTTTGAAAATTGTCGTGACGGCATTGAATGTCTGAACAAATCGGGAGGCCTAAGATTGGATCTTTGAACAGCTCACACTAAAGGATAATCAAGGATTCACACACAGTATGCGAATCCTCCTGTACAATATACATTATAACAACCAGGGATGGGCAATAACAAAATAGTTAACAACCGTTTAACTGACATCATAATCGGGTTAATTGTTATATAGTATTACATGAGCCACATATCCAACCCAAAATTTAAACGTATTAATCAATCAATCATGGATTTTGGGATCTGCAGAGGAAGCAAGTCGCTTTAATGTGGATCTAAATATGTATTCGTGTCCACAGAGAGAGGCGTGATGTGACTGAGCAGGAACCTGGGCTGAAGACACCCAGTCAAACCACAAGTGGACAAAGTAAGAATGTGCACTCATAGAAAATGTACAGTATGCCAATAAATGATACGCTTAACCAATTCTATGCCAATCGCGAGATATCTTGTGTTTAGCTATTAAACCCTCATTTGCCAAACACGAGAAGACGAGATTTGATAAAACATTAACACATAGAATGCGATAAGCGTAGATTTATGTGAATGAATCCCCGACGGTTGTTTGCGGACAATGTAGATTTAGGTGATTTAGGTGATTTCTTTATTGATTACTTTCGATCACTTGTGTGGCCACCATCGTAATACTCCATTCACCCTTGAATCACACTGCATCACCCAGGATCACGTGATCAACTTCAGCTTGACTCTCCCCTCCCCTCCCCTCCTGAAACAGGATGGGAGGGGAGCGCTTTGTGTTTAGAATCTCCGTAATGGCGGCGTCCATGCCACAGGTCCATGCGCCGTCTACTATCGTAACACTCCAGTCAGCCTGAATCACACTTTACACTGCATGAACACCCAGGATCACGCGGCCTACTACAAATCTCCCCCCTCCCCTCCTGTTTCGGAGGGCGTGACCACTCCCCTTACGGGACCATCAATATGCCACTAGGCCTAGTGGAGTTAAAGGGGTATTCAGTTATTTGGGTGATATATAAGGAGGAACTCCTTATATGGTCAGAACACTCTATAGTAGGGAGGATTATAAAAAATATATATTTGAATTAAGTGAAATCATATACCTATAAGGTGAAAGGTCGACCTAGGCTGCTTTATATGCTCCAGGCCTACCTATTCAGGCCTAATTTCCCTAGATAACCTGACCCCTTGGGTAAGGACTAGGGTGGGATTTAAGAGCGATCCCTGCACTCTTCAGTAAATCCTAGCAAAGGTCGAAGGCAAAGACCAGTTTGCCGCTGTACACACATCCTGTACTGAAATACCCTTATAGAGTGCCCAGGATGCACACTGTGGGTAGAGTGTGCCTTCAAACCCACAGGTGGTAAAACGCCTTTACTGGAATAGGCCAACTGAATGGCCTCCACAATCCACTGGGACAGCCTGACCTTTGTCACAGGCTTCCCATTGGCCTCGGCTCCCCATGCCACGAACTGGTTTCCTTCCCTGAAGGAAGCCATCCTGGCCATGTACACTCGTATAGCCCTAACCGGGCACAGTGAATGTAACTTCTCATCCTGTGCTGATGCAAAAGGAGGAGGGTGAAAGGACCTCAGGTACAATTGTGGCATTGGAATTCTTAGGGACAAAAGCTGGGTTAGGTTTAACTGTGACCCTAGTCTTGTCTTTGTCGAAAACTGTACAGTTAGGGAAGATACTCTTTTAGCCGTCGTGAGGGCCACTAACAGAACGATTTGCATATTTTCTGTGGAGCATTTAATTAGTAATGAGTGCATGTACTGCAAACAGGTAAAGTTATAAATTAACCTGAATGCTTAAAACATACGTAAATGTTCTTATCATTTCAGATGTCAGTCTGCAGGATTATTTGAACGATTATATGGTCAGTTTGAACAGTCTAGATGAAGCGGAAGAGTCTGGAACCTCCGTCACCAGCACCTACTCAGAGCTCTACATCTCAGCAGGAGAGAGTGAAGGGGTTAATAGCCAACACGAGGTGATACAGCTTGAGAGAACTTCCAACAAGAAGACCTTCCATGACAAACCAATCAAGTGCTGTGAGATCTACAAGACCATCCTCCCTGGCAGAAAGACACCCAGCAAAAGAGTTCTGACCGAGGGCATCGCTGGCATTGGAAAAACATTCTCTGTGCGCAAGTTTGCTCTGGACTGGGCAAGGGGGTTGGAGAATCAAGATATAGATCTTCTGGTTCCCTTTTCATTCCGGGATATGAACTTGGTCAGAGATAAGCAGTACAGTCTTCTCAACCTGATCCATGATTTCCACCCAACGTTAAAGAAGGTCACAGCAGAGCAGCTCGCTGGCTGGAAAGTTTGCTTCATCTTTGATGGTCTCGATGAAGGCAGGTTTCCATTGTACTTCCAAAACAATGGCATTGTTTCTGATGTCACAGTGATATCATCGGTGGATGCTCTGTTGACAAACCTCATCAAGGGGAATCTGCTCCCCTCAGTCCTCCTCTGGATAACCACCAGACCTGCAGCAGCTAATCAGATCCCTCCTGAATATGTTGACATGGTGACAGAAGTGCGAGGGTTCACAGACCCCCAGAAGGAGAAGTACTTCAGAAAGAGATTCAGTGAAGAGAAGCTGGCCGACAGAGTCCTCTCACACTTGAAGACATCAAGGACCCTCCACATCATGTGTTACATCCCACTCTTCTGTTGGATCATTGCTACTGTTCTGCTGGACATGTTGAGGACACACACCACGATAGGACAGCTGCCCAAGACCCTGACTGAGATATGCTGCCACTTCCTGTTGGTTCAGACAAAGATGAAGAAGCAGAAGTATGATGAGACTCATGGTATGAAAAAGAAAAGAAAGGGGACTCAACAGCAGCTCATGAAGACTGACAGGGATTTTCTTCTGCAGCTGGGAATGCTGGCGTTTGAACACCTGAAGAAAGGTAGCATCATGTTCTACCAAGAAGACCTGGAAGAGTGTGGCCTTGACGTGAAAGACGCCTCACTGTACTCAGGAGTGTGCACTCAGATCTTCAAAAGAGAGAGTGTGCTGTTTCAGAAAACGGTCTACAGCTTTGTTCATCTGAGCATCCAGGAGTTTATGGCTGCAGTCTACCTGTTACACTGTTTCACAGAGAAGAACGTGGAGGTACTGAAGACATTCCTGGAAGATCAATACAACAGTAACAACTCCCTCTCCGACTTCCTGGAAGCTGCCATGGAAAAATCCCTGAAGAGTAAAAATGGCCACCTTGACCTACTTGTTCGATTCCTTCATGGCCTCTCACTGGAGTCCAACCAGAGTCTGTTAGGAGGCCTGCTGGGCCAGACAAAGAACAGTCCATGGAGCCTGGTAGGACGCCTACTGGGCCAGAAAGAGAGCAGTCCAGAGAACAGTCCAGAGCAGATCCAGAAAGCCATCCGGAACCTGAAAGGAATGTACACTCTTGATCCTTCTCCAGACAGATGTATCAACATCTTCCACTGCTTGATGGAGATGAACGACCACTCGTTACATCAGGAGATCCAACAGTTCCTGAAGTCAGAGAACAGAGCAGAGAGACTGTCCGAGACCCAGTGTTCAGTTCTGGCCGTCATGTTGCAGATATCAGAGGAGGTTATGGAAGAGTTTGACCTGGACAAATACAACACATCCGAGGGCGGACTAAGGAGACTGATCCCAGCTGTGAGGAACTGCAGAAAGGCTCGGTTAGTGGTCAAGGGAATAGAAACATCCTGGAGTCAATCTGTCATTACAGTTAACAAATGAAGGTTGACAAAAAAGTTTCAATAATACTGGATGTGTCTCAAATAGTGCCTAGTGCTATTGTGTGTATATGTCTAGATAAAGACCAGTCCATAATAATAACAATAAATAACATAACATAACAATAAACCAGGGTAAAAACTAAATGAAGTCTAAAATCCCTGCTGGTTACCCCCACCCGACCGGTGGTTTGAGCTCCTCTCAGTATTATAACGTATTATTTTCAATGGGCGATCCACTAGGCTCTTCAAATCAAATGTCCCCTATATTCTTTAGTGTAGGTTTGCTTCAAAATGAAGAGCAACGTCTGATTCATGAAAGGCTGTGTAAAGCCTTGATTTGTGTGTGTCTCAGGTGTATGATGAATTCCAACAAATCAAATGTGCGTTCATCAGCTGCATTGTTCCACGCCCCTTTTAACACCGGTATAAAAGACAACCAAAATACCCAACATTACACCCACTTCACTGTGGTGAAAACACTCTGCAGTAGGCCTACAAGTTCAAAGGCATCACTCGTCAAAAATGTAATATCTATAAGCAACACCTTGACAGACAGCTTGTAGGTCTGGTTTAATTGTAAAGTGAGTCCCTCATGTGATGTAATGTAAACAACAGCCAAAGCTTTGTGATGCGACATAAACAATATAGCAACATTTTAAAGAAAGAAAATCACACCCGTGTGAAGTAAAGGGCCGCTCTTAGCCAGCTACATCATCTCATTCCGGCCAATCACAATTTGCGTCCTCACTTTTCCATCCTCACTTTTCCGTCCTCACTTTTTATCCTCAATATGTACTTTGCTCAGCCAATCAAACCATCGCTATGGGGTGATCGCTATGATTCACACAAGCACACAAATCTGGGCATAGGAGGGGCTAAGTGGTACAAAGATTGAGCAAGAGGAAAAGCCATGCAGGGTCACTCAATCTGTATAGGTTTCATTCCTCAGGGACCATGTGTGTGATAAGGCAGAGGAAAGGCTATTTAATTTGGCCATCAAAGTCTTAAGTGTCATCATATGGGTAGCATGAATGCCCTGGCAATATTTTAAAGATTGTCTGTTTGTGTCCAAAGTTTTGTAGCTGGCAGCTGAATAAAATTACCATTGCATGCCGTAGATTGGCTGAATATCCATGGACAACTGACGTTATAAACAACTTAATTTGTCCAAGCTCCGAATTAAATAGTGTTATTGCAACTGCCACAGTTCACCATTTGAGCGTCTTTACTCGACGGCAAAGGGGCATCAAATCCTAAATATAAGGTAAACAATAATATAAGAATTTTAGGAGCTGCTGTTTTCCCATTTCTGGGGTTGAGAAAAAAATAGTACCACACCTCATTGGATAATTCTTCCATAATTTTTATAACTCAACTGTCCAGCTGGTCTCTGTCTCTTGTCTCTTCACACATAACCTCCATATTGAAGGTTAAACAATGTTATAATATTGTAGGTCATGAAATGTTACAATATTGTAAGTTATGAAATGTTATAATACTGTAGGTTATGAAAAGTGGTGTTGTCTATTCCACAATACTGTTTATGTATGGATGAACTAGATAGGATATATTTTAGTTAACTTCCATGACCTCTTATTTCATCTGCATTCATAGACTTGTTGGCTGTAAGCTCAGAAAGACAGACGTGGAAGTTGTGGCTTCAGCTCTCAGCTCTAATCCTTCCCATTTGAGAGAACTGGACCTTGGTGAAAACGACCTGCAGGACTCAGGACTAGTGGAGCTGATCTGTGCTTCACTGAAGAGCCCACACTGTAGACTGGAAGTTCTAAAGTAAGATACATTTACCACATTTATCACGTCTATTTTATTATGTACTGTATTATGTGAATTTAAGTGAATTATGATATGAATGCTGTGGTGAGAATTAATTACATAGACAAAAGCAGGGGCTCGCAACTCAGGTCTTTCTCAAGTATAAAGGCCTATGGGCTACTGGTTGAAACGTTGTATGTCCTGCCTGCTGTGTTCGTGAATAAAAGTTATCTGGAACATTACAATTTGAGTTGCGAGCCCCTGCTTTTGTCTATGTTATCCGTCAGTTGAACAGTTTGGCTCAGCACCAAGACCGGAGGATGTGCGTTATTATCTTATTCTGAGAGAATGGATTACATACCTAGCTACTAGCTACCTGCTGTAGCCTAGGCCTGTGGTTCCCAAACTGAGGTGATTAGCTAATGTGCAAGTGTGTTTTCTCACACTAAACACACCAACATACAGTATACCTGCAATTGTATACAGAGTATCTGCACGTTTCTAAAGGTACAATTTAATTACTTTTAAGACATTTTTTAAACTAAATTGGCAAATGTTACGGAAGACAGAGGCAAACATTGTGAAAATAGCCAATCTACAAGCTCACTGTGAGGCTTTGTGAGCTTGTAGTTTGGATATTTTAACAACATGTGTCTGCTCAGCCGAGTCAAACTAAATGTAGGCTAATCCCTACAATTCCAAGTGCATGTCAGGGTAGGATGTCCTCAGTTCAAATTATTACTTATAGGTATAATTTGTTTTCATGATCTCTTATTTAATCTGCATTTACAGACTTGTTGGCTGTAAACTCAGAAAGACAGAGGTTGAAGTTGTGGCTTCAGCTCTCAGCTCTGATCCTTCCCATTTGAGAGAACTGGACCTCAGTAAAAACGACCTGCAGGACTCGGGACTAGTGGAGCTGCTCTGTGCTTCACTGAAGAGCCCAGACTGTAGACTGGAAGTTCTAAAGTAAGATACATTTACCTGGTTTAATTTGATCACCTCAGTTTTAATATGCACTGTATTAGGCATGTGAATATAATATGAATGCTGTGGTGAGAATGTAAGCTTGATATCATCGTAAGCCAAGCCTATATTATGTGCGTGATTAGACGTTAAAATGACCCCAAACATGTTTGAAAGTGTAATATCCCTTTTAAGGCTACTTACATATATATATATATATATATATATATATATATATATATACACAACACCATACAGCTCACCAGAAATAGCCAATCTACAAGCTCACAATGCGTCGGCAACACTTGTGAGCTTGTAGATCGGCCATTTTCAACATGAGACACGTTGTAGCTATACGCCACAGTTATCAAGCTTTACCAGCGTACGCAACAGATCAACACATGATCAATAGCCTGCATCTACCTACTGTACCAATCAATTATCGTTCAATTAGCCTAAGCCTGTGGTTCCCAAACTGAGGGTCTGGACCCCCAAGGGGGTCCGCAGATGATTTAGCTTAATGTGCAACAAGTGTGTATTCTCACTCTACAGTAAACAAACCAACATACAGTATAAGTCTATACAGATTATCTGCATATTTCTAAAGGTACAATTTAATCACTTTTAAAACATTTTAAAAACCAAATTGGCAAATATTACAGAAGAAATAGGCAAACATTGTGAAAATATCCGATCTACAAACTCACTGCGAGGCATTTTATGAGCTTGTAGTTTGGCTAATATTTATCTGTGCAGCCAAACTAAATACATGCCTACAATTCAGTAGTAGTCCTAGTTCAAATGATTACTTGGGAATAATTTGTTTGTATAATCTCTTATTTAATCTGCATTTCAGTCAGACAACCCACGAATAGATTTCCTGCACGAATAGGCAGGAAGAGCATGCTGTCTAGTGAGTTTAAGGCCTAGGCTACACGAATATGGATCTTTTGCAAAACTGATATTTTCTTCCTCCGTTTTTGAAAAAATCCCTGACCATACGACAAAGATATCAAGAGTCCACACACAAACCCAGAAACGCATTGCAAATCACTGCAGTAGCAGGTTTCAATTGTAGGCTATATAATATTTGATTTTATATTTACACTTACTTTTTTAATGAAGGAATAAGTACTGCATTTTAAAAGCCACCTAAATTGTGAGTGGAAGTGGAACATGTTTCTTTTATTGTCTGTCAGCATGTCACACTATGTGACATGTGCGTAAATCTCCAAATCCCGACTCTCGACTTTTCTCTCCATATAATTTAAAAATTATAGACACTTTACCATTGCTCTGGCGACTTGGCAAGTCCTGCAAAAAAAATTATAGCAGAGTCAGACCTATAGAAGTGTCGCGTCCAGAACCAGTTGTGAGCTTGTAGAGTGGCTATATTTTCCAGGTGTATAATAATAAATGTCACGTTATAATGTACTAAATGTAGGCTAATAAAGTTCACGTGCGCACATTGTCGGCATGCAGGCGCAGTGACAACGGAATGCAGTCAAGGGTGTGCCCTTTATTACCTAAACAGGAGAGAGATGTGCTATATTATATGCGCACAGCGACCGGCGACGCACTGTATACTTCTCACCAACCACGCTATTTGATGCGATTCCATTCACACCTCTCTCTCTCTCTGCACCCTCTCTCCCTCTATGACCATGACCATAAAATGGAGAGCAAAATACAGCACGAGAATATAGTTTCACATGCGGCTATGCGCAATATGGCATTTGGCCTGGGTCCTTATTGGTAGGTTAATATTGTCAGTTTATCTGTAGCGGTCCGCAATTAACCTATTGTTCAAGCTTCGTACTCGGCACCAATACAAATGAAATCACCAGTCCGCACTGGACTAGTAGGCTGATATATTTATTATAGAGGGTATGTGCATGCTTAAAGTGAATGGCACATCGAGTGGCAAAGCAACATGCAAAGTGAGTTTAACATTGTTTAACGTTATTTAATGCAATCTGTTTGGATGTATGGGCTGTCAAGGCCAGAAAGTAGTTTTTATCCACTCAGTAGGCGTTCCTGCATAACTTCCTGGTTTTATGATGATGTCACACGCATACACTCTATTGGATGCAGCAGAGCAGAGCCTTTGCTCGCTGCAGTTGATGCAACATACGATTGTTTTAAAGTTGTTAACAGTGATATATAAACATGAACAATCGGATAGATATCCATGTAGTTTCCATGCAGGCACAAGCTGCATTTCTCACCTAATTATAGTGAAAATGATATGCGCTAATGAGCGGTGGCATCGTTTCTCAAAAGCTTCGTTTCACATGACTACAGTACACAGGTCCACTGATCCGGATATTTTCTTCACTTATTTATCCGTTTCCAAAGACCTCCGTTTGAGTGGCCGATAACACCGTTTGCGTGTGGCTGAAAGGCCCAAGCGTACACAAAAACATCCGTTTTGCAAAAGACCCATGTACGTGTAGCCTGGGCCTAAGTAGCCTGCCCAATGGTCAGCTGACTGCGAATCAGCGAATGACATGTGGGTGTTGCACACACTGAATACGCCTACATAGTAATGCAGCATATTAACCCCTTGAGTATATGTATGCAACCACAGCATGAAACCCCTCGTGCATATCTGACTGAACTAATTCCGCAAGCTACGTATCATTTTATTTACAGACTTGTTGGCTGTAAACTCAGTAAGACAGATGTTGAAGTTGTGGCTTCAGCTCTCAGCTCTGATCCTTCCCATTTGAGAGAACTGGACCTCAGTGAAAACGACCTGCAGGACTCAGGACTAATGGAGCTGATCTGTGCTTCACTGAAGAGCCCAGACTGTAGACTGGAAGTTCTAAAGTAAGATACATTTACATTTTATTATACTATATTATGTGAATATTTATAAGAATAATGCTGTGGTGAGAATGTATTAATAAGCTTGATATCAGTGTTGATTTCGTCGACTAAAACTAAGACGAAGAATGTTCGTCAACTACCTTTTTTCAATGAGGAAAACTAAATGAAAACTAAAGCTATGATGACTAAAACTTATAGACAATATACTGACAATTTCGTAGACAAAAAAAAACTAGACTAAAATGTTGGACTAGTGGACAAGAGATCCAGTATAAGTCATTTTACACTTGGTTGTGTAGGATAAGCCAAAGCCACCACCAATTTTTGTTAATATAATAATAATAATAATGTCATATCAGTGTGGTTTGATTTCATGACCATTTTACTGGACATCAGGGAACTGCAACAAGACAGTTAAACACACACAAAAATGAGTGAGACACATGTTGTCCAGCTTATCACAATCACCATGAATTGGTTTCCTCATTGTCTGACTGGCAGAAACATGCTGACTCACTGGAGTATATTGCCCCCTTTTGGCTTAGAGGAGCTATCGCTCTGTTTTGTTCTTGTCAGGGCAGAAACACAGTGACTATTTGTATTTGAGACTAACATTACATAGAACAATGACAAAATTAAATACACTTATGCATGAACCTTTATCTTTTGAACTATTTGACTGCATTATGAACTTGAGTAGAATATGAATTATAATTAAATAAACAACCAAATAATTGGGGGTGGCTTTGGCTTATCCTACACTTACACACAAGTGTAAAAACAGTCATTACCACGGCATCAAGGCCCACCAAAATACATTTTAGTCGACTAAAACTAACACAAAAACATTCCAGGTGACTAAAACTAAATGAAAACTATTGAAGAGACTATTAAACACAAATCTAAATTTGCTGCCAAAAACAACATGTTTGATATTATGGTAACTCAAGCCATGTGTGCCTGAGTAGTTCCTCTTGACACATTGAGGAGCTTGTAGATCGCCTAATTCCGTGCGAATATATTATAATAATAAATAATATTACGGAAGAAAGAGGCAAACATCGTGAAAAAAGCAGATGCAAGCTCACTGTGAGGCGTTTGATAATATTGTTATTTTCACATAAATGCAATGCCTACAACAAGTTCTTGTCAGGGTGGGGGGTCCCCAGTTAAAATATGATTATTTTGGGGGGTGCCCAGTTCAAATATGATTATTTTGGGGGGTCCCCAGTTAAATTATTTTGGGGATCAGGATTTGTTAACTTTTAATCAAACTAAAGCATCCAAGTGTGAAGGCACACTAAGTGGGACAAGAGCCTATAATAGGTGGCTGTAAACAGGTTAAATCCATTCATTCATTCATGTTTTCATCGTTTCATTCATCATTCAGACTGGCTGACTGCTGCTTGTCAGAGAGATGCTGTGAAGCTCTGGCCTCAGCTGTAAGCTCTAATCTAGTGTTGGACGTGAGCCTCAACATGGTGAATGATTCAGTCCTGGAGAACTGCAAGTGGGTACAATTTACAATTTAGGCATTTAATCCAGAGCGATTTACAGTAAGCAAGAACAAAAACATGGTCATACATCAAATACGTGAAAATAGTCATCAAGACTCATACGTAAGCTAACCTAACAACCTAACGGTGGAATAGCAATATAATGAAAAATGTATATACACTATGACTATAGAGTGCTATGTCTACATAAAATGCTATTTAAGTTACATAAGTTGAGCCTTTGCACATGCCTGCAAGGCTAGGGTAATAAGATTGAGTCTGAAGAGGTGGGTTTTCAGACTACGGCGGAAGATAGGGAGTGAATCTGCAGTTCTGATTGCAATGGGAAGTGCATTCCCATTGCAATCAAAAATGCGTCTCGCTTGACTGGCAAAATATTGCCACCTATTTCATGAGCTAAATAGTGGATGAAAACAGGGAAAATAATCAGTTTTCTTTTATCGAATTAATGGAAATTTGCTTCCTATTTTCGAAAAGGCTTGATGGAAACTCACCTATTGATGCTTGTTGTTCTACTTCCTACAGTGTGAAACATGGAGGAGAAGATAGGCTTAATTCTACACTTGTTAGAAAATGTGAGTATCTGTCTGTTGGGTCAATATTACACATTAAAGATAGAATGCCGTGATCCCCCACCCCCTAAATCTTCAGGTAATGTGATTATACTTGGAGAACGATTTTTTTTAAGTGTACAGAAAGTGTTAAAATTATGTTTTTATGTGGCCACACCGACCAGTTCATTAAGTATGCCTGGTGGGTGGTGATCCACCTGAACTGAAGCCGCACCCACAGCTGTGTGATAAATGGGGAGGGGTTACGGGAGGCAATGATATATTGTGATGCCACTATATCACTGTCATCTTGATTGGGCCTTTTGACTCAAAGGCTTTCAGCTTTCTATTCAGGAAGAAACCAAAAATACACAGGGAAGATGCATTTCAATATTCTGACCTGTCATAACAACATGCACCTATCAACTGCCAAGCTTGGCTATTTATCGATAAATCGATTTTTTGATGAATGCCCTAGTGCGTGTACATGTGTGTGTGCGCGCGCGTGTATGGGTGCGTGCATGCTTGTCAGTCAGTCAGTCAATGAATGATGCATTTAGGCTGATGTTTGATGTATTGTTTTCTCATCAGATTTCCATCGTCTCACACTGGACACAAACACAGCACACAGATCCCTCTCTCTGTCTGAGGACGACAGGAAGGTCACAAATGAGAAGAAGGATCAGCATCCTCCTGATCACCCCGACAGGTTTGATAACCTGACACAGGTTCTGTGTACACAGAGTCTGAGTGGATGCCATTCCTGGGAGGTAGAGTGGAGTGGAGCTGGGGTTCATACGGGAGTGACGTACAGAGAACAGAGACAAAGGAAAGGACGTGGTGGTGACCATGGGCTTGGATGGAATGAAACGTCCTGGAGACTGGACTGTTCAAGAAGCGCAAGTTACCATGTCACACACAACAGTAAGAGGACTGTCCTCCCTGTCAGAGCCTCTAGAGGCCCCAACAGAGTAGCAGTGTATGTGGACTGTCCCGCTGGAACTCTGTCCTTCTACGCAGTGTGCTCTGACTCTCTGACACACCTGTACACCTTCCAGACCACGTTCACTGAACCTCTGTATGCTGGGTTCACGTTCTGGTCCTGCTTCCCCTCCTCAGTATGTCTGTGTGAGCAGAGATAGAGTCTCTATGTGAAAGTGACATCAGGTCGACATGGTTACAAAATCGTGGGATAAAAAATATTATACCAGATAGTTGTCCACGCTCCCTCTAGTATTGTGACTGTGGTGGGTGTTACTCACTTATATATACATTTATAAATATACCGTATCATAAATAACGTCCATCAACACTGATGGTGATGATGATGATGATATAAATATCAGTGTCATACTTGTGTCTCTCATGTAAATACAAAATGTTGTGTATATTTGATTTTTCATAATAGATGAAAATATATTTGATCATGTAATTCTCATATCGTATCAATCTTATCTTGTATATAAACCTTTTTAACCACTTGAACAACATACTTTGTTGGGTTCTGTGATTGGTCCACCAAGAACCTCTTCTGTGAAAATATGCGAGCAGTGCTAATTTTGACAGCAAATTGTTGTCATATTTTAATCATCTGAAATGTTTTAGTCTAGTCTTAGTTTCCGACTATAGATTGTAGTGGACTCTACAGTCTACAGTTGATTTTGTCGACAAAAATGTTGTTTGAAGAGCTGTGAAGGCATTGGTATAGTTAATTTATACTCAGCTGTGTGCCTAAAATAGCCGATCTCTACAAGCTCACGAGTCACAACATGTCTGTGTGATGTCATGTCTGTAGGGTTGATGTGTTCACTTTCTCTGCTCTCCTAATGAACACGTTGTTGACTAGACTTCATGTCACTGACTCTCATCATGGACTTTGTAAATCACTCTGGATTCACTAAATGAACCAAAATCTGTTTATTCGTTGATTCATTAGATCATCGTTTCCTCACTCATCTCATTATTTTGCTTCCATTGAATATTCATTTGATGTTATTGTATGAAAGTCAGAATTGTTCAATAAATTGATTCTTAACAGTCTGTCGTTGCTCCTGTGTATTGATATTCATAGTGTTGTCATGACAACATGGACACAGCCCATTGGTCGTGTATTAACTATGTTGGGTCCATCGCGACACAGGTTATAATTTCATGAAAAGTAACTGTTTTGGACAAACGCGGATATAAGTCTCTATAGTACAGTACAACCAGTCTCTCTAGGCACAGAAGCCAGTCTCTATAGGTAGATAGATACTAGGATATACAAGTTTCAGATAACATCAAAAAGTGTAACTTTCCTTCAAAAGCGTCATAAAGGGGATAACTGCTGGCCTAGCGGTTAAGTCATGCACCACACATATTGCTCTAATGCTGGGGTTCAAGTGGGTCAACGAAGTACACACTCACAACACCAGAGGGAGCTCTAATGCTGGGGTTCAAGTGGGTCAACCAAGTACACACTCACAACACCAGAGGGAGCTCTAATGCTGGGGTTCAAGTGGGTCAACAAAGTACACACTCACAACACCAGAGGGAGCTCTAATGCTGGGGTTCAAGTGGGTCAACGAAGTACACACTCACAACACCAGAGGGAGTTCAACAGACCACGTGCAACCCAGATTCGGCTCAAACAAGGGATTAAATTCATTAATACATTAAATTCCGTCCTATGCCAGTTTTCTGAAATAAATATTTTCAAAATTTTAAAAAAAATAGCAGACCTACAAGCTCGTAGCGCGCTATGAGCTTGTATATCTGCTATTTTTCAATATCTAAATTATAACATAATGTTTAAAACACCAAAAGGGGTTCCCGACCAAAAGACATGTGAATCCCTTGACTCCTTCAAAACCGCTCTCAAAGAGCACTCTGCCCACCCCTTTCTCCCCATATACTGTATACATATTGTTTCCTTTGCTAATTTCTTTATATGATTTCCAGTTTTTTCTTTTCTTTTCTTTTTACATAGAAGTGTATATTTGTAAGTCTCAAAATATTCTGATGCATTGAACATGGAAGGCCCTGTTGTAAATAAGTGTAATGCTTTATCATGGATTGTCCACAAAGTTTGTTTTTGTATTGACTGAGCTTTCGTTTGAAATGTACCCATTCGGCATACTGTGAAATAAAAACGTCAATCAATGTTTTGCACAGAAACAACATATTGTAATGTCATCAAGAGAGGTACCGAGCGGGCTAGTGTGAGGCATTGCAGAACCAGCAGGCTGAATCCAGGGTTACACAAAATAGCAGTAATATATCTACAAGCTCACAACGTGTCGCACTGCGGTGCGTTGTGAGCTTGTAGATCAGCTATTTTGACCATGCAACCCAGTGTAAAATCAGCCATTACGACGGCATCAAGGCCCACCAAAATACCTGTAGATTTAGTCGACCAGCATCTTATATTTAGTCGACTAAAACTAGACTAACACTAAAACATTTCAGATGACTAAACTATGACTATTTCATAACCTCATTATGAAATGAGGTTTGACTTTCCCCACAGATAATGAACTCAGACAGGTATATATATATATATATATATATATGCCAACATGAGGCAGTTTGCAAAGACAACATAAAATATCCCAAAGAGAGAATAATAATGTCCAAACAGTGACTTACTTGTTGCCGTTCAGTCCTTGAGGTCCAGCTTCGTCCAGCCCTCAGCTCTAGGTCCTTCCTTGTACTGTCTGGACCTGAATGGAAACAAGACCACAATAACTTTTTTTCCCCGGTGATCCCTTTGAACATGTTTGTTTGACTGTACCTGGCCTGTACTACATGTTTACATGTCTGCCAATACAGTATTCAATCAATCAATTTGAGCCCGAGGCTCGGCCCGACCCTAACAATTACCCTAATGTCAGGCCCGAAAACCCGAAAAAGCCAGAGAGAAAATAGGAAAAAGAAAAATGCCACTATATGGCCGCGGCGCCGTGGATTATTGAGACGAATGTGTCAGAGAACCGAAATAAAGGATTTATGTAACTCACGTTAATTGGCTGATAATGTTCCATTTCAAACATTCTAATTTCTAACATTTCTAATTTTCCAGGGGTGAGTAAACATCTTCTGAATCAAAGTAGCAGCGCCAGCAATCCTCTGAAGTGACGCAGTTATAGTAGTCTTGACTAATGTACCAGTGTTTTACAGATGTCCCTACAAATATACCAGGTGATTGCAGCTTTAGTCTTGCGTAGGTGCCACCCGTTCATACCTCTAAGGTCCGTAATTTCTTCTTTTTCAAATAAAGGGTTGACAGCTACACATCCTTTGTGTGTTCATTACAGGAAGCTCACCACAACACATGTGCTTCACCTCCTTTAAATATGGACATCTTCTACTGTGAACAATACAATGACTTCATTTTACATCCTGCATGCCAAACTATTACTGTAACTACATGTAGATCTACCGTATAATAAGAAATGCTTCATATTCTAATTCTAACTGTCTGTAAGGAGGGTGATACATCCCTTAGTCATATTGAGAGTAAAACTATGACAGAATAATAGTAGTTGTGGACATGTTGTTGATATGTTATCTGACAATTGGTATGAATGAAACATGTGAAACATGTCTTTCAAATTGACCATTCACTCTTGATGGATAATTGAGTAAGTTGTGTGTAGATGTGTGTCTTTACATGTACGGTAAGCATGATGCTACTGTACAATACCAGTTCATTAGTATTTCTAGTATACCTTGTTAGAAGACATTGGTTGTGAATAAATGGTAAATGGTGCATTTATATAGCGCCTTCATCCAAGGCGCTTTACAGAGATTGTGCATTACATTCACCCATTCACACACCAAAATAATACATGAGTAAGCCTCACCCGTACACCTGAAGGCTCTGTGTGTTGTTATCACAAGCCAGACAGACACAGAGTGGGTTGTTGTAGGGCCAGGCAATTAAGTGAAGTAATTCCGTTACCCCTTTTTATTTGTATTTATTTATTTAATTAATAAGGGCTCTTAAAATGCTTCATTTTACATCCTGTGTAACAAACAATTACTATAAGGAACATGATAGGAGTATTATTTAAATTAAACAGCCTACACATATTTTACTTGAACTTTCTACATTGAACATGTAATTTTTTACTGTAAAATACCAGTGCATTATTATTTCTAGTCGTAGGATACGGGAATTCCACCTTTATCTACCGTGTTAGAAGAAATGGGTTGTGAATGTTGTGGAATGTTTAGGAGCATGTCTGTTCCGTTGTTAATGTACAGGTAAGTTAGGGACAGGTATTGCTGAATGGATCGACCAACCAATTTGCATGTGATCCTTTTAGTGTGGTAAGTAGAGTGCATATAGCCTACTCCTACAGTATTGTGTGAACGGAGTGGAACATGTATATAGGATTGGGAAAATTTGCATTTAAATCATTTAGACTGGAAAATACTTGGCATCCCTGTGACAACATCTGATATGTGACAAAGGCAACTTGAGCTATTTGTCACATTCCTAATCCTAAATTAACCGCACCCACTGGACACAGCAATAGTCATTGTATGAAGTCATTCTCTCATGGTCAAATAGACATTTCACAAATGTATGTTTAAAGGTCCAATTCAGCCCGTTTGCAACCATATCTTTCCTGGTGGGTTCATGTGGGAAATTTGTGTTTTTAGATATTTTTAGTATTTCAAAGTGTCTGTGATGTCATGGACACTGGTGGATTACTACAATGACAATAATGCTTTGCTGCACTTGTGGAGAGGGAGAGGGCTGTCTTTTACATATATGATAAAAAAATGTGTATCGATAGACAAATCTACTATGTGATGTACAATAGAAACACTGAGATTTTTGGATATACCAAATTGGATATGCCAAGATTGTCCTCAAATAAACAAAGACAAAACTAAAGTACTTGTTTTGAAGTCAATGACAATGTATTAAAAGTTAGGCGCTTAGCTTCAAACCTTGTTGTAGTCATGGCCTAGAAAAATGTCCAATAGTAGTCTTGACTACTGTACCAGTGTTTTACAGATGTCCCTAAACATATACCAGGTGATTGCAGCTCATTCAGAACGCTGCTACTCAAGTCTTTAGGTGCCACCCGTTCATACCTCTAAGGTCACCTGGTAAAGGTTTGCTTTATGATCCTATAATTAAAACATAGTATTCAGATGAATGTGTAACATATCTGAAACAAACTCCCTGAAAACTGCAGCTCTGCAACAACTCTGTTATTTTTATCACAGCTAAAAACATGCATGCCTGTTTGCGGCTGCCTTTCATTGAGATTTTGTCATTATTATTCTACACTGACATTTAATTCATTAATTCATTAAATTTGTTCCATTTTGCTCTGTGTCCTGAATATGTTTTCAATTAAGGCAACACGGTTCAAATACGGGGTAGGATAGGAAAGTTACTAATGGAGCTTTTACTTTATTTTTATTTGTTTTACTGAATCTGATATAATGTTTCGTTTGCTTAATGTGTGATATAAAACTCATTGAATTGCCTTGTTGTTGGGAGCAGTGATTGGCCAGTTTTGTGTCCCGCCCCTCACTCTGATTGGACCCTCTGTTAGTATTTAACAAGAGTTTATTTTGCCTGGAGCCACTTTAATCTCTGCTAGTTGTTAAGAGCTGAACTTCTTCTTTCTACACTAGCTGAAGCATTTCGTGTTGGTTCTACTTTAAACTTTAGTATTTTAGATTTTCACTCTATAAAAATAGTTCTAGTATCAGTTTGTTTGGGCAGGTTTTGAGTTATGGCTTTACTACAGACATTGAAGTCCTTGGTCAACCAGAGACTATCTGCTGCTTAGGGCAGGTATGGAACTAACAGCAATAGTTCATGTTCAAACATGTAATGATGTGTTTCTCCTCTGTATCTTCTGTCTAGACTCCATACACCCCCTTGTGTGTAAAGAGGAGGTATTCCCTGAGCAGCAGCAGGAGAGAACCTCCAGTCTGGTCCAGGAGGAACCAGCGTCTCCACAGATTAAAGGAGAACAGGAGGAGATAACCTCCAGTCTTATCAAAGACGAACCAGCGTCTCCACAGATTAAAGCAGAACAGGAGGAGAGAACCTCCAGTCTTATCAAAGATGGTCCAGAGTCTCTACAGATTAAAGGAGAACAAGAGGAGAGAACCTCCAGTCTGATCAAAGAGGAACCAGAGTATCCACAGATTGAAGGGGAACACGATGAGCTACTTCAAAGATCAGAGGAGGATGGTGGATCAACAGAGACATTGCTATTAGTGAAACATGAAGATGATGAAAACATGCTAACAGAACCTGTAGCCAGCACCTCATCTAAAAGCATGGAAACACAATCTAGTTTGTCTTTGAGCAACAAGCTGCTCCATGACATCAACTCACCCAAACAAAGTCACTCCATGAGTAGTCAAATAGGTAAGAAATGTTTTAGTTGTGCAGATTGTGGTAAAATGTTTAATCGCAAGGAACATCTGAAGAAGCACACAGTGATTCATTCAGGGGAAAAGCCATTTGCTTGCACAGTGTGTGGCACAGGCTTTAGTCAAAAGAGTAATCTAAAGGTACACATGATGACTCATACAGGGGAAAGGCCCTTTACATGTACAGTTTGTGGCAAGGGCTGTAGTCAAACGAGTGATCTAAAAAGACACATGTTGACTCATACAGGAGAAAAGCCCTTTACGTGTACAGTTTGTGGCAAGGGCTGTATTCGTAATGGGGATTTAAAAATACACATGAGGACTCATACAGGAGAAAAGCCCTTTGTGTGTACAGTTTG
This sequence comes from Protomyctophum parallelum, assembly GCF_964188405.1. NCBI lineage: Eukaryota > Metazoa > Chordata > Actinopteri > Myctophiformes > Myctophidae > Protomyctophum > Protomyctophum parallelum. Next base: position 1,568,111 of record NC_139719.1, read on the forward strand.
TGGCAAGGGCTGTATTCATAATGGGGCATTAAAAGTACACATGATGACTCATACAGGGGAAAAACCCTTTATGTGTACAGTTTGTGGAAAGGGCTGTAGTCGAAAGGTTGATCTAAAATCACACATGATGACTCACACAGGGGAAAAGCCCTTTACGTGTACAGTTTGTGGCAAGGGCTGTATTCATAATGGGGGATTAAAAGTACACATGATGACTCACACAGGGGAAAGACCCTTTACGTGTACAGTTTGTGGCAAGGGCTGTTTTCATAATGGGGGATTAAAAGTACACATGAGGACTCATACGGGGGGAAAACCCTTTGAGTGTAAAATTTGCAAAAAGGGCTTTACTCAGACTGGTAATCTAGAAACACACATGAAGACACACAAAGAGGAAAAAGCTGTACATGATGAGTGCTAATGAGAGGGGCTCTATCCCCTCCTTTTGGCTTGTGATTGGCTGATCACCCCATAGTGATGATTGGCTGAGATATGTATATATTGAAAATAAAAGTGAGGGCAGGAATTTGAAGACGCCAAAAAATATTGTGTTTATTCTATTGCTTGGGATTAAAATGTCATTCATTCATATTCATACACTAGTGGTGCAATTGTACCTAGTATATTTTAATCACTTAGTTGTATAATTTGTTTAGATTTTCTTTATAGAATAGTTGTCTTCATAGAATGCATTGTAACACTAACAGAAAATATGTACTATGTCATACCTGTAAGAAAACTGTCTGTAAATTCTTATTTTTCTAATAAAGGGTTGACAGCTAAAGATCCTTGTGTTCATTACAAGAAGCTAATCACATCACATGTGTGTCACCTCCCTTAAGTATGGACGCCTTGTACTGTGAACAATACAGTGACAAGAACTGCTTCATTTTATATGCTTCATACCAAACAATTATACTATAAGGAACATGATAGGAGCATTAATTAAATTAAACAGTCTACACATATTTTACCTGAACGTTCTACATTGAACATGACAGGAGTAAGTCCTAATGTTACAGAGTGCATACTGTCCATTGTACTTAACCTGTGACTACATGTAGATCCAGCGTATAATAAGAAATGCTTCATGTTCTAACATGTGTGTGTAAGGGTGGTGACACATCCCTTAGTCATACTGATGATGGTTAAAACTAGGACAAAATAATAGTAGTTGTGGACGTGAGTTGTTATCTGACAATTGGTATGAATGAAACATGTTTTTATATTTTATTTTTACTGTACAATACCAGTGCATCTAGTCGTAGGATACGGGAATTCCAACTTTATCTACCGTGTTAGAATAAATGGGTTGTGAAAACCATTTACGTGTACAGTTTGTGAAAAAAGGCTTTAGTCAGAATTGCCATCTAAAAACACACATGGAGATGTGTCATAAAGAGGAAAAAGCTGTTAAATGATGAGTGTTTGCTTTTCTTGAAATAAGTCATTATGTTGACACTTAATGTCAATTATTCAGTTTAGTCCAGCTAGATACATTAAACATGATGGACTATACATCAATTGTTTTAATCAATTTTCAACTTGCATAATGACCCATCGATATTGATATATGAGAAGCAGTGTTTTCCCACATTCTTCAGCAATTAAAATGTCACATTCATTAATATCCACAGACTAGTGGTGCAATTGTAACTTGTCTCTGTGTTGACATGTGTTGTTTGGACTAACATATCATCATAGTGTGTTTAGATTCTCTGTATTATGTTGTCTGAAAATATTTACTCTGTAAAAAATACTGTCCGTAATTTCTTCTTTTTCAAATAAAGGGTTGACAGCTACACATCCTTTGTGTGTTCATTACAGAAAACTCATCACAGCACATGTGCTTCACCTTCAACTTGTAGGCCTACTGTGAATAATACAGTTAGTCATAAGCTAATTTACATCTGTAGTTCCTGAGCAGGCTCTTAAAATGCTTCATTTTACATCCTGCACACCAAACAATTACTATAAGGAACATGATAGGAGTATTCATTTTACACACAACACACCTTTTACTTGAACTATTGCTACATTGAATGTGTCCTAATGTTACTGTGTGCATCCATTTTACTAAGCCTGTAACTCTAATGGAAAATAATAAATGCTTATAGAAAATAACACCAGCACTCACGTAGTATCCTGGAAGGACTAAAGATTTATTTAGTTTCCCCCCAGCAGCAAACAACAGTAAGGACATTTCTGCCCGAGGTGGGTCCGCAAAGAGGTGGTCCGCCAGTTGAGTACCCCTGATCTACAAGCTCACAACGTGTCGCACTGCGGTGCGTTGTGAGCTTGTAGATCAGCTATTTTGACTTTTTTAGGGTTGATGTGTTCACTTTCTCTGCTCTCCTAATGAACACGTTGTTGACTAGACTTCATGTCACTGACTCTCATCATGGACTTTGTAAATCACTCTGGATTCACTAAATGAACCAAAATCTGTTTATTCGTTGATTCATTAGATCATCGTTTCCTCACTCATCTCATTATTTTGCTTCCATTGAATATTCATTTGATGTTATTGTATGAAAGTCAGAATTGTTCAATAAATTGATTCTTAACAGTCTGTCGTTGCTCCTGTGTATTGATATTCATAGTGTTGTCATGACAACATGGACACAGCCCATTGGTCGTGTATTAACTATGTTGGGTCCATCGCGACACAGGTTATAATTTCATGAAAAGTAACTGTTTTGGACAAACGCGGATATAAGTCTCTATAGTACAGTACAACCAGTCTCTCTAGGCACAGATGCCAGTCTCTATAGGTAGATAGATACTAGGATATACAAGTTTCAGATAACATCAAAAAGTGTAACTTTCCTTCAAAAGTGTCATAAAGGGGATAACTGCTGGCCTAGCGGTTAAGTCATGCACCACACATATTGCTCTAATGCTGGGGTTCAAGTGGGTCAACGAAGTACACACTCACAACACCAGAGGGAGCTCTAATGCTGGGGTTCAAGTGGGTCAACCAAGTACACACTCACAACACCAGAGGGAGCTCTAATGCTGGGGTTCAAGTGGGTCAACAAAGTACACACTCACAACACCAGAGGGAGCTCTAATGCTGGGGTTCAAGTGGGTCAACGAAGTACACACTCACAACACCAGAGGGAGTTCAACAGACCACGTGCAACCCAGATTCGGCTCAAACAAGGGATTAAATTCATTAATACATTAAATTCCGTCCTATGCCAGTTTTCTGAAATAAATATTTTCAAAAATTTTCAAAAAATAGCAGACCTACAAGCTCGTAGCGCGCTATGAGCTTGTATATCTGCTATTTTTCAATATCTAAATTATAACATAATGTTTAAAACACCAAAAGGGGTTCCCGACCAAAAGACATGTGAATCCCTTGACTCCTTCAAAACCGCTCTCAAAGAGCACTCTGCCCACCCCTTTCTCCCCATATACTGTATACATATTGTTTCCTTTGCTAATTTCTTTATATGATTTCCAGTTTTTTCTTTTCTTTTCTTTTTACATAGAAGTGTATATTTGTAAGTCTCAAAATATTCTGATGCATTGAACATGGAAGGCCCTGTTGTAAATAAGTGTAATGCTTTATCATGGATTGTCCACAAAGTTTGTTTTTGTATTGACTGAGCTTTCGTTTGAAATGTACCCATTCGGCATACTGTGAAATAAAAACGTCAATCAATGTTTTGCACAGAAACAACATATTGTAATGTCATCAAGAGAGGTACCGAGCGGGCTAGTGTGAGGCATTGCAGAACCAGCAGGCTGAATCCAGGGTTACACAAAATAGCAGTAATATATCTACAAGCTCACAACGTGTCGCACTGCGGTGCGTTGTGAGCTTGTAGATCAGCTATTTTGACCATGCAACCCAGTGTAAAATCAGCCATTACGACGGCATCAAGGCCCACCAAAATACCTGTAGATTTAGTCGACCAGCATCTTATATTTAGTCGACTAAAACTAGACTAACACTAAAACATTTCAGATGACTAAACTATGACTATTTCATAACCTCATTATGAAATGAGGTTTGACTTTCCCCACAGATAATGAACTCAGACAGGTATATATATATATATATATATATATGCCAACATGAGGCAGTTTGCAAAGACAACATAAAATATCCCAAAGAGAGAATAATAATGTCCAAACAGTGACTTACTTGTTGCCGTTCAGTCCTTGAGGTCCAGCTTCGTCCAGCCCTCAGCTCTAGGTCCTTCCTTGTACTGTCTGGACCTGAATGGAAACAAGACCACAATAACTTTTTTTCCCCGGTGATCCCTTTGAACATGTTTGTTTGACTGTACCTGGCCTGTACTACATGTTTACATGTCTGCCAATACAGTATTCAATCAATCAATTTGAGCCCGAGGCTCGGCCCGACCCTAACAATTACCCTAATGTCAGGCCCGAAAACCCGAAAAAGCCAGAGAGAAAATAGGAAAAAGAAAAATGCCACTATATGGCCGCGGCGCCGTGGATTATTGAGACGAATGTGTCAGAGAACCGAAATAAAGGATTTATGTAACTCACGTTAATTGGCTGATAATGTTCCATTTCAAACATTCTAATTTCTAACATTTCTAATTTTCCAGGGGTGAGTAAACATCTTCTGAATCAAAGTAGCAGCGCCAGCAATCCTCTGAAGTGACGCAGTTATAGTAGTCTTGACTAATGTACCAGTGTTTTACAGATGTCCCTACAAATATACCAGGTGATTGCAGCTTTAGTCTTGCGTAGGTGCCACACGTTCATACCTCTAAGGTCCGTAATTTCTTCTTTTTCAAATAAAGGGTTGACAGCTACACATCCTTTGTGTGTTCATTACAGGAAGCTCACCACAACACATGTGCTTCACCTCCTTTAAATATGGACATCTTCTACTGTGAACAATACAATGACTTCATTTTACATCCTGCATGCCAAACTATTACTGTAACTACATGTAGATCTACCGTATAATAAGAAATGCTTCATATTCTAATTCTAACTGTCTGTAAGGAGGGTGATACATCCCTTAGTCATATTGAGAGTAAAACTATGACAGAATAATAGTAGTTGTGGACATGTTGTTGATATGTTATCTGACAATTGGTATGAATGAAACATGTGAAACATGTCTTTCAAATTGACCATTCACTCTTGATGGATAATTGAGTAAGTTGTGTGTAGATGTGTGTCTTTACATGTACGGTAAGCATGATGCTACTGTACAATACCAGTTCATTAGTATTTCTAGTATACCTTGTTAGAAGACATTGGTTGTGAATAAATGGTAAATGGTGCATTTATATAGCGCCTTCATCCAAGGCGCTTTACAGAGATTGTGCATTACATTCACCCATTCACACACCAAAATAATACATGAGTAAGCCTCACCCGTACACCTGAAGGCTCTGTGTGTTGTTATCACAAGCCAGACAGACACAGAGTGGGTTGTTGTAGGGCCAGGCAATTAAGTGAAGTAATTCCGTTACCCCTTTTTATTTGTATTTATTTATTTAATTAATAAGGGCTCTTAAAATGCTTCATTTTACATCCTGTGTAACAAACAATTACTATAAGGAACATGATAGGAGTATTATTTAAATTAAACAGCCTACACATATTTTACTTGAACTTTCTACATTGAACATGTAATTTTTTACTGTAAAATACCAGTGCATTATTATTTCTAGTCGTAGGATACGGGAATTCCACCTTTATCTACCGTGTTAGAAGAAATGGGTTGTGAATGTTGTGGAATGTTTAGGAGCATGTCTGTTCCGTTGTTAATGTACAGGTAAGTTAGGGACAGGTATTGCTGAATGGATCGACCAACCAATTTGCATGTGATCCTTTTAGTGTGGTAAGTAGAGTGCATATAGCCTACTCCTACAGTATTGTGTGAACGGAGTGGAACATGTATATAGGATTGGGAAAATTTGCATTTAAATCATTTAGACTGGAAAATACTTGGCATCCCTGTGACAACATCTGATATGTGACAAAGGCAACTTGAGCTATTTGTCACATTCCTAATCCTAAATTAACCGCACCCACTGGACACAGCAATAGTCATTGTATGAAGTCATTCTCTCATGGTCAAATAGACATTTCACAAATGTATGTTTAAAGGTCCAATTCAGCCCGTTTGCAACCATATCTTTCCTGGTGGGTTCATGTGGGAAATTTGTGTTTTTAGATATTTTTAGTATTTCAAAGTGTCTGTGATGTCATGGACACTGGTGGATTACTACAATGACAATAATGCTTTGCTGCACTTGTGGAGAGGGAGAGGGCTGTCTTTTACATATATGATAAAAAAATGTGTATCGATAGACAAATCTACTATGTGATGTACAATAGAAACACTGAGATTTTTGGATATACCAAATTGGATATGCCAAGATTGTCCTCAAATAAACAAAGACAAAACTAAAGTACTTGTTTTGAAGTCAATGACAATGTATTAAAAGTTAGGCGCTTAGCTTCAAACCTTGTTGTAGTCATGGCCTAGAAAAATGTCCAATAGTAGTCTTGACTACTGTACCAGTGTTTTACAGATGTCCCTAAACATATACCAGGTGATTGCAGCTCATTCAGAACGCTGCTACTCAAGTCTTTAGGTGCCACCCGTTCATACCTCTAAGGTCACCTGGTAAAGGTTTGCTTTATGATCCTATAATTAAAACATAGTATTCAGATGAATGTGTAACATATCTGAAACAAACTCCCTGAAAACTGCAGCTCTGCAACAACTCTGTTATTTTTATCACAGCTAAAAACATGCATGCCTGTTTGCGGCTGCCTTTCATTGAGATTTTGTCATTATTATTCTACACTGACATTTAATTCATTAATTCATTAAATTTGTTCCATTTTGCTCTGTGTCCTGAATATGTTTTCAATTAAGGCAACACGGTTCAAATACGGGGTAGGATAGGAAAGTTACTAATGGAGCTTTTACTTTATTTTTATTTGTTTTACTGAATCTGATATAATGTTTCGTTTGCTTAATGTGTGATATAAAACTCATTGAATTGCCTTGTTGTTGGGAGCAGTGATTGGCCAGTTTTGTGTCCCGCCCCTCACTCTGATTGGACCCTCTGTTAGTATTTAACAAGAGTTTATTTTGCCTGGAGCCACTTTAATCTCTGCTAGTTGTTAAGAGCTGAACTTCTTCTTTCTACACTAGCTGAAGCATTTCGTGTTGGTTCTACTTTAAACTTTAGTATTTTAGATTTTCACTCTATAAAAATAGTTCTAGTATCAGTTTGTTTGGGCAGGTTTTGAGTTATGGCTTTACTACAGACATTGAAGTCCTTGGTCAACCAGAGACTATCTGCTGCTGCTGAAGAGATATTTGGGATCGTTGGAAGAATTCTAACAGAGTATGAGGATGAAGCTTTCTACATCAAGCAAGAAACTGACCGGCAACGCAGACTACTGGATATGGTTTTACAACCAATCGTCAAACTACACAGAGCAGGTTGGTAAAACCTTCACTACTATTACTATTTTCACCATTATTTCTTAAATGGCAATGGTGACTATTTAGAATGGAAGAGGAACTGGTGAAAATGTTGCATTGAATAATAGTCAATAGTATTATAGTTGTATTTTCCCCCAATCATGTTAGTGTGACTGTTAAACTAGCATTAACAACAGAATCAAGTAGTAAGGAATAATGTATTTAAATGTTGACCATGAATAATCATAGACTGTTTAAAGTAAGCTAACTCATTAAACGTGTTGCACTCTAAAACAACAGAGGATACATCTGGTAGCAATAGGGTTGTTTAGAAAATGATAATTTACATTTGAGAAACAAGGAGATGCTTGTTTTAGAAATGAAGCATTGTTGAAGTAAGAAAATAATTTGCATGACACTTCACACTGAAATCAAAACAACATTAGGGCAGGTATGGAACTAACAGCAATAGTTCATGTTCAAACATGTAATGATGTGTTTCTCCTCTGTATCTTCTGTCTAGACTCCATACACCCCCTTGTGTGTAAAGAGGAGGTATTCCCTGAGCAGCAGCAGGAGAGAACCTCCAGTCTGGTCCAGGAGGAACCAGCGTCTCCACAGATTAAAGGAGAACAGGAGGAGATAACCTCCAGTCTTATCAAAGACGAACCAGCGTCTCCACAGATTAAAGCAGAACAGGAGGAGAGAACCTCCAGTCTTATCAAAGATGGTCCAGAGTCTCTACAGATTAAAGGAGAACAAGAGGAGAGAACCTCCAGTCTGATCAAAGAGGAACCAGAGTATCCACAGATTGAAGGGGAACACGATGAGCTACTTCAAAGATCAGAGGAGGATGGTGGATCAACAGAGACATTGCTATTAGTGAAACATGAAGATGATGAAAACATGCTAACAGAACCTGTAGCCAGCACCTCATCTAAAAGCATGGAAACACAATCTAGTTTGTCTTTGAGCAACAAGCTGCTCCATGACATCAACTCACCCAAACAAAGTCACTCCATGAGTAGTCAAATAGGTAAGAAATGTTTTAGTTGTGCAGATTGTGGTAAAATGTTTAATCGCAAGGAACATCTGAAGAAGCACACAGTGATTCATTCAGGGGAAAAGCCATTTGCTTGCACAGTGTGTGGCACAGGCTTTAGTCAAAAGAGTAATCTAAAGGTACACATGATGACTCATACAGGGGAAAGGCCCTTTACATGTACAGTTTGTGGCAAGGGCTGTAGTCAAACGAGTGATCTAAAAAGACACATGTTGACTCATACAGGAGAAAAGCCCTTTACGTGTACAGTTTGTGGCAAGGGCTGTATTCGTAATGGGGATTTAAAAATACACATGAGGACTCATACAGGAGAAAAGCCCTTTGTGTGTACAGTTTGTGGCAAGGGCTGTATTCATAATGGGGCATTAAAAGTACACATGATGACTCATACAGGGGAAAAACCCTTTATGTGTACAGTTTGTGGAAAGGGCTGTAGTCGAAAGGTTGATCTAAAATCACACATGATGACTCACACAGGGGAAAAGCCCTTTACGTGTACAGTTTGTGGCAAGGGCTGTATTCATAATGGGGGATTAAAAGTACACATGATGACTCACACAGGGGAAAGACCCTTTACGTGTACAGTTTGTGGCAAGGGCTGTTTTCATAATGGGGGATTAAAAGTACACATGAGGACTCATACGGGGGGAAAACCCTTTGAGTGTAAAATTTGCAAAAAGGGCTTTACTCAGACTGGTAATCTAGAAACACACATGAAGACACACAAAGAGGAAAAAGCTGTACATGATGAGTGCTAATGAGAGGGGCTCTATCCCCTCCTTTTGGCTTGTGATTGGCTGATCACCCCATAGTGATGATTGGCTGAGATATGTATATATTGAAAATAAAAGTGAGGGCAGGAATTTGAAGACGCCAAAAAATATTGTGTTTATTCTATTGCTTGGGATTAAAATGTCATTCATTCATATTCATACACTAGTGGTGCAATTGTACCTAGTATATTTTAATCACTTAGTTGTATAATTTGTTTAGATTTTCTTTATAGAATAGTTGTCTTCATAGAATGCATTGTAACACTAACAGAAAATATGTACTATGTCATACCTGTAAGAAAACTGTCTGTAAATTCTTATTTTTCTAATAAAGGGTTGACAGCTAAAGATCCTTGTGTTCATTACAAGAAGCTAATCACATCACATGTGTGTCACCTCCCTTAAGTATGGACGCCTTGTACTGTGAACAATACAGTGACAAGAACTGCTTCATTTTATATGCTTCATACCAAACAATTATACTATAAGGAACATGATAGGAGCATTAATTAAATTAAACAGTCTACACATATTTTACCTGAACGTTCTACATTGAACATGACAGGAGTAAGTCCTAATGTTACAGAGTGCATACTGTCCATTGTACTTAACCTGTGACTACATGTAGATCCAGCGTATAATAAGAAATGCTTCATGTTCTAACATGTGTGTGTAAGGGTGGTGACACATCCCTTAGTCATACTGATGATGGTTAAAACTAGGACAAAATAATAGTAGTTGTGGACGTGAGTTGTTATCTGACAATTGGTATGAATGAAACATGTTTTTATATTTTATTTTTACTGTACAATACCAGTGCATCTAGTCGTAGGATACGGGAATTCCAACTTTATCTACCGTGTTAGAATAAATGGGTTGTGAAAACCATTTACGTGTACAGTTTGTGAAAAAAGGCTTTAGTCAGAATTGCCATCTAAAAACACACATGGAGATGTGTCATAAAGAGGAAAAAGCTGTTAAATGATGAGTGTTTGCTTTTCTTGAAATAAGTCATTATGTTGACACTTAATGTCAATTATTCAGTTTAGTCCAGCTAGATACATTAAACATGATGGACTATACATCAATTGTTTTAATCAATTTTCAACTTGCATAATGACCCATCGATATTGATATATGAGAAGCAGTGTTTTCCCACATTCTTCAGCAATTAAAATGTCACATTCATTAATATCCACAGACTAGTGGTGCAATTGTAACTTGTCTCTGTGTTGACATGTGTTGTTTGGACTAACATATCATCATAGTGTGTTTAGATTCTCTGTATTATGTTGTCTGAAAATATTTACTCTGTAAAAAATACTGTCCGTAATTTCTTCTTTTTCAAATAAAGGGTTGACAGCTACACATCCTTTGTGTGTTCATTACAGAAAACTCATCACAGCACATGTGCTTCACCTTCAACTTGTAGGCCTACTGTGAATAATACAGTTAGTCATAAGCTAATTTACATCTGTAGTTCCTGAGCAGGCTCTTAAAATGCTTCATTTTACATCCTGCACACCAAACAATTACTATAAGGAACATGATAGGAGTATTCATTTTACACACAACACACCTTTTACTTGAACTATTGCTACATTGAATGTGTCCTAATGTTACTGTGTGCATCCATTTTACTAAGCCTGTAACTCTAATGGAAAATAATAAATGCTTATAGAAAATAACACCAGCACTCACGTAGTATCCTGGAAGGACTAAAGCTTTATTTAGTTTCCCCCCAGCAGCAAACAACAGTAAGGACATTTCTGCCCGAGGTGGGTCCGCAAAGAGGTGGTCCGCCAGTTGAGTACCCCTGATCTACAAGCTCACAACGTGTCGCACTGCGGTGCGTTGTGAGCTTGTAGATCAGCTATTTTGACTTTTTTAGGGTTGATGTGTTCACTTTCTCTGCTCTCCTAATGAACACGTTGTTGACTAGACTTCATGTCACTGACTCTCATCATGGACTTTGTAAATCACTCTGGATTCACTAAATGAACCAAAATCTGTTTATTCGTTGATTCATTAGATCATCGTTTCCTCACTCATCTCATTATTTTGCTTCCATTGAATATTCATTTGATGTTATTGTATGAAAGTCAGAATTGTTCAATAAATTGATTCTTAACAGTCTGTCGTTGCTCCTGTGTATTGATATTCATAGTGTTGTCATGACAACATGGACACAGCCCATTGGTCGTGTATTAACTATGTTGGGTCCATCGCGACACAGGTTATAATTTCATGAAAAGTAACTGTTTTGGACAAACGCGGATATAAGTCTCTATAGTACAGTACAACCAGTCTCTCTAGGCACAGATGCCAGTCTCTATAGGTAGATAGATACTAGGATATACAAGTTTCAGATAACATCAAAAAGTGTAACTTTCCTTCAAAAGTGTCATAAAGGGGATAACTGCTGGCCTAGCGGTTAAGTCATGCACCACACATATTGCTCTAATGCTGGGGTTCAAGTGGGTCAACGAAGTACACACTCACAACACCAGAGGGAGCTCTAATGCTGGGGTTCAAGTGGGTCAACCAAGTACACACTCACAACACCAGAGGGAGCTCTAATGCTGGGGTTCAAGTGGGTCAACAAAGTACACACTCACAACACCAGAGGGAGCTCTAATGCTGGGGTTCAAGTGGGTCAACGAAGTACACACTCACAACACCAGAGGGAGTTCAACAGACCACGTGCAACCCAGATTCGGCTCAAACAAGGGATTAAATTCATTAATACATTAAATTCCGTCCTATGCCAGTTTTCTGAAATAAATATTTTCAAAAATTTTCAAAAAATAGCAGACCTACAAGCTCGTAGCGCGCTATGAGCTTGTATATCTGCTATTTTTCAATATCTAAATTATAACATAATGTTTAAAACACCAAAAGGGGTTCCCGACCAAAAGACATGTGAATCCCTTGACTCCTTCAAAACCGCTCTCAAAGAGCACTCTGCCCACCCCTTTCTCCCCATATACTGTATACATATTGTTTCCTTTGCTAATTTCTTTATATGATTTCCAGTTTTTTCTTTTCTTTTCTTTTTACATAGAAGTGTATATTTGTAAGTCTCAAAATATTCTGATGCATTGAACATGGAAGGCCCTGTTGTAAATAAGTGTAATGCTTTATCATGGATTGTCCACAAAGTTTGTTTTTGTATTGACTGAGCTTTCGTTTGAAATGTACCCATTCGGCATACTGTGAAATAAAAACGTCAATCAATGTTTTGCACAGAAACAACATATTGTAATGTCATCAAGAGAGGTACCGAGCGGGCTAGTGTGAGGCATTGCAGAACCAGCAGGCTGAATCCAGGGTTACACAAAATAGCAGTAATATATCTACAAGCTCACAACGTGTCGCACTGCGGTGCGTTGTGAGCTTGTAGATCAGCTATTTTGACCATGCAACCCAGTGTAAAATCAGCCATTACGACGGCATCAAGGCCCACCAAAATACCTGTAGATTTAGTCGACCAGCATCTTATATTTAGTCGACTAAAACTAGACTAACACTAAAACATTTCAGATGACTAAACTATGACTATTTCATAACCTCATTATGAAATGAGGTTTGACTTTCCCCACAGATAATGAACTCAGACAGGTATATATATATATATATATATATATATATATATATATATATATGCCAACATGAGGCAGTTTGCAAAGACAACATAAAATATCCCAAAGAGAGAATAATAATGTCCAAACAGTGACTTACTTGTTGCCGTTCAGTCCTTGAGGTCCAGCTTCGTCCAGCCCTCAGCTCTAGGTCCTTCCTTGTACTGTCTGGACCTGAATGGAAACAAGACCACAATAACTTTTTTTCCCCGGTGATCCCTTTGAACATGTTTGTTTGACTGTACCTGGCCTGTACTACATGTTTACATGTCTGCCAATACAGTATTCAATCAATCAATTTGAGCCCGAGGCTCGGCCCGACCCTAACAATTACCCTAATGTCAGGCCCGAAAACCCGAAAAAGCCAGAGAGAAAATAGGAAAAAGAATGAAACATGTGAAACATGTCTTTCAAATTGACCATTCACTCTTGATGGATAATTGAGTAAGTTGTGTGTAGATGTGTGTCTTTACATGTACGGTAAGCATGATGCTACTGTACAATACCAGTTCATTAGTATTTCTAGTATACCTTGTTAGAAGACATTGGTTGTGAATAAATGGTAAATGGTGCATTTATATAGCGCCTTCATCCAAGGCGCTTTACAGAGATTGTGCATTACATTCACCCATTCACACACCAAAATAATACATGAGTAAGCCTCACCCGTACACCTGAAGGCTCTGTGTGTTGTTATCACAAGCCAGACAGACACAGAGTGGGTTGTTGTAGGGCCAGGCAATTAAGTGAAGTAATTCCGTTACCCCTTTTTATTTGTATTTATTTATTTAATTAATAAGGGCTCTTAAAATGCTTCATTTTACATCCTGTGTAACAAACAATTACTATAAGGAACATGATAGGAGTATTATTTAAATTAAACAGCCTACACATATTTTACTTGAACTTTCTACATTGAACATGTGCATTATTATTTCTAGTCGTAGGATACGGGAATTCCACCTTTATCTACCGTGTTAGAAGAAATGGGTTGTGAATGTTGTGGAATGTTTAGGAGCATGTCTGTTCCGTTGTTAATGTACAGGTAAGTTAGGGACAGGTATTGCTGAATGGATCGACCAACCAATTTGCATGTGATCCTTTTAGTGTGGTAAGTAGAGTGCATATAGCCTACTCCTACAGTATTGTGTGAACGGAGTGGAACATGTATATAGGATTGGGAAAATTTGCATTTAAATCATTTAGACTGGAAAATACTTGGCATCCCTGTGACAACATCTGATATGTGACAAAGGCAACTTGAGCTATTTGTCACATTCCTAATCCTAAATTAACCGCACCCACTGGACACAGCAATAGTCATTGTATGAAGTCATTCTCTCATGGTCAAATAGACATTTCACAAATGTATGTTTAAAGGTCCAATTCAGCCCGTTTGCAACCATATCTTTCCTGGTGGGTTCATGTGGGAAATTTGTGTTTTTAGATATTTTTAGTATTTCAAAGTGTCTGTGATGTCATGGACACTGGTGGATTACTACAATGACAATAATGCTTTGCTGCACTTGTGGAGAGGGAGAGGGCTGTCTTTTACATATATGATAAAAAAATGTGTATCGATAGACAAATCTACTATGTGATGTACAATAGAAACACTGAGATTTTTGGATATACCAAATTGGATATGCCAAGATTGTCCTCAAATAAACAAAGACAAAACTAAAGTACTTGTTTTGAAGTCAATGACAATGTATTAAAAGTTAGGCGCTTAGCTTCAAACCTTGTTGTAGTCATGGCCTAGAAAAATGTCCAATAGTAGTCTTGACTACTGTACCAGTGTTTTACAGATGTCCCTAAACATATACCAGGTGATTGCAGCTCATTCAGAACGCTGCTACTCAAGTCTTTAGGTGCCACCCGTTCATACCTCTAAGGTCACCTGGTAAAGGTTTGCTTTATGATCCTATAATTAAAACATAGTATTCAGATGAATGTGTAACATATCTGAAACAAACTCCCTGAAAACTGCAGCTCTGCAACAACTCTGTTATTTTTATCACAGCTAAAAACATGCATGCCTGTTTGCGGCTGCCTTTCATTGAGATTTTGTCATTATTATTCTACACTGACATTTAATTCATTAATTCATTAAATTTGTTCCATTTTGCTCTGTGTCCTGAATATGTTTTCAATTAAGGCAACACGGTTCAAATACGGGGTAGGATAGGAAAGTTACTAATGGAGCTTTTACTTTATTTGTATTTGTTTTACTGAATCTGATATAATGTTTCGTTTGCTTAATGTGTGATATAAAACTCATTGAATTGCCTTGTTGTTGGGAGCAGTGATTGGCCAGTTTTGTGTCCCGCCCCTCACTCTGATTGGACCCTCTGTTAGTATTTAACAAGAGTTTATTCTGCCTGGAGCCACTTTAATCTCTGCTAGTTGTTAAGAGCTGAACTTCTTCTTTCTACACTAGCTGAAGCATTTCGTGTTGGTTCTACTTTAAACTTTAGTATTTTAGATTTTCACTCTATAAAAATAGTTCTAGTATCAGTTTGTTTGGGCAGGTTTTGAGTTATGGCTTTACTACAGACATTGAAGTCCTTGGTCAACCAGAGACTATCTGCTGCTGCTGAAGAGATATTTGGGATCGTTGGAAGAATTCTAACAGAGTATGAGGATGAAGCTTTCTACATCAAGCAAGAAACTGACCGGCAACGCAGACTACTGGATATGGTTTTACAACCAATCGTCAAACTACACAGAGCAGGTTGGTAAAACCTTCACTACTATTACTATTTTCACCATTATTTCTTAAATGGCAATGGTGACTATTTAGAATGGAAGAGGAACTGGTGAAAATGTTGCATTGAATAATAGTCAATAGTATTATAGTTGTATTTTCCCCCAATCATGTTAGTGTGACTGTTAAACTAGCATTAACAACAGAATCAAGTAGTAAGGAATAATGTATTTAAATGTTGACCATGAATAATCATAGACTGTTTAAAGTAAGCTAACTCATTAAACGTGTTGCACTCTAAAACAACAGAGGATACATCTGGTAGCAATAGGGTTGTTTAGAAAATGATAATTTACATTTGAGAAACAAGGAGATGCTTGTTTTAGAAATGAAGCATTGTTGAAGTAAGAAAATAATTTGCATGACACTTCACACTGAAATCAAAACAACATTAGGGCAGGTATGGAACTAACAGCAATAGTTCATGTTCAAACATGTAATGATGTGTTTCTCCTCTGTATCTTCTGTCTAGACTCCATACACCCCCTTGTGTGTAAAGAGGAGGTATTCCCTGAGCAGCAGCAGGAGAGAACCTCCAGTCTGGTCCAGGAGGAACCAGCGTCTCCACAGATTAAAGGAGAACAGGAGGAGATAACCTCCAGTCTTATCAAAGACGAACCAGCGTCTCCACAGATTAAAGCAGAACAGGAGGAGAGAACCTCCAGTCTTATCAAAGATGGTCCAGAGTCTCTACAGATTAAAGGAGAACAAGAGGAGAGAACCTCCAGTCTGATCAAAGAGGAACCAGAGTATCCACAGATTGAAGGGGAACACGATGAGCTACTTCAAAGATCAGAGGAGGATGGTGGATCAACAGAGACATTGCTATTAGTGAAACATGAAGATGATGAAAACATGCTAACAGAACCTGTAGCCAGCACCTCATCTAAAAGCATGGAAACACAATCTAGTTTGTCTTTGAGCAACAAGCTGCTCCATGACATCAACTCACCCAAACAAAGTCACTCCATGAGTAGTCAAATAGGTAAGAAATGTTTTAGTTGTGCAGATTGTGGTAAAATGTTTAATCGCAAGGAACATCTGAAGAAGCACACAGTGATTCATTCAGGGGAAAAGCCATTTGCTTGCACAGTGTGTGGCACAGGCTTTAGTCAAAAGAGTAATCTAAAAGTACACATGATGACTCATACAGGGGAAAGGCCCTTTACATGTACAGTTTGTGGCAAGGGCTGTAGTCAAACGAGTGATCTAAAAAGACACATGTTGACTCATACAGGAGAAAAGCCCTTTACGTGTACAGTTTGTGGCAAGGGCTGTATTCGTAATGGGGATTTAAAAATACACATGAGGACTCATACAGGAGAAAAGCCCTTTGTGTGTACAGTTTGTGGCAAGGGCTGTATTCATAATGGGGCATTAAAAGTACACATGATGACTCATACAGGGGAAAAACCCTTTATGTGTACAGTTTGTGGAAAGGGCTGTAGTCGAAAGGTTGATCTAAAATCACACATGATGACTCACACAGGGGAAAAGCCCTTTACGTGTACAGTTTGTGGCAAGGGCTGTATTCATAATGGGGGATTAAAAGTACACATGATGACTCACACAGGGGAAAGACCCTTTACGTGTACAGTTTGTGGCAAGGGCTGCCGTCACACTGGGGAGTTAAAAGTACACATGAGGACTCATACGGGGGGAAAACCCTTTGAGTGTAAAATTTGCAAAAAGGGCTTTACTCAGACTGGTAATCTAGAAACACACATGAAGACACACAAAGAGGAAAAAGCTGTACATGATGAGTGCTAATGAGAGGGGCTCTATCCCCTCCTTTTGGCTTGTGATTGGCTGATCACCCCATAGTGATGATTGGCTGAGAAATGTATATATTGAAAATAAAAGTGAGGGCAGGAATTTGAAGACGCCAAAAAATATTGTGTTTATTCTATTGCTTGGGATTAAAATGTCATTCATTCATATTCATACACTAGTGGTGCAATTGTACCTAGTATATTTTAATCACTTAGTTGTATAATTTGTTTAGATTTTCTTTATAGAATAGTTGTCTTCATAGAATGCATTGTAACACTAACAGAAAATATGTACTATGTCATACCTGTAAGAAAACTGTCTGTAAATTCTTATTTTTCTAATAAAGGGTTGACAGCTAAAGATCCTTGTGTTCATTACAAGAAGCTAATCACATCACATGTGTGTCACCTCCCTTAAGTATGGACGCCTTGTACTGTGAACAATACAGTGACAAGAACTGCTTCATTTTATATCCTTCATACCAAACAATTATACTATAAGGAACATGATAGGAGCATTAATTAAATTAAACAGTCTACACATATTTTACCTGAACGTTCTACATTGAACATGACAGGAGTAAGTCCTAATGTTACAGAGTGCATACTGTCCATTGTACTTAACCTGTGACTACATGTAGATCCAGCGTATAATAAGAAATGCTTCATGTTCTAACATGTGTGTGTAAGGGTGGTGACACATCCCTTAGTCATACTGATGATGGTTAAAACTAGGACAAAATAATAGTAGTTGTGGACGTGAGTTGTTATCTGACAATTGGTATGAATGAAACATGTTTTTATATTTTATTTTTACTGTACAATACCAGTGCATCTAGTCGTAGGATACGGGAATTCCAACTTTATCTACCGTGTTAGAATAAATGGGTTGTGAAAACCATTTACGTGTACAGTTTGTGAAAAAAGGCTTTAGTCAGAATTGCCATCTAAAAACACACATGGAGATGTGTCATAAAGAGGAAAAAGCTGTTAAATGATGAGTGTTTGCTTTTCTTGAAATAAGTCATTATGTTGACACTTAATGTCAATTATTCAGTTTAGTCCAGCTAGATACATTAAACATGATGGACTATACATCAATTGTTTTAATCAATTTTCAACTTGTATAATGACCCGTCGATATTGATATATGAGAAGCAGTGGTTTCCCACATTCTTCAGCAATTAAAATGTCACATTCATTAATATCCACAGACTATAGTGGTGCAATTGTAACTCTCTGTGTTGACATGTGTTGTTTGGACTAACATATCATCATATTGTGTTTAGATTCTCTGTATTATGTTGTCTGAAAATATTTACTCTGTAAAAAAGACTGTCCGTAATTTCTTCTTTTTCAAATAAAGGGTTGACAGCTACACATCCTTTGTGTGTTCATTACAGAAAACTCACCTTCAACTTGTAGGCCTACTGTGAACAATACAGTTAGTCATAAGATAATTTACATCTGTAGTTCCTGAGCAGGCTCTTAAAATGCTTCATTTTACATCCTGCACACCAAACAATTACTATAAGGAACATGATAGGAGTATTCATTTTACACACCACACACCTTTTACTTGAACTATTGCTACATTGAATGTGTCCTAATGTTACTGTGTGCATCCATTTTACTAAGCCTGTAACTCTAATGGAAAACAAGAAATGCTTATAGAAAATAATACCAGCACTCACATAGTATCCTGGAAGGATTAAAGCTTTATTTAGTTTCCCCCCAGCAGCAAACAACAGTAAGGACGTTTCTGCCCGAGAGCCTTCTTCAGCGTAAATCTAGAGAACACCGTGTACACTTATAAATAGGCCCTTTTGCTGTTACATGTTTTTTTATACTACAAGACGCATGGTATTTATTCCAAAAAAATATATATAATCACACAAAAATCCTCCTAGAAACCGGCACAGGTTGTTTTGTCTTTAGATCCAGATGGCTCCCATATACTTAATATATTGACACAGTTATTTTTGTGTGATTATATATATATTTTTGGTTTACTGTTTCTTGTTGAATAAATACCATGCTTCTTGTAGTAGAAAAAAACATGTAACAGCAAAATTATGATGTCTTGTATGAGGTGCTGTTGTTTGCTGCTGGGGGAAAACAAAATATAGCTTTAATGCTTCCAGGATACAACTTGAGTGCTGGTATTATTTTCTTTAAGACTGTATCTTCCACACGTGACATTATGACGTGGAAATACTCAACCGAGTGCTTGCTTTAGCTTTCTTCTTCAAATAAGAAATGCTTCACTCAGTTCTGTGTATGGATGAACTGTGACAGAATAATAGTAGTTGTGGACATGAAGTGAGTTGATATGTTATCTGACAATTGGTATGAATTAAACGTGTGAAACATGTATTTCAGATTGACCAGTTAGCCTACTCTTGATGGACAATTTAGTCTGCTACTGTACAATGCATGGCACAGGCTTAATTTAGTAGAGTGGGTTGTTGTAGGGCCAGGCAATTCAGTTAAGTAATTTCGTTACCCCCCCCCCCCCCCCCCCCCCCATACTCTACTGACTTTTTGGGTCGAGGTCCATACAAATACTTTGAAATACAAGCCCTTAAACAGCACCACGTTTACATTACAACATAAATTATACACAATCAACAGTCAACTAATTAAACATTTGGCCCAGACCACCGGGCCTATGCCTGGTACGTCCTGTGGCCAGTCCACCCCTGCT
Organism: Protomyctophum parallelum; assembly: GCF_964188405.1. Taxonomy (NCBI): domain Eukaryota; kingdom Metazoa; phylum Chordata; class Actinopteri; order Myctophiformes; family Myctophidae; genus Protomyctophum; species Protomyctophum parallelum. The sequence continues at coordinate 1,588,284 of NC_139719.1, forward strand.
CATACCACCAGAATTTAGAACAAACACGAGGCAATTCTCATTCCAATGCTCTGAACACAAGAATGTGGAATGCCCTCACGCCATCCATTAAATATGCAACACTGTTTTCTTTCTAAATTGGCCAAACAAACAAACAAACAAAAATCCATCAGGAGACTAAAAGGTGAGGTAAATGTAAATTTCTCTCTTTTAAAGTTTTTTATTTGTTGATGACATTTATTATTCTATATATTTTTATTACATGAAACATCATATTGACCAATAACTCTTGATATGATGGACTATTGAGTCAGTTGTGTGTAGATATGGTGTGGCTGTACCTGTACAATAAGCATGGTGCTACTTCAGTTAAGTAATTTCGTTCCCATTGTTAATGGACAGGTGATAATGGGTTAGGGTGTGTAACCCTATTGCTGAATGGATCGACCAACCAATTTGCATGTGATCCTTTTAGTATGATAAGTAGAGTGCATATAGCCTACTCCTACAGTATAGTGTGAATGGATGGAGTGGAACATGTATATAGGATTGGGAAGCATTTGCATTCAAATGATTTAGACTGTAAAATACTTTGCCTAGGCCTGCGACAACTTCTGAAAGGTGACAACAACAACTTGAGCTACTGGTCATCCCTACATTTGGACTTTACAAGGTTAAGCATCCTTAAGATCACGGTATCAATTGCACACAGCGATATATGCAGTCATTGTATGAAGTCATTCTCTCATGGTCAAATAGACATATCACACATGCGTGTTTAAACTCGTGACAGGGTTGAATAGATTTTCTGCCCACACCTATTTTCCTCTCTAGTACTGCCATGTAGAGAAAGACATTTAACTAGGACATGTTAAACTACATGTAGCCTACAGACCATGTTAAAACTACATGTGCAGGACATCAGCAGCCACTTTCTTCCTGTTTTTGATGACAGATGGAACTGGAACATTTACAATATGTTCTCAGCTTCTAGATCGGCTATTTTCCTAATCTACAACACATTATAAAATAGGCCTTGAGAGGATCAACCGTCGGCATACGAAATAATAAAAGAATAAGCCCCACCCGTACGCTCACAGCATGTCACATTGTAAAAACATGCATGCATTTTTGCTTCCTTCTTTCATTACATTGAGTGATGATTTAAATTGTTAATTAATGAAACAAGGTTCAAATTCAGAGTAGAATAGGAAAGTTACATAATGTAGCTTTAACTTCATTATGTTTTACTACATCTGATCGTCATTTTATAATGTTTCATTTGCTTAATGTTTGATTACCAACTAATTGAATTGCCTTGCTGTTGGGAGCAGTGATTGGCCGTGTTTTGTTCTATTGGGATTGGGAATCATTTGCATTCAAATTATTTAGAACAAATTCATGTTTAAAATTGTGACATGGTTGAATAGATTTTCTGTCCACGCCTAATTTCCTCCTAGTACTGCCATATACAGAAAGATATTTCACCAGGGCATGTTAAACTACATGTAGAGACAATGTTAAAACTACATGTACATAACATGTTAAAAGTAACTACATGTACAATATGTATGTTGAAACTACTATGACCCTAGAATAAAAACGTAGAATTGAGTTCCGAAACAAACTCCCTGAAAAGTGCAGCTCTGCAACAACTGTTATTTACAGATATTTATACAGTTAAAACATGCATTTTTGCTTCTTCCTTTAATTGATATTTTATTATTTAAATTTTCAATTAAGGCAACAAGGTTCAAATTCAGGGTAGAATAGGACAGTAACATAATGCAGCTTTAACTTTATTATGTTTTACTGAATCTGATCGTCATTGTATAATGTTTGATATAAAACATTGAGTCGCCTTGTTGTTGGGAGCAGTGATTGGCCAGTTTTGTTGTATTGTTGGTGTGTCCCCCCCCCCCCCCCCCCCCTCAATCTGATTGGAGCATCAGGGCCCTCTGTTAGCATTTAACAAGAGTTTGTTCTGCTTGGAGTCACTTTAACTCTGCTAGTTGTTAAGAGCTGAACTTCTCCTTTCTGCACCAACTGAAGCATTTATTTGGGCAAGTTTTGAGTTATGGCTTTACTACAAACATTGAAGTCCTTGGTCAACCAGAGACTATCTGCTGCTGCTGAAGAGATATTTGGGGTCGTTGGTAGAATTCTAACAGAGTACGAGGATGAAGCTTTCCACATCAAGCAAGAAACTGACCGCCAACGCAGACTACTGGATATGGTTTTACAACCAATCGTCAAACTACACAGAGCAGGTTGGTAAAACCTTTACTACGTTGACCTTTACTACATTAACTGTTAAAGGCTTGAACATGTTTGAACACAGTTGGAACTCAGTCCATTCATGTTAGGGTTAAACTGATAGCAATAGGTTGTAGCTAATGAAAAAATATATTTGAGGAACAGGGAGAGGCTTGTTTTAGAAGTGAAGCATTGTTGAGGTAAGAAACAATCATTTGGGTGACACTGGAATCAAAACAAACATTAGGACAGATATGGAAATAACAGCAGAAGTTTCATGTTCAAACATGTAATAATATTTTTCTCTTCTCTATCTTCTGTCTAGACTCCATACACCTCCTTGTGTGTAAAGAGGAGGTATTCACTGAGCAGCAGGAGAGAACCTCCAGTCTGGTCCAGGAGGATCCAGAGCCTCCAAAGATTAAAGACGAACAGGAGGAGCAAACCTCCAGTCTGATCAAAGAGGATCCAGAGTCTCTACAGATTAAAGATGAACAGCAGGATATAACCTCCAGTCTGATCAAAGAGGAACCAGAGTATCCACAGATTAAAGGGGAACACGATGAGCTACTTCAAAGATCAGAGGAGGATGGTGGATCAACAGAGACATTACTATTAGTGAAACATGAAGAGGATGAAAACATGCTAACAGAACCTGTAGCCAGCACCTCATCTAAAAGCATTGGAAAACAATCTGATGTAGAGGACTGTGGACCATCACAACCAACTAGTGATGATCAGCTACTCTCTTCACACTGTTCTGAATCTGACATCACTGAAGACAGTGATGAGTGGGATGAGACCATCGATGGCCAGTCAAGTTTAAACACAGTGAAATCACACAATGCGCAACACATGGGAGGAAAAAGTTTGTCTTTGAGCAACAAGCTGCTCCAAGACCTCAAATCACCAAAAGAAAGTCACTCCACGAGGAGTCACACAGGTAAGAAATGTTTTAGTTGTGCAGATTGTGGCAAAATGTTTAGCCTAAAGGGAAATCTGAAGAAGCATGCAATGATTCATTCAGGGGAAAAACCCTTTACATGTACAGTTTGTGGCAAGGGCTGTATTCATAACAGCGCATTAAAATTACACATGATGACCCATACAGGGGAAAAACCCTTTACGTGTACAATTTGTGGCAAAGAATGTAGTCAAATGAGTAATCTAAAAGTACACATGATGACTCACACAGGGGAAAAGCCCTTTACGTGTACAGTTTGTGGCAAGGGCTGTATTCATAATGGGGCATTAAAAGTACACATGATGACTCATGCAGGGGAAAAACCCTTTACGTGTACAATTTGTGGCAAAGAATGTAGTCAAATGAGTAATCTAAAAGTACACATGATGACTCACACAGGGGAAAAGCCCTTTACGTGTACAGTTTGTGGCAAGGGCTGTATTCATAATGGGGATTTAAATGTACACATGAGGACTCATACAGGGGAAAAACCCTTTGAGTGTAAAATTTGCAAAAAGGGCTTTATTCATACTGGTAATCTAAAAACACACATGATGACTCATACAGGAGAAAAGCCCTTTGCGTGTACAGTTTGTGGCAAGGGCTGTATTAATAATGGGGGATTAAAAGTACACATGATGACTCACACAGGGGAAAGACCCTTTACGTGTACAGTTTGTGGCAAGGGCTGCCGTCACACTGGGGAGTTAAAAGTACACATGAGGACTCATACGGGGGAAAAACCCTTTGAGTGTAAAATTTGCAAAAAGGGCTTTACTCAGACTGGTAATCTAGAAACACACATGAAGACACACAGAGAGGAAAAAGCTGTAAATGATGAGTGCTAATGAGAGGGGGGCTCTATCCCCTCCTTTTGGCTTGTGATTGGCTGATCACCCCATAGTGATGATTGGCTGAGAAATGTATATATTGAAAATAAATACTGCTAATAATGCTTGGGATTAAAATGTCATATTCATTCATATTCATACACTAGTGGTGCAATTGTACCTAGTATATTTGAATCACTTAGTTGTATAATTTGTTTAGATTTTCTTTATAGAATAGTTGTCTTCATAGAATGCATTGTAACACTAACAGAAAATATGTACTATGTCATACCTGTAAGAAAACTGTCTGTAAATTCTTATTTTTCTAATAAAGGGTTGACAGCTAAAGATCCTTGTGTTCATTACAAGAAGCTAATCACATCACATGTGTGTCACCTCCCTTAAGTATGGACGCCTTGTACTGTGAACAATACAGTGACAAGAACTGCTTCATTTTATATCCTTCATACCAAACAATTATACTATAAGGAACATGATAGGAGTATTAATTAAATTAAAAATCTAAAATCACACATGAAGACTCACACAGGGGAAAGACCCTTTACGTGTACAGTTTGTGGCAAGGGCTTTATTCATAATGGGGGATTAAAAGTACACATGAGGACTCATACGGGGGAAAAACCCTTTGAGTGTAAAAATTTTACTCAGACTGGTAATCTAGAAACACACATGAAGACACACAAAGAGGAAAAAGCTGTAAATGATGAGTGCTAATGAGAGGGGCTCTATCCCCTCCTTTTGGCTTGTGATTGACTGATCACCCCATAGTGATGATTGGCTGAGAAATGTATATATTGAAAATAAAAGTGAGGGCAGGAATTTGAAGACACCAAAAAATATTGTGTTTATTTTATTGCTTGGGATTAAAATGTCATATTCATTAATATTCATACACTAGTGGTGCAATTGTACCTAGTATATTTTAATCACTTAGTTGTATAATTTGTTTAGATTTTCTTTATAGAATAGTTGTCTTCATAGAATGCATTGTAACACTAACAGAAAATATGTACTATGTCATACCTGTAAGAAAACTGTCTGTAAATTCTTATTTTTCTAATAAAGGGTTGACAGCTAAAGATCCTTGTGTTCATTACAAGAAGCTAATCACATCACATGTGTTTCACCTCCCTTAAGTATGGACGCCTTGTACTGTGAACAATACAGTGACAAGAACAGCTTCATTTTATATCCTTCAAACCAAACTATTACTATAAGGAACATGATAGGAGCATTAATTAAATTAAACAGTCTACACATATTTTACTTGAACTTTCTACATTGAACATGACAGGAGTAAGTCCTAATGTTACAGAGTGCATACTGTCCATTGTACTGTATCTACATGTAGATCTAGTGTATAATAAGAAATGCTTCATGTTCTAACAAGTGTGTGTAAGGGTGGTGACACATTTAGTCATAGTAGTTGTGGACGTGAGTTGATGTTATCTGACAATTGGTATGAATGAAACATGTTTTTATATTTTATTTTTTACTGTACAATACCAGTGCATCTAGTCATAGGATACGGGAATTCCACTTCTAAATCCTGACAGTGAGTTTTCTCAAACAATTTCATGTCAAGGACTCCCAAAAAATTGTATTGTATTTGGCCCGCCGATCCCCATCTGAAAATATGTTGTTTCAGGAACCCCTCTGAAGCAAGGATTTAAGTTTAAATGTTTGCTGTGAAAGAATATATTCAAACATTTGGGCCACATTTTCACAACTTTTCTAAAATAGCAGACGTACAAGCTCGTAGTGTGCCACTCAGTGGCGCACTATGAGCTTGTAGATCTGCTATTTTTCAAAAGCTAAATTATAACATGTTTAAAACACCAAAAGGGGTTCCCGCTAAATGAGAGAAAACTCAACGCTAGGCCTGAAGGATCTGTGTGTTGGTATCACAAGCCATACAGACAGACAGACAGACAGAGTGGTTTGTTGTAGGGCCAGGCAATTCAGTTAAGTAATTTCGTTCCCATTGTTAATGGACAGGTGATAATGGGTTAGGGTGTGTAACCCTATTGCTGAATGGATCGACACACCAATTTGCATGTGGTCCTTTTAGTGTGATAAGTAGAGTGCATATAGCCTACTCCTACAGTATAGTGTGAATGGATGGAGTGGAACATGTATATAGGATTGGGAAGCATTTGCATTAAAATGATTTAGACTGTAAAATACTTTGCCTAGGCCTGCGACAACTTCTGAAAGGTTACAACAACAACTTGAGCTACTGGTCATCCCTACATTTGGACTTTACAAGGTTAAGCATCCTTAAGATCACGGTATCAATTGCACACAGCGATATATGCAGTCATTGTATGAAGTAATTCTCTCATGGTCAAATAGACATCTCACACATGCATGTATAAACTTGTGACAGGGTTGAATAGATTTTCTGCCCAGACCTATTTTCCTCTCTAGTGCTGCCATGTAGAGAAAGATATTTAACTAGGACATGTTAAACTACATGTAGCCTACAGACCATGTTAAAACTACATGTGCAGGACATCGGCAGCCACTTTCTTCCTGTTTTTGATGACAGATGGAACTGGAACATTTACAATATGTTCTCAGCTTCTAGATCGGCTATTTTCCTAATCTACAACACGTTATAAAATAGGCCTTGAGAGGATCAACCGTCGGCATACGAAATAATAAAAGAATAAGCCCCACCCATACGCTCACAGCATGTCACATTGTAAAAACATGCATGCATTTTTGCTTCCTTCTTTCATTACATTGAGTGATGATTTAAATTGTTAATTAATGAAACAAGGTTCAAATTCAGAGTAGAATAGGAAAGTTACATAATGTAGCTTTAACTTCATTATGTTTTACTACATCTGATCGTCATTTTATAATGTTTCATTTGCTTAATGTTTGATTACCAACTAATTGAATTGCCTTGCTGTTGGGAGCAGTGATTGGCCGTGTTTTGTTCTATTGGGATTGGGAATCATTTGCATTCAAATTATTTAGAACAAATTCATGTTTAAAATTGTGACATGGTTGAATAGATTTTCTGTCCACGCCTAATTTCCTCCTAGTACTGCCATATACAGAAAGATATTTCACCAGGGCATGTTAAACTACATGTAGAGACAATGTTAAAACTACATGCAGATAACATGTTAAAACTACATGTACATAACATGTTAAAAGTAACTACATGTACAATATGTATGTTGAAACTACTATGACTCTAGAATAAAAACGTAGAATTGAGTTCCGAAACAAACTCCCTGAAAAGTGCAGCTCTGCAACAACTGTTATTTACAGATATTTATACAGTTAAAACATGCATTTTTGCTTCTTCCTTTCATTTATATTTTATTATTTAAATTTTCAATTAAGGCAACAAGGTTCAAATTCAGGGTAGAATAGGACAGTAACATAATGCAGCTTTAACTTTATTATGTTTTACTGAATCTGATCTTCATTGTATAATGTTTGATATAAAACATTGAGTCGCCTTGTTGTTGGGAGCAGTGATTGGCCAGTTTTGTTGTATTGTTGGTGTGTCCCCCCCCCCCTCAATCTGATTGGAGCATCAGGGCCCTCTGTTAGCATTTAACAAGAGTTTGTTCTGCTTGGAGTCACTTTAACTCTGCTAGTTGTTAAGAGCTGAACTTCTCCTTTCTGCACCAACTGAAGCATTTATTTGGGCAAGTTTTGAGTTATGGCTTTACTACAAACATTGAAGTCCTTGGTCAACCAGAGACTATCTGCTGCTGCTGAAGAGATATTTGGGGTCGTTGGTAGAATTCTAACAGAGTACGAGGATGAAGCTTTCCACATCAAGCAAGAAACTGACCGCCAACGCAGACTACTGGATATGGTTTTACAACCAATCGTCAAACTACACAGAGCAGGTTGGTAAAACCTTTACTACGTTAACCTTTACTACATTAACTGTTAAAGGCTTGAACATGTTTGAACACAGTTGGAACTCAGTCCATTCATGTTAGGGTTAAACTGATAGCAATAGGTTGTAGCTAATGAAAAAATATATTTGAGGAACAGGGAGAGGCTTGTTTTAGAAGTGAAGCATTGTTGAGGTAAGAAACAATCATTTGGGTGACACTGGAATCAAAACAAACATTAGGACAGATATGGAAATAACAGCAGAAGTTTCATGTTCAAACATGTAATAATATTTTTCTCTTCTCTATCTTCTGTCTAGACTCCATACACCTCCTTGTGTGTAAAGAGGAGGTATTCACTGAGCAGCAGGAGAGAACCTCCAGTCTGGTCCAGGAGGATCCAGAGCCTCCAAAGATTAAAGACGAACAGGAGGAGCAAACCTCCAGTCTGATCAAAGAGGATCCAGAGTCTCTACAGATTAAAGATGAACAGCAGGATATAACCTCCAGTCTGATCAAAGAGGAACCAGAGTATCCACAGATTAAAGGGGAACACGATGAGCTACTTCAAAGATCAGAGGAGGATGGTGGATCAACAGAGACATTACTATTAGTGAAACATGAAGAGGATGAAAACATGCTAACAGAACCTGTAGCCAGCACCTCATCTAAAAGCATTGGAAAACAATCTGATGTAGAGGACTGTGGACCATCACAACCAACTAGTGATGATCAGCTACTCTCTTCACACTGTTCTGAATCTGACATCACTGAAGACAGTGATGAGTGGGATGAGACCATCGATGGCCAGTCAAGTTTAAACACAGTGAAATCACACAATGCGCAACACATGGGAGGAAAAAGTTTGTCTTTGAGCAACAAGCTGCTCCAAGACCTCAAATCACCAAAAGAAAGTCACTCCATGAGGAGTCACACAGGTAAGAAATGTTTTAGTTGTGCAGATTGTGGCAAAATGTTTAGCCTAAAGGGAAATCTGAAGAAGCATGCAATGATTCATTCAGGGGAAAAACCCTTTACATGTACAGTTTGTGGCAAGGGCTGTATTCATAACAGCGCATTAAAATTACACATGATGACCCATACAGGGGAAAAACCCTTTACGTGTACAATTTGTGGCAAAGAATGTAGTCAAATGAGTAATCTAAAAGTACACATGATGACTCACACAGGGGAAAAGCCCTTTACGTGTACAGTTTGTGGCAAGGGCTGTATTCATAATGGGGATTTAAATGTACACATGAGGACTCATACAGGGGAAAAACCATTTGAGTGTAAAATTTGCAAAAAGGGCTTTATTCATACTGGTAATCTAAAAACACACATGATGACTCATACAGGAGAAAAGCCCTTTGTGTGTACAGTTTGTGGCAAGGGCTGTATTCATAATGGGGCATTAAAAGTACACATGATGACTCATGCAGGGGAAAAACCCTTTATGTGTACAATTTGTGGCAAAGAATGTAGTCAAATGAGTAATCTAAAAGTACACATGATGACTCACACAGGGGAAAAGCCCTTTACGTGTACAGTTTGTGGCAAGGGCTGTATTCATAATGGGGATTTAAATGTACACATGAGGACTCATACAGGGGAAAAACCCTTTGAGTGTAAAATTTGCAAAAAGGGCTTTATTCATACTGGTAATCTAAAAACACACATGATGACTCATACAGGAGAAAAGCCCTTTGCGTGTACAGTTTGTGGCAAGGGCTGTATTAATAATGGGGGATTAAAAGTACACATGATGACTCACACAGGGGAAAGACCCTTTACGTGTACAGTTTGTGGCAAGGGCTGCCGTCACACTGGGGAGTTAAAAGTACACATGAGGACTCATACGGGGGAAAAACCCTTTGAGTGTAAAATTTGCAAAAAGGGCTTTACTCAGACTGGTAATCTAGAAACACACATGAAGACACACAGAGAGGAAAAAGCTGTAAATGATGAGTGCTAATGAGAGGGGCTCTATCCCCTCCTTTTGGCTTGTGATTGGCTGATCACCCCATAGTGATGATTGGCTGAGAAATGTATATATTGAAAATAAATACTGCTAATAATGCTTGGGATTAAAATGTCATATTCATTCATATTCATACACTAGTGGTGCAATTGTACCTAGTATATTTGAATCACTTAGTTGTATAATTTGTTTAGATTTTCTTTATAGAATAGTTGTCTTCATAGAATGCATTGTAACACTAACAGAAAATATGTACTATGTCATACCTGTAAGAAAACTGTCTGTAAATTCTTATTTTTCTAATAAAGGGTTGACAGCTAAAGATCCTTGTGTTCATTACAAGAAGCTAATCACATCACATGTGTGTCACCTCCCTTAAGTATGGACGCCTTGTACTGTGAACAATGCAGTGACAAGAACTGCTTCATTTTATATCCTTCATACCAAACAATTATACTATAAGGAACATGATAGGAGTATTAATTAAATTAAACAGTCTACACATATTTTACCTGAAATTTCTACATTGAACATGACATGAGTGAGTCCTAATGTTACAGAGTGCATACTGTCCATTGTACTTAACCTGTGACTACATGTAGATCTAGCGTATAATAAGAAATGCTTCATGTTCTAACATGTGTGTGTAAGGGTGGTGACACATCCCTTAGTCATACTGATGATGGTTAAAACTATGACAAAATAATAGTAGTTGTGGACGTGAGTTGATATGTTATCTGACAATTGGTATGAATGAAACATGTTTTTATATTTTATTTTTACTGTACAATACCAGTGCATCTAGTCGTAGGGTACGGGGATTCCAACTTTATCTACCGTGTTAGAATAAATGGCTTGTGAAAACCATTTACGTGTACAGTTTGTGAAAAAGGCTTTAGTCAGAATTGCCATCTAAAAACACACATGGAGATGTGTCATAAAGAGGAAAAAGCTGTTAAATGATGAGTGTTTGCTTTTCTTGAAATAAGTCATTATGTTGACACTTAATGTCAATTATTCAGTTTAGTCCAGCTAGATACATTAAACATGATGGACTATAGGCTACATCAATTGTTTTAATCAATTTTCAACATGCATAATGACCCATCGATATTGATATATGAGAAGCAGTGTTTTCCCACATTCTTCAGCAATTAAAATGTCACATTCATTAATATCCACAGACTAGTGGTGCAATTGTAACTTGTCTCTGTGTTGACATGTGTTGTTTGGACTAACATATCATCATATTGTGTTTAGATTCTCTGTATTATGTTGCCTGAAAATATTTACTCTGTAAAAAAGACTGTCCGTAATTTCTTCTTTTTCAAATAAAGGGTTGACAGCTACACATCCTTTGTGTGTTCATTACAGAAAACTCATCACAACACATGTGCTTCACCTTCAACTTGTAGGCCTACTGTGAACAATACAGTTAGTCATAAGCTAATTTACATCTGTAGTTCCTGAGCAGGCTCTTAAAATGCTTCATTTTACATCATGCACACCAAACAATTACTATAAGGAACATGATAGGAGTATTCATTTTACACACAACACACCTTTTACTTGAACTATTGCTACATTGAATGTGTCCTAATGTTACTGTGTGCATCCATTTTACTAAGCCTGTAACTCTAATGGAAAATAAGAAATGCTTATAGAAAATAATACCAGCACTCACGTAGTATCCTGAAGGATTAAAGCTTTATTTAGTTTCCCCCCAGCAGCAAACAACAGTAAGGACGTTTCTGCCCGAGAGCCTTCTTCAGCGTAAATCTAGAGAACACTGTGTACACTTATAAATAGGCCCTTTTGCTGTTACATGTTTTTTTATACTACAAGAAGCATGGTATTTATTCCAAAAAAATATATAGAATCACACAAAAATCCTCCTAGAAACCGGCACAGGTTGTTTTGTCTTTAGTGTTTAGATCCAGATGGATCCCATATACTTAATATATTGACACAGTTATTTTTGTGTGATTATATATATTTTTTTGGTTTACTGTTTCTTGTTGAATAAATACCATGCTTCTTGTAGTAGAAAAAAAACATGTAACAGCAAAATTATGATGTCTTGTATGAGGTGCTGTTGTTTGCTGCTGGGGGAAAACAAAATATAGCTTTAATCCTTCCAGGACACAACGTGTGCTGGTATTATTTTCGTTAAGACTGTATCTTCCACCCGTGACATTATGACGTGGAAATATTCAACCGAGTGCTTGCTTTAGCTTTCTTCTTCAAATAAGAAATGCTTCACTCAGTTCTGTGTATGGATGAACTGTGACAGAATAATAGTAGTTGTGGACATGAAGTGAGTTGATATGTTATCTGACAATTGGTATGAATTAAACGTGTGAAACATGTATTTCAGATTGACCAGTTACTCTTGATGGACAATTGAGTCCGCTACTGTACAATGCATGGCACAGGCTTAATTTAGTAGAGTGGGTTGTTGTAGGGCCAGGCAATTCAGTTAAGTAATTTCGTTACCCCCCCCAAAAAAGGGGACAGTGCACTCAGTACCCTCAGGGCTGGACTGAGACAACAATTCGGCCCTTCCGACATTTTCGCTGAATTTGGCCCAGACTGGCCCACCACAACCAGCGCGCAAATACTCTTTTGGGTCGAGGTCCATACAAATACTTTGAAATACAAGTCCTTAAACAGCACCACGTTTACAGTACAACATAAATGATACACAATCAACAGTCAAAAATGAGTGAGACACATGTTGTCCAGCTTATCACAATCACCATGTATTGGTTTCCTCATTGTCTGACTGGCAGAAACATGCTGACTCACTGGAGTATATTGCCCCCTTTTGGCTTAGAGGAGCTATCGCTCTGTTTTGTTCTTGTCAGGGCAGAAACACAGTGACTATTTGTATTTGAGACTAACATTACATAGAACAATGACAAAATTAAATACACTTATGCATGAACCTTTATCGTTTTAACTATTTGACTGCATTATGAACTTGAGTAGAATATGAATTATAATTAAATAAACAACCAAAGAATTGGGGGTGGCTTTGGCTTATCCTACACTTACACACAAGTGTAAAAACAGTCATTACGACGGCATCAAGGCCCACCAAAATACATTTTAGTCGACTAAAACTAACACAAAAACATTCCAGGTGACTAAAACTAAATGAAAACTATTGAAGAGACTATTAAACACAAATCTAAATTTGCTGCCAAAAACAACATGTTTGATATTATGGTAACTCAAGCCATGTGTGCCTGAGTAGTTCCTCTTGACGCATTGAGGAGCTTGTAGATCGCCTAATTCCGTGCGAATATATTATAATAATAAATAATATTACGGAAGAAAGAGGCAAACATCGTAAAAATAGCCGATGCAAGCTCACTGTGAGGTGTTTGATAATATTGTTATTTTCACATAAATGCAATGCCTACAACAAGTTCTTGTCAGGGTGGGGGGTCCCCAGTTAAAATATGATTATTTTGGGGGGTGCCCAGTTAAAATATGATTATTTTGGGGGGTGCCCAGTTAAAATATGATTATTTTGCGGGGTCCCCAGTTAAAATATGATTATTTTGGGGGGTGCCCAGTTAAAATATGATTATTTTGGGGGGTCCCCAGTTAAAATATGATTATTTTGGGGGGTCCCCAGTTAAAAAATGATTATTTTGGGGGGTCCCCAGTTAAAAAATGATTATTTTGGGGGGTGCCCAGTTAAATTATTTTGGGGATCAGGATTTGTTAACTTTTAATCAAACTAAAGCATCCAAGTGTGAAGGCACACTAAGTGGGACAAGAGCCTATAATAGGTGGCTGTAAACAGGTTAAATCCATTCATTCATTCATGTTTTCATCGTTTCATTCATCATTCAGACTGGCTGACTGCTGCTTGTCAGAGAGATGCTGTGAAGCTCTGGCCTCAGCTGTAAGCTCTAATCTAGTGTTGGACGTGAGCCTCAACATGGTGAATGATTCAGTCCTGGAGAACTGCAAGTGGGTACAATTTACAATTTAGGCATTTAATCCAGAGCGATTTACAGTAAGCAAGAACAAAAACATGGTCATACATCAAATACGTGAAAATAGTCATCAAGACTCATACGCAAGCTAACCTAACAACAGTGGAATAGCAATATAATGAAAAATTTATATACACTATGACTATAGAGCGCTATGTCTACATAAAATGCTATTTAAGTTACATAAGTTGAGCCTTTGCACATGCCTGCAAGCTCGTCAAGGCTAGGGTAATAAGATGGAGTCTGAAGAGGTGGGTTTTCAGACTACGGCGGAAGATAGGGAGTGAATCTGCAGTTCTGATTGCAATGGGAAGTGCATTCCCATTGCAATCAAAAATGCGTCTCGCTTGACTGGCAAAATATTGCCACCTATTTCATGAGCTAAATAGTGGATGAAAACAGGGAAAATAATCAGTTTTCTTTTATCGAATTAATGGAAATTTGCTTCCTATTTTCGAAAAGGCTTGATGGAAACTCACCTATTGATGCTTGTTGTTCTACTTCCTACAGTGTGAAACATGGAGGAGAAGATAGGCTTAATTCTACACTTGTTAGAAAATGTGAGTATCTGTCTCTTGGGTCAATATCACACATTAAAGATAGAATGCCGTGATCCCCCACCCCCTAAATCTTCAGGTAATGTGATTATACTTGGAGAACGATTTTTTTTAAGTGTACAGAAAGTGTTAAAATTATGTTTTTATGTGGCCACACCGACCAGTTCATTAAGTATGCCTGGTGGGTGGTGATCCACCTGAACTGAAGCCGCACCCACAGCTGTGTGATAAATGGGGAGGGGTTACGGGAGGCAATGATATATTGTGATGCCACTATATCACTGTCATCTTGATTGGGCCTTTTGACTCAAAGGCTTTCAGCTTTCTATTCAGGAAGAAACCAAAAATACACAGGGAAGATGCATTTCAATATTCTGACCTGTCATAACAACATGCACCTATCAACTGCCAAGCTTGGCTAGCAGTTTACATCAACCTGTGCCCCCCCGGCGCCACGGGGGGGCACAGGGGGTAGTTGCACCCTTAAATCAACCTCTTTGCCTTTTGTGCCCCCTCAAAAAACTAAATTTCCCCCTCAGTCATTTCATCCTGGCGCTGGGCCTGCTCTCAAGCCCATACGCTTCATGGACTGTCCATGAGAATAGACATACAAATCACCAATGCACCGCTCATGGCGTGTCGACAGTTTACATATCTGTTCTTTTGGATTTGGACACATGACGATGGGTAGCCTACAACAGAGCATGTGAGCGGAGCGCGAGCGGAGCGAGGAGCGGGGCGGGTGGATTTTGAAGTGAGCGCGGAGTGAGCGTAAAAAAACAAAACAAAACACAACTTTCGACTCGCGCTGCTGCGAGTCGACTCGTGATAATTTATCGATAAATGAATGCCCTAGTGCGTATACATGTGTGTGTGCGCGCGCGTGTATGGGTGCGTGCATGCTTGTCAGTCAGTCAGTCAATGAATGATGCATTTAGGCTGATGTTTGATGTATTGTTTTCTCATCAGATTTCCATCGTCTCACACTGGACACAAACACAGCACACAGATCCCTCTCTCTGTCTGAGGACGACAGGAAGGTCACAAATGAGAAGAAGGATCAGCATCCTCCTGATCACCCCGACAGGTTTGATAACCTGACACAGGTTCTGTGTACACAGAGTCTGAGTGGATGCCATTCCTGGGAGGTAGAGTGGAGTGGAGCTGGGGTTCATACGGGAGTGACGTACAGAGAACAGAGACAAAGGAAAGGACGTGGTGGTGACCATGGGCTTGGATGGAATGAAACGTCCTGGAGACTGGACTGTTCAAGAAGCGCAAGTTACCATGTCACACACAACAGTAAGAGGACTGTCCTCCCTGTCAGAGCCTCTAGAGGCCCCAACAGAGTAGCAGTGTATGTGGACTGTCCCGCTGGGACTCTGTCCTTCTACGCAGTGTGCTCTGACTCTCTGACACACCTGTACACCTTTCAGACCACGTTCACTGAACCTCTGTATGCTGGGTTCACGTTCTGGTCCTGCTTCCCCTCCTCAGTATGTCTGTGTGAGCAGAGATAGAGTCTCTATGTGAAAGTGACATCAGGTCGACATGGTTACAAAATCGTGGGATAAAAAATATTATACCAGATAGTTGTCCAGGCTCCCTCTAGTATTGTGACTGTGGTGGGTGTTACTCACTTATATATACATTTATAAATATACCGTATCATAAATAACGTCCATCAACACTGATGGTGATGATGATGATGATGTAAATATCAGTGTCATACTTGTGTGTCTCTCATGTAGATACAAAATGTTGTGTATATTTGATTTTTCATAATAGATGAAAATATATTTGATCATGTAATTCTCATATCGTATCAATCTTATCTTGTATATAAACCTTTTTAACCACTTGAACAACATACTTTGTTAAGGGTTCTGTGATTGGTCCACCAAGAACCTCTTCTGTGAAAATATGCGAGCAGTGCTAATTTTGACAGCAAATTGTTGTCATATCTGAAATGTTTTAGTCTAGTCTTAGTTTCCGACTATAGATTTTAGTGGACTCTACAGTCTACAGTTGATTTTGTCAACAACAATGTTGTTTGAAGAGCTGTGAAGGCATTGGTCCTACTCAGCTGTGTGCCTAAAATAGCCGATCTCTACAAGCTCACGAGTCACAACATGTCTGTGTGATGTCATGTCTGTAGGGTTGATGTGTTCACTTTCTCTGCTCTCCTACTGAACACGTTGTTGACTAGACTTCATGTCACTGACTCTCATCATGGACTTTGTCAATCACTCTGGATTCACTAAATGAACCAAAATCAGTCTATTCGTTGATTCATTAGATCATCGTTTCCTCACTCATCTCATTATTTTGCTTCCATTGAATATTAATTTGATGTTATTGTATGAAAGTCAGAATTGTTCAATAAATTGATTCTTAACAGTCAGTCGTTGCGCCTGTGTATTGATATTCATAGTGTTGTCATGACAACATGGACACAGCCCATTGGTCGTGTATTAACTATGTTGGGTCCATCGCGACACAGGTTATAATTTCATGAAAAGTAACTGTTTTGGACAAACGCGGATATAAGTCTCTATAGTACAGTACAACCAGTCTCTCTAGGCACAGATGCCAGTCTCTATAGGTAGATAGATACTAGGATATACAAGTTTTAGATAACATCAAAAAGTGTAACTTTCCTTCAAAAGCGTCATAAAGGGGATAACTGCTGGCCTAGCGGTTAAGTCATACACCACACATATTGCTCTAATGCTGGGTTCAAGTGGGTCAACGAAGTACACACTCACAACACCAGAGGGAGCTCTAATGCTGGGGTTCAAGTGGGTCAACGAAGTACACACTCACAACACCAGAGGGAGTTCAACAGACCACGTGCAACCCAGATTCGGCTCAAACAAGGGATTAAATTCATTAATACATTAAAATCCGTCCTATGCCAGTTTTCTGAAATAAATATTTTCACATTTTTTCAAAAAATAGCAGACCTACAAGCTCGTAGCGCGCCACTCGGTGGTGCGCTATGAGCTTGTGTATCTGCTATTTTTCAATATCTAAATTATAACATAATGTTTAAAACACCAAAAGGGGTTCCCGACCAAAAGACATGTGAATCCCTTGACTCCTTCAAAACCGCTCTCAAAGAGCACTCTGCCCACCCCTTTCTCCCCATATACTGTATACATATTGTTTCCTTTGCTAATTTCTTTATATGATTTCCAGTTTTTTCTTTTCTTTTCTTTTTACATAGAAGTGTATATTTGTAAGTCTCAAAATATTCTGATGCATTGAACATGGAAGGCCCTGTTGTAAATAAGTGTAATGCTTTATCATGGATTGTCCACAAAGTTTGTTTTTGTATTGACTGAGCTTTCGTTTGAAATGTACCCATTCGGCATACTGTGAAATAAAAACGTCAATCAATGTTTTGCACAGAAACAACATATTGTAATGTCATCAAGAGAGGTACCGAGCGGGCTAGTGTGAGGCATTGCAGAACCAGCAGGCTGAATCCATGGGTTACACAAAATAGCAGTAATATATCTACAAGCTCACAACGTGTCGCACTGCGGTGCGTTGTGAGCTTGTAGATCAGCTATTTTGACCATGCAACCCAGTGTAAAATCAGCCATTACGACGGCATCAAGGCCCACCAAAATACCTGTAGATTTAGTCGACCAGCATCTTATATTTAGTCGACTAAAACTAGACTAACACTAAAACATTTCAGATGACTAAACTATGACTATTTCATAACCTCATTATGAAATGAGGTTTGACTTTCCCCACAGATAATTAACTCAGACAGGTATATATATATATATATATATATATATATATATATATATATATGTATATATATATATATATATATATATATATAGGCCAACATGAGGCAGTTTGCAAAGACAACATAAAATATCCCAAAGAGAGAATAATAATGTCCAAACAGTGAATTACTTGTTGCCGTTCAGTCCTTGAGGTCCAGCTTCGTCCAGCCCTCAGCTCTAGGTCCTTCCTTGTACTGTCTGGACCTGAATGGAAACAAGACCACAATAACTTTTTTTCCCCGGTGATCCCTTTGAACATGTTTGTTTGACTGTACCCTGGCCTGTACTACATGTTTACATGACTGCCAATACAGTATTCAATCAATCAATTTGAGCCCGAGGCTCGGCCCGACCCTAACAATTACCCTAATGTCAGGCCCGAAAACCCGAAAAAGCCAGAGAGAAAATAGGAAAAAGAAAAATGCCACTATATGGACCTACACATATTTCAGGATGTCCTCTATCAATTGAAATGATGAGTAAGCAGCTATGACAAAGGGCCATGAAAATATGACCTTTTCAAAAACAAAAAAAAAAGTGGCTCAATTTGCCCCAGGTAAGGGGTAAGTTGATCCAAAATTGAACCACATGATATTTTAATGTAAAGAGCTTAAACTTGAACAGATAATGTATTCACGTATTGAACATAATTTAATAACAGTTTTCCCTTTTGCAAATAGTCTTATTTATCTGTTTATTTATTATTTAAACAATATAAAGACAATTAAATAAAGTTTGTTATTCAGAACCTTATAATATTTGCAATTATTGTTAATACAATATAGCAAATTTGCAAACATTTGCAAACATCCAAATTAAAGGTCATTCAGTATAATTTGAGTAGCTAATACTTAATACAAAAATATGAATGGTGATTCACATTAAGAAAATTGGCTCAATTTACCCCAAGGAATTGGTTCAACTTGCCCCATGGCCACTTTTTGACAAAACATGGCTAGCTTAATGCTCCAGGCTAATGTTTAGCTAAATGATTCACATGGGTTTTATACATTGGTATATCACCAACATGCATGATATATAAGTTTAGACCTGGGTGCTTTTGCTTTAATATAAAAATGATTATTCCAGAAAAGTTATTTTTTTTACTTTGACCAGCAAAAAACACTTTTTTGTGTATAAATGTACTTTCCACTTTGTCCATGTGTCTCTCATCTTCACAGTCAGGTTGAAATGGTGGGTGTGTCCTGATTTTGAGGTCACATGACAACTCATGTGTGTAGTTTTAAAGATACAGGGGGTGGTTCAACTTACCCGACGGTTCATCTTCCCCCATCCTCCCCTATACTAGAAATACTAATGAACTGGTATTGTACAGTAGCATCATGCTTACCGTACATGTAAAGACACACATCTACACACAACTTACTCAATTATCCATCAAGAGTGAATGGTCAATTTGAAAGACATGTTTCACATGTTTCATTCATACCAATTGTCAGATAACATGTCCACAACTACTATTATTCTGTCATAGTTTTACTCTCAATATGACTAAGGGATGTATCACCCTCCTTATAGACAGTTAGAATTAGAATATGAAGCATTTCTTATTATACGGTAGATCTACATGTAGTTACAGTAATAGTTTGGCATGCAGGATGTAAAATGAAGCGTTTTTTGTCACTGTATTGTTCACAGTAGAAGATGTCCATATTTAAAGGAGGTGAAGCACATGTGTTGTGGTGAGCTTCCTGTAATGAACACACAAAGGATGTGTAGCTGTCAACCCTTTATTTGAAAAAGAAGAAATTACGGACCTTAGTAAGTTGAACATGTATATAGGATTGGGAAAATTTGCATTTAAATCATTTAGACTGGAAAATACTTGGCATCCCTGTGACAACATCTGATAGGTGACAAAAGCAACTTGAGCTATTTGTCACATTCCTAATCCTAAATTAACCGCACCCACTGCACACAGCAATAGTCATTGTATGAAGTCATTCTCTCATGGTCAAATAGACATTTCACAAATGCATGTTTAAAGGTCCAATTCAGCCCGTTTGCAACCATATCTTTCCTGGGGGGGTTATGTGGGAAATTTGTGTTTTTAGATATTTTTAGTATTTCAAAGTGTCTGTGATGTCATGGGCACTGTTGGATTACTACAATGACAATAATGCTTTGCTGCACTTGTGGAGAGGGAGAGGGGTGTCTTTTACATATATGATAAAAAAATGTGTATCGATAGACAAATCTACTATGCCATGTACAATAGAAACACTGAGATTTTTGGATATACCAAATTGGATATGCCAAGATTGTCCTCAAAAAACTAAAACTAAAGTACTTGTTTTGAAGTCAAGGACAATGTATTAAAAGTTAGGCGCTTAGCTTCAAACCTTGTTGTAGTCATGGCCTAGAAAAATGTCCAATAGTAGTCTTGACTACTGTACCAGTGTTTTACAGATGTCCCTAAACATATACCAGGTGATTGCAGCTCATTCAGAACGCTGCTACTCAAGTCTTTAGGTGCCACCCGTTCATACCTCTAAGGTCACCTGGTAAAGGTTTGCTTTATGATCCTAGAATTAAAACATAGTATTCAGATGAATGTGTAACATATCTGAAACAAACTCCCTGAAAACTGCAGCTCTGCAACAACTCTGTTATTTTTATCACAGCTAAAAACATGCATGCCTGTTTGCGGCTGCCTTTCATTGAGATTTTGTCATTATTATTCTACACTGACATTTAATTCATTAAAATTTGTTCCATTTTGCTCTGTGTCCTGAATATGTTTTCAATTAAGGCAACACGGTTCAAATACGGGGTAGGATAGGAAAGTTACTAATGGAGCTTTTACTTTATTTTTATTTGTTTTACTGAATCTGATATAATGTTTCGTTTGCTTAATGTGTGATATAAAACTCATTGAATTGCCTTGTTGTTGGGAGCAGTGATTGGCCAGTTATGTGTCCCGCCCCTCACTCTGATTGGACCCTCTGTTAGTATTTAACAAGAGTTTATTCTGCCTGGAGCCACTTTAATCTCTGCTAGTTGTTAAGAGCTGAACTTCTTCTTTCTACACTAGCTGAAGCATTTCGTGTTGGTTCTACTTTAAACTTTAGTACTTTAGATTTTACCTCTATAAAAATAGTTCTAGTATCAGTTTGTTTGGGCAGGTTTTGAGTTATGGCTTTACTACAGACATTGAAGTCCTTGATCAACCAGAGACTATCTGCTGCTGCTGAAGAGATATTTGGGATCGTTGGAAGAATTCTAACAGAGTATGAGGATGAAGCTTTCTACATCAAGCAAGAAACTGACCGGCAACGCAGACTACTGGATATGGTTTTACAACCAATCGTCAAACTACACAGAGCAGGTTGGTAAAACCTTCACTACTATTACTATTTTCACCGTTATTTCTTAAATGGCAATGGTGACTATTTAGAATGGAAGAGGAACTGGTGAAAATGTTGCATTGAATAATAGTCAATAGTATTATAGTTGTATTTTCCCCCAATCATGTTAGTGTGACTGTTAAACTAGCATTAACAACAGAATCAAGTAGTAAGGAATAATGTATTTAAATGTTGACCATGAATAATCATAGACTGTTTAAAGTAAGCTAACTCATTAAATGTGTTGCACTCTAAAACAACAGAGGATACATCTGGTAGCAATAGGGTTGTTTAGAAAATGATAATTTACATTTGAGAAACAAGGAGATGCTTGTTTTAGAAATGAAGCATTGTTGAAGTAAGAAAATAATTTGCATGACACTTCACACTGAGATCAAAACAGCATTAGGGCAGGTATGGAACTAACAGCAAGAGTTCATGTTCAAAAATGTAATGATGTGTTTCTCCTCTGTATCTTCTAGTAGACTCCATACACCCCCTTGTGTGTAAAGAGGAGGTATTCCCTGAGCAGCAGCAGGAGAGAACCTCCAGTCTGGTCCAGGAGGAACCAGTGTCTCCACAGATTAAAGGAGAACAGGAGGAGAGAACCTCCAGTCTGATCCAAGAGGAACCAGCGTCTCCACAGATTAAAGCAGAACAGGAGGAGAGAACCTCCAGTCTTATCAAAGATGAACCAGAGTCTATACAGATTAAAGGAGAACAAGAGGAGAGAACTTCTAGTCTGATCAAAGAGGAACCAGAGTATCCACAGATTAAAGGAGAACAAGAGGAGAGAACTTCTAGTCTGATCAAAGAGGAACCAGAGTATCCACAGATTAAAGGAGAACAAGAGGAGAGAACTTCTAGTCTGATCAAAGAGGAACCAGAGTATCCACAGATTAAAGGAGAACAAGAGGAGAGAACCTCCAGTCTGATCAAAGAGGAACCAGCGTCTAGACAGATTAAAGGGGAACACGATGAGCTACTTCAAAGATCAGAGGAGGATGGTGGATCAACGGAGACATTACTATTAGTGAAACATGAAGATGGTGAAAACATGCTAACAGTACCTGTAGCCAGCACCTCATCTAAAAGCATGGAAACACAAGCTGATCTAGGGGACTGTGGACCATCACAACCAACTATTGATAATCAGCTCCTCTCTTCACACTGTTCTGAATCTGACATCACTGAAGACAGTGATGAGTGGGATGAGACCACGGATGACCAGTCTGGTTTAAACACACTGAAATCACACAATACACAACACATGGAAGGAAATAGTTTGTCTTTGAGCAACAAGCTGCTCCATGACCTCAAATCACCAAAAGAAAGTCACTGCATGAGGAGTCACACAGGTAAGAAATGTTTTAGCTGTGCAGATTGTGGCAAAATGTTTAGCCTAAATGGAAATCTGAATAAGCATGCAATATTTCATTCAGGGGAAAAGCCATTTGCTTGCACAGTGTGTGGCACAGGCTTTAGCCAAAAGAGTCATCTAAAAGCACACATAATGACTCACACAGGGGAAAAGCCCTTTATGTGTACAGTGTGTGACAAAGGCTTTAAACAAAGGGGTAGTCTAAATTTACACATGATGACTCATACAGGGGAAAAGCCCTTTACATGTGCAGTTTGTGGCACATGCTTTAGTCTAAAGTGTAATCTAAAAATGCATATGATGACTCATACAGGAGAAAAGCCCTTTACGTGTACAGTTTGTGGCAAGGGCTGTATTCGTAATGGGGATTTAAAAATACACATGAGGACTCATACAGGAGAAAAGCCCTTTGTGTGTACAGTTTGTGGCAAGGGCTGTATTCATAATGGGGCATTAAAAGTACACATGATGACTCATGCAGAGGAAAAACCCTTTATGTGTACAGTTTGTGGCAAGGGCTGTAGTCAAATGAGTCATCTAAAATCACACATGAAGACTCACACAGGGGAAAGACCCTTTACGTGTACAGTTTGTGGCAAGGGCTGTATTCATAATGGGGGATTAAAAGTACACATGATGACTCACACAGGGGAAAGACCCTTTACGTGTACAGTTTGTGGCAAGGGCTGTTTTCATAATGGGGGATTAAAAGTACACATGATGACTCACACAGGGGAAAGACCCTTTACGTGTACAGTTTGTGGCAAGGGCTGCCGTCACACTGGGGAGTTAAAAGTACACATGAGGACTCATACGGGGGAAAAACCCTTTGAGTGTACAATTTGCAAAAAGGGCTTTACTCAGACTGGTAGTCTAGAAACACACATGAAGACACACACAGAGGAAAAAGCTGTAAATGATGAGTGCTAATGAGAGGGGCTCTATCCCCTCCTTTTGGCTTGTGTTTGGCTGATCACCCCATAGTGATGATTGGCTGAGAAATGTATATATTGAAAATAAAAGTGAGGGCAGGAATTTGAAGACGCCAAAAAATTGTGTTTATTTTATTGCTTGGGATTAAAATGTCATATTCATTAATATTCATACACTAGTGGTGCAATGGTACCTAGTATATTTGAATCACTTAGTTGTATAATTTGTTTAGATTTTCTTTATAGAATAGTTGTCTTCATAGAATGCATTGTAACACTAACAGAAAATATGTACTATGTCATACCTGTAAGAAAACTAAATTCTTATTTTTCTAATAAAGGGTTGACAGCTAAAGATCCTTGTGTTCATTACAAGAAGCTAATCACATCACATGTGTGTCACCCCCCTTAAGTATGGACGCCTTGTACTGTGAACAATACAGTGACAAGAACTGCTTCATTTTATATCCTTCATACCAAACAATTATACTATAAGGAACATGATAGGAGTATTAATTAAATTAAACAGTCTACACATATTTTACCTGAAATTTCTACATTGAACATGACATGAGACATGAGAATTCAAATGTCACATTCATTAATATCCACAGACTAGTGGTGCAATTGTAACTTGTCTCTGTGTTGACATGTGTTGTTTGGACTAACATATCATCATATTGTGTTTAGATTCTCTGTATTGTGTTGTCTGAAAATATTTACTCTGTAAAAAAGACTGTCCGTAATTTCTTATTTTTCAAATAAAGGGTTGACAGCTACACATCCTTTGTGTGTTCATTACAGAAAACTCATCACAACACATGTGCTTCACCTTCAACTTGTAGGTCTACTGTGAACAATACAGTTAGTCATAAGCTAATTTACATCTGTAGTTCCTGAGCAGGCTCTTAAAATGCTTCATTTTACATCCTGCACACCAAACAATTACTATAAGGAACATGATAGGAGTATTCATTTTACACACCACACACCTTTTACTTGAACTATTGCTACATTGAATGTGTCCTAATGTTACTGTGTGCATCCATTTTACTAAGCCTGTAACTCTAATGGAAAATAAGAAATGCTTATAGAAAATAATACCAGCACTCACATAGTATCCTGGAAGGATTAAAGCTTTATTTAGTTTCCCCCCAGCAGCAAACAACAGTAGACGTTTCTGCCCGAGAGCCTTCTTCAGCGTAAATCTAGAGAACACCGTGTACACTTATAAATAGGCCCTTTTGCTGTTACATGTTTTTTTATACTACAAGAAGCATGGTATTTATTCCAAATGAATGGTCAATTTGAAAGACATGTTTCACATGTTTCATTCATACCAATTGTCAGATAACATGTCCACAACTACTATTATTCTGTCATAGTTTTACTCTCAATATGACTAAGGGATGTATCACCCTCCTTACAGACAGTTAGAATTAGAATATGAAGCATTTCTTATTATACGGTAGATCTACATGTAGTTACAGTAATAGTTTGGCATGCAGGATGTAAAATGAAGCGTTTTTTGTCACTGTATTGTTCACAGTAGAAGATGTCCATATTTAAAGGAGGTGAAGCACATGTGTTGTGGTGAGCTTCCTGTAATGAACACACAAAGGATGTGTAGCTGTCAACCCTTTATTTGAAAAAGAAGAAATTACGGACCTTAGTAAGTTGAACATGTATATAGGATTGGGAAAATTTGCATTTAAATCATTTAGACTGGAAAATACTTGGCATCCCTGTGACAACATCTGATAGGTGACAAAAGCAACTTGAGCTATTTGTCACATTCCTAATCCTAAATTAACCGCACCCACTGCACACAGCAATAGTCATTGTATGAAGTCATTCTCTCATGGTCAAATAGACATTTCACAAATGCATGTTTAAAGGTCCAATTCAGCCCGTTTGCAACCATATCTTTCCTGGGGGGGTTATGTGGGAAATTTGTGTTTTTAGATATTTTTAGTATTTCAAAGTGTCTGTGATGTCATGGGCACTGTTGGATTACTACAATGACAATAATGCTTTGCTGCACTTGTGGAGAGGGAGAGGGGTGTCTTTTACATATATGATAAAAAAATGTGTATCGATAGACAAATCTACTATGCCATGTACAATAGAAACACTGAGATTTTTGGATATACCAAATTGGATATGCCAAGATTGTCCTCAAATAAACAAAGACAAAACTAAAGTACTTGTTTTGAAGTCAAGGACAATGTATTAAAAGTTAGGCGCTTAGCTTCAAACCTTGTTGTAGTCATGGCCTAGAAAAATGTCCAATAGTAGTCTTGACTACTGTACCAGTGTTTTACAGATGTCCCTAAACATATACCAGGTGATTGCAGCTCATTCAGAACGCTGCTACTCAAGTCTTTAGGTGCCACCCGTTCATACCTCTAAGGTCACCTGGTAAAGGTTTGCTTTATGATCCTAGAATTAAAACATAGTATTCAGATGAATGTGTAACATATCTGAAACAAACTCCCTGAAAACTGCAGCTCTGCAACAACTCTGTTATTTTTATCACAGCTAAAAACATGCATGCCTGTTTGCGGCTGCCTTTCATTGAGATTTTGTCATTATTATTCTACACTGACATTTAATTCATTAAAATTTGTTCCATTTTGCTCTGTGTCCTGAATATGTTTTCAATTAAGGCAACACGGTTCAAATACGGGGTAGGATAGGAAAGTTACTAATGGAGCTTTTACTTTATTTTTATTTGTTTTACTGAATCTGATATAATGTTTCGTTTGCTTAATGTGTGATATAAAACTCATTGAATTGCCTTGTTGTTGGGAGCAGTGATTGGCCAGTTATGTGTCCCGCCCCTCACTCTGATTGGACCCTCTGTTAGTATTTAACAAGAGTTTATTCTGCCTGGAGCCACTTTAATCTCTGCTAGTTGTTAAGAGCTGAACTTCTTCTTTCTACACTAGCTGAAGCATTTCGTGTTGGTTCTACTTTAAACTTTAGTACTTTAGATTTTACCTCTATAAAAATAGTTCTAGTATCAGTTTGTTTGGGCAGGTTTTGAGTTATGGCTTTACTACAGACATTGAAGTCCTTGATCAACCAGAGACTATCTGCTGCTGCTGAAGAGATATTTGGGATCGTTGGAAGAATTCTAACAGAGTATGAGGATGAAGCTTTCTACATCAAGCAAGAAACTGACCGGCAACGCAGACTACTGGATATGGTTTTACAACCAATCGTCAAACTACACAGAGCAGGTTGGTAAAACCTTCACTACTATTACTATTTTCACCGTTATTTCTTAAATGGCAATGGTGACTATTTAGAATGGAAGAGGAACTGGTGAAAATGTTGCATTGAATAATAGTCAATAGTATTATAGTTGTATTTTCCCCCAATCATGTTAGTGTGACTGTTAAACTAGCATTAACAACAGAATCAAGTAGTAAGGAATAATGTATTTAAATGTTGACCATGAATAATCATAGACTGTTTAAAGTAAGCTAACTCATTAAATGTGTTGCACTCTAAAACAACAGAGGATACATCTGGTAGCAATAGGGTTGTTTAGAAAATGATAATTTACATTTGAGAAACAAGGAGATGCTTGTTTTAGAAATGAAGCATTGTTGAAGTAAGAAAATAATTTGCATGACACTTCACACTGAGATCAAAACAGCATTAGGGCAGGTATGGAACTAACAGCAAGAGTTCATGTTCAAAAATGTAATGATGTGTTTCTCCTCTGTATCTTCTAGTAGACTCCATACACCCCCTTGTGTGTAAAGAGGAGGTATTCCCTGAGCAGCAGCAGGAGAGAACCTCCAGTCTGGTCCAGGAGGAACCAGTGTCTCCACAGATTAAAGGAGAACAGGAGGAGAGAACCTCCAGTCTGATCCAAGAGGAACCAGCGTCTCCACAGATTAAAGCAGAACAGGAGGAGAGAACCTCCAGTCTTATCAAAGATGAACCAGAGTCTATACAGATTAAAGGAGAACAAGAGGAGAGAACTTCTAGTCTGATCAAAGAGGAACCAGAGTATCCACAGATTAAAGGAGAACAAGAGGAGAGAACTTCTAGTCTGATCAAAGAGGAACCAGAGTATCCACAGATTAAAGGAGAACAAGAGGAGAGAACTTCTAGTCTGATCAAAGAGGAACCAGAGTATCCACAGATTAAAGGAGAACAAGAGGAGAGAACCTCCAGTCTGATCAAAGAGGAACCAGCGTCTAGACAGATTAAAGGGGAACACGATGAGCTACTTCAAAGATCAGAGGAGGATGGTGGATCAACGGAGACATTACTATTAGTGAAACATGAAGATGGTGAAAACATGCTAACAGTACCTGTAGCCAGCACCTCATCTAAAAGCATGGAAACACAAGCTGATCTAGGGGACTGTGGACCATCACAACCAACTATTGATAATCAGCTCCTCTCTTCACACTGTTCTGAATCTGACATCACTGAAGACAGTGATGAGTGGGATGAGACCACGGATGACCAGTCTGGTTTAAACACACTGAAATCACACAATACACAACACATGGAAGGAAATAGTTTGTCTTTGAGCAACAAGCTGCTCCATGACCTCAAATCACCAAAAGAAAGTCACTGCATGAGGAGTCACACAGGTAAGAAATGTTTTAGCTGTGCAGATTGTGGCAAAATGTTTAGCCTAAATGGAAATCTGAATAAGCATGCAATATTTCATTCAGGGGAAAAGCCATTTGCTTGCACAGTGTGTGGCACAGGCTTTAGCCAAAAGAGTCATCTAAAAGCACACATAATGACTCACACAGGGGAAAAGCCCTTTATGTGTACAGTGTGTGACAAAGGCTTTAAACAAAGGGGTAGTCTAAATTTACACATGATGACTCATACAGGGGAAAAGCCCTTTACATGTGCAGTTTGTGGCACATGCTTTAGTCTAAAGTGTAATCTAAAAATGCATATGATGACTCATACAGGAGAAAAGCCCTTTACGTGTACAGTTTGTGGCAAGGGCTGTATTCGTAATGGGGATTTAAAAATACACATGAGGACTCATACAGGAGAAAAGCCCTTTGTGTGTACAGTTTGTGGCAAGGGCTGTATTCATAATGGGGCATTAAAAGTACACATGATGACTCATGCAGAGGAAAAACCCTTTATGTGTACAGTTTGTGGCAAGGGCTGTAGTCAAATGAGTCATCTAAAATCACACATGAAGACTCACACAGGGGAAAGACCCTTTACGTGTACAGTTTGTGGCAAGGGCTGTATTCATAATGGGGGATTAAAAGTACACATGATGACTCACACAGGGGAAAGACCCTTTACGTGTACAGTTTGTGGCAAGGGCTGTTTTCATAATGGGGGATTAAAAGTACACATGATGACTCACACAGGGGAAAGACCCTTTACGTGTACAGTTTGTGGCAAGGGCTGCCGTCACACTGGGGAGTTAAAAGTACACATGAGGACTCATACGGGGGAAAAACCCTTTGAGTGTACAATTTGCAAAAAGGGCTTTACTCAGACTGGTAGTCTAGAAACACACATGAAGACACACACAGAGGAAAAAGCTGTAAATGATGAGTGCTAATGAGAGGGGCTCTATCCCCTCCTTTTGGCTTGTGTTTGGCTGATCACCCCATAG
This sequence comes from Protomyctophum parallelum, assembly GCF_964188405.1. Taxonomy (NCBI): domain Eukaryota; kingdom Metazoa; phylum Chordata; class Actinopteri; order Myctophiformes; family Myctophidae; genus Protomyctophum; species Protomyctophum parallelum. The sequence goes on from NC_139719.1 coordinate 1,617,876, forward strand.
TGATGATTGGCTGAGAAATGTATATATTGAAAATAAAAGTGAGGGCAGGAATTTGAAGACGCCAAAAAATTGTGTTTATTTTATTGCTTGGGATTAAAATGTCATATTCATTAATATTCATACACTAGTGGTGCAATGGTACCTAGTATATTTGAATCACTTAGTTGTATAATTTGTTTAGATTTTCTTTATAGAATAGTTGTCTTCATAGAATGCATTGTAACACTAACAGAAAATATGTACTATGTCATACCTGTAAGAAAACTAAATTCTTATTTTTCTAATAAAGGGTTGACAGCTAAAGATCCTTGTGTTCATTACAAGAAGCTAATCACATCACATGTGTGTCACCCCCCTTAAGTATGGACGCCTTGTACTGTGAACAATACAGTGACAAGAACTGCTTCATTTTATATCCTTCATACCAAACAATTATACTATAAGGAACATGATAGGAGTATTAATTAAATTAAACAGTCTACACATATTTTACCTGAAATTTCTACATTGAACATGACATGAGACATGAGAATTCAAATGTCACATTCATTAATATCCACAGACTAGTGGTGCAATTGTAACTTGTCTCTGTGTTGACATGTGTTGTTTGGACTAACATATCATCATATTGTGTTTAGATTCTCTGTATTGTGTTGTCTGAAAATATTTACTCTGTAAAAAAGACTGTCCGTAATTTCTTATTTTTCAAATAAAGGGTTGACAGCTACACATCCTTTGTGTGTTCATTACAGAAAACTCATCACAACACATGTGCTTCACCTTCAACTTGTAGGTCTACTGTGAACAATACAGTTAGTCATAAGCTAATTTACATCTGTAGTTCCTGAGCAGGCTCTTAAAATGCTTCATTTTACATCCTGCACACCAAACAATTACTATAAGGAACATGATAGGAGTATTCATTTTACACACCACACACCTTTTACTTGAACTATTGCTACATTGAATGTGTCCTAATGTTACTGTGTGCATCCATTTTACTAAGCCTGTAACTCTAATGGAAAATAAGAAATGCTTATAGAAAATAATACCAGCACTCACATAGTATCCTGGAAGGATTAAAGCTTTATTTAGTTTCCCCCCAGCAGCAAACAACAGTAGACGTTTCTGCCCGAGAGCCTTCTTCAGCGTAAATCTAGAGAACACCGTGTACACTTATAAATAGGCCCTTTTGCTGTTACATGTTTTTTTATACTACAAGAAGCATGGTATTTATTCCAAAAATATATAATCACACAAAAATCCTCCTAGAAACCGGCACAGGTTGTTTTGTCTTTAGTGTTTAGATCCAGATGGATCCCATATACTTAATATATTGAGTTATTTTTGTGTGATTATATATATTTTTTTGGTTTACTGTTTCTTGTTGAATAAATACCATGCTTCTTGTAGTAGAAAAAAACATGTAACAGCAAAATTATGATGTCTTGTATGAGGTGCTGTTGTTTGCTGCTGGGGGAAAACAAAATATAGCTTTAATGCTTGCAGGATACAACTTGAGTGCTGGTATTATTTTCTTTAAGACTGTATCTTCCACACGTGACATTATGACGTGGAAATACTCAACCGAGTGCTTGCTTTAGCTTTCTTCTTCAAATAAGAAATGCTTCACTCAGTTCTGTGTATGGATGAACTGTGACAGAATAATAGTAGTTGTGGACATGAAGTGAGTTGATATGTTATCTGACAATTGGTATGAATTAAACGTGTGAAACATGTATTTCAGATTGACCAGTTAGCCTACTCTTGATGGACAATTTAGTCTGCTACTGTACAATGCATGGCACAGGCTTAATTTAGTAGAGTGGGTTGTTGTAGGGCCAGGCAATTCAGTTAAGTAATTTCGTTACCCCCCCCCCCAAAAAAAAAGGGGACAGTGCACTCAGTACCCTCAGGGCTGGACTGAGACAACAATTCGGCCCTTCCGACATTTTCGCGGAATTTGGCCCAGACTGGCCCACCACAACCAGCGCGCAAATACACTACTGACTTTTTGGGTCGAGGTCCATACAAATACTTTGAAATACAAGCCCTTAAACAGCACCACGTTTACATTACAACATAAATGATACACAATCAACAGTCAACTAATTAAACATTTGGCCCAGACCACCGGGCCTATGCCTGGTACGTCCTGTGGCCAGTCCACCCCTGCTCATACCACCCGAATTTAGAACAAACACGAGGCAATTATCATTCCAATGCTCTGAACACAAGAATGTGGAATGCCCTCACGCCATCCATTAAATATGCAACACTGTTTTCTTTCTAAATTGGCCAAACAAACAAACAAACAAAAATCCATCAGGAGACTAAAAGGTGAGGTAAATGTAAATTTCTCTCTTTTAAACAGTTTTTTATTTGTTGATGACATTTATTATTCTATATATTTTTATTACATGAAAGATCATATTGACCAATTACTCTTGATATGATGGACTATTGAGTCAGTTGTGTGTAGATATGGTTGATGTGTGGCTGTACCTGTACAATAAGCATGGTGCTACTTCAGTTAAGTAATTTGGTTCCCATTGTTAATGGACAGGTGATAATGGTTAGGGTGTGTAACCCTATTGCTGAATGGATCGACCAACCAATTTGCATGTGATCCTTTTAGTATGATAAGTAGAGTGCATATAGCCTACTCCTACAGTATAGTGTGAATGGATGGAGTGGAACATGTATATAGGATTGGGAAGCATTTGCATTCAAATGATTTAGACTGTAAAATACTTTGCCTAGGCCTGCGACAACTTCTGAAAGGTGACAACAACAACTTGAGCTACTGGTCATCCCTACATTTGGACTTTACAAGGTTAAGCATCCTTAAGATCACGGTATCAATTGCACACAGGGATATATGCAGTCATTGTATGAAGTCATTCTCTCATGGTCAAATAGACATATCACACATGCGTGTTTAAACTCGTGACAGGGTTGAATAGATTTTCTGCCCACACCTATTTTCCTCTCTAGTACTGCCATGTAGAGAAAGACATTTAACTAGGACATGTTAAACTACATGTAGCCTACAGACCATGTTAAAACTACATGTGCAGGACATCAGCAGCCACTTTCTTCCTGTTTTTGATGACAGATGGAACTGGAACATTTACAATATGTTCTCAGCTTCTAGATCGGCTATTTTCCTAATCTACAACACATTATAAAATAGGCCTTGAGAGGATCAACCGTCGGCATACGAAATAATAAAAGAATAAGCCCCACCCATACGCTCACAGCATGTCACATTGTAAAAACATGCATGCATTTTTGCTTCCTTCTTTCATTACATTGAGTGATGATTTAAATTGTTAATTAATGAAACAAGGTTCAAATTCAGAGTAGAATAGGAAAGTTACATAATGTAGCTTTAACTTCATTATGTTTTACTACATCTGATCGTCATTTTATAATGTTTCATTTGCTTAATGTTTGATTACCAACTAATTTAATTGCCTTGCTGTTGGGAGCAGTGATTGGCCGTGTTTTGTTCTATTGGGATTGGGAATCATTTGCATTCAAATTATTTAGAACAAATTCATGTTTAAAATTGTGACATGGTTGAATGGATTTTCTGTCCACGCCTAATTTCCTCCTATTACTGCCATATACAGAAAGATATTTCACCAGGGCATGTTAAACTACACGTAGAGACAATGTTAAAACTACATGCAGATAACATGTTAAAACTACATGTACATAACATGTTAAAAGTAACTACATGTACAATATGTATGTTGAAACTACTATGACCCTAGAATAAAAACGTAGAATTGAGTTCTGAAACAAACTCCCTGAAAAGTGCAGCTCTGCAACAACTGTTATTTACAGATATTTATACAGTTAAAACATGCATTTTTGCTTCTTCCTTTCATTGATATTTTATTATTTAAATTTTCAATTAAGGCAACAAGGTTCAAATTCAGGGTAGAATAGGACAGTAACATAATGCAGCTTTAACTTTATTATGTTTTACTGAATCTGATCGTCATTGTATAATGTTTGATATAAAACATTGAGTCGCCTTGTTGTTGGGAGCAGTGATTGGCCAGTTTTGTTGTATTGTTGGTGTGTGTCCCCCCCCTCAATCTGATTGGAGCATCAGGGCCCTCTGTTAGCATTTAACAAGAGTTTGTTCTGCTTGGAGTCACTTTAACTCTGCTAGTTGTTAAGAGCTGAACTTCTCCTTTCTGCACCAACTGAAGCATTTATTTGGGCAAGTTTTGAGTTATGGCTTTACTACAAACATTGAAGTCCTTGGTCAACCAGAGACTATCTGCTGCTGCTGAAGAGATATTTGGGGTCGTTGGTAGAATTCTAACAGAGTACGAGGATGAAGCTTTCCACATCAAGCAAGAAACTGACCGCCAACGCAGACTACTGGATATGGTTTTACAACCAATCGTCAAACTACACAGAGCAGGTTGGTAAAACCTTTACTACGTTAACCTTTACTACATTAACTGTTAAAGGCTTGAACATGTTTGAACACAGTTGGAACTCAGTCCATTCATGTTAGGGTTAAACTGATAGCAATAGGTTGTAGCTAATGAAAAAATATATTTGAGGAACAGGGAGAGGCTTGTTTTAGAAGTGAAGCATTGTTGAGGTAAGAAACAATCATTTGGGTGACACTGGAATCAAAACAAACATTAGGACAGATATGGAAATAACAGCAGAAGTTTCATGTTCAAACATGTAATAATATTTTTCTCTTCTCTATCTTCTGTCTAGACTCCATACACCTCCTTGTGTGTAAAGAGGAGGTATTCACTGAGCAGCAGGAGAGAACCTCCAGTCTGGTCCAGGAGGATCCAGAGCCTCCAAAGATTAAAGATGAACAGGAGGAGCAAACCTCCAGTCTGATCAAAGAGGATCCAGAGTCTCTACAGATTAAAGATGAACAGCAGGATATAACCTCCAGTCTGATCAAAGAGGAACCAGAGTATCCACAGATTAAAGGGGAACACGATGAGCTACTTCAAAGATCAGAGGAGGATGGTGGATCAACAGAGACATTACTATTAGTGAAACATGAAGATGATGAAAACATGCTAACAGAACCTGTAGCCAGCACCTCATCTAAAAGCATTGAAAAACAATCTGATGTAGAGGACTGTGGACCATCACAACCAACTAGTGATGATCAGCTCCTCTCTTCACACTGTTCTGAATCTGACATCACTGAAGACAGTGATGAGTGGGATGAGACCATCGATGGCCAGTCAAGTTTAAACACAGTGAAATCACACAATGCGCAACACATGGGAGGAAAAAGTTTGTCTTTGAGCAACAAGCTGCTCCAAGACCTCAAATCACCAAAAGAAAGTCACTCCATGAGGAGTCACACAGGTAAGAAATGTTTTAGTTGTGCAGATTGTGGCAAAATGTTTAGCCTAAAGGGAAATCTGAAGAAGCATGCAATGATTCATTCAGGGGAAAAACCCTTTACATGTACAGTTTGTGGCAAGGGCTGTATTCATAACAGCACATTCAAATTACACATGATGACTCATACAGGGGAAAAACCCTTTGAGTGTAAAATTTGCAAAAAGGGCTTTATTCATACTGGTAATCTAAAAACACACATGAGGACTCATACAGGAGAAAAGCCCTTTACGTGTACAATTTGTGGCAAAGAATGTAGTCAAATGAGTAATCTAAAAGTACACATGATGACTCACACAGGGGAAAAGCCCTTTACGTGTACAGTTTGTGGCAAGGGCTGTTTTCATAATGGGGCATTGAAAGTACACATGATGACTCACACAGGGGAAAAGCCCTTTATGTGTACAGTTTGTGGCAAGGGCTGTATTCATAATGGGGCATTAAAATTACACATGAGGACTCATACAGGAGAAAAGCCCTTTGTGTGTACAGTTTGTGGCAAGGGCTGTATTCATAATGGGGCATTAAAAGTACACATGATGACTCATGCAGGGGAAAAACCCTTTATGTGTACAGTTTGTGGCAAGGGCTGCCGTCACACTGGGGAGTTAAAAGTACACATGAGGACTCATACGGGGGAAAAACCCTTTGAGTGTAAAATTTGCAAAAAGGGCTTTACTCAGACTGGTAATCTAGAAACACACATGAAGACACACAAAGAGGAAAAAGCTGTAAATGATGAGTGCTAATGAGAGAGGTGCTATCCCCTCCTTTTGGCTTGTGATTGGCTGATCACCCCATAGTGATGATTGGCTGAGAAATGTATATATTGAAAATAAAAGTGAGGGCAGGAATTTGAAGACGCCAAAAAATATTGTGTTTATTTTATTGCTTGGGATTAAAATGTCATATTCATTAATATTCATACACTAGTGGTGCAATTGTACCTAGTATATTTTAATCACTTAGTTGTATAATTTGTTTAGATTTTCTTTATATAATAGTTGTCTTCATAGAATGCATTGTAACACTAACAGCAAATATGTACTATGTCATACCTGTAAGAAAACTGTCTGTAAATTCTTATTTTTCTAATAAAGGGTTGACAGCTAAAGATCATTGTTAGAAGCTAATCACATCACATGTGTGTCACCTCCCTTAAGTATGGACGCCTTGTACTGTGAACAATACAGTGACAAGAACTGCTTCATTTTATATCCTTCATACCAAACAATTATACTATAAGGAACATGATAGGAGTATTAATTAAATTAAACAGTCTACACATATTTTACCTGAAATTTCTACATTGAACATGACATGAGTAAGTCCTAATGTTACCGAGTGCATACTGTCCATTGTACTTAACCTGTGACCACATGTAGATCTAGCGTATAATAAGAAATGCTTCATGTTCTAACATGTGTGTGTAAGGGTGGTGACACATCCCTTAGTCATACTGATGATGGTTAAAACTATGACAAAATAATAGTAGTTGTGGACGTGAGTTGATATGTTATCTGACAATTGGTATGAATGAAACATGTTTTTATATTTTATTTTTACTGTACAATACCAGTGCATCTAGTCGTAGGATACGGGAATTCCAACTTTATCTACCGTGTTAGAATAAATGGGTTATGAAAACCATTTACGTGTACAGTTTGTGAAAAAGGCTTTAGTCAGAATTGCCATCTAAAAACACACATGGAGATGTGTCATAAAGAGGAAAAAGCTGTTAAATGATGAGTGTTTGCTTTTCTTGAAATAAGTCATTATGTTGACACTTAATGTAAATTATTCAGTTTAGTCCAGCTAGATACATTAAACATGATGGACTATACATCAATTGTTTTAATCAATTTTCAACTTGCATAATGACCCGTCGATATTGATATATGAGAAGCAGCCTAAAGGGAAATCTGAAGAAGCATGCAATGATTCATTCAGGGGAAAAACCCTTTACATGTACAGTTTGTGGCAAGGGCTGTATTCATAACAGCACATTCAAATTACACATGATGACTCATACAGGGGAAAAACCCTTTGAGTGTAAAATTTGCAAAAAGGGCTTTATTCATACTGGTAATCTAAAAACACACATGAGGACTCATACAGGAGAAAAGCCCTTTACGTGTACAATTTGTGGCAAAGAATGTAGTCAAATGAGTAATCTAAAAGTACACATGATGACTCACACAGGGGAAAAGCCCTTTACGTGTACAGTTTGTGGCAAGGGCTGTTTTCATAATGGGGCATTGAAAGTACACATGATGACTCACACAGGGGAAAAGCCCTTTATGTGTACAGTTTGTGGCAAGGGCTGTATTCATAATGGGGCATTAAAATTACACATGAGGACTCATACAGGAGAAAAGCCCTTTGTGTGTACAGTTTGTGGCAAGGGCTGTATTCATAATGGGGCATTAAAAGTACACATGATGACTCATGCAGGGGAAAAACCCTTTATGTGTACAGTTTGTGGCAAGGGCTGCCGTCACACTGGGGAGTTAAAAGTACACATGAGGACTCATACGGGGGAAAAACCCTTTGAGTGTAAAATTTGCAAAAAGGGCTTTACTCAGACTGGTAATCTAGAAACACACATGAAGACACACAAAGAGGAAAAAGCTGTAAATGATGAGTGCTAATGAGAGAGGTGCTATCCCCTCCTTTTGGCTTGTGATTGGCTGATCACCCCATAGTGATGATTGGCTGAGAAATGTATATATTGAAAATAAAAGTGAGGGCAGGAATTTGAAGACGCCAAAAAATATTGTGTTTATTTTATTGCTTGGGATTAAAATGTCATATTCATTAATATTCATACACTAGTGGTGCAATTGTACCTAGTATATTTTAATCACTTAGTTGTATAATTTGTTTAGATTTTCTTTATATAATAGTTGTCTTCATAGAATGCATTGTAACACTAACAGCAAATATGTACTATGTCATACCTGTAAGAAAACTGTCTGTAAATTCTTATTTTTCTAATAAAGGGTTGACAGCTAAAGATCATTGTTAGAAGCTAATCACATCACATGTGTGTCACCTCCCTTAAGTATGGACGCCTTGTACTGTGAACAATACAGTGACAAGAACTGCTTCATTTTATATCCTTCATACCAAACAATTATACTATAAGGAACATGATAGGAGTATTAATTAAATTAAACAGTCTACACATATTTTACCTGAAATTTCTACATTGAACATGACATGAGTAAGTCCTAATGTTACCGAGTGCATACTGTCCATTGTACTTAACCTGTGACCACATGTAGATCTAGCGTATAATAAGAAATGCTTCATGTTCTAACATGTGTGTGTAAGGGTGGTGACACATCCCTTAGTCATACTGATGATGGTTAAAACTATGACAAAATAATAGTAGTTGTGGACGTGAGTTGATATGTTATCTGACAATTGGTATGAATGAAACATGTTTTTATATTTTATTTTTACTGTACAATACCAGTGCATCTAGTCGTAGGATACGGGAATTCCAACTTTATCTACCGTGTTAGAATAAATGGGTTATGAAAACCATTTACGTGTACAGTTTGTGAAAAAGGCTTTAGTCAGAATTGCCATCTAAAAACACACATGGAGATGTGTCATAAAGAGGAAAAAGCTGTTAAATGATGAGTGTTTGCTTTTCTTGAAATAAGTCATTATGTTGACACTTAATGTAAATTATTCAGTTTAGTCCAGCTAGATACATTAAACATGATGGACTATACATCAATTGTTTTAATCAATTTTCAACTTGCATAATGACCCGTCGATATTGATATATGAGAAGCAGCCTAAAGGGAAATCTGAAGAAGCATGCAATGATTCATTCAGGGGAAAAACCCTTTACATGTACAGTTTGTGGCAAGGGCTGTATTCATAACAGCACATTCAAATTACACATGATGACTCATACAGGGGAAAAACCCTTTGAGTGTAAAATTTGCAAAAAGGGCTTTATTCATACTGGTAATCTAAAAACACACATGAGGACTCATACAGGAGAAAAGCCCTTTACGTGTACAATTTGTGGCAAAGAATGTAGTCAAATGAGTAATCTAAAAGTACACATGATGACTCACACAGGGGAAAAGCCCTTTACGTGTACAGTTTGTGGCAAGGGCTGTTTTCATAATGGGGCATTGAAAGTACACATGATGACTCACACAGGGGAAAAGCCCTTTATGTGTACAGTTTGTGGCAAGGGCTGTATTCATAATGGGGCATTAAAATTACACATGAGGACTCATACAGGAGAAAAGCCCTTTGTGTGTACAGTTTGTGGCAAGGGCTGTATTCATAATGGGGCATTAAAAGTACACATGATGACTCATGCAGGGGAAAAACCCTTTATGTGTACAGTTTGTGGCAAGGGCTGCCGTCACACTGGGGAGTTAAAAGTACACATGAGGACTCATACGGGGGAAAAACCCTTTGAGTGTAAAATTTGCAAAAAGGGCTTTACTCAGACTGGTAATCTAGAAACACACATGAAGACACACAAAGAGGAAAAAGCTGTAAATGATGAGTGCTAATGAGAGAGGTGCTATCCCCTCCTTTTGGCTTGTGATTGGCTGATCACCCCATAGTGATGATTGGCTGAGAAATGTATATATTGAAAATAAAAGTGAGGGCAGGAATTTGAAGACGCCAAAAAATATTGTGTTTATTTTATTGCTTGGGATTAAAATGTCATATTCATTAATATTCATACACTAGTGGTGCAATTGTACCTAGTATATTTTAATCACTTAGTTGTATAATTTGTTTAGATTTTCTTTATATAATAGTTGTCTTCATAGAATGCATTGTAACACTAACAGCAAATATGTACTATGTCATACCTGTAAGAAAACTGTCTGTAAATTCTTATTTTTCTAATAAAGGGTTGACAGCTAAAGATCATTGTTAGAAGCTAATCACATCACATGTGTGTCACCTCCCTTAAGTATGGACGCCTTGTACTGTGAACAATACAGTGACAAGAACTGCTTCATTTTATATCCTTCATACCAAACAATTATACTATAAGGAACATGATAGGAGTATTAATTAAATTAAACAGTCTACACATATTTTACCTGAAATTTCTACATTGAACATGACATGAGTAAGTCCTAATGTTACCGAGTGCATACTGTCCATTGTACTTAACCTGTGACCACATGTAGATCTAGCGTATAATAAGAAATGCTTCATGTTCTAACATGTGTGTGTAAGGGTGGTGACACATCCCTTAGTCATACTGATGATGGTTAAAACTATGACAAAATAATAGTAGTTGTGGACGTGAGTTGATATGTTATCTGACAATTGGTATGAATGAAACATGTTTTTATATTTTATTTTTACTGTACAATACCAGTGCATCTAGTCGTAGGATACGGGAATTCCAACTTTATCTACCGTGTTAGAATAAATGGGTTATGAAAACCATTTACGTGTACAGTTTGTGAAAAAGGCTTTAGTCAGAATTGCCATCTAAAAACACACATGGAGATGTGTCATAAAGAGGAAAAAGCTGTTAAATGATGAGTGTTTGCTTTTCTTGAAATAAGTCATTATGTTGACACTTAATGTAAATTATTCAGTTTAGTCCAGCTAGATACATTAAACATGATGGACTATACATCAATTGTTTTAATCAATTTTCAACTTGCATAATGACCCGTCGATATTGATATATGAGAAGCAGCCTAAAGGGAAATCTGAAGAAGCATGCAATGATTCATTCAGGGGAAAAACCCTTTACATGTACAGTTTGTGGCAAGGGCTGTATTCATAACAGCACATTCAAATTACACATGATGACTCATACAGGGGAAAAACCCTTTGAGTGTAAAATTTGCAAAAAGGGCTTTATTCATACTGGTAATCTAAAAACACACATGAGGACTCATACAGGAGAAAAGCCCTTTACGTGTACAATTTGTGGCAAAGAATGTAGTCAAATGAGTAATCTAAAAGTACACATGATGACTCACACAGGGGAAAAGCCCTTTACGTGTACAGTTTGTGGCAAGGGCTGTTTTCATAATGGGGCATTGAAAGTACACATGATGACTCACACAGGGGAAAAGCCCTTTATGTGTACAGTTTGTGGCAAGGGCTGTATTCATAATGGGGCATTAAAATTACACATGAGGACTCATACAGGAGAAAAGCCCTTTGTGTGTACAGTTTGTGGCAAGGGCTGTATTCATAATGGGGCATTAAAAGTACACATGATGACTCATGCAGGGGAAAAACCCTTTATGTGTACAGTTTGTGGCAAGGGCTGCCGTCACACTGGGGAGTTAAAAGTACACATGAGGACTCATACGGGGGAAAAACCCTTTGAGTGTAAAATTTGCAAAAAGGGCTTTACTCAGACTGGTAATCTAGAAACACACATGAAGACACACAAAGAGGAAAAAGCTGTAAATGATGAGTGCTAATGAGAGAGGTGCTATCCCCTCCTTTTGGCTTGTGATTGGCTGATCACCCCATAGTGATGATTGGCTGAGAAATGTATATATTGAAAATAAAAGTGAGGGCAGGAATTTGAAGACGCCAAAAAATATTGTGTTTATTTTATTGCTTGGGATTAAAATGTCATATTCATTAATATTCATACACTAGTGGTGCAATTGTACCTAGTATATTTTAATCACTTAGTTGTATAATTTGTTTAGATTTTCTTTATATAATAGTTGTCTTCATAGAATGCATTGTAACACTAACAGCAAATATGTACTATGTCATACCTGTAAGAAAACTGTCTGTAAATTCTTATTTTTCTAATAAAGGGTTGACAGCTAAAGATCATTGTTAGAAGCTAATCACATCACATGTGTGTCACCTCCCTTAAGTATGGACGCCTTGTACTGTGAACAATACAGTGACAAGAACTGCTTCATTTTATATCCTTCATACCAAACAATTATACTATAAGGAACATGATAGGAGTATTAATTAAATTAAACAGTCTACACATATTTTACCTGAAATTTCTACATTGAACATGACATGAGTAAGTCCTAATGTTACCGAGTGCATACTGTCCATTGTACTTAACCTGTGACCACATGTAGATCTAGCGTATAATAAGAAATGCTTCATGTTCTAACATGTGTGTGTAAGGGTGGTGACACATCCCTTAGTCATACTGATGATGGTTAAAACTATGACAAAATAATAGTAGTTGTGGACGTGAGTTGATATGTTATCTGACAATTGGTATGAATGAAACATGTTTTTATATTTTATTTTTACTGTACAATACCAGTGCATCTAGTCGTAGGATACGGGAATTCCAACTTTATCTACCGTGTTAGAATAAATGGGTTATGAAAACCATTTACGTGTACAGTTTGTGAAAAAGGCTTTAGTCAGAATTGCCATCTAAAAACACACATGGAGATGTGTCATAAAGAGGAAAAAGCTGTTAAATGATGAGTGTTTGCTTTTCTTGAAATAAGTCATTATGTTGACACTTAATGTAAATTATTCAGTTTAGTCCAGCTAGATACATTAAACATGATGGACTATACATCAATTGTTTTAATCAATTTTCAACTTGCATAATGACCCGTCGATATTGATATATGAGAAGCAGCCTAAAGGGAAATCTGAAGAAGCATGCAATGATTCATTCAGGGGAAAAACCCTTTACATGTACAGTTTGTGGCAAGGGCTGTATTCATAACAGCACATTCAAATTACACATGATGACTCATACAGGGGAAAAACCCTTTGAGTGTAAAATTTGCAAAAAGGGCTTTATTCATACTGGTAATCTAAAAACACACATGAGGACTCATACAGGAGAAAAGCCCTTTACGTGTACAATTTGTGGCAAAGAATGTAGTCAAATGAGTAATCTAAAAGTACACATGATGACTCACACAGGGGAAAAGCCCTTTACGTGTACAGTTTGTGGCAAGGGCTGTTTTCATAATGGGGCATTGAAAGTACACATGATGACTCACACAGGGGAAAAGCCCTTTATGTGTACAGTTTGTGGCAAGGGCTGTATTCATAATGGGGCATTAAAATTACACATGAGGACTCATACAGGAGAAAAGCCCTTTGTGTGTACAGTTTGTGGCAAGGGCTGTATTCATAATGGGGCATTAAAAGTACACATGATGACTCATGCAGGGGAAAAACCCTTTATGTGTACAGTTTGTGGCAAGGGCTGCCGTCACACTGGGGAGTTAAAAGTACACATGAGGACTCATACGGGGGAAAAACCCTTTGAGTGTAAAATTTGCAAAAAGGGCTTTACTCAGACTGGTAATCTAGAAACACACATGAAGACACACAAAGAGGAAAAAGCTGTAAATGATGAGTGCTAATGAGAGAGGTGCTATCCCCTCCTTTTGGCTTGTGATTGGCTGATCACCCCATAGTGATGATTGGCTGAGAAATGTATATATTGAAAATAAAAGTGAGGGCAGGAATTTGAAGACGCCAAAAAATATTGTGTTTATTTTATTGCTTGGGATTAAAATGTCATATTCATTAATATTCATACACTAGTGGTGCAATTGTACCTAGTATATTTTAATCACTTAGTTGTATAATTTGTTTAGATTTTCTTTATATAATAGTTGTCTTCATAGAATGCATTGTAACACTAACAGCAAATATGTACTATGTCATACCTGTAAGAAAACTGTCTGTAAATTCTTATTTTTCTAATAAAGGGTTGACAGCTAAAGATCATTGTTAGAAGCTAATCACATCACATGTGTGTCACCTCCCTTAAGTATGGACGCCTTGTACTGTGAACAATACAGTGACAAGAACTGCTTCATTTTATATCCTTCATACCAAACAATTATACTATAAGGAACATGATAGGAGTATTAATTAAATTAAACAGTCTACACATATTTTACCTGAAATTTCTACATTGAACATGACATGAGTAAGTCCTAATGTTACCGAGTGCATACTGTCCATTGTACTTAACCTGTGACCACATGTAGATCTAGCGTATAATAAGAAATGCTTCATGTTCTAACATGTGTGTGTAAGGGTGGTGACACATCCCTTAGTCATACTGATGATGGTTAAAACTATGACAAAATAATAGTAGTTGTGGACGTGAGTTGATATGTTATCTGACAATTGGTATGAATGAAACATGTTTTTATATTTTATTTTTACTGTACAATACCAGTGCATCTAGTCGTAGGATACGGGAATTCCAACTTTATCTACCGTGTTAGAATAAATGGGTTATGAAAACCATTTACGTGTACAGTTTGTGAAAAAGGCTTTAGTCAGAATTGCCATCTAAAAACACACATGGAGATGTGTCATAAAGAGGAAAAAGCTGTTAAATGATGAGTGTTTGCTTTTCTTGAAATAAGTCATTATGTTGACACTTAATGTAAATTATTCAGTTTAGTCCAGCTAGATACATTAAACATGATGGACTATACATCAATTGTTTTAATCAATTTTCAACTTGCATAATGACCCGTCGATATTGATATATGAGAAGCAGCCTAAAGGGAAATCTGAAGAAGCATGCAATGATTCATTCAGGGGAAAAACCCTTTACATGTACAGTTTGTGGCAAGGGCTGTATTCATAACAGCACATTCAAATTACACATGATGACTCATACAGGGGAAAAACCCTTTGAGTGTAAAATTTGCAAAAAGGGCTTTATTCATACTGGTAATCAAAAAACACACATGAGGACTCATACAGGAGAAAAGCCCTTTACGTGTACAATTTGTGGCAAAGAATGTAGTCAAATGAGTAATCTAAAAGTACACATGATGACTCACACAGGGGAAAAGCCCTTTACGTGTACAGTTTGTGGCAAGGGCTGTTTTCATAATGGGGCATTGAAAGTACACATGATGACTCACACAGGGGAAAAGCCCTTTATGTGTACAGTTTGTGGCAAGGGCTGTATTCATAATGGGGCATTAAAATTACACATGAGGACTCATACAGGAGAAAAGCCCTTTGTGTGTACAGTTTGTGGCAAGGGCTGTATTCATAATGGGGCATTAAAAGTACACATGATGACTCATGCAGGGGAAAAACCCTTTATGTGTACAGTTTGTGGCAAGGGCTGCCGTCACACTGGGGAGTTAAAAGTACACATGAGGACTCATACGGGGGAAAAACCCTTTGAGTGTAAAATTTGCAAAAAGGGCTTTACTCAGACTGGTAATCTAGAAACACACATGAAGACACACAAAGAGGAAAAAGCTGTAAATGATGAGTGCTAATGAGAGAGGTGCTATCCCCTCCTTTTGGCTTGTGATTGGCTGATCACCCCATAGTGATGATTGGCTGAGAAATGTATATATTGAAAATAAAAGTGAGGGCAGGAATTTGAAGACGCCAAAAAATATTGTGTTTATTTTATTGCTTGGGATTAAAATGTCATATTCATTAATATTCATACACTAGTGGTGCAATTGTACCTAGTATATTTTAATCACTTAGTTGTATAATTTGTTTAGATTTTCTTTATATAATAGTTGTCTTCATAGAATGCATTGTAACACTAACAGCAAATATGTACTATGTCATACCTGTAAGAAAACTGTCTGTAAATTCTTATTTTTCTAATAAAGGGTTGACAGCTAAAGATCATTGTTAGAAGCTAATCACATCACATGTGTGTCACCTCCCTTAAGTATGGACGCCTTGTACTGTGAACAATACAGTGACAACAAGCTGCTCCAAGACCTCAAATCACCAAAAGAAAGTCACTCCATGAGGAGTCACACAGGTAAGAAATGTTTTAGTTGTGCAGATTGTGGCAAAATGTTTAGCCTAAAGGGAAATCTGAAGAAGCATGCAATGATTCATTCAGGGGAAAAACCCTTTACATGTACAGTTTGTGGCAAGGGCTGTATTCATAACAGCACATTCAAATTACACATGATGACTCATACAGGGGAAAAACCCTTTGAGTGTAAAATTTGCAAAAAGGGCTTTATTCATACTGGTAATCTAAAAACACACATGAGGACTCATACAGGAGAAAAGCCCTTTACGTGTACAATTTGTGGCAAAGAATGTAGTCAAATGAGTAATCTAAAAGTACACATGATGACTCACACAGGGGAAAAGCCCTTTACGTGTACAGTTTGTGGCAAGGGCTGTTTTCATAATGGGGCATTGAAAGTACACATGATGACTCACACAGGGGAAAAGCCCTTTATGTGTACAGTTTGTGGCAAGGGCTGTATTCATAATGGGGCATTAAAATTACACATGAGGACTCATACAGGAGAAAAGCCCTTTGTGTGTACAGTTTGTGGCAAGGGCTGTATTCATAATGGGGCATTAAAAGTACACATGATGACTCATGCAGGGGAAAAACCCTTTATGTGTACAGTTTGTGGCAAGGGCTGCCGTCACACTGGGGAGTTAAAAGTACACATGAGGACTCATACGGGGGAAAAACCCTTTGAGTGTAAAATTTGCAAAAAGGGCTTTACTCAGACTGGTAATCTAGAAACACACATGAAGACACACAAAGAGGAAAAAGCTGTAAATGATGAGTGCTAATGAGAGAGGTGCTATCCCCTCCTTTTGGCTTGTGATTGGCTGATCACCCCATAGTGATGATTGGCTGAGAAATGTATATATTGAAAATAAAAGTGAGGGCAGGAATTTGAAGACGCCAAAAAATATTGTGTTTATTTTATTGCTTGGGATTAAAATGTCATATTCATTAATATTCATACACTAGTGGTGCAATTGTACCTAGTATATTTTAATCACTTAGTGGTATAATTTGTTTAGATTTTCTTTATATAATAGTTGTCTTCATAGAATGCATTGTAACACTAACAGCAAATATGTACTATGTCATACCTGTAAGAAAACTGTCTGTAAATTCTTATTTTTCTAATAAAGGGTTGACAGCTAAAGATCATTGTTAGAAGCTAATCACATCACATGTGTGTCACCTCCCTTAAGTATGGACGCCTTGTACTGTGAACAATACAGTGACAAGAACTGCTTCATTTTATATCCTTCATACCAAACAATTATACTATAAGGAACATGATAGGAGTATTAATTAAATTAAACAGTCTACACATATTTTACCTGAAATTTCTACATTGAACATGACATGAGTAAGTCCTAATGTTACCGAGTGCATACTGTCCATTGTACTTAACCTGTGACCACATGTAGATCTAGCGTATAATAAGAAATGCTTCATGTTCTAACATGTGTGTGTAAGGGTGGTGACACATCCCTTAGTCATACTGATGATGGTTAAAACTATGACAAAATAATAGTAGTTGTGGACGTGAGTTGATATGTTATCTGACAATTGGTATGAATGAAACATGTTTTTATATTTAATTTTTACTGTACAATACCAGTGCATCTAGTCGTAGGATACGGGAATTCCAACTTTATCTACCGTGTTAGAATAAATGGGTTATGAAAACCATTTACGTGTACAGTTTGTGAAAAAGGCTTTAGTCAGAATTGCCATCTAAAAACACACATGGAGATGTGTCATAAAGAGGAAAAAGCTGTTAAATGATGAGTGTTTGCTTTTCTTGAAATAAGTCATTATGTTGACACTTAATGTAAATTATTCAGTTTAGTCCAGCTAGATACATTAAACATGATGGACACATCAATTGTTTTAATCAATTTTCAACTTGCATAATGACCCGTCGATATTGATATATGAGAAGCAGTGTTTTCCCACATTCTTCAGCAATTAAAATGTCACATATCCACAGACTAGTGGTGCAATTGTAACTTGTCTCTGTGTTGACGTGTTGTTTGGACTAACATATCATCATATTGTGTTTAGATTCTCTGTATTATGTTGTCTGAAAATATTTACTCTGTAAAAAAGACTGTCCGTAATTTCTTCTTTAATAAAGGGTTGACAGCTACACATCCTTTGTGTGTTCATTACAGAAAACTCATCACAACACATATGCTTCACCTTCAACTTGTAGGCCTACTGTAAACAATACAGTTAGTCATAAGCTAATTTACATCTGTAGTTCCTTTTGACTTTTCGGGTCGAGGTCCATACAAATACTTTGAAATACAAGCCCTTAAACAGCACCACGTTTACATTACAACATAAATGATACACAATCAACAGTCAACTAATTAAACATTTGGCCCAGACCACCGGGCCTATGCCTGGTACGTCCTGTGGCCAGTCCACCCCTGCTCATACCACCCGAATTTAGAACAAACACGAGGCAATTATCATTCCAATGCTCTGAACACAAGAATGTGGAATGCCCTCACGCCATCCATTAAATATGCAACACTGTTTTCTTTCTAAATTGGCCAAACAAACAAACAAACAAAAATCCATCAGGAGACTAAAAGGTGAGGTAAATGTAAATTTCTCTCTTTTAAACAGTTTTTTATTTGTTGATGACATTTATTATTCTATATATTTTTATTACATGAAAGATCATATTGACCAATTACTCTTGATATGATGGACTATTGAGTCAGTTGTGTGTAGATATGGTTGATGTGTGGCTGTACCTGTACAATAAGCATGGTGCTATACTTCAGTTAAGTAATTTCGTTCCCATTGTTAATGGACAGGTGATAATGGTTAGGGTGTGTAACCCTATTGCTGAATGGATCGACCAACCAATTTGCATGTGATCCTTTTAGTATGATAAGTAGAGTGCATATAGCCTACTCCTACAGTATAGTGTGAATGGATGGAGTGGAACATGTATATAGGATTGGGAAGCATTTGCATTCAAATGATTTAGACTGTAAAATACTTTGCCTAGGCCTGCGACAACTTCTGAAAGGTGACAACAACAACTTGAGCTACTGGTCATCCCTACATTTGGACTTTACAAGGTTAAGCATCCTTAAGATCACGGTATCAATTGCACACAGGGATATATGCAGTCATTGTATGAAGTCATTCTCTCATGGTCAAATAGACATATCACACATGCGTGTTTAAACTCGTGACAGGGTTGAATAGATTTTCTGCCCACACCTATTTTCCTCTCTAGTACTGCCATGTAGAGAAAGACATTTAACTAGGACATGTTAAACTACATGTAGCCTACAGACCATGTTAAAACTACATGTGCAGGACATCAGCAGCCACTTTCTTCCTGTTTTTGATGACAGATGGAACTGGAACATTTACAATATGTTCTCAGCTTCTAGATCGGCTATTTTCCTAATCTACAACACATTATAAAATAGGCCTTGAGAGGATCAACCGTCGGCATACAAAATAATAATAATACGCTCACAGCATGTCACATTGTAAAAACATGCATGCATTTTTTGCTTCCTCCTTTCATTACACTGAGTGATTATTTAAATGGTCAATTAAGGCAACAAGGTTCAAATTCAGAGTAGAAAGTTACATAATGTAGCTTTAACTTCATTATGTTTTACTGAATCTGATTGTCCTTTTATAATGTTTCATTTCCTTAATGTTTGATTACCAACTCATTTAATTGCCTTGCTGTTGGGAGCAGTGATTGGCCGTGTTTTGTTCTATTGTTGGTGTGCCCCGCCCCCTCAATCTGATTGGAGCATCAGGGCCCTCTGTTAGTATTTAACAAGAGTTTGTTGTGCTTTGTGTCACTTACTTTAATCTCTGCTAGTTGTTAAGAGCTGAACTTCTCCTCTCTGCACTATAGGTGAAGCATTTAGTTTTAGTTCTTAAAAAAACTAGTATCAGTTTATTTGGGCAGGTTTAGAGTTATGGCTTTACTACAAACATTGAAGTCCTTGGTCAACCAGAGACTATCTGCTGCTGCTGAGGAGATATTTGGGGTCGTTGGTAGAATTCTAACAGAGTACGAGGATGAAGCTTTCCACATCAAGCAAGAAACTGACCGCCAACGCAGACTACTGGATATGGTTTTACAACCAATCGTCAAACTAAACAGAGCAGGTTGGTAAAACCTTTACTATGTTAACCTTTACTACGTTAACTGTTAAAGGCTTGAACATGTTTGAACACAGTTGGAACTCAATCCATTCATGTTAGGGTTAAACTGATAGCAATAGGTTGTAGCTAATGAAGAAATATATTTGAGGAACAGGGAAAGGCTTGTTTTAGAAGTTAAGCATTGTTGAGGTAAGAAACAATCATTTGTGTGACACTGGAATCAAAACAAACATTAGCACAGATATGGAAATAACAGCAAGAGTGTCATGTTCAAACATGTAACAATATTTTTCTCTTCTCTATCTTCTGTCTAGACTCCATGCACCTCCTTGTGTGTGAAGAGGAGGTATTCACTGAGCAGCAGGACAACTGTCTGGTCCAGGAGGATCCAGAGCCTCCACAGATTAAAGATGAACAGGAGGAGCAAACCTCCAGTCTGATCAAAGAGGATCCAGAGTCTCTACAGATTAAAGATGAACAGCATGAGATAACCTCCAGTCTGATCAAAAAGGAACCAGAGTCTCTGGTTTCTCTAAAGATTAAAGAGGAACATGATGAGCTACTTCAGGGTGGTGGATCAACAGGGACATTACTATCAGTGAAACACGAAGATGGTGATGAAAACATACAAGCAGGACCTGTAGCCAGAACCTCAACTAAACACATGGAAACACAAGCTGATGTAGAGGACTGTGGGACATCACAACCAACTAGTGATGATCAGCTCCTCTTTTCACACTGTTCTGAATCTGACATCACTGAATACAGTGATGATTGGGATGAGACCATGGATGGCCAGTCAAGTTTAAACACAGTGAAATCACACAATGCACAACACATGGGAGGAAATAGTTTGTCTTTGAGCAACAAGCTGCTCCATGACCTCAAATCACCAAAAGAAAGTCACTCCATGAGGAGTCACACAGGTAAGAAATGTTTTAGTTGTGCAGATTGTGGCAAAATGTTTAGCCTAAAGGGAAATCTGAAGAAGCATGCAATGATTCATTCAGGGGAAAAACCCTTTACATGTACAGTTTGTGGCAAAGAATGTAGTCAAATGAGTAATCTAAAAGTACACATGATGACTCACACAGGGGAAAAGCCCTTCACGTGTACAGTCTGTGGCAAGGGCTGTTTTCATAATGGGGCATTAAAAGTACACATGATGACTCACACAGGGGAAAAGCCCTTTACATGTACAGTTTGTGGCAAGGGCTGTATTCATAATGGGGATTTAAATGTACACATGAGGACTCATACAGGGGAAAAACCCTTTGAGTGTAAAATTTGCAAAAAGGGCTTTATTCATACTGGTAATCTAAAAACGCACATGAGGACTCATACAGGGGAAACCCCCTTTACATGTACAGTTTGTGGCAAGGGCTGTAGAAATAATGTGACATTAAAAATACACATGAGGACTCATACAAGGGAAAAGCCCTTTACGTGTACAGTTTGTGGCAAGGGCTGTAGTCAAGAGGGTAATCTAAAAGTACACATGAGGACTCACACAGGGGACAAACCCATTACATGTACAGTTTGTGGCAAGGGCTGCACTCATAATGGAGAATTAAACATACACATGAGGACTCATGCAGGGGAAAAAAGCATTTGATTGTAAAGTTTGTGAGACTGATTGATAATCTAAAAACACACATGAAGACACACAAAGAAGGCATGCAAGGTTTTCAACTTGTATAATGACCTGCTGATATTACAACATGAGAATCAGTGTTTGTCCACATTTGTCAAATTCATTATATGCATTCATATGCATGCACTAGGGGTGCAATTGTAACTCTGTGTGTTGACATGTGGTCCTTGGGCTAACATATTATCATAGTGTATTTTAATCACTAAGTTTTATCATTTGTTTAGATTATCTGTATTATTTACTATGTTGTCTTCAAAGAATGCATTGTAACAGTTCGCTCCTATCCGAACCAGAAGCCATGGATTAACAGTGACATTCGCATCAAACTGAGGGAGCGCACCGTCGCCTTCAAATCCGGGGATGTGGAACTCTACAAGCGATCCAGATATGAACTGAGAAAGGCTATCAAAGCCGCAAAGAGACAGTACAGAGTCAAATTAGAACTCGACTACAGCGGCTGTGACTCGCGGCGAATGTGGAGCGGACTGCAGGCGGTTACGGGCTATAAACCCAAGTCAGGTAATATCACTGACACCTCCGCGTCTTTACCAGACGAGCTGAATAACTTTTTTGCCCGCTTCGAGGCTCACAACTCGGACCCAGCCACTGCGCAGAGCGCACCGGAGGCGGTGGACCTGCAGGTGACGCAGAGGTCTGTGAGTAAAGCGTTTCAAAAAGTTAATGCTCATAAAGCTGCAGGGCCAGACGGGATAGCCTCTCGTGTCCTTAAGACATGCTATAACCAGCTGTCATGGGTTTACACAGACATATTTAACCTGTCCCTGTCACTGTGTGTGGTGCCATTGTGTTTTAAAAAAACAATAATTGTACCCATTGCCAAGAAAAAACCTGTTACCTGTCTCAATGATTATCGACCTGTTGCTTTGACATCTGTTCTCATGAAATGCCTGGAGAAAATGGTTATCTCTTATATCAAGAGCATAATTCCTGCTAGTATTGATCCTTTACAGTTTGCTTACTGTGCAAATAGATCTGTGGATGATGCAATCTCTCTTGCTTTACACACTGCCCTGGTACATCTAGACAAGAAAAGCTCTTATGTCAGACTACTGTTCATAGACTATAGTTCCGCATTTAACACTATTGTACCATCTAAATTAGTGTTGAAACTCAGTGGACTTGGTGTGGGCAGCTCCATCTGTAACTGGCTATTTGATTTTCTGACGGGTAGGCCCCAGTGTGTTCGCATAGGAGAGAGAAGCTCATCCACAATTCTCACCAGAACCGGTGCGCCCCAAGGCTGCTGCCTCAGTCCTCTGCTGTACAGCTTGTTTACGTTTGATTGTGTCGCCAGATACGAGAATAACATCATAATTAAATTTGCGGATGATACCACAGTGATCGGACTAATAACCGACGGTGATGAGAGGGCCTATAGGAGGGAGATAGAGGATCTAACTCTATGGTGCGATAACAACAACCTCTCACTTAACACCAATAAGACCAAAGAAATCATTGTAGACTTTAGGAAGTCCAAAGGCATCCACACCCCCATTTCCATCAAAGGGTCATCTGTCGACATAGTTGATAACTTTAAATTCCTGGGCATACATATCACAGACACATTCACATGGTCACTCAACAACGAGTACATCCTCAAGAAGGCGCAGCAGCGACTGTACTTTCTGAGGCGCCTTAAAAAATTTGGCTTAAGTACAAAAGGACTAGTGAACTTTTATCGCTGTATAATTGAAAGTGTCTTAACTGGCTGTATCACAGTGTGGTACGGTAACACGACCGCTCAGGACTGCAACAGGTTGCAGAGGACCATTAAAACAGCAGCTAAAATCATCGGCACTACAGAATTACCCAGTCTCCATAACATCTACACCACTCGCTGTATGAAAAAAGCCCATAACATCATGGAAGACACCAGCCACCCCGCAAATACCCTGTTCAAACTACTCCCCTCCAAAAAACGCTACCAGAGCATCAAATCTCGTACCACCCGTCTCAGTAACAGTTTTTACCCCCAGGCAGTCAGGCTGCTGAACAGCTGACCTTGAACTGTATTGCACTTCACTTCACTTGCACTTTCTTTTACTGTTTTTTGTCTTTTCTTGCACTATAGATGTTTGTTTATGTCCTGTGTATGTAAGACGGAGAGTGCTCTGAGCAAAATAAATTTCATTGTATGTATACTCTGTATCTATACAAATGACAAATAAACCTGAACCTGAACCTGAACATATTTACTATATCATACCTGTAAAAAAAAACACTGTCCGTAATTTCTTCTTTTTCAAATAAAGGTTTGACAGCTACAGAGCCTTTATGTGTGTTCATTACAAGAAGCTCATCACTACACACGTGTTTCACCTCCAGTATGGACATCTTGTACTGTGAACAATACAGTGACAAGAACTGCTTCATTTTACATCCTTCATACCAAACAATTATACTATAAGGAACATGATAGGAGTATTCATTTTACACACCACACACCTTTTACTTGAACTATTGCTACATTGAATATGTCTTATTGTTACTGTGTGCATCCATTTTACTAAGTAACTCTAATGGAAAATAAGAAATGCTTCACACAGTTCTGTGTACGGATGGTGACACATCCCTTAATCATCACTGTGATGATGGTAAAACTATGACAGAAAAATAGTAGTTGTGGACATGAAGTGAGTTGATATGTTATCTGACAATTGGTATGAATTAAGATGTCTGTCAGATTGACCAGTTACTCTTGATGGACGATGAAGGGTACAGGCTTTAGTTTTGACACTATTATTGGTCCGACAGTCATTAGACCGACAACCGAAAAATTAACAATTTAGGACGTATGAGGTTCCCACCCGACAGTGATGATACACACACAACCGAAGCATGCCAGCAATCTAGGGCCGACTTAAAACAATAACACACTCAGACATGTATGAGTGCACCCGCGCACACCCATTGGCGTGCAGAGTGCCCCTGTCCCTTTAATAAGGAGTGGAGGATACAGGATCCATTATCCCACTATTGAAATGACAATGTATAAAAGCCAATTCATTCCCAGCAGGGTGAGTGTGAGCCACTCCAAGCAGCAGCCGTGTTGTGCCAGTATGGTTCCCTCCTTCCAAAGCCTGACCACGCTCTGTCATTAAATGGGAGACAATGGACTGCTAGGCCTGAAGGCTCTGTGTATTGTTATCACAAGCCAGACAGACAGACACAGAGTGGGTTGTTGTAGGGCCAGGCAATTAAGTAATTTTGTTACCCCCAAAAAAGGGGGACAGTCCACTCAGTACCCTCATAGCTGGGTAACTATACTGAATGACGCCAGCACCCGGATTTAGAACAAGCATGGGACAATTATTATCATTCTACTGTTCTGAACACCATAATGTGGAATGCCCTCACACCATCCATTACAAATATGTATTTCTTTCTAAATTGGCCAAACAAACAAAACAAAAATCAGGAGACTAAAACAGAGTGCTGTATGTGTTGGTGACATTTACTATTGTGTAATTTTGTTATTATAAACAAAGCATGTCTTTTCAGATTGTCCAATACTCTTAATATGGTGGACTATTGAGTCAGTTGTGTGTGGCATGATGCTACTGTACAATACCAGTAATAATATGAATGATGCCATTATGTCTGGTGGTAGGCTATGGGCATATATGGCCAAGTATCTAACTTGTTAGATACAGATGTTTACATACAAAAGTATGTCTTTGTCTCGTTTGTATGTGTTTTTTTTAAACAAAGCGTTTATTTGCATTCAAATGATTTAGAACAAATTAATTCTCTCATGGTCAAATAGACATCTCACACATACATGTTTAAACTTGTGACATGGTTGAATAGATTTTCTGTCCACGCCTAATTTCCTACTGCCATATACAGAAAGATATTTCACCAGGGCATGTTAAACTACATGTAGAGACAATGTTAAAACTACATGCAGATAACTACATGTACAGTATGTATGTTGAAACTACTATGACCCTAGAATAAAAACGTAGTATTGAGTTCTGAAACAAACTCCCTGAAAAAGTGCAGCTCTGCAACAACTGTAATTTACCGATATTTATACAGTTAAAAACATGCATTTTTGCTTCTTCCTTTCATTGATATTTTATTATTTAAATGTTCAATTTCAGGGTAGAATAGGAAAGTAACATAATGCATGTTTAACTTTATTATGTTTTACTGAATCTGATCGTCATTGTATAATGTTTGATAGAAGACATTGAGTTGCCTTGTTGTTGGGAGCAGTGATTGGCCAGTTTTGTTATATTGTTGGTGTGCCCCGCCCCCCCTCGATCTGATTGGAGCATCAGGGCCCTCTGATAGTATTTAACAAGAGTTTGTTCTGCTTGGAGTCACTTTAACTCTGCTAGTTGTTAAGAGCTGTGTTTATTTGGGCAAGTTTTGAGTTATTTTTGCTGCACGGATCAATGTGAGAAAAAGTACAATGCTGTTTTCGCTGTCCTCGTCCTCATCTCTTCTCTCCCCCCTCCCAACTCTGAAACATCAGAGATGGGAATATGAAGAGAAAAGGCTGAACATCATCATCACAGACCCCGTGCGCGCAGGTCCGTGAAGGCCCTCAGCTTAGGTCGGTCAATCAAGCCACTGCTGCTCCGTGCTGCGTCTCCCCGCTCGCCGCCCGCGATTGCTGTCCCCGTGCCGACGTGATGTCCAAGGCCGCCGTGTGGCTGTTGCTCCCGTCGACCGCTCCGCTGCCCACTTGTCCGGCGGCTGGTATCGGTCCCCGTTGCACAACACTCCTCATCGCGGTGGTCGTCGTCATCATCCCCGCTGCGTATGGACAAGATCACGGTCGGGTCCGCTGGAACTTCTTCGTCGCCGTTCACAAAAACTCCCCAAAAGTCCACTGGTTCGTTGTGCCTGGAATGGAATGATCCACCCCAACGACACCGTGTATTCAGGCTCCAACTTGTCGTATATTTCATACTATACAGGAGATAAATGTGAACGGCAAACAGACGAGATGATGTTCCCAGATGTTGTTTATTCAGAGTCCACAGCGCAGCAGCATAGCATAGCATAAGCTCACACAGGAGCCAGAGCCAGCTGGCCACAAGTCATGACCACTGACCAGCCTCGACTGACTAACCCCCCGTTCCCCTCAGAGTACAGGTATTAAGTACAGATTCTCAAACTAAGGTGAGAATGTAGGCGTGTGCACTGTTCCTCTGAAGACCCATTGATCAACCATGTGCCAACACCAATTCTATTGTTACACAAATTGCAGCAGGAACAGACAGTAAACCGTAAACAAACCATCTCGACACCCTGCTTTTGAATGGCAAAGGCAGGTCTTGTATAGACAGAGTGCCTGCAGACTTTAAGACAGACAGGATAGGCCCTAACATACATTTGCACAAGAACATGGCCTATTGCCTATAATTATGGATTCCCAGATACGACAGATGTCTGTCCCATTGTTAACAGACAGGTGATAATGGGTTAGGGTGTGTAACCCTATTGCTGAATGGATCGACACACCAATTTGCATTTGATCCTTTTAGTGTGATAAGTAGAGTGCATATAGCCTACTTCTACAGTATAGTGTGAATGGATGGAGTGGAACATGTATATAGGATTGGGAAGCATTTGCATTCAAATGATTTAGACTGTAAAATACTTTGCCTAGGCCTGCGACAACTTCTGAAAGGTGACAACAACAACTTGAGCTACGTACTGGTCATCCCTACATTTGGACTTTACAAGGTTAAGCATCCTTAATATCACGGTATCAATTGCACACAGCGATATATGCAGTCATTGTATGAAGTCATTCTCTCATGGTCAAATAGACATCTCACACATGCATGTTTAAACTTGTGACATGAGTGTTGAATATATTTTCTATCCAACACCTATTTTCCTCTCTAGTACTGCCATGTAGAGAAAGATATTTAACTAGGACATCTTATACTACATGTAGCCTACAGACCATGTTAAAAATACATGTGCAGGACATCGACAGCCACTTTCTTCCTGTTTTTGATGACAGGTGGAACTGGAACATTTACAATATGTTCTCAGCTTCTAGATCGGCTATTTTCCTAATCTACAACACATTATAAAATAGGGCTTGAGAGGATCAACCGTCAGCATACAAAATAATAATAATACGCTCACAGCATGTCACATTGTAAAAACATGCATGCATTTTTTGCTTCCTCCTTTCATTACACTGAGTGATTATTTAAATGGTCAATTAAGGCAACAAGGTTCAAATTCAGAGTAGAAAGTTACATAATGTAGCTTTAACTTCATTATGTTTTACTGAATCTGATTGTCCTTTTATAATGTTTCATTTCCTTAATGTTTGATTACCAACTCATTTAATTGCCTTGCTGTTGGGAGCAGTGATTGGCCGTGTTTTGTTCTATTGTTGGTGTGCCCCGCCCCCTCAATCTGATTGGAGCATCAGGGCCCTCTGTTAGTATTTAACAAGAGTTTGTTGTGCTTTGTGTCACTTACTTTAATCTCTGCTAGTTGTTAAGAGCTGAACTTCTCCTCTCTGCACTATAGGTGAAGCATTTAGTTTTAGTTCTTAAAAAAACTAGTATCAGTTTATTTGGGCAGGTTTAGAGTTATGGCTTTACTACAAACATTGAAGTCCTTGGTCAACCAGAGACTATCTGCTGCTGCTGAGGAGATATTTGGGGTCGTTGGTAGAATTCTAACAGAGTACGAGGATGAAGCTTTCCACATCAAGCAAGAAACTGACCGCCAACGCAGACTACTGGATATGGTTTTACAACCAATCGTCAAACTAAACAGAGCAGGTTGGTAAAACCTTTACTATGTTAACCTTTACTACGTTAACTGTTAAAGGCTTGAACATGTTTGAACACAGTTGGAACTCAATCCATTCATGTTAGGGTTAAACTGATAGCAATAGGTTGTAGCTAATGAAGAAATATATTTGAGGAACAGGGAAAGGCTTGTTTTAGAAGTTAAGCATTGTTGAGGTAAGAAACAATCATTTGTGTGACACTGGAATCAAAACAAACATTAGCACAGATATGGAAATAACAGCAAGAGTGTCATGTTCAAACATGTAACAATATTTTTCTCTTCTCTATCTTCTGTCTAGACTCCATGCACCTCCTTGTGTGTGAAGAGGAGGTATTCACTGAGCAGCAGGACAACTGTCTGGTCCAGGAGGATCCAGAGCCTCCACAGATTAAAGATGAACAGGAGGAGCAAACCTCCAGTCTGATCAAAGAGGATCCAGAGTCTCTACAGATTAAAGATGAACAGCATGAGATAACCTCCAGTCTGATCAAAAAGGAACCAGAGTCTCTGGTTTCTCTAAAGATTAAAGAGGAACATGATGAGCTACTTCAGGGTGGTGGATCAACAGGGACATTACTATCAGTGAAACACGAAGATGGTGATGAAAACATACAAGCAGGACCTGTAGCCAGAACCTCAACTAAACACATGGAAACACAAGCTGATGTAGAGGACTGTGGGACATCACAACCAACTAGTGATGATCAGCTCCTCTTTTCACACTGTTCTGAATCTGACATCACTGAATACAGTGATGATTGGGATGAGACCATGGATGGC
Organism: Protomyctophum parallelum; assembly: GCF_964188405.1. NCBI lineage: Eukaryota > Metazoa > Chordata > Actinopteri > Myctophiformes > Myctophidae > Protomyctophum > Protomyctophum parallelum. Next base: position 1,647,452 of record NC_139719.1, read on the forward strand.
CAGTCAAGTTTAAACACAGTGAAATCACACAATGCACAACACATGGGAGGAAATAGTTTGTCTTTGAGCAACAAGCTGCTCCATGACCTCAAATCACCAAAAGAAAGTCACTCCATGAGGAGTCACACAGGTAAGAAATGTTTTAGTTGTGCAGATTGTGGCAAAATGTTTAGCCTAAAGGGAAATCTGAAGAAGCATGCAATGATTCATTCAGGGGAAAAACCCTTTACATGTACAGTTTGTGGCAAAGAATGTAGTCAAATGAGTAATCTAAAAGTACACATGATGACTCACACAGGGGAAAAGCCCTTCACGTGTACAGTCTGTGGCAAGGGCTGTTTTCATAATGGGGCATTAAAAGTACACATGATGACTCACACAGGGGAAAAGCCCTTTACATGTACAGTTTGTGGCAAGGGCTGTATTCATAATGGGGATTTAAATGTACACATGAGGACTCATACAGGGGAAAAACCCTTTGAGTGTAAAATTTGCAAAAAGGGCTTTATTCATACTGGTAATCTAAAAACGCACATGAGGACTCATACAGGGGAAACCCCCTTTACATGTACAGTTTGTGGCAAGGGCTGTAGAAATAATGTGACATTAAAAATACACATGAGGACTCATACAAGGGAAAAGCCCTTTACGTGTACAGTTTGTGGCAAGGGCTGTAGTCAAGAGGGTAATCTAAAAGTACACATGAGGACTCACACAGGGGACAAACCCATTACATGTACAGTTTGTGGCAAGGGCTGCACTCATAATGGAGAATTAAACATACACATGAGGACTCATGCAGGGGAAAAAAGCATTTGATTGTAAAGTTTGTGAGACTGATTGATAATCTAAAAACACACATGAAGACACACAAAGAAGGCATGCAAGGTTTTCAACTTGTATAATGACCTGCTGATATTACAACATGAGAATCAGTGTTTGTCCACATTTGTCAAATTCATTATATGCATTCATATGCATGCACTAGGGGTGCAATTGTAACTCTGTGTGTTGACATGTGGTCCTTGGGCTAACATATTATCATAGTGTATTTTAATCACTAAGTTTGATCATTTGTTTAGATTATCTGTATTATTTACTATGTTGTCTTCAAAGAATGCATTGTAACGGAACATATTTACTATATCATACCTGTAAAAAAAAACACTGTCCGTAATTTCTTCTTTTTCAAATAAAGGTTTGACAGCTACAGAGCCTTTATGTGTGTTCATTACAAGAAGCTCATCACTACACACGTGTTTCACCTCCAGTATGGACATCTTGTACTGTGAACAATACAGTGACAAGAACTGCTTCATTTTACATCCTTCATACCAAACAATTATACTATAAGGAACATGATAGGAGTATTCATTTTACACACCACACACCTTTTACTTGAACTATTGCTACATTGAATATGTCTTATTGTTACTGTGTGCATCCATTTTACTAAGTAACTCTAATGGAAAATAAGAAATGCTTCACACAGTTCTGTGTACGGATGGTGACACATCCCTTAATCATCACTGTGATGATGGTAAAACTATGACAGAAAAATAGTAGTTGTGGACATGAAGTGAGTTGATATGTTATCTGACAATTGGTATGAATTAAGATGTCTGTCAGATTGACCAGTTACTCTTGATGGACGATGAAGGGTACAGGCTTTAGTTTTGACACTATTATTGGTCCGACAGTCATTAGACCGACAACCGAAAAATTAACAATTTAGGACGTATGAGGTTCCCACCCGACAGTGATGATACACACACAACCGAAGCATGCCAGCAATCTAGGGCCGACTTAAAACAATAACACACTCAGACATGTATGAGTGCACCCGCGCACACCCATTGGCGTGCAGAGTGCCCCTGTCCCTTTAATAAGGAGTGGAGGATACAGGATCCATTATCCCACTATTGAAATGACAATGTATAAAAGCCAATTCATTCCCAGCAGGGTGAGTGTGAGCCACTCCAAGCAGCAGCCGTGTTGTGCCAGTATGGTTCCCTCCTTCCAAAGCCTGACCACGCTCTGTCATTAAATGGGAGACAATGGACTGCTAGGCCTGAAGGCTCTGTGTATTGTTATCACAAGCCAGACAGACAGACACAGAGTGGGTTGTTGTAGGGCCAGGCAATTAAGTAATTTTGTTACCCCCAAAAAAGGGGGACAGTCCACTCAGTACCCTCATAGCTGGGTAACTATACTGAATGACGCCAGCACCCGGATTTAGAACAAGCATGGGACAATTATTATCATTCTACTGTTCTGAACACCAGAATGTGGAATGCCCTCACACCATCCATTACAAATATGTATTTCTTTCTAAATTGGCCAAACAAACAAAACAAAAATCAGGAGACTAAAACAGAGTGCTGTATGTGTTGGTGACATTTACTATTGTGTAATTTTGTTATTATAAACAAAGCATGTCTTTTCAGATTGTCCAATACTCTTAATATGGTGGACTATTGAGTCAGTTGTGTGTGGCATGATGCTACTGTACAATACCAGTAATAATATGAATGATGCCATTATGTCTGGTGGTAGGCTATGGGCATATATGGCCAAGTATCTAACTTGTTAGATACAGATGTTTACATACAAAAGTATGTCTTTGTCTCGTTTGTATGTGTTTTTTTTAAACAAAGCGTTTATTTGCATTCAAATGATTTAGAACAAATTAATTCTCTCATGGTCAAATAGACATCTCACACATACATGTTTAAACTTGTGACATGGTTGAATAGATTTTCTGTCCACGCCTAATTTCCTACTGCCATATACAGAAAGATATTTCACCAGGGCATGTTAAACTACATGTAGAGACAATGTTAAAACTACATGCAGATAACTACATGTACAGTATGTATGTTGAAACTACTATGACCCTAGAATAAAAACGTAGTATTGAGTTCTGAAACAAACTCCCTGAAAAAGTGCAGCTCTGCAACAACTGTAATTTACCGATATTTATACAGTTAAAAACATGCATTTTTGCTTCTTCCTTTCATTGATATTTTATTATTTAAATGTTCAATTTCAGGGTAGAATAGGAAAGTAACATAATGCATGTTTAACTTTATTATGTTTTACTGAATCTGATCGTCATTGTATAATGTTTGATAGAAGACATTGAGTTGCCTTGTTGTTGGGAGCAGTGATTGGCCAGTTTTGTTATATTGTTGGTGTGCCCCGCCCCCCCTCGATCTGATTGGAGCATCAGGGCCCTCTGATAGTATTTAACAAGAGTTTGTTCTGCTTGGAGTCACTTTAACTCTGCTAGTTGTTAAGAGCTGTGTTTATTTGGGCAAGTTTTGAGTTATGTCTTTACTACAAACATTGAAGGCCTTGGTCAACCAGAGACTATCTGCTGCTGCTGAAGAGATATTTGGGGTCGTTGGAAGAATTATAACAGAGTACGAGGATGAAGCTTTCCACATCAAGCAGGAAACTGACCGCCAACGCAGACTACTGGAAATGGTTTTACAACCAATCTTCAAACTACACAGTGCAGGTTGGTAAAACGTTTACTATTTTAACCTTAACTCCGTTAACTGTTGTTTGAACATGTTTTAACACAGTTGGAAGAGGAACTCTCAATCCATTCATGATTGATATCTAATGAGGTTGTAGCTAATGAGTCCTAACAGCATTAGGACAGATATGGAACAGTGGAAGTTTTCTCCAACCACAACTACATAAGCAGTTGAACACATCTAATCTTGACCAATAGGCTACAAAGACACCGTAAAACAGAATGCAAGTCATGTTCAAACAATATAATTATTCTGTATCTTTTGTCTAGACTCCATAAACCTCCTTGTGTGCAAAGAGGAGGTATTCACTGAGCAGCAGATAACCTACAGTCTGGTCCAGGGGGATAAAGAGCCTCCACAGATTAAAGATGAACAGGAGGAGCGAACCTCCAGTCTGATCAAAGAGGAACCATCATCTCCACAGATTAAAGAGGAACTTGATGAGCTACTTCAAAGATCAGAGGAAGATGGTGGATCAACGGAGATATTACTATCAGTGAAACATGAACATGATGAAAACATACAAACCAAAACTGTAGCCGGCACCTCATCTAAACACAATGAAACACAAGCTGATGTAGAGGACTGTGGAACACCACAACCAACTAGTGATGATCAGCTGCTCTCTTCACACTATTCTGAATCTGACATCACTGAAGACAGTGATGAGTGGGATACCATGGGTGACCAGTCTGGTTTAAACACACTGAAATCGCACAATACACAACACATGGGAGGAAATAGTTTGTCTTTGAGCAACAAGCTGCTCCATGACATCAACTCACCAAAACAAAGTCACTCCATGAGTCAAATACGTAAGAAATGTTTTAGTTGTGCAGATTGTGGCAAAATGTTTAGTCTAAAGGGAAATCTGAAGAAGCATGCAATGGTTCATTCAGGGGAAAAGCAATTTGTTTGTAGAGTTTGTGGCACAGGCTTTGTTCGAACGGTTGATCTAAAAAGACACATGAGGACCCACACAGGGGAAAATCCCTTTGCATGTACAGTTTGTGGCAAGGGTTGTACTCATTTATGGGGATTTAAAAATACACATGAGGACTCATACAGGGGAAAAACCCTTTATGTGTACAGTTTGTGAAAAAGGCTTTAGTAGAAGAAGTAATCTTAAAACACATATGATGACTCATACAGGGGAAAGGCCCTTTACGTGTACAGTTTGTGGCAAGGGCTGTATTCATAATGCGGCATTAAAAGTGCACATGATGACTCATACAGGGGAAAGACCCTTTACGTGTACAGTTTGTGGCAAGGGCTGTGTTCATAATGGGGCATTACAAGTACACATGAGGACTCATACAGGGGAAAAGCACTTTATGTGTACAGTCTGTGGCAAGGGCTGCTGTCACACTGGGATGTTAAAAGTACACATGAAGACTCATACAGGGGTAAAACCCTTGGAGTGTAAAATTTGCAAAAAGGGCTTTACTCAGACTGGTAGTCTAGAAAAGCACATGAAGACACATAAAGAGGAAAAAGCTGTAAATGATGAGTGCTCCCCCCATAGTGATGATTAGCTGAGCAAAGTATATATTGAAGATAAAAGTGAGGGCAGGAATTTGAAGACGCCAAAGAATATTGTGTTGATTTTATTGCTTGAGATTAAAATGTCATATTCATTAATATTCATACACTAGTGGTGCAATTGTACCTAGTATATTTTAATCACTTAGTTGTATAATTTGTTTAGATTTTCTTTATAGAATTGTTGTCTTCATAGAATGCATTGTAACAGAAAATATGTAGGGGAGACGGGGGTAATGTGAGACACCCCCTGTATCACATGACCACAAGACATTTGTGTCATGTGACCATTATATGTTGAAGCCCCTCCCATTTCCTACCTGCCATGGAGGAGAGGACCTTATTGTGCTGTGGTAAGCATGTTTTTTTTCACAAAAATATGTTTTTTGCATGTAAAAGTAAATTTTCTTGTCGTCGACATAATCAGCTGTTGTGTCAAAGCAAATTAATTCAGGTAGAAAAACTTAAATCATACATGTTGATGAACTACCATCATATACATCCATGAGATTGCTGCTAGCTGAAGATTAGCCTGAATTGCTAAAAGAGGTCCCGTTTACCAAAATGTGGGTGTGGGGTAAAGTGAGACAAATGCTCTGGGGTAAAGCGAGACACTGTCTCACATTACCCCACCATGAGGCACAAGTTAAGTTCAGTCTTAAACATATTTTAATCTAATATTACATTGCATATGTTTTATTTTCTATGTCATAAACATTGTAGGAAATGCCAAGATACACCAGAAAGACAACCTGGGGTGGAACCGCCCTCGTAGAGATGGAGAAGGCAGCCGCTGAGAGCAAGGCAGAAAAGAAGATAATACACCAGAAATATATGCACAATTGCACAAATTATCAGAAGAATCCTGGGAAACACGAAAGCATGGGAGAGACCCACATTTGCTATAAAGGAAAACGATGTGGCACATGTTCTGAAATGTGATGTGGCGAAGAAGCTGCCACAACCTAAACAGCGTGGAGGAACCACACAGAGAGAGCAAATCCTCACCTTTAGAAACCAGTGACTTCCAGGAAAGTCTGGATGGCAACCGAGGAAGGTCAGTGACGCTGGAGAGACAGCTGACCTCCAGGAAAGACTGGCGGGGTAACAGGGGCCAGCAGCCCCTGTCGCAGGACTCGCAAGAGGGCACCAAGCAAGCTACAGAACGTACAAATAAGCAATACCCCCAGAGTCTCCCGAGAGGAGGGGAGGAAGGGAGACTCGACAGATTCAACGACAACAACAATGCCAGTGACACCGACTCAGAGAAGGCTTCTTTGACTCAAATACACCAGAGTAAGGCTAAGTGTGGACACTGGACAAGGATGGACACATGCACACCGCACAGACGAACAGTCTGGTGAGATGTAGGAGAACCCTAGGCATGAGGCAAACCATAGTCCTAGAGACCTCAGTGCCTGCAGTCCCCCAAGAACACACAAGGCCGAGGGAGCCTCCTGTTGGTTCAGGCATGACAGAAAGGACAGTGGGCGGATCTTCGGGGGGTTCCCTGGGCGAGCTGGTCGCTGGGGTGTGGTCAGCACTGGTTTGCTGCACCTGGCCAGCAGGTCACTGCGTTCCCTGTTGGCCGGGTGTGGCCAATGCTATAGCTGGTTTCACCTCAGTGATGGCTGTGCCCGGGGCGCCCCTCCACAGATTTGTCTATAGCTGGGTGCATGGAGGAGAGGGGCAGTGACTTGGCCAAATCACTGCTGACCCGCCAACTGGAGAGTGTAGTTGTTGAGGGTTGAAACACTCTAAGACATTTGGAGACCACCTGATGACCTCTCTTCCAGGCCAAGGCTCCATCCATTAGAAATGGATTATAATCACATCGTTGATGTATTTACAAACTGTAACCTTCAGGGCTGGAATGTAGAGTAGGCCTAGTTGTAGCTGTAGCTGTTCTAGCTGGTTCTGGTGGTGCTGAGCCCCTACTAGCCTGCTCTAAGGGTCAAGTGTTCTGAACCCAATTGCTGTCTACTATGCTAAAGTGACACAGATACATTCCCGGTCTTAATGGGTTAAATGGGGGGAAACTTCGACCGAGAGAAACGTTTATCTCTTTTAGCAAGTGTTGCTTTTTGTAGAGATGTGAATTGTGTGCGTGTGTGTTGTGTTTTAATCATTTGAATGTTAATTAAAACATTTTGAATTACAGAATGTTGTTTTTGATTCTGTTCAGACTTACTTTCAAGTGTTTAGAAAGAAAATGTGGTTAATGACCAATTCCCATGATTCTGTTACTAGTCTGACATTAGTTTTGGAATGTGTGGTTGTCAAGCTAGCTGTCAGTGTTCTAACTGTTAAAACAAGTGTTTTTATGGTAGTTTTAAAGTGAAAAGAATAAGTGGTTCACTTTACCCCATTGATTTTGCTGGTCTGTCTCACTTTACCCCAGCCCTGGGGTAAAGTGAGACACCTGACCACTTTTTTTAAAACAATCATATTTTCACTGCCCTTTGTCTTGGATTCATTCTAATCATTTCCATTTTTAGGAAACATCCCAAATGAATGGGAAATATGTAAATTTGACTGATATATCATTTTAGCTCGCCTACAGGGGAGCACATGTAAAAAGTGTCTCACATTACCCCCGTCTCCCCTACTATGTCATACCTGTAAGAAAAAATTCTGTAATTTCTTATTTTTCTAATAAAGGGTTGACAGCTAAAGATCCTTGTGTTCATTACAAGAAGCTAATCACATCACATGTGTTTCACCTCCTTTAAGTATGGACATCTTGTAATGTGAACAATACAGTGACAAGAACTGCTTCATTTTATATTGTATGTGTTTTTTTTAAACAAAGCGTTTATTTGCATTCAAATGATTTAGAACAAATTCATTCTCTCATGGTCAAATAGACATCTCGCACATACATGTTTAAACTTGTGACATGGTTGAATAGATTTTCTGTCCACGCCTAATTTCCTACTGCCATATACAGAAAGATATTTCACCAGGGCATGTTAAACTACATGTAGAGACAATGTTAAAACTACATGCATATAACTACATGTACAGTAGGCCTATGTATGTTGAAACTACTATGACCCTAGAATAAAAACGTAGTATTGAGTTCTGAAACAAACTCCCTGAAAAAGTGCAGCTCTGCAACAACTGTAATTTACCGATATTTATACAGTTAAAAACATGCATTTTTGCTTCTTCCTTTCATTGATATTTTATTATTTAAATGTTCAATTTCAGTGTAGAATAGGAAAGTAACATAATGCATGTTTAACTTTATTATGTTTTACTGAATCTGATCGTCATTGTATAATGTTTGATAGAAGACATTGAGTTGCCTTGTTGTTGGGAGCAGTGATTGGCCAGTTTTGTTATATTGTTGGTGTGCCCCGCCCCCCCCCCCCCCCCCTCAATCTGATTGGAGCATCAGGGCCCTCTGATAGTATTTAACAAGAGTTTGTTCTGGGGCACGGTGGCACATTTGGTAGTGCTGTCGCCTCACAGCTAGAAGGTCCTGGGTTCGATTCCCGCTCGGGGCGCTGTGGGTGCTGGCGGCGTGTTTCCTCCTCCGCGTCATCAGTGCCCATACCCGAAGGCGGGGTTGGCGAAAGGGCCTTTCTGTGTGGAGTTTGCATGTTCTCCCCGTGTCCCCTAGGGTAGATACCCTCACAAAAACATGCAGTAATCCTGGTCTCTAAACTGCCTCCCCCTGGCCAGCCGGGGCGCCTGATGGAGGGGAAAGGAACTGGTTGGAATAACGTGTTCCTTCCACGCGCTACGTCCAACCAGGGAAACTCCCCCCTGTCAGGTGTAAAGGAGCAACTTGGACACTCAGGCATGAAGGAAGCATGAGTTCAAGTCCGTTGCTCTCCCCAGGTTGGCGGAGGGTGTGTAGAGCCCAGGATCACATTAGATCATTGACACATGGGTGAAAAATGGGTTACAAAATCGTGGGATAAAATATATATAAAAAAGAATGCTGCGTTCACATTGGCAGATGCAAAAGATACAAAGATGCAAAGATACAAAGATGCAAAGCTACACGGTGCATTTGTATATTTGCAGCTGAAGTTCATACCGGTCAACGTGATCAGAAATCGGGGGCCGATCACATATATTGCTTGACCCCGTCTTATCGCTGCTTGCAGCTATATTTTCTTCTTCATCTTCTTCTTCTCCTTTAGCCAAAAATAGCAGTTCTGGCTGAACCGGTCGGTTTTCGCGGGACTTGGCATTATGGTATAGAGGGCTATGCCAAACGGTGAAGACATGAAGCCCACGACCCTTGGCCAAAGGGTGGCGCTATAGCACAATATATATATATATTTAAAAAAAAGGAATAGCTCATGAACCTGACAGTCAGCGGACTCCCTCTTTACCAAGCGTTTCCACCATGTAGGTTCCACCTCGCGTAGAACATGCACGCCCATTTAATCTAACGTGATGATGTAGATAATCTTATTTCCCTGTCCCTTAAGTCCCTGTCCGATGGATCCACTAGTTAATAAAGTAGCAATCTGTAGGATATCCTTTTCTCACGTATAATAAGAAAGTTAATTTATTCATTTAAGTTCAAGACTAAAGGCTAATAAAACTTGGCAAGAATATTATAAAAGCAATTTTTTTTAACAAATGTTCACTCACTCACCTTTGCAGATGTAGTGTAGCAAGGATGGGCTGAAGCCTATGCACGTGCCTGATAAAAATAATATTATGAGATGTGTAGTTGGTTTTCGTGAAACTTGGCAATGGTAGACAGGTATGTGAAATGGTGAGAACGCAAAGCCCACGGCCATTGGCCAAAGAGTGACGCTATAGCACTCAATCGAAAATGCAAACTTTGAACAGGTATAGCTCCGTTTGACCGTCAACAATAAAACTAGACATCTCCTCATGTCGAACAACTTTCGTGTTCTGCCTTTTGACCTCTGACCCTGGCTAGCAGTAGATGGCAAACCGGAAGTCATTTTAGTGGACGGGAGCAGGACGGTAAACGGAACAGGACGGATGCTAAAATATTAAATATTTTTACCGTGCCGTCCAGCAGGTTTTGCTGTTTGCCATCTACCGCTTGCCTGATTCCATGTGAATGGTGAATGCATTATATCAGTGAAGATCACCCATTATTTTGTAATTACACAGCGCTCCAGGTCAAACCATGCAGTTGTTTTTCACAAAATGTGGCAATATGGCTATGTCACCCTACTTAGAGACAAAGACCACAACCATTGGCCAAAGGGTGGCGCTATAGCACTCAATTGAAAAACAGGCATAGATCATGAACTGCCAGCTCATGAACCGCCAGTAATAATTACTAGGTAATTACTGTCTATTACATAGGTACTAATTCAGACTCCCTGAGTCCCTGATGTTGGATTCCAGTCATCAGTGGTGGAAAAAGTAGCCTACGCATACTCAAGTATTCAAAATGAAAAATTGCAAATTACCTTTTCCAATTAAATATCAATGCATCACGGATTTAAATTGTCAAATGTGCAAAAAGCTGATCTACAAGTTCAAAGCGTTTCACACCGCAACACGAGGTTGTAGATATTTTAAGATTCGAAGGCAGTTTAAAAGAATATCTATCTATCTATCTATCTATCTATCTATCTATCTATCTATCTATCTATCTATCTATCTATCTGTGACAGTTACTGTGCATGTTGTGCAACGTGAACCAGAGCAGAATATGAAGGAAACGGGTGAACCAAACATTTGCTGTGACAAGAAAAATATCCTGGCATTCATAGCCATGGTCATAAACTGTGCTGTGGAAATTCCACGGAAATCAGAGAGGATCAAGATGGTGCTTGAGGCAGCCAGGAGGTTCCTGGGCGTGGAAGATATACGTGGAGAAGAATTGAATGATACATTGAAAGAAGAATTTGCACAACCATCTCAGGCCTTAGGGTCTGGGATGTAGGGAATGGACAGAAACTGAAGGGGAGCTAGTCGGGGTTTTGATTTATTTTATTTTATTTTCGATACAAAGTTTACACAAAAAATCCAGTTGGTGGCGGTAATGCACCTTTATAGGCATGCCAACCGCCATTAAACCCAAAAGAAGAAGAAGAAGCCATCACGTCACGTGACTGCGTCTAGTTTTCCATTACGGCGATGGCCGCTGTTGAACAAGTCAGACATGTTGTCGTGTCTCTCGGGAATTGTTGATGTTTGTGCCTTTATTACACATTCTATATTAGGCCTACAGTAGGAACAGAAAGCTTGGTGGAAATGTCTCCTAAAGGAGGCGAAAAGCGTCAAATGGAGTCTGTACGGCTGAAGATAAATGAACAGCTAGCGGCGGTGGGAGAGGAGATATTGTTTGTTGTGGACAAACAGCAGCGTGGCGCTGCTGATGTTTGTAGAGTGGAGCTTAGCGTCAGAGTGTTTGTGTTGGAGCGCCTCAGCGCGGTGGGAGAGTTCATGGTCAACCTCTTCCAGAGAGAGATGGAGACACTACAAACTCTGATGGAGACACAAAACAAACTGCTGGACATTGATTTTGATATGGACATCGATCTACACACTGCAGGTTAGTAGATTCTGAACAACACCAGCTTAGCTTAAGTAGCATTAAGCTATTTATTATGTTCCACAAAAGTCTACTTGAATAATCAAACTGAAAAGGTCAAATGAATAGCTCAAAAATAAATATAAAATCAAATAAATTATTATGCTAGTAAGGTATGAAATAAGATCAACAACTGTATGCCTTCCCAGCCTCAAACATTTTCCATTGTTCTCAAAAGGCATGTCAAGAGACCTTAAACAGGCTACCCCACTAGCTCCCCCACTGAGCCTTTTAAAATAAAATACAAGTTACAAGTCACTGTTCCAGAATCACTGCAGAGGAGGTTTTACTCTGAAGGGGATACATTATAAAGGAAGTGCAAAGACCCAGCTAGCAAGTTATGGCGCGCCGCCGACGTGAGGCGGTCCCCGCGCGCCGCGGATCGTGTCCTCCGCCGGGCGCGTGACGCGACGTGGGTGAGTCGTTCATGATCAGCGTGGGCCGCGCGCCCCGACGCGCGTGTAGCCGGCGCCCCGCTTCTCTGCCGCGACTCGAACGTCAGCTACGGACGGCAGCAGCAGGACAGCGTGAAGCTGTCTTATGACACCCCCCCCCCCCCATATATATTGCGACCCCTCGATCCTCCCCCATGCTCACCTCCCTCCCACATATTTATAGAAACATAATAAAGCAGCAAATGTAGGCTATACTTCATTTTGTTTCTTTATTAGGAAAAAAAAAAGGTTAGGCCTACAATGAAAACATTTAGACAGCCATGTTAAACATAAATAAAGTCACATAAACATTAAAAAAACATGGAAATATTTTAAAACAGACAAGTTTAGAATACAAGTGGTTGATTTTTATGCCATTTTGCTGAGAATGCACTTTAGGACCACACTTTGAGAACCACTGGCTCCTAAAATATATAAAACAGTAAAACATCAACTTTCCTGAAACCACCAGAACATTGTTGGATAAGATTGTCCACAATTCCACAGTTTTCTGAAAAAGTTATGTTTCTATATCAGTGGTTCTCAAATTATGTCATGTCAAGGACCCCAGAAATATTATGAAATCTGAAAATATGTTGTTCCAGGGACTACCCAGAAGCAAAGATGAGTTAAAAACGTTTGCTCTGAAATAATATATAGGCCTATTCAAAGATTTGCACATTTTCAGGATAAAACAAAATAGACCTACAAGCTCGTAGCGCGGTCCCTGGAACAACATATTTTCAGATTGGAGTCTAGGTTTTTCAGAAAACAGTCATAACATTTAAACACTTTAACCATAATTGTAAAAGCCGTTAGATTGTTGGCAGATCTACAAGCTCACGAGCTTGTAGATTTGCTATTTGTGAAAATGTGGCTCAAACACAGTCAACGTTTTAAGTCTGCGAGGATTTAGAAGACATTTTGTAGAATCAGTTCTCAAGTTTAATTTCTTAAGTCTATAAAACACCAAGTCTATTCTGTGTGGAGTAGTTATGTTAGTTATATAGGCCCAGTAATGTTGCAATAACAGTTACACAGCAATAGACAGAACACATAATAGGCACGCAATATTTGTTAAACCTTTCAGGGGGAAAAAAAGTAATAACTTAAACTCCATTCACATTTCAAAACCAAATTTTTATCCCGGTATAGCAGGCCTGAGACCCCTCAATTCTTGGAGGGAAATCGAGATTCACCTTTGAGCAATAAATCGTGCAGCATCAAGAGTCCATTTGGAAACCCCTATAGCGGTGGGTTTAAACCATTTTCATGCCAAGGTTATTCAGCATTTAAGCCACGGACCAACGTTTGATGAGCTTTATGAAGCCTGACTGGTGGTGGCCCCCAGCAGAAGTTCCAGAAGGCGCCCTGTCCAATGTCTCCGGCTCTGTCCCAGGTTGTGTCCACGGTCACCCTATCTTGCTTCATGGTAGAATTTCATGACTGCATCTGCAAAGTAAAAAAAAAAATACAATGAAAAAAGTGCAGTCAACTTTTTCTGCAAAACATAATTGCCTGTACATCCACTAGTTTAATACAAATCCATCTCCCTTCTACACCTCAGTCATTTAAAATGTCATGATGGTAACAAATTAACAATGGTACACAGTTACTCATTGCAAACTTGAGGCAAGAGAGCTTGTAGATCGGCTATTTTCAGCAGGATCCAAAGGCCAATATATACAGAAGTTACACAAAATATATGGCTTAACCTTGTTATGTAGCTGCTGTTGTTGTTGCCATGATGTAACTGTAGTAGAAACCAGGTCAGGGCGGTAGAGAACGCAGGGTTCCAGTCCAGTCCTGAGAAGTTTAGAGACAGGAAAAGACAACGTTCAGTTGTTTCAAAAAGTAATTACTTAATTCAGTGGTTCACACCAAATAACTGTTCAGACAGAGCAGAGACAGGGCAGTTTTCTTGAGTTCCTTTAGAGGAGACAAGAACAGAGAGAAGAGTAAAATAAATGGCTCAGAACGTACCTGCATGGCAATGCTCATTCACTGCATCTGCACCTGTAATATAATAAAAAAAAAAGTCTGTTTTAAACATTAGCCTACTATGTGATATATTTTACATTTGCGAAATAAAGATAATAATAATATAAAACACCGTCCATAACGCTTAAGCTGCAGTAGCTTTCTCTCTTTCCAACGGAGCTAGATGTTTTTAAGCATTGGGGTTTGCTAACCCCGTCCAAACAATAGATTAGCTAGTTATCTGATTAGCTAGCTAGCTAGCTAGCGAGCTAGCTAATCAGATAAACAGATAACTGATAAAGATCAAAACTATTCTAACACGTGCAATTACACTACACAGTATACAGTATATATCTATCAGATATAAAAATACACTGACCTTTCAACTGAATTTCTCCGGAGAAAAACGGTGAATATAAGCATTTATTGCCAACTTTGTCTTCCTCGTCTACTCTGCTCAGACGCTCAGCTCCGAGCCTCCGACCGTCAACAATAACAACAACTGGCCGTCTAGTGGCGGGCAGCCTGCAATGCATGCCGGTACACTAACACCAACCGGCACATTAAAGTGTTGAATGATGATGAGAAATTAATAATAATAATAATAATAATAATAAGAAGAAGAATATAATAAGAAGAAGAATCCACTTAATTATATTCAATAATAGTTAAAAAATAATCTTAATAATAATAATCCTACAAAATATAATATTATTATTATTGATTTATTTATACATACGATGCGCAGCACATCCTTGTCTGAGAGAGAGAGAGAGAGAGAGAGAGAGAGAGAGAAAGAGAGGGGCGGGGGGGGCAAGCCTCAGGAGAGCGTCACGAGGGCTGTAAATGCACAGATCTGTGCATCAGGAATGAAAATCTACTGAGTGACAGTGACTGACGTGAAGCCCGCGGGGGGAATTCGCCGCGCGCCTGGGCGCCGCGTGCCCGGCTCCCGACGGCGGGAGGCGGTACCTAGCGGGGCAATGTTAGCTGGGGAGGCTCACTAAATTGACATGACATAGGCCTACTTAAGTTTCTAATTAAATGTGGGGGCTACTATTAATCCAAATTATAACTTTTCCAAAACAATATTTGATATACCGGTGTATCCGATTTGGATGAAATCAGATCAAAATGAAATGACGTCTTCCGTCGCCGTGGAAACGGCGTCTTCGGCGCAGATGTTCTAACGGCGACAGAATGCGTAGCTGTCCTCGCAAATGCCACTTTTTTTCTGTCACAATGCCAACACATACCCAATCCGTTATCCGATCCGATTCTTGGGCAGACGGACACTCACATTGCGATAGCCGCAGATCAGTATAAGCCTGGGACCGAGGCTACTCAGGCTAGCCGTATGTTTTGTTGTTATTAAAACAGGAAGACAACCCCGTCTTCCTGTGATTGTCTATCTCCAACAATACTATAGCCTACCTACGTTTTAGAAATGCACCTATCACCATTGTTGGAGTAGCCTATAGTATGCAGCCCATGTAATGCGTAACAATAAACGCATGAATGAATAAATAAATAAATGAATAAACGTTTGTTTCTGACGGGGTTCGAACTTGGTCCTCCGTTTGTCGGCATAAAGTTCCCCAGTCATGGAGCATATGCCTACTACAGTGAGCCATGATCATTTGTAATCGTAATCAAATCATAGGTTATAAAAGCAGCCATCACAACTCAAAACGAACTGGGAATTAGATCAACTTGAAATCTCATTCAGATTCACACCGATTTCCAAAACTGTTTAATAAGCCTACAGATTTGTTTTTAACATCACCATCTCACCATCATCACCTATATAAGTTCACCTTATGGTAATTAATGTTATACAGGCCACATATAAATAGTAAATATGATGCATGATAGGTTAAAGTAACAATTTCTTTATAACATGACCTAAATATGCCCAAAAGCCACATTACACTGACGTGACTTGGTCAGTCAATGTGCTCCAAATTATCAAAGCGAATGGTGCTAATGTTTCAGTTTCACACACAATATTCTGCCCATTTAAAGCGTCAAAATAAACGCATCAACGGATGACTGAATAAATAAATAATTGTCAACATCTCACAGGATTCGAACTCCTCCCAATGTCAGCAGGAGCACACAGTCTGAAGCATAGCCCATTGTGCCATTATGTGCACTTTATCTCTGAACAGTAAATAATTCATAGAGTACAAATCCAGTTATCACAACTCAAAACAACAGACAACAGAATAGATTAACTTGAGATATCAACAACACTGAATGACTGAGGCCCCTGGCTTAGGGTGCATACTTAGTTTAGACTAGTCAATGGTCTACTCTAACCAATGACTAGTCTAAACCAAAAACTGTCTAAACTAAGTACTGCACCCCCCTGGCTCCTCTGTCTACCTTTATTCCTTCTATCCTTATTTCTATTTGGTCTTTGGCATCGTTTTTGTTTTCAAAAAGCAAGATTCTGTAGTTTTCAATGTTTTTTAAATATTTTATTTGTTCTCACTTTCTGATTGATTGATTGATTGAAATATTTATTTCAGTTTGCAGAAACTCTGTCGTCGATCCTAAGCCATTCCAGCCTGTCAATGGGCAGGGGTGAGGTGGGTTCAGGGGGTGAGGCCAAGTAGGAGTCTGACCTGTTTTGGGAAGTCTGGAGCCTAGTTTGTGAAGGGATTCGAACCCCTCCCTTTGGCAGCATAACGTTTACTAGACCTGGAGCATAATCCAGCACACCGTTCCTAGCAACAATATTGTGCAATCATATTCAAATGATAGAGTATAAAACCGTGCAGCCATGAAAAAAAATGGGACATGGACCTGTAGATTAAGGTGAGATCTCATTCACCACAGGCACATTTATTTCCAACAAGACTGTTTAATAGCCTACAGATTGGTTGCATATCTCCAACCATCATCATCACCTAAATTCACCATTGGCCTATAGTCATTGTTATACAGGCTGCTCAGAAATAGTAAATAATAAATATGACACGATAGGTTAGATTTGTTTTCAAACATGATACTAAATATGCATGGCAAAGTGTTTGAGAAGCCAATGTGGTACCATTTACAAATGATTGAATATTGACCAAATTATTGAAACTAATGTTAAATTTGTTCTTTGAAAAATTTAAATATTTGTAGACCTATTACAAGTCAAGCACAAAATCAGTGTCAATTCACATCTGCATACTGCACATATCAAGCCAATTCAAGGTACACACGACAACTTTCAATCACCAACACAGGATTGTACTATATATATATTTTTTTAAAGATATATTTTTTTGCGGCTTACGCCTTTTATTGATTTTTTAAGGGACAGATAGTAGGCTGACAGGAAACGGGAGAGAGATGGGGGGATGACATGCGGTAAAGGCCGTGTCGGGTTCGGGAGTCGAACCCGCGGCACACCGCGACTGGATCACCAGTCCGGTGCCCAGACC
Source organism: Protomyctophum parallelum (assembly GCF_964188405.1). Classification (NCBI taxonomy): domain Eukaryota; kingdom Metazoa; phylum Chordata; class Actinopteri; order Myctophiformes; family Myctophidae; genus Protomyctophum; species Protomyctophum parallelum. Next base: position 1,664,943 of record NC_139719.1, read on the forward strand.
GTTACGCTACGGCCTGGGCCAATTGTACTATATTCTTGCCTATTATTTATTATTATTATTCCTAAAGGAGTTTTTAAAAACATTTGTCCATTTAACAGTCCATAGACTTTGGCTGGGATGTACATTTATATGCGGGCTCTTTTTTAACAAACATTTAAAGTCCATACACTTGGCTGGCCTATGATGTAATTTCGGAAAGCCAGGCATTGGAGTGTCCATCAGAAAGTGAGAATAAATTAAATATAAAAAACATTGTAGCCTACATAATCTTGCTTTTTGAAAACAAAGAATATGCCAAAGACCAAATAGAAATAGGGATAGAGAAGGAAATGTAGACAGGAGAAGAGAGAGTGCCAGGGGCCTCAATCATTCAGTGAGTGGGGATTAGATGGAGGGGAGTCAAGAAAGGATTCCAGATCCAGATTGAATATCCAATTATTTCTAGGACATTATTTCTCTCAACCATTGGGTGGCCACCCAATGTTTGAGAGAAGTAATGTCCTAGAAATAATACTAGGGTGGTTTAGGTAGACTTCCACTGGAGAGGAAGATGGTAAAAGCCCCAAAAACCATAAAGTTTGGGAGTGAACCTTGCATAGTCTTCTGGAACGCCAAAGATGGCATCAGTGCTCAGTATGTGGGGAAATATTTGAGATTGTAAATATTTTGGACATTGTGTCAAAGTAATTATTCCAGAACGGACACGACTAAAACATGTGGGTTAAATTCCAGTGTGAAGAATAACGTTTCTCACAACTATCAGTCACATTAGGATATATTAACAGTTAAGCTTGAATCTAATGTAATCACACAGACATAGTAGGTTTTAAGATGCAGTTGCAGCATCTGCAAAGGCATTAAGGCAACAACATGTTCACTTAGCCTACAGAGACTTAACAGTTCAGGACGGCACTAAATAAAATCTATCTCAGATACTCTGAACAAACCCCCACACCATTTACACAAAGAGTGAAGAGGCATAGTAAATCAGCCAACACCTGTATGATTCAAAAGTCGTGTTTTAATGTTTCACATCCCATACATGCAAATAGCCTCACCAAAATCAGTGATCGATGTATGGCTCCAGATTTGGTCAAGGTTTTGGGCCAAACAATTGACTTCCATTCGAAAATGAAAGTTATATTCTGTATATAAACATAATGTGAAAAGGTTCTTCTGTGGCCTGCTGGCAGCATCAGCATGCATACGCATTTTGGTGGTACTGCTTGGTCCAGCGGTTTGTGAGATTAGGTCCATACAGCGCACACGCACACTGTGAAGTTTTGAACTGTCAGCATCTGTGCACCAGTCAGAAGCAATTTGCAATTTAGGCATTTAGCAGACGCTCTTAATCCAGAGCGACTTACATTAAGCAAGAACAAAAAGCATGGGAATACATCACAAAAAAGCATTTATCATAAAACATGCGTAAACTAAGAAAGTAACAGTGGAATATCTATATTATGAGACTATACATATAAACTACTATGCTATACATATGTACTATGGCGTGCTATGACTATATACAATGCAATTATAGTGCTGTCTACATAACATGCTATAAGTCTCTATCACTATCAGATGCTATCTAAGGGCGCTTTCACACCCAAAGTTCGCTTAGAAGGTCCGGATCAAGGACCAAGGACCAAATATTTGCATTTTGATTTTGGTCCGTTTGGTGTCCACACTGGACTTTGTAAAGCGTACCAAATATGTAAACAAATTACACGTGGACATGTTAAGCGAACCAAATAGTGAGGGGGAAAAGAACATGAGGGGAAATCACTGTCTACAATTTTTGGGGCAACCTTCAGTCACACAGAGAGAGAAGAGAACAGCAACATGACGGGCAGCAACAACTTGCTATTGCATTCATTCTTATTAATTATTTTATTAGCCAAATAAGAGCAACAGATGAACAGAGGAGCAGGTGTTTGAACAATAATGTGCTTGCTGCTGAATGCTGATGCATAAATTCACGGAGACGTATAGCCTACAACAAGGTATCCCCGATAAAAAGGACTTTTCTTCCATGTGTGCACCTTCACCCATGTTATTTCTGCGCATCAAATCGGCGCCGCGGCGGGCATTTCCATGTCATCTTATGGTTTGTTCAGTTGGTTATTGAGCTTCAAGTCAGAACAGCTCCGCTGCAGCTAATTGAGTTGACCTAGTTTTACGTCTTTTGCTATAGTGATGTAATCAATTAATCATTTGGGACCACCTGTGTATAGCTTATTTAACATTGGCTTTTTCTCGATACCTGCGGCCTCATGGATGATTTTAAATATTTCTCTGTCTCTGCGCCTCTCCCATATAAATATATGGATCAATCCCCCTCATGTGCGCGCGCGCCCACGCGCCCACACACCCACACACACACACACACACACAAAGGAGGGGACACGAGTTGAAAGAGAAACTCTCGCATGAAGACTCATGCATCGCAGATTCGCATGCTTTGTCATACCTTTGCGTGGCGGCGGCCGGCGCATGCTTAAAATAAACAGATCTACAAGCTTTACACCATTCCATGTCGATAACTTGTACATTTTGCGCATGTGAACCTCGTATGCTGCGCTGCGCCTCGACATATACTGTATGCGTCTACTATTAAAATCAGACTGTCAGCTGTCATATGATCCCCGTAAAAAAATACATGCTTTTATAACTATAATTATTAATGCAGCCTCACAACTGCCGACGCCCGACGGCTATTTTGCCTATCGTCCTGTATTTGGTCCTCTATAAAGTCTGAATTAGAGCCATATGAAATCCGTTTTATTATTTTCCCAATTCCGTTTTATTTTTTCCCAAATTCCGTTTTTTCCGTTTTAATATTTCTGAATTCGGTATTTTGCTTTTTATGCAATTTTTTTACAGTAACAACCCCCCCCTATCAAATGCAGCTTTCATTTAATTTAACTGCAAACATGTACTGTAGCAGAATATGGAACATAGTGCTGTATGAGGTGCAGGCACAGGCTTAAAACATTTTATTTTTTTTAATCAGGGAAAAATAATCAGTTTATTTATCCAAATTGGTGATCTACAAGCCCACAGCACATTGCAGCATGACATGTTGAGAGCTTGTAGATCTGCTGCCCAAACTCCCCATGCAAAGCCATGTGACCTTGTTGTTTTTACTCCACCACTGAAATTTGGTGAAACATCATTTTATAGCAATACAAGACAATAGCCTTGTATGTCTCAAAACACTGGCCTACAGTTAAATTATTGTCAACTAAATAAATATGAATTAGAAATTAAGACATACTGACAATGCTACTGATTGGTTAATTCTTCATTGGCTTGCAGTTAGTTATTGCATCCAAAATGCAATAATAATAATAGGCTGGTCAGGATGGTGGGAAAACGTTTTTAGAAAACATTCAGTTGGCTCGCATGCATGCACGCACACACACACACACACACACACACACACACACACACACACACACACAATCAAAGAACCGTTTACAGGTGCTGTAAGTTTGCAGCGTTAGCATAGGAGCTAGCGTTGGCTAATGTAGCCTTGTAGGTCTAACACTGTTACACCTTCTGTCCCTCTCAGTGTGGATTTTATTTTTGTTAATGCAAGATGAAAACAGCAATGCTTATGGACTGGTTACAAGGTTAGTAATAGTATTAGTCCTAGCCCTGGTCCTCTACTCCTCTCTCTCTTTACTCCGTGTGTGTGAAACTGGGAGGGAGGGAGGAGCAGGCAGAGAGAGCGCGCTGTGCTCTGTGTCTACTCCTCTGTGTTACAGAGACACACAGCTAAGCTATACATATCCTTACAACTGTACTCTACCGGATTTTCAATGAGAGTGGAGAGTGGTTTATTGCGCATTTATGACAAAATATAATAATCGGCCGTCTTCACTTGATTTCTGAACAAACCTGACCCCTGAATCATGTTCCATTTTCTCCCAAAAACTGAATTTCAGCCCAATTCCGCAATATTCCGCGTTTTATTCCAATTCCGTTTTTATTGGTCATTTCCGCGATTCCGTCCGCGATTCCGTTAACACGGATTCCATATGGCTCTAGTCTGAATGCATTCACACCAGTAACAAAGCGCACCGTGGTTCGTTTGGAAGCGAACCGAGTCCGGCCTTTTTTAGCGGACCATGGTTCGTTTCTTTGATCCGCACCAGAGTTCGTATGCACGTTCACACCAACCGAACCAAAGGGGTAAGCGGACCATGGTTCGTTTTAAACGAACCAAACATGTCCGGTGTGAAAGCGCCCTAAGTCTACAGAATTGCTATCTAAGGGGGTAGGGTAAGTGCTATGGGCCATGATGGAGTCTGAAAAGGTGCAGGGTTTTCAGACTACGGCGGAAGATTGGGACTTTGGGAGTGATGCTGCAGTTCTGACTGCAATGGGAAGTGCATTCCACAGTTGGGGCCAGAAGGGAGAAGAGAGAAGCAACATGTGCATTGTGATTCCACTGGGTTATGTGCAGGCTGGGCACAACCACAAGTGGTCACTTGTGGTTTCAATTCCTACACACACCCAGTGGAACCACAATGCACATGTATCGCATTTAATCTGAAAGAAGATGGATATATTGTCATTGTTTTGGTTAAAGAAAGCATGTGCTCTCCATGTAAAGATATGTGCTCTCCATGTAAAGAACTGTAATGGTTTCCTACCCAATTATCTATAGATGCTGTCCCCGTGTGGAGTTCCCCACAAAAGCGACACAGATGTGTCAGATCATCTATTCAAAAATATTTAAATTGCACATTCAGTTAATTGAAGTAAAATATTTTGGTTTGATGAAGATGAAATACATTTGATTTAACCCTACCAGAATTCTCCATGAGAATGACCCCCATGCTGCATCTGACTGCATCAATGTCCTGCAGCAGGTCCTCCTCCACCCTGGTGCCCAACACCAACATCTCTGCAAGCTTAAATAATAATAAAGTTAGTGTTAGCCGTGTTCTTTAACAATGCATTACATTGTTAGGAGATATAATCTTACTTTGCACACAAACACCCCACAGGATGTGGGATCCCTTTGGCGGGGATGGGGGATGGTTTCACATCGCCAACGCCCCATGGTTCCCCCACGCATCCGGCGCATATAAGCTCTGAAGAAGAACAAGTTTGTTACTTGCATATCAGAAAACATTGAACATTACAATGAATCTTGATTTACTTGCCTTGTTGCGTTTGCAGCCTGTTTAAGCCCTTTTTCTTGGGCACCCATTGGGTCAATGAAGACCACGCGGTCCTCTTTGGGATACAGGACCTTCAGCAGATAGGATACTTTATGCAACTATATTTACAACTAAGCCTTTGAAGTTTTAATTTGAATTGATTAATTAAAGGTCACTTACTAGCAGTGTATAGTGGCCTTGCTCACACACTACCCCCAGAATCATCTCCCATTCCAGGGCATCAATCTGCAAGTGATAATTTAATTTGTTAACATGGTGTGATTGTAAGCAACACTTTTAAAAGCAACCATTTATCCTTACTTTTTTCACCCCCTTGGTGGAACTCTTCCACATCTTTGTGGTCTCCTCCACGGATAGGACCTTTATTTGCCTGTTGGCCATTCGGGCCACCCACACCAAATAAGCGTTCAGAATCTACAAAAAACAAACAATCACTTTAATATTACTTTAATATCAAAGAGAGCACTTTGCAAAACAAGACTTACTTCACTGTGTAATCTCTCTCCGGGTGCCAGGCTGTGGAGATCCAAAGTAAGGACCTTAAAATTTGAGAACTTTGCCCACAGAATCTGGCCCTTTGTCGTCCCCGTCCATATCGCTGTGAGAACTGGAAATATAGAACATTCAAAGTTGTACATTGGGCATCATTATTCTTGATGTTGCATTATTAAATGGGATTTACCATCCAAAGTTGAAGGAGGGGGGTCAGTGGAGGGGCCTGCGGATGGTGGGTGGTGGAGGGCAGGAGGAGGCCCAGAGGGGCTGAATGAAGGCTGTGCAGGGCTCAGGTCAGGAAGAGGGCTGGAGGGACTGGGTGACAGTTGGGGAGGGTGAGGACCAGGAGGAGGAGATAAAGGACAAAGTGGTGGAGGGGGGCGAGCCAGAGGAAAGGTTCCAGCTGGCTTTAGAAGCTTTGCTGGAATCCTCTCCTCTGGCTCTATGTAGCGTGAAAGCTGGTCCAAATTAGCAAATTGCTTCTCTCCTTTGTTCCCAACCAAGTACACCACTTTCCCCTTTATCTCAGTGATGGTGTATGGCCCCAGCATCTCTGGGGCCATTTTCCCACCCTTCCTCTGATCCTCCCTGATGTTCTTTTTGAGGACCCTATCCCCAACTGCCATGACGTCATCCCAGCCCTGCGCGAGCTTCCTCTTCCTGACCTTGTCCTGTTGCACTTGGACATTGCCCTGCACAGCCTCATAAATGGCAGGTTGCTTTTTCAGCCCCTCCGAGACCTCCTCTCTCATCATGAGGCCCTCCACTTCTTCTGGACTCACCTATAGTACAAAAACACCAGGTGGGGTTATTGACAGTATATGTTCAACATATTTTCATTTAAGTTCATAAAGTCAAGTATAACTAAATGCGTTTGAAATAAAATAAGTTACTTTTCAGGATTCCAATTAAATAGTAAAACAATAATTCAGGAAATAGCTGATCTATAAGCTTAAAGCTTGTGGAAATATAGTGGCCCGCTCCATCGTCAAAGTTGCCCACCCCTGAAAATCAATATGCAACTGGCATTGACACACCAGAACACCATTTCACAATGCGTTGAGAGACTGTAGATTGTCCATTTGTATAAAGGAGGTTAAACTGAGTTGGTGCAATTGAGCCACTTACATTATAGTCCTCCAGGACCTCAGAGGGATACCTGGCCTCCCTGCCAAACATGAGGTAGTATGGTGAGAATTTTGTTGTTAGCTGTTTTTTTGTCCTCAGGGCGAACATTATTGGTTGTAAGTGTTTGTCCCACAGTGTGGGGTGCTTGTTGCACAGTGCAGTAAGGGACCTGAAAATAGCCACATAACATAAGAGCAGACATTCAGACGCTTTTAATGTACACCAGTCATGTTGTAGAGGTGTATCTGACAAGTTGACAGTATGCAACGCACCTCTGGATGGTGCCATTCATCTTCTCTACTAGCCCATTGGTTTGGGGGTGGTAAGGGGCGGAAAAGCTCCACTTTATTCCGAGTGCTTGGCACAGCCCATAATTCACCTTAAATTACATTTTCCATTAAGAATAAATGGGGATTCATAACATTTGACACATTTAAATACGTAACACTACAATTAACAACATTCCGATCAACGGTTTGAGTCCCTCCCCAACTATACACAGAAAAAAATGATAGTTTACCAATACAAATGTAAAGTAGCTATAAACATTTTGATGCCATTTTAGAGTTGCTGGCCGGCTCATCTCCATATATGGAGATCTAGGTGATGATCCAGTATTTTCCATGTATGGCTATCCAGGGTTTGATGAGGTCAGTGTCGTGATCTTATATCATATATGGAGACGGCCATATATGGTGGCGTGACGTGTCACGACTCACGAGGCATGATGTCATGAGGCGTGACCATATATGGAGGCGTGACATGACACACTTACTGACGGGAAATGCAGGTTTTCATAGTAAACAGTGGCCTAGTCGCAACAACACATTCTTAAGAACTTTGTCCCCCAATGCATATGGTCCTGTGTCTGTGGTCTATGGTCTGGACAATTATCACTTGTGTGGGACAGGGGTACAGGGTTATAGCAACTTATTACTTAAATGCCTTGATGTCATATTCGACCATATAGGCCTAATAGCCTATTGCATATCATTTCATTATTAAATCCCTGTGGTGTCTCACATTTTGTTTTAAAATGCTCATTTTGTTCATGAGTGGTGTTATCATAGTGCAACTATTAGGGCATTTGAACACTGCCAGTCACAATGTGGGACAGGGTCTCAATTTGTGGGACGCCTGAAAAGTCTTGAGGGACTGTCCCATCTGGCCACTCTCCTTGTGATTTGTGTCTGATGTTTTTCTGTCCGTTTGATTTGTTTATTTCACATCGTGTCTGTAACGCATCAATTTCCCTGCAGCGATAATAAAGTAGGCTACATCTCATCTCACATTATAACACATCCACTGTGGTAGGATGGTTTCTCTAATTGTGATTTGAGCCCATGTAAATTAGGCAGCCTTTTAATTTAAGGCAATAACCAACATTTCCCCCCGATCCAGATAGGGCTATATAGTGCAGTGGATGAGAGTATGGGATGGGTCATTCAAGCATCTTAATCTATTAATTTCACAAATGAATTAACTGTTATTTGAGACAGCCCTAATACACACACACAAAGACTAACACCTAGGAATATAGTCAGTATCATGTCAGAAATATATCAGTATCATGCATCAGTTTCCAAATGAGTGCTTTTAGCAGGTGTGATAAGCCCTAGTCTTAAGTTATTACATTATCCAGTTAAAAGAAAGGCAAAGCATAAAAAGTTTATACATGTTTTAACAACCGTTACAAAAATGTTTTAATGCTATACCGACTGAATATTGTACACAACATACACTAAAGTAAACCTTGTATTAATGTGCCATCAAGTCTGAAGCACATTTGATTAGGCAATTAAAGGTAATACAGACATCACTCAAAGCAGGCACAGAGGCAGGATCAAAGTTAAACACTTTATTAAGTGAAAGAAAAAATGTTGAGGGCCTGTTCTGATCTGAATCTGGTAAACCCCTCCAGCTTCTTCAGTATGTATATCATAATCTGTGAAGAAACAAAATACAAAGATCAATTGTTGATGCGTAACCTGTCTAACAGTACTACATGAAGTTTAAAAATACAAAAATCACTCCCATGTAAAGTGAGGGGCGCTCATCATCTTACAACATCGAGGAGGCTATGATTAGGTGATGTAATGATGCAAAACGAACATTAAATTCTCTTTATTGTTAAGGCGTTTTTTTTTTTTCAGACCTCCAGTTCTAGGCAACACAGACTTTCTTATTTCCACACAACAGTGGTATTCCCCTTTAAGTGATATTTGCAAATTTCACAATTTGTCCCATCACTTACCTTTTCTGGAAGATGCAGACATCAATAGAGGCAGCCATACAGTCATGATCCTAAAATGTAACACAAAGGGAACAGGTCATTTTACATAAGTAAAATAAGTGTAACCAGACAAATACAATTTTCAACGTGTTCATGCGCCATTAAGAAACATGCCTCGTAGGCTTGGGCGATATTGATTTTTTGATATCGATATTGATAACGTGATTAATACCGCGATAATCGGTATTATCGATTATTAATAAAACATTAAAAATATCACAGTGACGGGCTGAATTTCCCCATAGAGTGCCGTTTCTTGTTTTGGCCACTAGATGTCAGCAGCGGGCAATGTAAAGGCCTCCGGACAGTGCGTTATAGTGGTGTCACAGCGCGACAAAAACATTTTAATATATATATATATTATATATAAGAGTCAAGGACAAATGTATGATGTACCAACCAAGATAATATTTATTACATTATGAAACCTCTCGACCTGAGTTCAAAAATGTAACTCTTCATAGCAGTGCAAATACTGTGCGCGAGTGTGATTATAGTCTATGACCAATCAAAACACAGTAGGCCTCAGACCTGTATAACCTCGTTAAACTTATACAAACATCGTCTTGTAAGTTGTAATTTTGTAAACAATCATTAAATGACCTTAAGACATACGAGTGCAAATATATAGTAGCTTATACTCTGTACTAGGCTGTAGCCTTATTGCAAGAACAATAAACAAGAACAACAAGAAACAAGAAAACTCTTAAAATAAAACTGTAAAATGCAATTATAATGCCAACAATACAATCAAATGACTATAGAGTGCAAATACAGTAGCGTATATATACTGTAGCCTTAGTGCAAGTCAAGAACATAACGAAATAAACTCAGCTTAGCCATCTGTTTAGCTAAATAAAAAATATATAAAACAATGCAAAATAGTATCACAGTAAGTTGTCAGGAAAATACTATACCTTGCTCATAATAATGTCAAACATCTTATTTAAGCCTAGCCTTCAGTCACTTTGGCTACTTTACTTAATAATAAAATAAAACAGTATATAGCCTCTTACAGGCTGCCTGCAACAGGCCGCGGCACAGGCCCTTCTCCTGCAGCCTAATAAAACACAATGGCTGGCTGGCCGCTCATCTTAAAAGAAAACAAAATGAAAAAATAATTCTAATGAAAGCTAGGCCTACTTATTTAGCTCAGCCGTTTTTTGCCAGAAAGACCAGCATATTTACCATATCTGGTTTGAGCAGAGAACGCGACGGGGTAACAACATTCCCAGCCGTGCTGAATACACGTTCGGATGGCACACTAGTGGCGCACGCACACAAATACTTGCGGGCCAAGCGCGACATCATTGGGAAATGTGTCTGGCCATAATCTTTCCACCACATTAGCGGATCTTTGTCGCCGTGGATCACCTTTTCCTGGCCATATTTGAACAACTCCGCAGCTGCTCGCTCCTCCACCGTGGTGGCGACATCACGTCCTTCATCCGTTACCTGCTGGAGGAGGCTGCCCAAAGACTGTCTTGCCTTTTTCTGGGGGGGTGACGGCGGGGGAGGAAGAGCAGGCTCTTCTGCGGCCTCGCCGGCTTCATCGCCTCCTGTGGCTGCTCTGCCTGCGTTGTTGTCTTGCTGGATCTCCTCGTCCGCTCGCCTCTCTAGACTCACAATCTCGATCTCCAAATGGTGCTTTGTGTCCTCCAAAGCGGAATCCCTGCTCTCATAGCCCCCACGATAACGAGGATCAAGGAATGTGCATTTGCGAGCAAACTCGAGCACTTCTAAACCATATTTTGCCTCGAGCTTTGTCAGGATGCCTTTCTTTATGTCCATGGTCAAAGCAACATCCTCCGCCTCTGGTTTCAGCGTCTTCTCTCTGCATAACTTGAGCATGGGAAGGAGAGCAGAGCTGGTCACGTAGTCTTCGGCAGATAAAATATCAGTGAAGTCTCCGACTGGTTTCAGTGCCTTGAAAACAGCCGTTAGGACGTCGACGTCTGACCAGTTGAGTTTCAGCTGGGTTCTTTTGTCGGCTGCCAGGACTGGTATGATCGAATCTGTGTGCGCCAGGAAGCGCTCTACCATATCAAGTTTAGAACCCCAGCGTGTGGCGCAGTCCTGTGTGTAAAAAAAAAAAACACACACACACATTTAGAATTAATATAGCCATAGACAAACATTAAACCTGTGTATATTAGGAGGGGCTAAAAATGCTTGCTTAATAATGCCTTGCCAACATTCATTTCATAACATTCTATTATACTTAATGGGATATATTTATTTTATTACCGCTTTTAGAGCCTGTGTTTTTTTCCCATTGGACGACTGATGCTTGGCTAGTTCTCTCTTGCGGATCCAACTGTGTGAAAAGAGAGCGGCGATGCAACGGACATTGATCAGTCGAGCCTTCACTGTCTCTTTCTGCTGATTCAGTGTGTTGTTAACAGCTAAATTAAGATTATGCCCGAAGCAATTTATCCATGGCCATTTCAGATCCCTGATGGCGGCGACGATGTTGGCACCGTTGTCTGTGGTTATGGCCGTCAATTTGTCTGCATCAAGCTCCCAATTCTCCAGTGACTCTTTGAGTGCATTTGCTATATTTTCCGCCGTATGGTTTTCTGGGAGATAGCTGGTCTGGAGACTTCGGGACACAAGTTTCCACTCAGGTGTAATTGTGTGGAACGTCAATGACATATACGGTGCCATATTTCTGGATGACCACATATCAGTAGTCAATGCATAGTTGTCGGCTCCTGCCACAAGCTTTTGGACTTCACATTTGACCTCGTTGTACATTGTAGGGATTTCTTTCTTTGAAAAGAATTTGCGTCCAGGCAGCTCATACTGGGGATCAAGTGTGTTCAGCATATTCTTGAATGACTTTTTCTCCACCGTATTGAAAGGACGCATCTCTTTTACCAGGTATTTTGCCACAGCGCGGGTGCATTCTTTCCAACGGCGACCATCCCGTTCATATTTTCTCATTTTCGAAATAGAATTTTGAATTAATGGTTGTGCAGCAGCAGGTTGCTTAGCTTTGGAGGGAGCTTTGGGCTTTGTTGTTGGGGAGTCTGTCTCGATGAGTCTGGCATACACTGCGGGATGATTCTTCTGCAGGTGCACTTTCAAGTTTGTTGTATTTCCGCATTTTGCTTTAACGTCTCGCATACAAAGCTTGCAAACAACGACATCAAGGTTTTCTGGTTCATCACCTTTTTCATTCGGCTGGAAACCGAAATGCTGCCAAACAGCAGTTGTATTTCCAGATGATTTCTTTTGAACTAATTTACTAGGACTCGTTACTCGCTTTACCGGCGCCATGGTTCCTGTGCTTTCCTGGGCGGAGGCGGTCCGACAAAGCTGCTGTCGCCTCGTCGCCGTAATTCACCGTCAGTGCCAGTCAGCGCATGGACAGTGACACTAAGTTATTAGGCAAATTATAGTTGTTTAAAATGAAATACTCGTAAATTCATCACACAGACACACACATACAGTAATTTAGACGTTTATTAAAAAAAAATAAAAAAAATATATAAAATATATTTACATGACGATAATATTCGGTTTCGGTATTATTTATGAACTCCGCGATATTACAGATATTGATTTCAAATATCGCGGTAAACGGTAATATCGATATATTGCCCAAGCCTAATGCCTCGTTGTCTGCGTCGTTGTCTGCGTCCTCCCGCACTTTGAGTGCATCATTTGACCAATGGGCAAATTTCCTTCCTTGACTATATTAGAAAGAAGGTTTAGGTTAGATTCTTAAAAATATCAAAATAAATAGCATTCCATTATTTTACTCTTACCCTCCGAGAGTGAAATTCTCCATCAGAAGCAGACACCACCACAGCCTTATCTTTGGTATGTCCACCTAAGAAATAAACAAGTGTCAACAAACTTCAAAATGAAGACTTAATGAAGGTTTGTGTGTAAATGTGTACAATTTCAACTCACAAAACTGAAGTCAAATGGCTCATCAATCACCAGGTGGAGAGCATACTGCAACACATTTCAAGCATACAATGTAATTTTCATAATAATAATTTTCATAATAACGCAACAGCTTTGTGTGTCAATTTAATTTACCATCAGCATGAAGACTCCACAACACGGTCCATCCATCTGTAGGGGGATATTCTGGAAGAAACAGAATGGTTCAAGTCTAACGCATAACAAACCTACAGTAGCTGAATACAGTATACATACAATTTATTTAGTACTACCTTATTCTTCTTGACAGTCCAAAGCCCAGGCACCATTTTCATAGCCATTTTACTGCAAAATAAACATGTAATTACTATTTGCAAGTACATGACTTGATGGATTGAGTCAAATGTATGATCAGCACGTTTACCGTGGTTATGTTTAAACTCATCTGATAGTTCCATGCTTAAGATGGGGCGTAAGTTAGGGGAAAATAAATTCATACATTTGAACCAGTCCAGATGTCACTTTCCTATAAAGCCATACAGAACAGAAAGAAATACCCAACTCAACCAAGAGAGCATGCATTTCACCACTTCACACCTGTAAACCTGGACAGCAAGACTACTCCAAGAGCATGCACAGGCATTTCAGCCCCTTTGTTTTTACACATAAAACCTGAAATGTGACAAAGCTGATGCAGGTACAATACATGCAACAGAAGTTATGCAGCAGAAGTAGAACACATGCAACACAAGTCATGCCAGCAGAACACATGCGGCTGTACAACTCATAGAAGGTAATTGGCCATAAGAAATTGAGGGCCAACTTTTGAACTTAGGGCCAACTTTTGAACTTGAGGGCCAACTTTTGAACACGAGGGCCAACTTTTGAACATGAGGGCCAACTTTTGAACTTGGGCCAAAATGGTATTACAAATAACCTGAGCATAATCCAGCACACCGTTCCTAGCAACAATATTGTGCAATCATATTCAAATGATAGAGTATAAAACCGTGCAGCCATGAAAAAAAATGGGACATGGACCTGTAGATTAAGGTGAGATCTCATTCACCACAGGCACATTTATTTCCAACAAGACTGTTTAATAGCCTACAGATTGGTTGCATATCTCCAACCATCATCATCACCTAAATTCACCATTGGCCTATAGTCATTGTTATACAGGCTGCTCAGAAATAGTAAATAATAAATATGACACGATAGGTTAGATTTGTTTTCAAACATGATACTAAATATGCATGGCAAAGTGTTTGAGAAGCCAATGTGGTACCATTTACAAATGATTGAATATTGACCAAATTATTGAAACTAATGTTAAATTTGTTCTTTGAAAAATTTAAATATTTGTAGACCTATTACAAGTCAAGCACAAAATCAGTGTCAATTCACATCTGCATACTGCACATATCAAGCCAATTCAAGGTACACACGACAACTTTCAATCACCAACACAGGATTGTACTATATATATTTTTTTTTAAAGATATATTTTTTTGCGGCTTACGCCTTTTATTGATTTTTTAAGGGACAGATAGTAGGCTGACAGGAAACGGGAGAGAGATGGGGGGATGACATGCGGTAAAGGCCGTGTCGGGTTCGGGAGTCGAACCCGCGGCACACCGCGACTGGATCACCAGTCCGGTGCCCAGACCGTTACGCTACGGCCTGGGCCAATTGTACTATATTCTTGCCTATTATTTATTATTATTATTCCTAAAGGAGTTTTTAAAAACATTTGTCCATTTAACAGTCCATAGACTTTGGCTGGGATGTACATTTATATGCGGGCTCTTTTTTAACAAACATTTAAAGTCCATACACTTGGCTGGCCTATGATGTAATTTCGGAAAGCCAGGCATTGGAGTGTCCATCAGAAAGTGAGAATAAATTAAATATAAAAAACATTGTAGCCTACATAATCTTGCTTTTTGAAAACAAAGAATATGCCAAAGACCAAATAGAAATAGGGATAGAGAAGGAAATGTAGACAGGAGAAGAGAGAGTGCCAGGGGCCTCAATCATTCAGTGAGTGGGGATTAGATGGAGGGGAGTCAAGAAAGGATTCCAGATCCAGATTGAATATCCAATTATTTCTAGGACATTATTTCTCTCAACCATTGGGTGGCCACCCAATGTTTGAGAGAAGTAATGTCCTAGAAATAATACTAGGGTGGTTTAGGTAGACTTCCACTGGAGAGGAAGATGGTAAAAGCCCCAAAAACCATAAAGTTTGGGAGTGAACCTTGCATAGTCTTCTGGAACGCCAAAGATGGCATCAGTGCTCAGTATGTGGGGAAATATTTGAGATTGTAAATATTTTGGACATTGTGTCAAAGTAATTATTCCAGAACGGACACGACTAAAACATGTGGGTTAAATTCCAGTGTGAAGAATAACGTTTCTCACAACTATCAGTCACATTAGGATATATTAACAGTTAAGCTTGAATCTAATGTAATCACACAGACATAGTAGGTTTTAAGATGCAGTTGCAGCATCTGCAAAGGCATTAAGGCAACAACATGTTCACTTAGCCTACAGAGACTTAACAGTTCAGGACGGCACTAAATAAAATCTATCTCAGATACTCTGAACAAACCCCCACACCATTTACACAAAGAGTGAAGAGGCATAGTAAATCAGCCAACACCTGTATGATTCAAAAGTCGTGTTTTAATGTTTCACATCCCATACATGCAAATAGCCTCACCAAAATCAGTGATCGATGTATGGCTCCAGATTTGGTCAAGGTTTTGGGCCAAACAATTGACTTCCATTCGAAAATGAAAGTTATATTCTGTATATAAACATAATGTGAAAAGGTTCTTCTGTGGCCTGCTGGCAGCATCAGCATGCATACGCATTTTGGTGGTACTGCTTGGTCCAGCGGTTTGTGAGATTAGGTCCATACAGCGCACACGCACACTGTGAAGTTTTGAACTGTCAGCATCTGTGCACCAGTCAGAAGCAATTTGCAATTTAGGCATTTAGCAGACGCTCTTAATCCAGAGCGACTTACATTAAGCAAGAACAAAAAGCATGGGAATACATCACAAAAAAGCATTTATCATAAAACATGCGTAAACTAAGAAAGTAACAGTGGAATATCTATATTATGAGACTATACATATAAACTACTATGCTATACATATGTACTATGGCGTGCTATGACTATATACAATGCAATTATAGTGCTGTCTACATAACATGCTATAAGTCTCTATCACTATCAGATGCTATCTAAGGGCGCTTTCACACCCAAAGTTCGCTTAGAAGGTCCGGATCAAGGACCAAGGACCAAATATTTGCATTTTGATTTTGGTCCGTTTGGTGTCCACACTGGACTTTGTAAAGCGTACCAAATATGTAAACAAATTACACGTGGACATGTTAAGCGAACCAAATAGTGAGGGGGAAAAGAACATGAGGGGAAATCACTGTCTACAATTTTTGGGGCAACCTTCAGTCACACAGAGAGAGAAGAGAACAGCAACATGACGGGCAGCAACAACTTGCTATTGCATTCATTCTTATTAATTATTTTATTAGCCAAATAAGAGCAACAGATGAACAGAGGAGCAGGTGTTTGAACAATAATGTGCTTGCTGCTGAATGCTGATGCATAAATTCACGGAGACGTATAGCCTACAACAAGGTATCCCCGATAAAAAGGACTTTTCTTCCATGTGTGCACCTTCACCCATGTTATTTCTGCGCATCAAATCGGCGCCGCGGCGGGCATTTCCATGTCATCTTATGGTTTGTTCAGTTGGTTATTGAGCTTCAAGTCAGAACAGCTCCGCTGCAGCTAATTGAGTTGACCTAGTTTTACGTCTTTTGCTATAGTGATGTAATCAATTAATCATTTGGGACCACCTGTGTATAGCTTATTTAACATTGGCTTTTTCTCGATACCTGCGGCCTCATG
This sequence comes from Protomyctophum parallelum, assembly GCF_964188405.1. NCBI lineage: Eukaryota > Metazoa > Chordata > Actinopteri > Myctophiformes > Myctophidae > Protomyctophum > Protomyctophum parallelum. Next base: position 1,681,897 of record NC_139719.1, read on the forward strand.
GATGATTTTAAATATTTCTCTGTCTCTGCGCCTCTCCCATATAAATATATGGATCAATCCCCCTCATGTGCGCGCGCGCCCACGCGCCCACACACCCACACACACACACACACACACAAAGGAGGGGACACGAGTTGAAAGAGAAACTCTCGCATGAAGACTCATGCATCGCAGATTCGCATGCTTTGTCATACCTTTGCGTGGCGGCGGCCGGCGCATGCTTAAAATAAACAGATCTACAAGCTTTACACCATTCCATGTCGATAACTTGTACATTTTGCGCATGTGAACCTCGTATGCTGCGCTGCGCCTCGACATATACTGTATGCGTCTACTATTAAAATCAGACTGTCAGCTGTCATATGATCCCCGTAAAAAAATACATGCTTTTATAACTATAATTATTAATGCAGCCTCACAACTGCCGACGCCCGACGGCTATTTTGCCTATCGTCCTGTATTTGGTCCTCTATAAAGTCTGAATTAGAGCCATATGAAATCCGTTTTATTATTTTCCCAATTCCGTTTTATTTTTTCCCAAATTCCGTTTTTTCCGTTTTAATATTTCTGAATTCGGTATTTTGCTTTTTATGCAATTTTTTTACAGTAACAACCCCCCCCTATCAAATGCAGCTTTCATTTAATTTAACTGCAAACATGTACTGTAGCAGAATATGGAACATAGTGCTGTATGAGGTGCAGGCACAGGCTTAAAACATTTTATTTTTTTTAATCAGGGAAAAATAATCAGTTTATTTATCCAAATTGGTGATCTACAAGCCCACAGCACATTGCAGCATGACATGTTGAGAGCTTGTAGATCTGCTGCCCAAACTCCCCATGCAAAGCCATTTTTACTCCACCACTGAAATTTGGTGAAACATCATTTTATAGCAATACAAGACAATAGCCTTGTATGTCTCAAAACACTGGCCTACAGTTAAATTATTGTCAACTAAATAAATATGAATTAGAAATTAAGACATACTGACAATGCTACTGATTGGTTAATTCTTCATTGGCTTGCAGTTAGTTATTGCATCCAAAATGCAATAATAATAATAGGCTGGTCAGGATGGTGGGAAAACGTTTTTAGAAAACATTCAGTTGGCTCGCATGCATGCACGCACACACACACACACACACACACACACACACACACACACACAATCAAAGAACCGTTTACAGGTGCTGTAAGTTTGCAGCGTTAGCATAGGAGCTAGCGTTGGCTAATGTAGCCTTGTAGGTCTAACACTGTTACACCTTCTGTCCCTCTCAGTGTGGATTTTATTTTTGTTAATGCAAGATGAAAACAGCAATGCTTATGGACTGGTTACAAGGTTAGTAATAGTATTAGTCCTAGCCCTGGTCCTCTACTCCTCTCTCTCTTTACTCCGTGTGTGTGAAACTGGGAGGGAGGGAGGAGCAGGCAGAGAGAGCGCGCTGTGCTCTGTGTCTACTCCTCTGTGTTACAGAGACACACAGCTAAGCTATACATATCCTTACAACTGTACTCTACCGGATTTTCAATGAGAGTGGAGAGTGGTTTATTGCGCATTTATGACAAAATATAATAATCGGCCGTCTTCACTTGATTTCTGAACAAACCTGACCCCTGAATCATGTTCCATTTTCTCCCAAAAACTGAATTTCAGCCCAATTCCGCAATATTCCGCGTTTTATTCCAATTCCGTTTTTATTGGTCATTTCCGCGATTCCGTCCGCGATTCCGTTAACACGGATTCCATATGGCTCTAGTCTGAATGCATTCACACCAGTAACAAAGCGCACCGTGGTTCGTTTGGAAGCGAACCGAGTCCGGCCTTTTTTAGCGGACCATGGTTCGTTTCTTTGATCCGCACCAGAGTTCGTATGCACGTTCACACCAACCGAACCAAAGGGGTAAGCGGACCATGGTTCGTTTTAAACGAACCAAACATGTCCGGTGTGAAAGCGCCCTAAGTCTACAGAATTGCTATCTAAGGGGGTAGGGTAAGTGCTATGGGCCATGATGGAGTCTGAAAAGGTGCAGGGTTTTCAGACTACGGCGGAAGATTGGGACTTTGGGAGTGATGCTGCAGTTCTGACTGCAATGGGAAGTGCATTCCACAGTTGGGGCCAGAAGGGAGAAGAGAGAAGCAACATGTGCATTGTGATTCCACTGGGTTATGTGCAGGCTGGGCACAACCACAAGTGGTCACTTGTGGTTTCAATTCCTACACACACCCAGTGGAACCACAATGCACATGTATCGCATTTAATCTGAAAGAAGATGGATATATTGTCATTGTTTTGGTTAAAGAAAGCATGTGCTCTCCATGTAAAGATATGTGCTCTCCATGTAAAGAACTGTAATGGTTTCCTACCCAATTATCTATAGATGCTGTCCCCGTGTGGAGTTCCCCACAAAAGCGACACAGATGTGTCAGATCATCTATTCAAAAATATTTAAATTGCACATTCAGTTAATTGAAGTAAAATATTTTGGTTTGATGAAGATGAAATACATTTGATTTAACCCTACCAGAATTCTCCATGAGAATGACCCCCATGCTGCATCTGACTGCATCAATGTCCTGCAGCAGGTCCTCCTCCACCCTGGTGCCCAACACCAACATCTCTGCAAGCTTAAATAATAATAAAGTTAGTGTTAGCCGTGTTCTTTAACAATGCATTACATTGTTAGGAGATATAATCTTACTTTGCACACAAACACCCCACAGGATGTGGGATCCCTTTGGCGGGGATGGGGGATGGTTTCACATCGCCAACGCCCCATGGTTCCCCCACGCATCCGGCGCATATAAGCTCTGAAGAAGAACAAGTTTGTTACTTGCATATCAGAAAACATTGAACATTACAATGAATCTTGATTTACTTGCCTTGTTGCGTTTGCAGCCTGTTTAAGCCCTTTTTCTTGGGCACCCATTGGGTCAATGAAGACCACGCGGTCCTCTTTGGGATACAGGACCTTCAGCAGATAGGATACTTTATGCAACTATATTTACAACTAAGCCTTTGAAGTTTTAATTTGAATTGATTAATTAAAGGTCACTTACTAGCAGTGTATAGTGGCCTTGCTCACACACTACCCCCAGAATCATCTCCCATTCCAGGGCATCAATCTGCAAGTGATAATTTAATTTGTTAACATGGTGTGATTGTAAGCAACACTTTTAAAAGCAACCATTTATCCTTACTTTTTTCACCCCCTTGGTGGAACTCTTCCACATCTTTGTGGTCTCCTCCACGGATAGGACCTTTATTTGCCTGTTGGCCATTCGGGCCACCCACACCAAATAAGCGTTCAGAATCTACAAAAAACAAACAATCACTTTAATATTACTTTAATATCAAAGAGAGCACTTTGCAAAACAAGACTTACTTCACTGTGTAATCTCTCTCCGGGTGCCAGGCTGTGGAGATCCAAAGTAAGGACCTTAAAATTTGAGAACTTTGCCCACAGAATCTGGCCCTTTGTCGTCCCCGTCCAAATCGCTGTGAGAACTGGAAATATAGAACATTCAAAGTTGTACATTGGGCATCATTATTCTTGATGTTGCATTATTAAATGGGATTTACCATCCAAAGTTGAAGGAGGGGGGTCAGTGGAGGGGCCTGCGGATGGTGGGTGGTGGAGGGCAGGAGGAGGCCCAGAGGGGCTGAATGAAGGCTGTGCAGGGCTCAGGTCAGGAAGAGGGCTGGAGGGACTGGGTGACAGTTGGGGAGGGTGAGGACCAGGAGGAGGAGATAAAGGACAAAGTGGTGGAGGGGGGCGAGCCAGAGGAAAGGTTCCAGCTGGCTTTAGAAGCTTTGCTGGAATCCTCTCCTCTGGCTCTATGTAGCGTGAAAGCTGGTCCAAATTAGCAAATTGCTTCTCTCCTTTGTTCCCAACCAAGTACACCACTTTCCCCTTTATCTCAGTGATGGTGTATGGCCCCAGCATCTCTGGGGCCATTTTCCCACCCTTCCTCTGATCCTCCCTGATGTTCTTTTTGAGGACCCTATCCCCAACTGCCATGACGTCATCCCAGCCCTGCGCGAGCTTCCTCTTCCTGACCTTGTCCTGTTGCACTTGGACATTGCCCTGCACAGCCTCATAAATGGCAGGTTGCTTTTTCAGCCCCTCCGAGACCTCCTCTCTCATCATGAGGCCCTCCACTTCTTCTGGACTCACCTATAGTACAAAAACACCAGGTGGGGTTATTGACAGTATATGTTCAACATATTTTCATTTAAGTTCATAAAGTCAAGTATAACTAAATGCGTTTGAAATAAAATAAGTTACTTTTCAGGATTCCAATTAAATAGTAAAACAATAATTCAGGAAATAGCTGATCTATAAGCTTAAAGCTTGTGGAAATATAGTGGCCCGCTCCATCGTCAAAGTTGCCCACCCCTGAAAATCAATATGCAACTGGCATTGACACACCAGAACACCATTTCACAATGCGTTGAGAGACTGTAGATTGTCCATTTGTATAAAGGAGGTTAAACTGAGTTGGTGCAATTGAGCCACTTACATTATAGTCCTCCAGGACCTCAGAGGGATACCTGGCCTCCCTGCCAAACATGAGGTAGTATGGTGAGAATTTTGTTGTTAGCTGTTTTTTTGTCCTCAGGGCGAACATTATTGGTTGTAAGTGTTTGTCCCACAGTGTGGGGTGCTTGTTGCACAGTGCAGTAAGGGACCTGAAAATAGCCACATAACATAAGAGCAGACATTCAGACGCTTTTAATGTACACCAGTCATGTTGTAGAGGTGTATCTGACAAGTTGACAGTATGCAACGCACCTCTGGATGGTGCCATTCATCTTCTCTACTAGCCCATTGGTTTGGGGGTGGTAAGGGGCGGAAAAGCTCCACTTTATTCCGAGTGCTTGGCACAGCCCATAATTCACCTTAAATTACATTTTCCATTAAGAATAAATGGGGATTCATAACATTTGACACATTTAAATACGTAACACTACAATTAACAACATTCCGATCAACGGTTTGAGTCCCTCCCCAACTATACACAGAAAAAAATGATAGTTTACCAATACAAATGTAAAGTAGCTATAAACATTTTGATGCCATTTTAGAGTTGCTGGCCGGCTCATCTCCATATATGGAGATCTAGGTGATGATCCAGTATTTTCCATGTATGGCTATCCAGGGTTTGATGAGGTCAGTGTCGTGATCTTATATCATATATGGAGACGGCCATATATGGTGGCGTGACGTGTCACGACTCACGAGGCATGATGTCATGAGGCGTGACCATATATGGAGGCGTGACATGACACACTTACTGACGGGAAATGCAGGTTTTCATAGTAAACAGTGGCCTAGTCGCAACAACACATTCTTAAGAACTTTGTCCCCCAATGCATATGGTCCTGTGTCTGTGGTCTATGGTCTGGACAATTATCACTTGTGTGGGACAGGGGTACAGGGTTATAGCAACTTATTACTTAAATGCCTTGATGTCATATTCGACCATATAGGCCTAATAGCCTATTGCATATCATTTCATTATTAAATCCCTGTGGTGTCTCACATTTTGTTTTAAAATGCTCATTTTGTTCATGAGTGGTGTTATCATAGTGCAACTATTAGGGCATTTGAACACTGCCAGTCACAATGTGGGACAGGGTCTCAATTTGTGGGACGCCTGAAAAGTCTTGAGGGACTGTCCCATCTGGCCACTCTCCTTGTGATTTGTGTCTGATGTTTTTCTGTCCGTTTGATTTGTTTATTTCACATCGTGTCTGTAACGCATCAATTTCCCTGCAGCGATAATAAAGTAGGCTACATCTCATCTCACATTATAACACATCCACTGTGGTAGGATGGTTTCTCTAATTGTGATTTGAGCCCATGTAAATTAGGCAGCCTTTTAATTTAAGGCAATAACCAACATTTCCCCCCGATCCAGATAGGGCTATATAGTGCAGTGGATGAGAGTATGGGATGGGTCATTCAAGCATCTTAATCTATTAATTTCACAAATGAATTAACTGTTATTTGAGACAGCCCTAATACACACACACAAAGACTAACACCTAGGAATATAGTCAGTATCATGTCAGAAATATATCAGTATCATGCATCAGTTTCCAAATGAGTGCTTTTAGCAGGTGTGATAAGCCCTAGTCTTAAGTTATTACATTATCCAGTTAAAAGAAAGGCAAAGCATAAAAAGTTTATACATGTTTTAACAACCGTTACAAAAATGTTTTAATGCTATACCGACTGAATATTGTACACAACATACACTAAAGTAAACCTTGTATTAATGTGCCATCAAGTCTGAAGCACATTTGATTAGGCAATTAAAGGTAATACAGACATCACTCAAAGCAGGCACAGAGGCAGGATCAAAGTTAAACACTTTATTAAGTGAAAGAAAAAATGTTGAGGGCCTGTTCTGATCTGAATCTGGTAAACCCCTCCAGCTTCTTCAGTATGTATATCATAATCTGTGAAGAAACAAAATACAAAGATCAATTGTTGATGCGTAACCTGTCTAACAGTACTACATGAAGTTTAAAAATACAAAAATCACTCCCATGTAAAGTGAGGGGCGCTCATCATCTTACAACATCGAGGAGGCTATGATTAGGTGATGTAATGATGCAAAACGAACATTAAATTCTCTTTATTGTTAAGGCGTTTTTTTTTTTCAGACCTCCAGTTCTAGGCAACACAGACTTTCTTATTTCCACACAACAGTGGTATTCCCCTTTAAGTGATATTTGCAAATTTCACAATTTGTCCCATCACTTACCTTTTCTGGAAGATGCAGACATCAATAGAGGCAGCCATACAGTCATGATCCTAAAATGTAACACAAAGGGAACAGGTCATTTTACATAAGTAAAATAAGTGTAACCAGACAAATACAATTTTCAACGTGTTCATGCGCCATTAAGAAACATGCCTCGTAGGCTTGGGCGATATTGATTTTTTGATATCGATATTGATAACGTGATTAATACCGCGATAATCGGTATTATCGATTATTAATAAAACATTAAAAATATCACAGTGACGGGCTGAATTTCCCCATAGAGTGCCGTTTCTTGTTTTGGCCACTAGATGTCAGCAGCGGGCAATGTAAAGGCCTCCGGACAGTGCGTTATAGTGGTGTCACAGCGCGACAAAAACATTTTAATATATATATATATTATATATAAGAGTCAAGGACAAATGTATGATGTACCAACCAAGATAATATTTATTACATTATGAAACCTCTCGACCTGAGTTCAAAAATGTAACTCTTCATAGCAGTGCAAATACTGTGCGCGAGTGTGATTATAGTCTATGACCAATCAAAACACAGTAGGCCTCAGACCTGTATAACCTCGTTAAACTTATACAAACATCGTCTTGTAAGTTGTAATTTTGTAAACAATCATTAAATGACCTTAAGACATACGAGTGCAAATATATAGTAGCTTATACTCTGTACTAGGCTGTAGCCTTATTGCAAGAACAATAAACAAGAACAACAAGAAACAAGAAAACTCTTAAAATAAAACTGTAAAATGCAATTATAATGCCAACAATACAATCAAATGACTATAGAGTGCAAATACAGTAGCGTATATATACTGTAGCCTTAGTGCAAGTCAAGAACATAACGAAATAAACTCAGCTTAGCCATCTGTTTAGCTAAATAAAAAATATATAAAACAATGCAAAATAGTATCACAGTAAGTTGTCAGGAAAATACTATACCTTGCTCATAATAATGTCAAACATCTTATTTAAGCCTAGCCTTCAGTCACTTTGGCTACTTTACTTAATAATAAAATAAAACAGTATATAGCCTCTTACAGGCTGCCTGCAACAGGCCGCGGCACAGGCCCTTCTCCTGCAGCCTAATAAAACACAATGGCTGGCTGGCCGCTCATCTTAAAAGAAAACAAAATGAAAAAATAATTCTAATGAAAGCTAGGCCTACTTATTTAGCTCAGCCGTTTTTTGCCAGAAAGACCAGCATATTTACCATATCTGGTTTGAGCAGAGAACGCGACGGGGTAACAACATTCCCAGCCGTGCTGAATACACGTTCGGATGGCACACTAGTGGCGCACGCACACAAATACTTGCGGGCCAAGCGCGACATCATTGGGAAATGTGTCTGGCCATAATCTTTCCACCACATTAGCGGATCTTTGTCGCCGTGGATCACCTTTTCCTGGCCATATTTGAACAACTCCGCAGCTGCTCGCTCCTCCACCGTGGTGGCGACATCACGTCCTTCATCCGTTACCTGCTGGAGGAGGCTGCCCAAAGACTGTCTTGCCTTTTTCTGGGGGGGTGACGGCGGGGGAGGAAGAGCAGGCTCTTCTGCGGCCTCGCCGGCTTCATCGCCTCCTGTGGCTGCTCTGCCTGCGTTGTTGTCTTGCTGGATCTCCTCGTCCGCTCGCCTCTCTAGACTCACAATCTCGATCTCCAAATGGTGCTTTGTGTCCTCCAAAGCGGAATCCCTGCTCTCATAGCCCCCACGATAACGAGGATCAAGGAATGTGCATTTGCGAGCAAACTCGAGCACTTCTAAACCATATTTTGCCTCGAGCTTTGTCAGGATGCCTTTCTTTATGTCCATGGTCAAAGCAACATCCTCCGCCTCTGGTTTCAGCGTCTTCTCTCTGCATAACTTGAGCATGGGAAGGAGAGCAGAGCTGGTCACGTAGTCTTCGGCAGATAAAATATCAGTGAAGTCTCCGACTGGTTTCAGTGCCTTGAAAACAGCCGTTAGGACGTCGACGTCTGACCAGTTGAGTTTCAGCTGGGTTCTTTTGTCGGCTGCCAGGACTGGTATGATCGAATCTGTGTGCGCCAGGAAGCGCTCTACCATATCAAGTTTAGAACCCCAGCGTGTGGCGCAGTCCTGTGTGTAAAAAAAAAAAACACACACACACATTTAGAATTAATATAGCCATAGACAAACATTAAACCTGTGTATATTAGGAGGGGCTAAAAATGCTTGCTTAATAATGCCTTGCCAACATTCATTTCATAACATTCTATTATACTTAATGGGATATATTTATTTTATTACCGCTTTTAGAGCCTGTGTTTTTTTCCCATTGGACGACTGATGCTTGGCTAGTTCTCTCTTGCGGATCCAACTGTGTGAAAAGAGAGCGGCGATGCAACGGACATTGATCAGTCGAGCCTTCACTGTCTCTTTCTGCTGATTCAGTGTGTTGTTAACAGCTAAATTAAGATTATGCCCGAAGCAATTTATCCATGGCCATTTCAGATCCCTGATGGCGGCGACGATGTTGGCACCGTTGTCTGTGGTTATGGCCGTCAATTTGTCTGCATCAAGCTCCCAATTCTCCAGTGACTCTTTGAGTGCATTTGCTATATTTTCCGCCGTATGGTTTTCTGGGAGATAGCTGGTCTGGAGACTTCGGGACACAAGTTTCCACTCAGGTGTAATTGTGTGGAACGTCAATGACATATACGGTGCCATATTTCTGGATGACCACATATCAGTAGTCAATGCATAGTTGTCGGCTCCTGCCACAAGCTTTTGGACTTCACATTTGACCTCGTTGTACATTGTAGGGATTTCTTTCTTTGAAAAGAATTTGCGTCCAGGCAGCTCATACTGGGGATCAAGTGTGTTCAGCATATTCTTGAATGACTTTTTCTCCACCGTATTGAAAGGACGCATCTCTTTTACCAGGTATTTTGCCACAGCGCGGGTGCATTCTTTCCAACGGCGACCATCCCGTTCATATTTTCTCATTTTCGAAATAGAATTTTGAATTAATGGTTGTGCAGCAGCAGGTTGCTTAGCTTTGGAGGGAGCTTTGGGCTTTGTTGTTGGGGAGTCTGTCTCGATGAGTCTGGCATACACTGCGGGATGATTCTTCTGCAGGTGCACTTTCAAGTTTGTTGTATTTCCGCATTTTGCTTTAACGTCTCGCATACAAAGCTTGCAAACAACGACATCAAGGTTTTCTGGTTCATCACCTTTTTCATTCGGCTGGAAACCGAAATGCTGCCAAACAGCAGTTGTATTTCCAGATGATTTCTTTTGAACTAATTTACTAGGACTCGTTACTCGCTTTACCGGCGCCATGGTTCCTGTGCTTTCCTGGGCGGAGGCGGTCCGACAAAGCTGCTGTCGCCTCGTCGCCGTAATTCACCGTCAGTGCCAGTCAGCGCATGGACAGTGACACTAAGTTATTAGGCAAATTATAGTTGTTTAAAATGAAATACTCGTAAATTCATCACACAGACACACACATACAGTAATTTAGACGTTTATTAAAAAAAAATAAAAAAAATATATAAAATATATTTACATGACGATAATATTCGGTTTCGGTATTATTTATGAACTCCGCGATATTACAGATATTGATTTCAAATATCGCGGTAAACGGTAATATCGATATATTGCCCAAGCCTAATGCCTCGTTGTCTGCGTCGTTGTCTGCGTCCTCCCGCACTTTGAGTGCATCATTTGACCAATGGGCAAATTTCCTTCCTTGACTATATTAGAAAGAAGGTTTAGGTTAGATTCTTAAAAATATCAAAATAAATAGCATTCCATTATTTTACTCTTACCCTCCGAGAGTGAAATTCTCCATCAGAAGCAGACACCACCACAGCCTTATCTTTGGTATGTCCACCTAAGAAATAAACAAGTGTCAACAAACTTCAAAATGAAGACTTAATGAAGGTTTGTGTGTAAATGTGTACAATTTCAACTCACAAAACTGAAGTCAAATGGCTCATCAATCACCAGGTGGAGAGCATACTGCAACACATTTCAAGCATACAATGTAATTTTCATAATAATAATTTTCATAATAACGCAACAGCTTTGTGTGTCAATTTAATTTACCATCAGCATGAAGACTCCACAACACGGTCCATCCATCTGTAGGGGGATATTCTGGAAGAAACAGAATGGTTCAAGTCTAACGCATAACAAACCTACAGTAGCTGAATACAGTATACATACAATTTATTTAGTACTACCTTATTCTTCTTGACAGTCCAAAGCCCAGGCACCATTTTCATAGCCATTTTACTGCAAAATAAACATGTAATTACTATTTGCAAGTACATGACTTGATGGATTGAGTCAAATGTATGATCAGCACGTTTACCGTGGTTATGTTTAAACTCATCTGATAGTTCCATGCTTAAGATGGGGCGTAAGTTAGGGGAAAATAAATTCATACATTTGAACCAGTCCAGATGTCACTTTCCTATAAAGCCATACAGAACAGAAAGAAATACCCAACTCAACCAAGAGAGCATGCATTTCACCACTTCACACCTGTAAACCTGGACAGCAAGACTACTCCAAGAGCATGCACAGGCATTTCAGCCCCTTTGTTTTTACACATAAAACCTGAAATGTGACAAAGCTGATGCAGGTACAATACATGCAACAGAAGTTATGCAGCAGAAGTAGAACACATGCAACACAAGTCATGCCAGCAGAACACATGCGGCTGTACAACTCATAGAAGGTAATTGGCCATAAGAAATTGAGGGCCAACTTTTGAACTTAGGGCCAACTTTTGAACTTGAGGGCCAACTTTTGAACACGAGGGCCAACTTTTGAACATGAGGGCCAACTTTTGAACTTGGGCCAAAATGGTATTACAAATAACCTGAAAAGTGAGAGATTTTCCTGACTGCCAAAGCCATGGGGGTTCTTAGAGTCTAAGAAGTGCAAGACTTTGTCTTTTGGTCTTATGACCTGAGAAACGGTGGTAAAGAAGTTGCAAAAAATAATTAGCATTATGTGTAACCTTCAGTCTATTTTTATTTAAAAGCAATTGTGAAACGCGGCTACTTTTAAACAGATCTTAAATCTGAGTTCTGTATAACATTTAAATAGTCCTGAGAAAAATGCTGCCATTTGTCCCAATGTGACTGAAAAGTGCTGCTATGCGTTTAAAAAAGCTTTATAACCTGTTATAACATGTACATAACGATGCAATGTGACATAGCTGCGTTTACAAAATGCTGTACCCTGTCCAACAGTATATACTTTCCCCCTTTTCAACTGTTTTTATTGTATTGAGTTTGTGACACTTGCTTTGGCAATGTAAACGTTTGTTTTCTCATGCCAATAAAGCTCCTTTGAATCGAATACATTATTTTTGAGCGGTACAAACCACTCCAGCATGTGACTATGTGTGTGTCTATTTGTCGGTAGCAGCACGGTTACTGTGTCATACGATACATAAATCATAATAAGAGGCACTGCTCATTTCACCTTCACACACACACACACACACACACACACATGATTTTCAATTACATGACCAAAATAATATTGTCAAAACAATATTGACACTGATCACAGAAGTATACATTTCTCTATTAAATTAGTTACAAAGTTATAAAGACTACATTTGACATGCAAAAAGCCTTACACTGAGCATCCAGTGTCCTGGTTTCCATGTCGGGCATAGGATGAGGTCTTTAGAAGCTGCATCATCCTACGAGAATAAGGGAAAAAAAGTTTTAATGTAGACTGGCATACAACGTTTTTAGAAGTTAGCTTTCCTTTTATATTGATCAGATAAGTTTGATGATCAATTACCGGTAGGGACAGAAAGGGATCGTCATCATATGGTGCTTTCCATGACGCCACCACATATGCATCCATGGTGACTACATCCTTTCCCTGTAAATACATACTACCTTTTAATGTCCAAAACATTTAAATAATTTCTTAAGAAACTTAGAAACACAACTTACTCGACATCTGGCAATCTCAGAGATCATGGTGAGACAGCAGTTGACAATCTGTAAAGTTGCATGAAGCATAAGTTGAGTTTTAGAAAATTGATCTTTGCCTTTTGAGATAATGATATTGTTGCTGTCGGGAAGAAACCTCTTAAGTCCTTTTCTTGTTGCATAAATCAGTGCTATTGAACACCCTTTATGTCCAATTGAACCAATGGAAAGTAGTAAGGTGGACTCCACCACCTCTACCCCTCTCCCATGTGTTGTGAATATAGAAAGTCACAACACCAACTTTGATGAGTCTGTATTGCTTTGTTTTCAAAATATAAGGTTTTCATTTCCTAAAAAAAAAGAACATTTTGAGTTAGGTGGTTTCCTCCCGACAGCACAGATATAGTACTCACCGTGGCTTCCACCTCCCTCTCCAACCCCAAAGTCAGGAAATCTTTGCGCTTTAAAGTAATTGCGCCGACATCAATAACATGCTCTTCAGGAGAGCGTTGCCCATTCAGCACATAGTCGAGCTTTAACAGTCAAGGAAATAAATTGTACACATTATTGTAGCAATGTCACAACACAGTCTGACAGATGTTTTTTTTTGTCTTTGTACCAGTATCTGCTGTCCCCCATGGAAAGCGAAGTCCCAGTCTCTTCTTCCCCGGATGTTTTCGGGTGATGTTAGAGCCTGGTAGCCATCGTCACATACTGACAGAACAAAATGAAAGCAGAAAGACAAAAAGAACTGCATCAGCTACAGAAAAAAGTGTCATATTAGCCGAGATACCATGCCTAATACACTGCATCTGTCACCTGGTTCTGCATGGTATGGCTGATCCATCAGTGAATCCTGTGGAGACAGATCCATGTCCCACGATCCTTGAACAAGATCCTCTGGCAGAATCCCCTGGACAAGATCAGACGACACAGGGTCTTGTCCCGAGGACACTGGCTGTACATCTAGTACATCAGATGAAACTGGCAGGGGGTCTACTCCATTGTTGGCAGCTGCCAGAGGGTCTCGTCTATCATATGACGGTGTCCGAGGGTCTTGTCCAGCAGAGGAGGGAAATTGCACATTTACAAAAAGATAGGACATTTAACATGAAATATTTCTAATTAAAAAGAGAAACTTAAGTACCCATGACTGCCTGGCTGTATACATTGAATTGGACAGCTTTTCCAAAGGTGTTCTCAATGTGTGTTGTAGTCTCATTGTTCAGCCTGACGTTTCTGTGATGCAACATATTTCTCAACATGAACATGAAGGTTACTGGTGCTGTGTTGTTGAGGAAATAATTAGATTTTCTCATGTGTGCGAAAAACTGTTCTACAACTTGAGTGTTCAGAAGCCCAGACAGCTGTGGCACCAAACCCACACGTCGTAGAACATCCTTTGGATCTGTAGAATTGCCTTCATGGAATTTATCACTCAGAGCATAATGGTCTTTGGAGCCTGTGTATGGATGACAGTCAACATCAGAAGGATTCTGCATTTCCGACAGCCAAGGAAGTTTCACATCAATTCTACCCTCTCTGGCATCTCTGATGTTTTCAGGAGTTGGATCCAACAGCCGCCCCTCATGTGGACTGAAGGTGATGGGTGACCTCAAGTTGGTGTGCCTAGCCAAACCTCTTGCAAAGTCATACACACTAACATTAGGCATGTGCTGCCATGACAGAAGGAGATCTGCGTAGTCCCTTGGGCTCTCTCCCCTGAGTAGAACCTTCAAGCTGTACACAATGCCACATGGGCAAAGTATAGCTGCCCAGCCACCTGGACAGAGATAAATTATGAATAAACGGAGCTAACATTTTTATAACTATTCATAAGTAGTTAACTATCCATGAGTCATCGTTATAAGTTATTAACTGTTAACAAGTCATTAATAACTAACAGTTTATGAATTATGTTAGTTTAATAATAGTCTTTATAGTTATTATAAAGAGTTACCAAAATGTTAAAATAAATCATGCATTATGTAAGAAATACCTGATGCACCCCATATCTTTGAAAAGATCTTGTCATAGCCAGCCCTCGATGACATCTCAGTCTTCAGTCTCTGAATAAGGTCATTTCTGGAGCCAACGGTATCCAGGCCACACTCTTTGCACAAGTCTCGAATGACCCCAGCCTGGGTAATTATAAATGCAGAGACTTTAAATGTAATGATAATTTCCTTTGCAATTGCCATTATGTAAATCTAAACAGGCACGCACAATATCCTAGTCCTCAGGTGGCATTTTGAGGTCACTGGCTACAAATAACAGACTTGTATCAATATTATGACCACCACCACACAGAACCTTACAATCACAGAAAATACTTTTCTGCATAAATTATATACAAAAAAAAGGAAGGGAAGTTGTGTAGAAGTGACCTTATACCATAAACACCCTCCCCAATCTATGATTATGAGAAAGCCAATTACCAGACATGTTGAACACAGCTTTTTTGTGGAGATCCATGACGACAACTGGTGGATGGTCCCCACAACGCACACAGTTGTAACTGTAGTCATGCTCAGATAGCGCCTCAAAATGCAGGTACCCGTGATGGAGTGAATCAGCCAAGGGGAACTTCTTCTCTGTGAGATATTCTAGAGCCAGAATAGCACTCCCAATAGACTGGTTGGTCTGAAAGGGAAGGCAACATCAAAGCATTGTAAGGCATTCACTCTGCTCACCTCCTCATATGCATGCTTTTTTAAAGTGTCCTGTATACCTAGGATAAGGATAGGAACAATATTTAACCATTTTGTTGACCAAGTCAATTAAGAAATAAAATTACAGTCTAGATAATTGCAGCATAATTAAAGAAAAATGCAAACCTGCAGATTAGACCTCAAATGGAGACAGAAGTGAAGACTAAGAAGTATGCTGTCATTGAAGTTATGTAGTCCATCTGCAAACTCTTGGTACCGATAGTACATGCCACACATGGGACACCTCTTGCAGTATGTACTTATGTCTAAAAGATAATACTGTATATTAATTCTTAAAATAAAAATAATTTAATATATTACTTCTTAAATCAGATTTACGTCAGTCTGCTGTTCAAATTAGATTTAAACTTACCTTCAATAATGCCGTCAGTGGTGACAATTTTAGCATGAGAGGTGATCTTAATGCAGTCACTCAGGGGAACCCTTCCAGGACAGATGGAGCACTGGGACTCGGAAGGAATCAAGTGCGTCGGGTAATCCTCCTTTGTCTTCCTCTTACGCAAGTCCTCTTGCAGTACAGCTGGAAGCTTCTTTCGGTTGAATATGTATTCGACCATCATTTTCAGCATCTCACCTTCGGGAGGGTATACTGATTCATCACTCCTGCCGTCCAAAGATCCATGTTGTCCAACTTCTTCCTCCATTTGCAATGAATGCTCTGTTGATCTCACCCGCCTGAAGAGGTCTCGATGTTCCTGAAAGAGGTGCCACTTTGCAATGTATTTGTGAGCGCATGACCTGCAAGAGCTGTTGCAACCACAATGCCAGGTGTTCTCCTTCTTATTATAGACGACCATCACCCGTCCAAGACGACTGTAATAAGAGACTGATGGCTCATGGACAGACACACAATATTTTGGAAACATCAGGGTGGTACAAACAGACAATGGAGCTTGCTGTGCACTGGCAGCCTCTTTTCTTTTCATGCACTCCCTCAACTTGTCTTCGCCAAACCATCTCTGTGTCACCATCAACTGCAAGGTGTCTTGAAGCAACTCTGGGGCTGTAACAGTCACTGTACAGTAGTCAAGTGAGCGGAGGTGAACACATCTGAAGCTTGTGAGATCACTTCTTAAGGCCACTTCTTGATTCTGCCGACAGCTGAGGGACTCACAACGAAGCTTGTGGTCTCCTCCCCAGGACCTCTGTTGCACATGAAAGGGAATAGTGCAGCCATGCAGTGTCTTGAGAACAGCAAACATGCCATTTTTGGCATCTATGCACTCACATCTTAGGTAGGATGTTGCTGTGATGTCCTTGACACTATGTACTGAATGTTTTCGTTCCAAATGTTTACGGAGATTTTTTTTATTCAATACCATACTACACTGACCACAGCGAACCAACTTGACCTTCGACCTTCTTATTTGTGGGACCTTTGCACATGAGGCTGGCAAAGATGGATGATCAGAGGAAGACACATGTGAGGAAGATGAAGACTGTTGCATAGAGGACAGTTCAAGAGAAGACAGCTGCATGAGATGCTGAACAGAGGACGGCTGCATGGAACGCTTCAGTGGAGGCTCCAGAGAGGAAGACTCCAGGGAGGACAGCTGATGGCGACGCTTCAAAGATGACAGCTGCTGGACAGAGGGCTTGAGAGGAGACTGGACATTGGAGGGCTGCAGAGGAGACTGGGCAGAGGAGGGCTTGAGAGGACACTGGGCAGAGGAGGGCTCCAGAGGAGACTGGACAGGCGGCAGCAGAGGACACTGGACAGAGGGCGGCAGCAGAGGAGACTGGACAGAGGAGGGCAGCAGAGGAGACTGGACAGAGGAGGGCTCCAGAGGACACTGGACAGAGGGCTCCAGAGGAGACTGGACAGGCGGCAGGGCCGGCAGCAGAGGACACTGGACAGAGGAGACTGGACAGGCGGCAGGGCTGGCAGCAGAGGACACTGGACAGAGGAGGGCTCCAGAGGAGACTGGTCAGAGGGCGGCAGCAGAGGAGACTGGACACAGGAGGGCTCCAGAGGAGACTGGACAGGCAGCGGATACTGCACAGAGGAGGGTGGACACTGGACAGGCAGCGGCAGAAGATACTGGACAGAGGAGGGCTCCAGAGAGGACAGCTGCAAGGAACGCTTCAGTGGAGGCTCCAGAGAGGAAGACTCCAAAGAGGACAGCTGTTGGTGACGCTTCAGAGAGCATGGCTTAGGACACTGGACAGAGGGTGGGTCCACGAGACGCTGCAGAGAGGACGGCTCTGGGTCTTCACATTTTCTGATATGTTTAATGAAGTCATCTCGACGGAGACAACTTGAAGTGCAGTATGCACAGTGGAAGTGTGTAGATGGGCGACACTTCAAGCCACACTTGCAGATTATCAAATCTGAAAAACAACAAATGTAATGTTATGGAATGGTCTTTCTGAAGTGGACAACTTGGGTCAGGATTTAGAAGGCATTTTTAGAATCGGCCAGGTCTAAACAATGTAAGCTTGTCATACAACTTCTGTTTTATTGTTCCCATAAAACACACACACACACACACACACACCTTTGTGACGCACAGCTCTTTTGATGTGCAATGACAGATGCACCTTGCAAGCACTTTGCTTGCAAGGTTTAAAGACCTCTGTGGGGCAGAATGGGCAGCGATACTTATGGCCACACTTCTCCATCACTGGCACTGGCTGTTCGCCAGATTTCAGAACAGATATATGTTTCTGAAAAGGAAAGAAAAAGTGCTAAATCAATATTCATGATAACTATGCATCACATGTTTTTGTTCTTGCCTACTGTAAATCGCTCTGGATGAAGAGCATCTGCTAAATGCCTAAATTGTAAATTGAGACAAACATACTTCCAGAGGACCCTGGACAGAGGGCAGGTCCACGGGACACTGGACAGAGGGCAGGTCCACGGGACACTGGACTGAGGGCAGGTCCACGGGACACTGGACAGAGGGCAGAGAGGATGGTGGCATGGGACAAGGAAAAAAGTTCTAAATCAATATTCATGATAACTATGCATCACATGATTTTGTTCTTGCCTACTGTAAATCGCTCTGGATGAAGAGCATCTGCTAAATGCCTAAAATGTAAATTGAGACAAACATACTTCCAGAGGACGCTGGACTGAGGGCAGGTCCACAGGACACTGGACTGAGGGCAGGTCCACGGGACAATGGACAGAGGGCAGGTCCACGGGACACTGGACTGAGGGCAGGTCCACGGGACACTGGACAGAGGGCAGGTCCACGGGACACTGGACTGAGGGCAGGTCCACGGGACACTGGACTGAGGGCAGGTCCACGGGACACTGGACAGAGGGCAGAGAGGATGGTGGCATGGGACAAGGAAAAAAGTGCTAAATCAATATTCATGATAACTATGCATCACATGTTTTTGTTCTTGCCTACTGTAAATCGCTCTGGATGAAGAGCATCTGCTAAATGCCTAAATTGTAAATTGAGACAAACATACTTCCAGAGGACCCTGGACAGAGGGCAGGTCCACGGGACACTGGACAGAGGGCAGGTCCACAGGACACTGGACAGAGGGCAGGTCCACGGGACACTGGACTGAGGGCAGGTCCACGGGACACTGGACAGAGGGCAGGTCCACGGGACACTGGACTGAGGGCAGGTCCACGGGACCCTGGACAGAGGGCAGGTCCACGGGACACTGGACAGAGGGCAGGTCCACAGGACACTGGACAGAGGGCAGGTCCACGGGACACTGGACAGAGGGCAGGTCCACGGGACACTGGACAGAGGGCAGGTCCACGGGACACTGGACAGAGGGCAGGTCCACGGGACACTGGACAGAGGGCAGGTCCACAGGACACTGGACTGAGGGCAGGTCCACGGGACACTGGACTGAGGGCAGGTCCACAGGACACTGGACTGAGGGCAGGTCCACGGGACACTGGACTGAGGGCAGGTCCACGGGACACTGGACTGAGGGCAGGTCCACGGGACACTGGACTGAGGGCAGGTCCACGGGACCCTGGACAGAGGGCAGGTCCACGGGACACTGGACAGAGGGCAGGTCCACAGGACACTGGACAGAGGGCAGGTCCACGGGACACTGGACAGAGGGCAGGTCCACGGGACACTGGACAGAGGGCAGGGACACTGGACAGAGGGCAGGTCCACGGGACACTGGACAGAGGGCAGGTCCACGGGACACTGGACAGAGGGCAGGTCCACGGGACACTGGACAGAGGGCAGGTCCACGGGACATGGTGGCATGGGACAAGGAAAAAAGTGCTAAATCAATATTCATGATAACTATGCATCACATGTTTTTGTTCTTGCCTACTGTAAATCGCTCTGGATGAAGAGCATCTGCTAAATGCCTAAATTGTAAATTGAGACAAACATACTTCCAGAGGACCCTGGACAGAGGGCAGGTCCACGGGACACTGGACAGAGGGCAGGTCCACGGGACACTGGACTGAGGGCAGAGAGGATGGTGGCATGGGACAAGGAAAAAAGTGCTAAATCAATATTCAGGAGTATGTTAAAATACTAAATAGGCAATATTTGTCATATTATTATTATTATTATTATGAGTTGCCCCCCCCCCCCCCCCCCCCCGCCGGATAGGCACAATAAGCCATTGGCTTCAGCCTAAACCCTTTTGGTCTAAAAAAATAATAATAATAATAATACATGTAATGTAATGTCTTTGCTTTTTGACCAAAATAAAACTGAACTGAACTGAACAGGTAATTAAGTAAACAAAACATGTTGGTTGTACAACATGAGTTTGTAGAATAAATAATTAAGTCCATTTATCAGGCCTACAAAATAGCCATTAGTTATCACATTAATTAGGTAAAGATAGTTAGGGGATTTGTACCAATTACTTTGTATACATTTACATTAGAATAGGAAAAAAGGGGTTAGTTTTATATAACTTAAACGGTGTGGAATGCACACCAAAGCCCGAGTAGATATCAACTAGAATTATCATATTGTTTTGGAGACAAACTTACTTCCATGCTCTTTGTAGATTCTCTCAAGAGACGTCACGAATCTGTCCTGTGAATAGCCCAGGGGAAATACAAAATAGGATTTATGCCAATACATTCAATACATTACCTACAGGAGACAGTTTGTCCATTGAAACTAGCTGTACTGACACAGAATCCACTAGAACGTCTGCTAAGGGGCTAATGTTAGCTTAAATTCATAATTTGAAACTGTCGTTTCTTGGCATTTCTTCAAAAACAGAATCTAGTATTTCTGCATTCAACTGCGCTAAGGGGCACAATGTTATTGTTAGATTTGCATTTCTTCAAATATGCACACTTACCAACTAATAAGCTTTCAATGAAACTATTACCTACAAACAAACTACATCAAACTTTTTCAAACCGAGCACGTAATTATGAATGATTAAGCACAGCTGGTACACCCGGCATTTAAGCGCGCACCAGCAAGTGCGTGTCGTGCGCGTGCATGTGCACGTGCAAGCCGAAAAAAAGCACTTCCGGTCCCTCCCCTCACGGATCACCGCCCTCACGGAGCACGGTCCCCTCACGGACCTCACGGAGCACGTCTCGTCTGCGAGGCTGCAGCTGGGTGCCTCTCGACACTTTGCGGGCCCGCTCCCCCGACCCCCCCCCCCCCCTCCCAGATTCGCTCCCCTCCCCCCTCCCAGATATTATTATTCTTATTATTACTACTACTGTTGCACCTGATTTTCACCACCATCATCTCCAGCATTATGTCCACAGAGAACATATATGTGCTAATTAAATTATAGGGTACCACAAAGGCCATTCATTTTATAATCAATTTATTTTATTTCATGTTTAGATATGTTTTATTTTTAATCGCTTTCTTGTGGGTTTTTTATAGTCTTATGGTCATCGGTGTGGGACATAGTATGATGCCAGTAGCCTATATGTTCACAGTGCTTTAGCCTCCCTTTCTTTATGATGTCGAGTTCCTTGCTCCATTGCTCATTAAATGTAGTTTTTCATTTTGGCTTATTTGGTTTATTTATCTCTGCATTAACTATCCTAAAGTGATTGTGAGAGCACACATTCCACAACAAACAAACCGACCGTCCCACTGGAAGTGTTGCCAGGTTTTGGAAGAGAACCAAGCAACCATGTCTATGAAAACAAGCCCAAAAGAAGCCTGACTAGGCTTAGTAGGCTATTTTATAAAACAAGCCCAAAGTCGCTTATAATTAAGCGGACATGGCAACACTCCGAACGTCTCCTCTCTCTTGACAGAGGGAGTGTGGCCGGCTCGCTGCGGAGCTGAGCAGCGCTGCAGAGATTTTAATACCCAGACGACGTAAATGACAGTTATGACACAAGCACTGTATATCACAAAAAAACTGACAATTATGTGTCCGGCCGGAGGTTGAGGTGGGAGGAGGACAGGTGGGTCTAAAACCGGACTGTCCGGCGTGAAACCGGACGTCTGGCCACCCTATCCCTGGCTCCTGCTTCATCTCTCTCAGCTAAGGGGGTTCTCTCTCTCTGTATGTCTCTCTCAATTCAATTCAAAGGACCTTTATTGCCATGAGAAAGCATTCATATTTTCTCTCACACACACTTTACACGCGCGCACACACACACACACACACACACCCTCACACACACACACACACACACACACACACACACTTTTCTCTCCAAACAGACACACTCTCTCTTTCGCTTTCTCTCGCACAGTCGCGGTGCTCAGCTCTTGGAGCGATCGATGACGCAGCTGGCACATTTTTATTTATTTTTTACTTCATGATGTTAACCTAACCCAGCTAGTAAATACAATAGTAGCCTAAATGCTACTTACCCAAACCACTCGCCTTCCTGTTTTTATGCTTCAAGTTCAGAGGCTCGACAACGGCGGTAATCCATGAGTGTTGGCAAACAACACCCCCGTCCAATTAAAAGTAATTGAATGACGATGACTCGGCAGTGCCAGTCAGCTCCTCTGCAAATAAATCGGACAGGACTTCCGACATCTTCTTTTGATAAAGTTATATAATAGTATCATCCAGTCGGTCCAGACCAGCTCACAACATATTAGTCAGCAATGAGGGGAGGGGCAGGTTGCGTGCACTGCAGCTTAACCCAAATAAATCACGCTGGCCGGTAAAGTAAACTACAAGATGAACGTGTTCAAATTCCGCTGTAATTCTGCTGAGTTTTCATCAGAACACTGCGTATTGTGTTCGGGCCTGGTCATAACCTTCTGTTGAACACTTAATACTTATTTGTAACTATTCAAATGCCTCTACGTCCGCTCTAGTAACTATTCAAATGCAACATTATATTCAATACAATACAAACTAAATATGCAAGACAAGTACATGAATTTTTACTTGGACAGGTGAGTAAATCTTCTTGTCCAAAGGACTCAAAAATGGAATGTCAAGCCCTTTGATTTCGAAACCAAAGCTATGAAACAGGAAACACTACGTTGGGGAAATGCAAAGTTCAAACATGAAATGTTTTTCTCTTTGTGTCTTTTTTCTAGCCGTCTCGCACCTGCCTGCGTGTAAAGAGGAGGTTTTCACTGAACAACAGGAGAGGAGCTCCAGTCTGGTCCAGGAGGAACCACAACCACCACAGAATAAAGAGGAACAAGAGGAGCTACTTCAAAGACCAATGGAGGCTGATGGGTCAACATTGACATTACAAGCAGTGAAAAGTGAAGATGTGCATGATGATGAAAACTGAGAGACAGAGCCTGTAGCCGGCACCTCAACTCAACACATGAAAACACAAGCTGATGTAGAGGACTGTGGAACATCACAACCAACTGGTGATGACCAGCTCCTCTCTTCACACTGTTCTGAATCTGACACTGAAGACAGTGATGAGTGGCAGGAGCCCAGTGAAGGTCAGTCAACTTTAAACACACTGAAATCACACAAGACAAATGTGGAAGGACAAAGATTGTCTTTGAGCAGCAAGCTGTCCAAGGACCTGGAATCATCAAAACAAACTCACTCTATGAGGAGCCACACAGGGAAGAAACGCTTTAGTTGTACAGACTGTGGCAAATGTTTTAATCATAAGGCAAATATGACGACGCACACAAGGATTCATACAGGGGAAAAACCCTTCACTTGTACAGTTTGTGGTAAAGGCTTTATTCAGAAAGATCATCTAAAAAGACACATGAGGATTCATACAGGGGAAAAGCCCTTTACTTGTAACGTCTGTGGTAAAGGCTGTACGCACAGTAGTGAACTAAAAACACACATGAGGACTCATACAGGGGAAAAGCCCTTTACTTGTAACGTGTGTGGTAAAGGTTTTGCTCGGAGTGGCGATCTAAAAATACACATGAGGACTCATACAGGGGAAAAGCCCTTTACTTGTAACGTGTGTGGTAAAGGTTTTGCTCGGAGTGACTTTCTAAAAATACACATGAAGACTCATACAGGGGAAAAACCCTTTAGTTCCTGTTAGTGGCAAATGCTTGGGTAAAAATGCACATCTTAGGATAATAAGGACGAATCGTACAGGGAAGTGGTTAGTTGTAATAGTAATACATTCACATTTTCCCCATTTGAGTTGACACATGGTATAACATACAATCGAATGATCATTCATTCTATTCCAGGATGACAATGACAAGTGGTAGATACTAAAGTCGTGGAATCACATAATCTGACACTATCAACATGACCACCACAATGTAGTTTCTTAAGTATCTTTTGTATGTAAAACCTATATACACATGGCACAAAAATCTTTGAATATATATTCTTTCAGAGTGAACGTTTTTAACTCAAATCTTTGCTTCTGGGGGGGGGGGGGGGGGGGGGTAACTATTAAGTAAGCAACTACGGCGGCCAATTACATATAATCTTGGGGGTCCTTGACGTGAAAATGTTTGAAACATAGGGTTTTTCAGATTACTGTCAGGATTTAGAAAACATTTTGTAGAATGGTTCCCAGGTCAACATGGGTTAACCTTTTATATGTTTCGGGAAGCTGTGGGTGATGACCGGAAGAATAAGGTCGCAAATAAAAAAAATTGTCTTGAATAAATAGCCTTTACTCTTTTCCAAATGTCTGTTTTCACAACTGAATGAGATGAGTGCACAAATTAAATGTAGAAAAAAAGTTTACTTTGACTTAGATTTGACATCATATTTGCTTTTGTTCTAGACTAGAGGTACTAGAAACGTTTGATAAATATTGAACTCTATGATGAATTTTTACACCCTTTAATTTATTTGCTGGTGAAAACCGATTAAATAATGAAGCAATATTACACGAGAGGGGGCAGCGAGTTCCGAAAGCAACGCAGAAGTGTAATATTGCAGTTATACCCTCGAGTGTAATATTGCAATTATACAACAGTTACCCTTAAAAATAAGAATCGCTGAAAAAATCATTTTTTTTAATCACGGATGTAGTCACTACGGCACACAAATGTCCCAAGTAACTAGCTAGCCTAGCCACCGAGTTTGCTAGCGCTCTGGGAGAACAGCGGCTGAATTCTTTGTTTTGATTGTTTTTGAGACTGTTGCCACTTGGTGTGGCCGATCCGGCCCATTCCAGTTATGCTACAGATTGTATCGTGCGTCGCTACTTTATAGCAGACCTGGGCATTGACCAGTGGTGGAAAAAAATACTCAATTGTTTTACTTAACCCATTCTGACCTGAGATCAGATTCATACGAGGTTTCCACTGGACACACACTGTCTGATTAACCCATTCTGACCTGAGATCAGATTCTAAAAAATGTCAGTCGTTCAGACCTACAAGCTCGTAGGGCGCCACTCGGTGGCGCGCTATGAGCTTGTAGATCTGCTATTTTTCAATAGCTAAAGCATAACATGATGCTAACACCAAAATGGGTTCCCGTTCAGAATGGGTTAAAGCAGGTAATAAAGCTGCAATAAGTAATAATATTCTATAAATTGTCCTATAGCAAAGAGCAGAGCTTCTGAAACGTGTTGGCTGCTATTCTCCCTTTGCACAATGTAGGAGGCGGGACTTCCTGTCGGAATAGTGCCCCTCTGTTTACTTCCGCCCTATCCACATTGCATTGATTCCGTTGGTTTTCTAAGGTAAATTATATTATTTTCTCGTCACTCGTAAATGTAGTAATTACGTTTAAAAATTACTTTTATTTGTATGGTTCATTAATATACCTTTCGTTTTTATCGGAATTGTTTTATCATGTGTTTATTTCCAAAGAGAATTGATGTGGATTCAACACTGTATGGCAGGCGAATGGCTATGCACACTGCACACAGCTAGATTACGGTAAACATTATTTTATTATGCTACAATTTGTTTAATAAGTTAACGTTTGTTAAGTGTTTTTATCAGTGGTGTCTTTTAAGCTTTTGGGGCTTTATTTAATGTATAAAAAAACGTTTACTGTTAGAGCAAGGCACAGTTTGCTGGTTGAATCACATTTGTTTGTGCATATACAGCATATCATTATATGAGACATATCAATTCAATTGTGTCACCATCGCGTTTGTTAGACCTAGACTCGTTTGATAATGACCAAGAAGAACACAGCACAACATTAGCATCATTATCATGATCATTAGCATCACAGATTAGCTCCGTCTGAAGCCAATCTCTCTATATGGCCATTAAATATATCTCTATAGAACGTCTGTGCGCCACATACATTATTCATAACTCTAGGAGTTACATTATACTACTGCTAACTCAAATGCTCAATGTTAACACCTGATGTAAGCAAGTCTAATTAAAGTAGACTTGTGCTATGCCATGCTACATGGATATGGCTTAATAAAACATGTGAACATCCATGGTAGGCTACATGATGATGATTGATTGAAATATGTATTAACAGTTTGCATAATGACAGTACATTCAAGCACAACTAAATACAACAACTGTTAACTGTGAGTGGACGACACCATAAAGCATTACACTTGTTTACCAGAGGGTCCACCGTTTTCAATTCATCATAATGATGATGATGATGATGATGATGATGATTGTTTATTTATGTTTGTGTCCTGCCCAACCCTCAGCATAACGTTTATAATGTTATGCCAAATATGTTCAGTATGTCTGCTTTTTCCACCAATGCCTGCATCTGATCACAGATCAATGTATTTATCTATACAAACACTCTGTACTTTATTATTATTTTAGGCCTACATACTTTTATTACTGCATGACAAAAGGTGAAAGTGGGCTGTCTACATGCTCACAACAAGTCACAATGAAATGTGGTCTTGTAGATCTTTATTTTTTTTAAATTCAAATATTAATAACCCCCCGTTTCTCTGTGTAGGGACACAACCAGGTAGCCTTGGTATTATCATCTGACAGATACAGGTCGGAGGACAGTGTTGGCACTGGCAGGTATGTTTTTTATTCATTTGTATTATTGTATCATACCACATCTTAATGAATTCCTGCCGTGCTTCTACAGTATGTACTCATATGTGTATTGGTCAAGACACTGTACCTAAAGAATGCAGCATTTTTGTGTGTGTGTTTCTCACAAAAGACTGATTCTTTATACAAATCTAATTGCCTCCTTTTTTGCTCCAGGATGAAGAAAGGCACTGTAAAGTATATGAAGAGGGCGTGTGGTTCTGCAGAGTTTTGCTCAGTCCCTCTTTGCTCTACATCAGCTTCAGTCTGTTCGGTCAGTTTCCATGCCATCCCAGCTAATGCTGAACTGAGGGCAAGGTGGCTTGTCAACATCAAAAGGGATGACTTCATAGTTACTTCTAAGAGCAGGGTGTGCAGCAGGCATTTCCTCCCCGAAGATGTGGTAACAACTGCAGGTGGATGCCATCGTATCCGAAAGGGAGCAGTGCCTGTGCTGTTCCAATGGAATGGCTATGATGTCCGCCAACGTGTCAGTGTTTGGGAGAGGAGAGAGAGACCAGTGGATAACTGCACCGATCAGACTGACGATGATGACCCTGGAGGTACTGAAGGTAACTGGTCTGATTTACATCTAAACTTAACACCAGACATCCCCCCACCCCAACTGTTTACATATATTTTTGCTACTAGTGCTGATGTAGGGCATAATATTGTATATTATTGTGTGTCTAAATGTCTCTGGATTGAATACACAGGACCACATTTGGAAACAAGTCCTCAGGACATTTTTGGGTTACCAGTAGTATGACTGTACTCGTACTGTTAGCATTTCTGTCTAATAAAGTATTCATTCAATCAGCAGATCAGACTGTCAGTGACGAGGATGGAGCGGGTGCAATGGAAGTGTCTGACCACGACTACTGCACATCTCCTGAACCTGCCGCAGTTGACCTGGCCTTGAGCGAGAGGGACGAATTGAGAGATGAAAACCTTGAACTGAGGAAGCAACTCGAGGACATGACGATTCAATGTCGGTTTGGGCTGCATAGATTTGAAGGCTCAGACTCGCAAATTAAAGTTTTCACAAGGTGAATGTAATATTGCACAAAGCATATCAATTTCATATGAATAACTTCACTAATGTATGATGCTGTAAATGCCATTAATTTAAACCTTGCTTATGACTGTGTCTTAAGTTTCTTAGATTTGCTAGCTATGAGCACCTGATGGCCTTTTGGCAACTCATTGCACCATCCACTGCCAACATCATCCGGGTCACTCGAGCACGGAGAGCCCAGCAGAGAAATGAGGAAATAATGTTTCCATGTAATTATTCAGTAAGTTATTCAGTAATTCAGTAAGTGTGTGTGTGTGTGTGTGTGACATAATTGTCTCTAATCTGTTTTGTACAATGTCTTACAGAGACATGCTCTTCCTCTTATGGATGAGATGTTCCTCTACCTCATGTACTTGGCCCTGGGGTCCACAGAAGCTGACTTGGCAGACCGTTTTGGGATCCACACATCTACAGTTAGCCGGATCATCACAACATGGACCCACTACCTGTACTTCCTACTTGGCTCACTGAAAATCTGGCTGACTAAAGAGCAAGTTCAAGCTGCGTTGCCAAGGGAGTTCAGGCAGAGCCAATATGCAGACACACAGGTAAACATAATCTCTCAAATACACTATGTGTTATGTAATGTATTCCAAATAAACCTAACTTATCACTCAACGTTGCAGTAGGACATTGATGTGTGAAACATTATTTGATGTTACTTGATTTGGTAGGTAGTTGTTGACTGCACCGAGCTGAGATGCCAACAGCCAGAAAGTCTGCCTCTGCAAAGTGAACTGTACTCCAACTACAAGTCTCATACCACCCTGAAGGGTCTGATTGGAATGTCACCGCATGGAGCAGTCACTTTTATATCTTCCCTGTATGCTGGCTCCATCAGTGACAAAGAACTGTTTAAGCAGTCAGGCATCCAACGCCTACTGACAGAGGATATGGCTGTAATGGCAGACAAAGGATTTCTGATAGAAGACTGTATCCCTGGTAAACTGTATCGTCCACCCTTCCTCTCAAAACAGAGCCAGATGCCAGCGGAACAGGTGAAGAAAACACAGGATATTGCGCACCTTCGAGTCCACGTAGAAAGATTAATTGGTAGGATTAAATTTAACAAACTCTTCCACTCTGACATCCCAGTGTCTCAGATGGGAAGCATAAACTCTACGTGGACCGTAGCCTGCTTGCTGAGCAACTACCAGTATGGGCCTCTTGTTAAGGCCTGGGCCTTGTGATTCTGCATAGGGCACCACAATTTCATTGTTTTGTCATATGTTTCTAATAATCAATAATCTGCAGATTGTAACTGAAGAGAGATGGCTCACTCCATGTACTGTTACATATTTAACAATTAACTGGAAAAACTATGGTTAAGTGGATTTTTTTGGCAGCAAATTTCTATTTTAGTTGAGTCATAGTCTTTGGAATGAAACTTCATTTAGTTTTAGTCACATTTTAGTCACCTGTAATGTTTGTGTTTTTAGTCGACTAAATTTACAGCTGATTTAGTCGACTAAAATGTATTTCGTCGGGCCTTGATGCCGTTGTAATGACACTTTTACACTTACTGAAAATAGCCAATCTACAAGCTCATAGCGTGCCACTCGATGGCGCGCTACGAGCTTGTACTACTTGTAGGTCTGCTATTTTTGAAAAAATGTGGAGCAAATCTTTGAATATATTCTTTCACAATGAACGTTTTAACTCATACCTTTGCTTCTGGGGGGTCCCTGAAACTACATATTTTCAGATGGGTGTCAGCGGCCAAATACAGATAAATCTGGGGGTCCTTGACATGGAAAAGGTTGAGCACCACTGACATAGAAACATAGGTTTTTCAGAAAACTGTCAGGATTTTGTAGAATGTGTTCTCAGGTTGAAATGAGTAAAAAGAAGAAAAATAAATAATCATGTTTATTTTTAAGTGAAATATCCCTTGAACTCCAATATTTTGTTAACCCATTCTGAACGGGAACCCCTTTGTGTTTTAAGCATTATGTTACACTTTAGCTATTGAAAAATAGCAGATCTACAAGCTCAGCGCAACACGCTAGGAGCTTGTAGGTCTGCTATTTTTGAAAAATCGTGAATGCGGCACAAATATATATTCTTTCAGAGCCAACGTTTTTAACTCAAATCTTTGCTTCTGGGGGGTTCCTGGAATAACATTTTCAGATGGGGGTCGGTGGCCAAGTGCATATGTTTGGGGTCCTTATTGAAAAGATTTCCAGCACAGGATGAAATCCTTGTTTTTCTTATCTACACATAATACAGTGAATAGCACAGGCAGAATACTCACATACTAGAGCATAAATGTGTCAGAGCTGATAGACATGTAAATATGAAATAAATGCTTAAACGTAGCTAGGTGTAATGTTAGAGTCCACAGAAGACATGTAAATATGAAATAAATGCTTAAACGTAGCTAGGTGTAATGTTAGTCCACAGAAGACATGTAAATATGAAATAAATGCTTAAACGTAGCTAGGTGTAATGTTAGAGTCCACAGAAGACATGTAAATATGAAATAAATGCTTAAACGTAGCTAGGTGTAATGTTAGAGTCCACAGAAGACATGTAAATATGAAATAAATGCTTAAACGTAGCTAGGTGTAATGTTAAGAGTCCACAGAAGACATGTAAATATGAAATAAATGCTGAGAAAATAAATGAAAAAAGCCTGTTTTCTGCAAGACATTACATGACAACCAATGTCAATTTGAAGCTATGATTCCCTGCTTTCATGAAAAAAAATCCAATGGAGTCCCTCAGTCAAATTTGGCAAACAAGAAAATTAAAACATTTTATGACGACAAAAGGGTTGCTGAGCCCTGATCTATTCCGTTCCTAGTAATCTCGGCATATAAACATAAAAATAATACCAATCACCCTTCTGTCGGATTTTAGCCAACACCTCTGGATCTCTGTATATCCTTTGAACAAAAAGGTCATCATGTGCGCACACAACAAAATCACACCAGTCCAGGCCTGAAGTGAGAAGCTGTCCTTGAATCTGCCAGTAGTATGCGTGCTGTTTCTTTAAAATATGTGAGCCATCTTTCATGCTCATATACTTGCAGTCCACAAAACTTGGCACATTGGGGCACTTAAACTCTACCAGTCCATAAGGTGGGTTCTCCAGAGGGTCAAACACTTTGCCATCAGGGGAGGCTGCCATCCAAGGAACATCAGGGTGTATAACCAGGCCACAGGGGTAATAGTTAATGTTCTTCAACTTGGCATAGTCAATCGCTACCTCCACCTCCATCTCCAGGCCTCTCTTCATGTCTGCCGTTTGAATTGTGCCCTTCATGATTCTCTCTGCCAAATTTGCTGCTGAAGTCAGCCCCCGTACATGGCACGCCTCTCGGAACCTGTGCGCACACACATCAAATTATATTAAAATGTGCTTCTTGAATATACTATGGCAAAAGACTACTGTATGATATAATAAATGATCAATAGTTGAAGCCATACCTGGACGAGGTCAGTCTTGACTTGCGAAGCAACTTCCACTCAGAACTCCCACTCTGCTCGGTTGTTGCTTCTTCAATTTTGTGTGCCGTGTCAAAAGTGACTTGAAGAGACTTCATGTGAAACTCCTCGTGTTCACTTAGGACAAAGTCACAGCCATGCAAGTTCTGGTCAAGTCTGTACTCAACCAGGGGGATTGGGGGGAATTGTGGAGCATCTTCATGATGTGTGATGTAGCGTGATTGCACTGGAGGCTGTTGGTAGGAGAGGACACTTCCAGCCTGAACAGGTCCAAAGCGGGAGTCAACCATGGGTTGGTCTGCAGACATCCCCATGCTGCAGACTAAGGGCTTGGACAGGGGATCAAAGTTTTTGTAGGCCTCTTCCACCTGGAGCACAGAGAGGTCAGGGAGGGGTCCAGCCAGAGCCTTGTAGAGTGTGCTTCTGTAACACAGATGAGTGATCACTGATGCTAGTTGTTTACACATTTTATATAGTTAAGAATTGAACACAATACAAATAGAAAATCAAATGTACTCATTGATGTTGAATATAATTTGGTTTAAAACCCTATTGTGAATAACTGGTGTGTATTGTTAAATATTACAAGAAAAGTATTTTCAGTGTTTATCCTTTAAAGACTTTTTCCAAAAACTATTACATATTTACATACCTAATTCCTCCTTCCGCTGTTCCTCTCTTCCTGGTCTTCGTGGGCTTGGAGATGGTCATTTCATCCACTGGACCAGGTTTCAGCCCCTGAGTTAATTTAGCATTGCTTAGGTCTATGCAAAATTATGACATGACATGCACACACACACACACACACACACACACACACACACACACACACACACACACACACACTCACACACACACAACTGACCATGGTTCTTGGTTTATGCCATTGTTGCTCCGTTTCAGTGCAGCTATGTACAGGGGGGACAACTTTGGTGCCCGCCTCTGAATATTGAGCCGACTGCAGGAGTAGTGCAACAATGTGGTTGCACATAGCTGTACCAGCAACACATGAACAATGATGCTCAGTCAAGCTGACTGGCTTGGAATGTTTCAGAACAACCTAAAAAAATGAAATAAATATTAGAAAGAACAAAGAATAGATTGAAATTGATAGTTTCAAATATTATATATTTTTCAAAAAAAAGAGACTTCCATAATGAACATTGAACGCTGCTTTGATACTCACCAGCAGTAATGATTAAGCAGTAGACCATGAACAGAGAACACAGCCATGAACAGGCTTTGAACAGAGAACACGTTCATGAACAACATGCAATCAACATAACTGGACCATAAACTGAAAACTAGGCCATGAACAGGCCATAAGAGTCACACACCACCCGTGAGTCCCACAGGGCTCCAGTCCAGAGTGCACCCATTTAAGAAGAACATGCACCCAAGAACATCAAAACATTGTAATTGGTCGCACCAGTTCACCTTGCATTTAGCAGTTCTGTCTATGTCGAGGCTATATCTATGTATAGGTTCACATAAATTATGTTGCAGAACTTGCAGTACATGAAAATGTTAGGCGCACAGTGCAACCAACTACAATGTTCACTCTGAAGCCCTGAACAAACACCATCTCTCAATTTCACCCTACTCTTAAACTGTGGGGCTTTTCGTTCTTCTTGAGTGACCTGTAGCAACAGGCTCTGATCCTGACTTCACCTGTCAGCTTGTCTTTATTTGAAACTGTCAGACATAAAACATGACGTGATGAATAACATGTTGAAGAAAGTTTGATCAAGATTCATTTCTCTGTGTTCAACAGTTACTTTACTTTATTTGTTTATTTGGACAGGACAATGCATATTAATGGACGTAACGGATATAGCACAGTTGCTAATTTTCATCCGCAGTCCTCACAATAAACACAAATAACGGAAAACAGACAGGCAAAGAGTGGAATACATTTACATAACATTACATAGGGAACACAGCATAAAAAGGTTTTTTCAAAACAGTGTAGGCCATTCTGTCAACGCAAAAGGAAAGAAGGATGGTACTCACCTTCATAGTTGAAAATATAGCTGGACACATAAAATCTGAAGCCCTTATCCAGCAACGAGTTGGATGCTTTACTGCTGGCTTTTACCATCCTGTGTACATCAGTTATTTTCATTTTTGGTAGCTCATCTAAGCACCTGGTGTAAAAAGGAGCCACTGCCATTCCTAGAAAAATAATAGATTTTCAAAATATTGCATTCATGTGTGAAAAGTTTGATTTACAAGTATGTATCCAACTTCCAGCTTACAAATGGAACCAAATTGATCAGTACAGGTCCATCCTATAATTTTACATCTTGACTTAGATCTTCATACACTTGTATAGCAGGAGTATGCATGCAGACAGATAAACAAACAGAACACAGAAAGCTTCCATATATGATAAAATAATACAAATTAATAAAATAAACATACCTGCCAACACTGTCCTCCTGTATCTGTCAGATGATAATACCAAGTGGGTCCCTACACACAGAAACGGGGGGTTATTCAAATTTGAATACAAAAATGAAAGATCTACAAATCACATTGCATTGTGACTTGTTGTGAGCATGTAGATAGCCCACTTTCACCTTTTGTCATGCAATAATAAGAGTACCGGTATGTAAAAATAATATGCAAAAATAATAATAAAGTACAGAGTGTTTGTACAGATAAATACATTGATCTGTGATCAGATGCAGGCATTGGTGGAAAAAGCAGACATACTGAACATATTTGGCATAACATTATAAACGTTATGCTGAGGGTTGGGCAGGACACAAACATAAATAAACAATCATCATCATCATCATCATCATCATCATTATGATGAATTGAAAACGGTGGACCCTCTGGTAAACAAGTGTAATGCTTTATGGTGTCGTCCACTCACAGTTAACAGTTGTTGTATTTAGTTGTGCTTGAATGTACTGTAATTATGCAAACTGTTAATACATATTTCAATCAATCATCATCATGTAGCCTACCATGGATGTTCACATGTTTTATTAAGCCATATCCATGTAGCATGGCATAGCACAAGTCTACTTTAATTAGACTTGCTTACATCAGGTGTTAACATTGAGCATTTGAGTTAGCAGTAGTATAATGTAACTCCTAGAGTTATGAATAATGTATGTGGCGCACAGACGTTCTATAGAGATATATTTAATGGCCATATAGAGAGATTGGCTTCAGACGGAGCTAATCTGTGATGCTAATGATCATGATAATGATGCTAATGTTGTGCTGTGTTCTTCTTGGTCATATAATGATATGCTGTATATGCACAAACAAATGTGATTCAACCAGCAAACTGTGCCTTGCTCTAACAGTAAACGTTTTTTTATACATTAAATAAAGCCCCAAAAGCTTAAAAGACACCACTGATAAAAACACTTAACAAACGTTAACTTATTAAACAAATTGTAGCATAATAAAATAATGTTTACCTTAATCTAGCTGTGTGCAGTGTGCATAGCCATTCGCCTGCCATACAGTGTTGAATCCACATCAATTCTCTTTGGAAATAAACACATGATAAAACAATTCCGATAAAAACGAAAGGTATATTAATGAACCATACAAATAAAAGTAATTTTTAAACGTAATTACTACATTTACGAGTGACGAGAAAATAATATAATTTACCTTAGAAAACCAACGGAATCAATGCAATGTGGATAGGGCGGAAGTAAACAGAGGGGCACTATTCCGACAGGAAGTCCCGCCTCCTACATTGTGCAAAGGGAGAATAGAGCATTAAACTGACCTTCATGCAGTACCTGTTATCGACCAGTAGGTGTCCTCCTAGACTACAGGATCTAAATGTCTCGTCAGAAGAGCAGGCAGACCCAATTCAACAGACATTATAAAACATATCTTATACAAATCATAATCAGTGGTGTCATTGATTGTCACTTGGACACTTACTCTGGTACGGGAGGGGGCGTTACATATGTTACATGTATGTATACATGCATATAGAAAAATGGGGGGGGGGGGGGGGATGGCACATGATGTACTGTGATTTATTTTTAAATAGAACACTGAGTGCATGATTTATTTTTAAATAGAACACTGAGTGCATGGGAACTCCCTTGCCGCCATTGCCGATGACCTTCGGCAATTGAAGCCTCATTTTGATATTAACACTTGCCGCCATTGCCGTTGACCTTCGGCAATTTAGTTTATTTAGGATCCACATTAGCTGTTACACCTGACAACAGCTATTCACACTAGTATTTGCTATTTTTAAGGAATGCCTCTAAACAACATTTCCTTTGTTTCCAAATTCAGTGTTGCATCGTCAGTCTGGCTTCCCTGTTCTGCCAGAGGTGAATGGACAACGAAGCTTGGCTAAGCAAAAATGTCACTGCTGTGATCAGTGTGGTAAACGCTTCCCTACAATGCCCAGACTTAAAATACACCAGAGGATTCACACTGGAGAGAAACCCTATGGATGTGATCAATGTGGACAACACTTCTCTCAGTTGTCTGACCTTAAAAAACACCAGGGAATTCACACTGGAGAGAAACCCTATGGATGTGATCAATGTGGACAACACTTCTCTCGAATGTTCAGCCTTAAAAGCCACCAGAGAATTCACACTGGAGAGAAACCCTATGGATGTGTTCATTGTGGGAAAGACTTCTCTCATTTGACCCACCTTAAAACACACCAGAGAATTCACACTGGAGAGAAACCCTATGGATGTGATCAGTGCGGACAACACTTCTCTCAAATGGCACACCTTAAAAGCCACCAGAGAATTCACACTGGAGAGAAACCCTATCGATGTGATCAGTGTGGACAACACTTCTCTCAAATGCCAAGCCTTAAAACACACCAGAAAAGTCATACTGGAGAGAAACCCTATGGTTGTGATCAGTGTGGACAACACTTCTCTCAAATGTCAAGCCTTAAAACACACCAGAGAATTCACACTGGAGATAAACCCTACACTGTAACCTATAACTGTAAAATTAGGGTGGATTTGCAACAGTATCTTACTGTTTTTCACCAAATTGTAAAATACTGTTAAATTGTCATCTCTTTCCTGTAAATTAACATTCTATTCTGTAAATTAACATTATATGCTGTAATTGAACTAATATCAGTAGAAACTGTTATTTAGCAGTACAATACTGTTAAACAGTCATCCCTTTCCTGTAAATTAGCATTGTATGCTGTTATTTAACTAATATGAGTAGAACCTGTTATGTAGCAGTACAATACTGTTAAATAGTCATCCCTTTCCTGTAAATTAGCATTGTATGCTGTTATTTAAATAATATGAGTAGAAACTGTTATGTAGCAGTACAATACTGTTAAATCAACAGCCTCTCATTCCCCGGGCCTCCCGGGCCGACAAGAGATGCATGTCACAACCCGATAATGGGTGTCGTCCTGGGTCAGCCTCGACGACATGGTGCGTCGTCCCTGGTCACTCATAGCCATGAATACAATTCCTCAGCCGACATAATGCGTCGGACCCTTAGACCATGCATGCCACAACACCAGCGTGCGCTAAAAATATTTGTAAAAAACGATACACTATTTTTCACAAACTGCTGTAAATATTCTGACAAAACAAGTTGTATTTCATATCTCTACATCTATATATCGATGGATCTATCGATCTCAGTGTGTTTGTACATCAATTTCATTTTTTCTGGCATTTTGTTCTGGCACTCTGGCACTGTTAATGATTGATACTTAATGTATCAATCATTATTATAAAATATGTTTGCTCCCGGCCGAGTCCGCGGCAAGCTGCATCCGGTTTGTCACCACGCATCTACATACATGGGCACCCTTGGACTGTTTCCGTATCCTGTCTAACAGGATCTCGACCATATATATATGATCTTGAATACTATAATAATAAAAATAACAATAATTATATTCCCAGCGGTCTGAATGCATGTATTTAAATACATGTAACTGTAAATGATAGAATAAATTGTTATTTACATTATTCATGTTTACCTTAGAAGACAGAAGAGGAGAGAGACAGAGCACATGCAGTTGGTGTTGGTGTGAGAGAAGATGAGCCTGACTGACTGGCTTGCTGGCTGACTGGCAGCCAGACTGTTAAACTCATATAGGTTGGAAGGAGATGGATTTTAAACTTTGTCATAGAACGTCAAAGCCTTGATTGATTGATTGATTGAAATATGTATTAATAGTTTGCAGAATTACAGTACATTTCAAACAAACTCAATACAAAGACTGTTAACTGTGAGTGGACGACCCAATTAAGCATTACACTTGTTTACAACAGGGTCCACCTGTGTGTGTGTGTGTGTGTGTCAAGACATTTGATTAGCAACTACACACACCTGTTGCAAGGTGTCACTGTGAGCTCCTCTCCTCTCCTCTCCTCTCCTCTCCTCTCCTCTCCACAAACAGACTTTAAAACATGTTTTTTAATGTTTTTCTACATACACTAGACGTATTCTTCATATTTGGAGCATGCCGAATTCAATGGCGGCGGTGTCGAATTTCCACGACATTTGCAAAGGTCAAAGGTCAGCCAAAAGACTGCCACAGTGACCTTTGGGTTTTTTTGGGACTCTTAATAGTGCCCAATAACGGCAAAAAGACTCGCCATTTAAGCCTAGGGTTAGATTTGAGGTTCCCAAGGTCGCAGAACAAAACCGAGACTATCACGACGATCGTCTCGTCGCCGTGATCGCAGAGGTATAAGTCTCATCCCGAACAGACTTACGATCATCGACGTAGGCACGCTGAACGTCAGACCTTTGCTTCTCTAGAACGCCACAACGGTAAGGCCTTCCGGTCAGATTTTCGGATATGTTATAGAGCTTGCAGAGACGCACGCGTGGATCTATAGAACGTCCTTGTGTGACCTTTCTAGGAGGCGGGGTCTTGTTTCACTTTTTCAGTCAGAATGCTGTTAAAGTCTATGGGTCTATGAGCTGTCTGATGCACACAGCTAAAGTGAAGGACGTTTTGTAAGACTGTCGGAGGCGTACATCGAAGACACCAAACCGTTCGTCTCGGCTAGCTCTCCGACATATTCGAACGTCGGACCGTAATGTTATATCGTTAGCGCGTTGTCGCGCGTCAAAGTCGGCAAATTGTAGGCCTTCGTTCAGGGCTACCGCCACGACTGTATGTCCGTTTGGCCCGAAACTTATACGGCTGGGATCGGGGCCGCGACCCGGTCGCGGTGATGGTCTCGGAATTGTTCTGCGACTTTCGCGTCAAAGTCGCACATTTCGAGGCATTCGTGCAGGGCTACCAACGCGACCGTATATCCGTTTGGCCCAAAACCTATATGGCTGCGATCAGGGCTGCGACCCGGTCGCAGTGATGGTCTCGGATTATTTGTGCGACTTTCACAAATTTTCTCTCTAATTTAGGCCTCTTGCTAACTTAAGCCCCGCCTCCTCTTGCTAACTTAAGCCCCACCTCCTTTTTTGTGGGAGTGGTTTATGTAAATTAGGGGCGTGTCTAATGGGGGGGTTCTGATGCTTATTAGGGGTGTGTCTAAAGCTAATTAGGGGCGTGTTTAATGAACCGGCCCGCGAGATGATTTAATCCGGCCCCCCACCTGTAGAGCATTAATTTATGAGTCTGTCAAAAAAGAAAGTAAGTCTCTAGCACATTCCTGTCAAAAGTTATGATTTTTTAAAGAAATATAAACCAAAATACTCATTCCCAGTTTTGTGCTAGTCTGATTGCTGTCAGCTGTGCTCAATTCATTGGATTGAATGGCGAGGCATGTCCCCCCCCCCCTCTCTCTCTGCTGTTGCGTGTCAGAGTACTATATACTTCTCCAGTACAAGGTCTATAGCCGAGGGACCATTCAGTTCACAGCTTATGCCGTTATTTTACTAGAGACTGTAATTTAACAGTAGAATGCAGTATTTTATGCAAAGCCACATGGAAATAGGCCACACCCAGGTTTTCCCTTCAAAGTTCAGTTGATTGTTGTTGGCCATGCAGTGAAGGAGCGTTCTGTAATCTTTTTAGCCAACAGTTTTTTGCCAAGCAAACTAACAAAACAACACAAAAGAACAAAAGAAGAAGCAGAAAGAAGACTGATAATCGAAGAAGAAAATCAGACTGATATTA
Source organism: Protomyctophum parallelum (assembly GCF_964188405.1). Lineage (NCBI taxonomy): Eukaryota > Metazoa > Chordata > Actinopteri > Myctophiformes > Myctophidae > Protomyctophum > Protomyctophum parallelum. The sequence continues at coordinate 1,721,291 of NC_139719.1, forward strand.
AGGTAAGCAAGTTGCCTACAGTCTATATTTGTATGTTTTAAACTATCTGCTATCTGCTAGCTGCTAGCATCATTGCTCAAGCTGCACAACTTACTTTGCCAACGTTGGCAATCAGATCTATAATCACACCAACCTTTTAAACATCAATAGGTGAGCAAGATGATATCATGTCATATGTGTACATATTCTGCTCTGATATGTTAACATATGTGAGTGAGGCACAGGAGGACCCACATTTGCACACCCAATGCTTCTTTTAAGTGTGTTCATCCTGCAGATGTCAAAGACATTTCCAAACATACAGAACATTTATTTTTTAAAGTGTATAATGTTTCCCAGGGCTTGGATGGGGATTTGACTCTTCATGTAATTCAGCTTCTTGCAACCCATTTAGGAGAAAGCCAAGATGGACTGCTGATTTTGGCTAATGTGAGTTATTGATCAATTATTGTCCAATATTGTGATTGTACACATGCTACAACATTATTATTTTTGTTCTAATTTATTTTAACTTTTCAGTGGTCTAACAAAAGTGATGACGTCGAGAGAAATTTCATCCTACCAGCCAGTCCTCGACTTGTTCTGCTTGGTATGTATTTTTGTGTAAAAAATGCCCTTTGTGTAAAATGAGGCAATCATAGAACCTTCATGTGAAGATGCCATGCCTTAATTGTATTTTAAGTGAAGATACATCTTGCTCAACTGAAACTGAAATTAAAAGTAGAGAGAGTCTTCTGTTCCATAAGTATTTCCTGCCCTTATACAGATCCACCTTGCAATCCAAGCAACTGCCATTTTTCATGTTTTTGAGAAATATTAAAATGGAATCAAATGAATGTGCATGATAGTAAATACTTCTGTAGTCTCAATCTAATTTCAAACTCTGTATTTACTATTTACAGGGAATGAGTCCATGACAAACAGCCAGTGGATGATCAGTGTTGAGGGGCACGTGATCTGTGAGGGCATTCGGGTCAGGAGTTGCTGCACTGTTTGCGGTGTTCTACATTTTCAACTTCAAGTACCAAGACGAGGCCTTCAGAACCCTGGAATTCATTCAAAGGTATCTATTGCTGGTGTAAACATCATAGGTAATCCAAGCTCAGATATATTGTATATCTCTGCTGCCGGGAGTAGACCTCATAACTCCAAAATATTCATTTTTCAGGAAATGGAAATTAAGAAAACCTTATATTTTTAAAACAAAGCAATACAGCCTCATCAAAGTTGGTGTTGTAACTTTATATATTGTCAATTACTTCCATGAGAGGGGGAGAGGTGGTGGAGTTGGCTGCTTTAGCAGACATTTTGAGGGTCCAATGAAGTTAAGAGGTTTTGTCCAAAGCACTTTTTACTACTTTACATTGGTTCAATGTTTTCGAAACAACACACAGACATTTTCTTTAAACCTCAAAAATGGAGTTATGAGGTTTCCTCCCAACAGCAGTGGTAATGGTAAAGATAAGGCCTCTTCAATGAATTTCAGGCTAACAAAGGCCCCGTAGCTGAGAGAGATGCAGGTACCCACGCACACTACATAAACTTCATTGAATAATATTGTGTTTCAGATTAAACCTTTATAGGTAGATTCATAGACTTGTTTCACAGCACTATCATCAGTGTTGTCACTGTGTAAAATGTTGTTTGTTTGCCTTTTTTTTATACCAAACCTCTAATGCATATATCCAATCTACACACTGACAGTACAAAATGCCACAGTGTGATGCATTGTAAGCTTGTAGATCTGCTATTTTCTGTGAATGCTCCCACCTATAGTATTTTGGACAAATTATTTTCCTTATTCCTTTCCCATAGATGGTTCATCCGTATTCACCCTGAAAGAGGTACCAAGGCCACCACTGGAACGGTTGTCTCCAAGAAGACGGGGAAACTGTTGCAGAAGAAGCCAGTGAGCGTCAACCCAAAAGTAGCCGCACTGCTGAAAAAACTGGTTGATTTTGAGTGGGAATTCATTGGTAGGTCACAGATACTACTGTAGCAGCACTGTAGCACATTACCAGTCTACTGATGTATGTTAATGTAAATGTACCATTTTCAAAGCATACTTATTTACATGCACATTGAGGGTGGGTGCTGGGCCAATAGTCTAGTCTACTAGAGCTTTCACACAGGTTTCAGGCAAAGGATTTACCTTATTATTGCAACAACATTTCGATCAACCTGTTCCATCATTTTTAACCCTTGTCCCCCAAATGTTTTATGTTTTTGAGAAATATTTTGTTCATCTATTAAAATGGAGACAAATGAATGTGCATGATAGTAAATACTTCTGTAGTCTCAATCTAATTTCAAACTTTGTATTTACTATTTAACAGGGAGTCCATGACAAACAGCCAGTGGATGATCAGTGTTGAGGGGCACGTGATCTATGAGGGCATTCGGGTCAGGAGTTGCTGTTTTCGGTGTTTTCAACTTCAAGTACCAAGACGAGGCCTTCAGAACCCTGGAATTCATTCAAAGGTATCTATTGCTGGTGTAAACATCATAGGTAATCCAAGCTCAGATATATTGTATATCTCTGCTGCCGGGAGGAAACCTCATAACTCCAAAATGAAAAATATCCATTTTATAAATATTTAAAATATTATTTATCAATATACACCCAAATTGTGTACCTCCCCTACTGTGTACCACCCACACAAACAGCAGGTGAGTCTCATCACTCTTGAGGAGCTGGGAATTTGACATTCTAGAATATACAAGTATACCAGAATACACAATAGCCTTTTTAAAACCAGATGAATGGCCCATTTAGATCTATAGGTTGGCACTTGTTACCTGACTGCAACATTGTCTGTAACTCTACACTACTGGTGTGCAACCTCTATTATATACCTCCTTTCAAAGTTTTTCATTTTGAACCTTTTTAAATGTATTTAGCAGCTACATTGTTTTGCTTAATATTTTTGTTGTTTGTTTTACAGGAACTCCTGTTTGAGGAGCCACGTGATGCAAACCAAGCCAAGGCCTCTTCCTTTCTCCATCGCTTCCCAATTTCTCCCTTTCATGTTAAGTATTTGCATTTCAACTGTGATGCACTGCCGTTAAAATGATTTTATTGATGCTGCATATTAATATTGCGTTTGACGCAGATGATGCTGTTACCTTTCATGTCAAGTATTTTGCATGTTGGCTAGACTGATACAATGCTGTTAAAAGATTGTTCTTGATGCTGCTGTAATAATGCATTACAATGCAGATGCCGTTTTTGCCATGTCCTGTCATTCAGGATTTTAAATGACAGTTTGTTAATTGAAACAGTTCATCTTATTTATTTTGTTTTTTGGGGGGGTGGGGGGATATTAATTGAGACTGTTTGCTCATTGTCTACCCATGCATGAGTCTGTCAGTCTGTCATTTATTATTGATTGCATTTAAAATAATAGAAAAAGCCAAAAAAGTTTTAATGGAGACTATTGTTGAATAGCAGCTTTAATAATAAACCAACTGTGTTGAATATCTATACCTGTGTGTTTTGTATTAGTTGTATATCAAGAATTGAATTTTTATTAAATTTTATTGAAAACATGCATACTGGAACATACTGTAAAATGACAGTAAAACCCATAGTTATACTGTATTTTTACTGCATTTGAAAATACTGTATGCTGTTAAATTACCATGAACCTACATTTAATTAAAAGTTATATACTGTAATTGAAAAAATGGTATGCTGTTAAATTACCATAAACAGACATTTAATTTACAGTTATATACTGTAATTGAAAAAAGTATGCTGTTTAATTACCATGAACCCACATTTAATTTACAGTTATGTACTGTAATTGAAAAACGGTATGCTGTTAAATTACCATAGGCCTACATTTAATTTACAGTTATGTACTGTAATTGAAAAACGGTATGCTGTTAAATTACCATAGGCCTACATTTAATTTACAGTTATATACTGTTAATGAAAAAACTGTATATCTACTGTAAAATGAATTACAGTAGATGTACTGTAAAATAACAGTAAATTGCGGGCGTCAGTGCTGCCAGTAATTTACTGTAATAATACAGTGAAATCTCTTACAGTGTATGGATGTGATCAGTGTGGACAACACTTCTCTCAAATGGCAAACCTTAAAAGCCACCAGAGAATTCACACTGGAGAGAAACCCTATGGATGTGATCAGTGTGGACAACACTTCTCTCAAATGGCACACCTTAAAAGCCACCAGAGAATTCACACTGGACAGAACCCCTATGGATGTGATCAGTGTGGACAACACTTCTCTCAAATGCCAAGCCTTAAAAGACACCAGAAAATTCATACTGCAGAGAAACCCAAATAATTGTGATATGTGAGGAAAAGCTTTTAGTAATTAGCTCAATGCCGGTGTGCAAACTACATCTCATTTCAGATTAATTGAAAACACCCGTATTCTGGTGACTGATTGTCATAATGTTTGCAGTGAGTGATTTGTATTACTTTTAATTCGTTTTTTGATTTTCTTTGATTTTTCTACTTGAGGCATTTCTGTCTTTTTTCCTTATTTGATTTTATATTTGACATTGCACTTTGAAATCACAAGATGTATTCTCTCTCTTTCCTACTCATCATGTTCTAAAAAGGCCAGTTCTCTGGTTACCATTTCAACTGAGAGAGAGAAATTAGCACACGTTTTTGTATATAGGCCTAATGTATTTCATAGTGATATATGTGGTAAGCACATGTGAGCATTCTTTTTAAATTAAAACCTGTGAACGAAGTATTGGGTGATAATTTCTTAAATTGTAGAGCCCATGGGCCTTCTTCTCTTCATAATTATTACTGGTCAATTATATTATGAACAAATTATTATCACATTATGAAAGAGTAATACTTATGTTGGTGAAATGGGTATGGAGAAGTGGGAAGATCTGTTACTGAACAAACAATATAACAATGATTACTAGAGCTATTTTAACAAAACATAGTTACAAGTTACAGCACCTTTAACATTTCACAAAGGATAATAATAATAAGTTCTGTGTGATAGACGTATTTCTGCAGTTGATGATTAATGATTATACGGATGATGACTTATCCTGATCATTAATTAATAATGCCTTACACTATGGACACATGGCATACAAATTACACAATGGGATTTCACTGCAAATATAGATAAGCAATTAAATGAGAACAATAGAGCGCAATTTGCTATGAAACTTTGAGGATTTGACAATATACTAATTTGCTGTTCAGTCCTGTACAGAAACCCCACCACTGTCTTCTAAAGTATAATTGAACTTACATTGCAAAATAAAAAAATATAAAGGTACAGGGTGTGCAGTAGTAGGCCTATACTTGTAAAAGACAAGATGTGAAGGCTTGTGTACTATTCATGAACTGACTGTTTGCAATAATATAGGGGGTGGGTGGCAGTTTGTGTTTTGGAAACAATAGTTTTGGAAAACTGTTTTTCTTGTTGTTTCTTCACCAGAGCTGGTTCTATGTTAATGAAATAATGTAAAGAAATCCTCTTAATGGCTCTGCTGCAGTAACACTCCATTAATATCAACTTATTCAATATTTTTAGACTACATATATTATCCAGATAGTCAGATATCAACTTATTCAATATTTTTAGACTACATATATTATCCAGATAGTCAGATACTCTATATTGGATATAGATAGATTCCTATATTAAATATGAAGCTTACAAAGCAATCTCACAGTTAGCAGTTTATTTCTATAATGTTGCATAGAGCAAGACCTGGGGGAGGACGACCCAATTAAGCATTACACTTTTTTACAAGAAGGTCCACCTTGTTCAATTCATCAAAACATTTAGAGACGTACATATAGACACTTCTATATAGCCAAAGAACAGAACAGGAATTCATCATAATGGAGGTAAAAAGGGAAAATAAACAGTGAGGGGAAAAGGGGGTGGGCGGTGCATCTCAAATGGCCAATTATCTGGTTACCATTTCAGATTGGTCTCCATTCCCACTGAGAGAGAGACATTAGCACACGTTTTTAAATATAGGCCTAATGTATTTTATAGTGATATATGTGTGGTAAGCACATTTTTAAAATAAAACCTGTGAACGAAATATTGTGTCATAAGTTCTTAAATTGTAGAGCCCATGGGCCTTCTTCTCTTCATATTCCTGGTCAATTTATTTTATTATTAACACATTTCACATTATGAAAGCATAATAATTATGTTGGTGAAATGGGTATGGAGATGTGGGAAGACCCCTGTTACTGAACAAACAATATGGCAATGATTACTAGAGCTATTTTAACAAAACATATCCCTTACAAGTTACAGCACCTTTAACATTTCACAAAGGATAATGATAATAATAAGTTCTGTGTCATAGACCTATTTCTGTAGTTCTGTTGAAACTCAGAGTCAAAGAGGTGTAAAATGGTCTCAGTTCATGCATAATGTGATGAATCATTAACAGGTGATCTGTCCAATGCCAGACTTCATTTGAATGCTTGCTATAGTGAACGAAGCATCAGCCATCATCATTTAGCCTGTTTAATGTGGGGTTTGTTCATTATTTATCTTATCATATTCTTGGGCCTCCCACTCACAGAGGCCATTGACATGTGGTCACTGGGCTGTGTCGTGGCTAACGTGATGCTGAGCCAGGATTTAATCAGTGGGGACACCAAATACCATGTGGTGAGTGAGCAATTGAAGCCTCATTTTGATATTAACACTTGCCGCCATTGCCGTTGACCTTCGGCAATTTAGTTTATTTAGGATCCACATTAGCTGTTACACCTGGCAACAGCTATTCACACTAGTATTTGCTATTTTTAAGGAATGCCTCTAAACAACATTTCCTTTGTTTCCAAATTCAGTGTTGCATCGTCAGTCTGGCTTCCCTGTTCTGCCAGAGGTGAATGGACAACGAAGCTTGGCTAAGCAAAAATGTCACTGCTGTGATCAGTGTGGTAAACGCTTCCCTACAATGCCCAGACTTAAAATACACCAGAGGATTCACACTGGAGAGAAACCCTATGGATGTGATCAATGTGGGCAGCATTTCTCTGACAAGTCCAACCTTAAAAAACACCAGATAATTCACACTGGAGAGAAACCACATGGATGTGATCAGTGTGGACAACACTTCTCTCAGTTGTCTGACCTTAAAAAACACCAGAGAATTCACACTGGAGAGAAACCCTATGGATGTGATCAATGTGGACAACACTTCTCTCGAATGTTCAGCCTTAAAAGCCACCAGAGAATTCACACTGGAGAGAAACCCTATGGATGTGTTCATTGTGGGAAAGACTTCTCTCATTTGACCCACCTTAAAACACACCAGAGAATTCACACTGGAGAGAAACCCTATGGATGTGATCAGTGCGGACAACACTTATCTCATCTCAGCCATCATCATTTAGCCTGTTTAATGTGGGGTTTGTTCATTATTTATCTTATCATATTCCTGGGCCTCCCACTCACAGAGGCCATTGACATGTGGTCACTGGGCTGTGTCGTGGCTAACGTGATGCTGAGCCAGGATTTAATCAGTGGGGACACCAAATACCATGTGGTGAGTAATCTATTAAACTGCACATTTAAAACCGAATGCTTTCAGACTCTACTCTGAACAAACACTGCAGTTACATGTTCTTCTTCTGGGAGATTACTTAAGACTGAATTGTTGTGAATATCCTCTGTTTGTTTGTTTGTCCAAGTTATTATTATTAATGTGGGGTTTGTTCATTATTTATCTTATCATTTTACCTATTGAGAGAGAACCCTGCAAAGATGTTTCAGCTTATGTTTTAGTTCAATGTATTTTCATTCAATCCCTTCCAGTTTCACTATGATTTATATGACTGGATATGGAGACAGTAACCTCTGTTACTGAACAAACAAATCATGAATATAGGATATAATTGTATAAGGATTATGACTTATCCTGATTTATCTTGACTTATCCTGATCATTTATTAATAATACCTTACACTATGGACACATGTTTCTGCACACAGGCCTACACATTATACACAATGGGATTTCACTGTAAATATAGATTAGAAATAAAATGAAACCAATAGAGAACAATAGGATATGAGACTTTGATTTGACAATAATACTTATTTGCTGTTAGGCCTTGACCAGTCTTGTACAGAAACCAGACCACTGTCTTCTATACTAAAGTGGAAACAAATTGAACCTAACACATAAAATAATAAAATTACAGGGGGCGCGATATATACTTGTAAAAGACAAGATGTGAAGGCTTGTCTACAATGTATAAAGAATGTGGAATCATTTTAGGGGGTGGGTGGCAGTTTGAGTCTTGTTAACTGTTTTTAGTTCTGTTTTCTTGTTTCTAATATGAATCCCCGGACCGGCACGTTAAAATTACCATGGCTGAAGTGCCCTTGAGCAAGGCATTGAGCAGGGTGTGGTTGTAAACAAGTTCTTGAGCCACTTCCCTGGGAAAACAAAGAACTTTGCTTTGCTTATACTTGGTTCTGATGTTACTGAAATAATGTGGAGAAATCCTCAAGATTAATGGCACTGCTGCAGTAACAATTCATTCATATCCACTTATTCAGTTAGATTGTACATATTTATCCAGATACTCAGTGCATGTACATAATATCCATATCGTATAGTTTGATAACTATACTATATATAGTATATATAACTATATAAGTCTCCAGTAGGAGACCATTATGGTGAATCACATCTTGATGATGTCATCAAGCTTTATTTGAAATCGACACAAAACTAAAACTAATAGAACATCAACAACAACAGAGGACAACTGGCTCTTTCTAGGCTAACGGGGGCCCAATACCCCCCCCCCCCTGCCTGCCTCCCCCTTTCCCCTCAACAACACACACTGTCTTCTATACTAAAGTGGAAACAAATTCAACTTACATTGGACAAAACCACTCAACTCCATTGCACCCTCAAACTGTCTAAACCAGCTTAAGATCTCTGTTACTGAACAAACAATATAACAATGATTACTAGAGCTATTTTAACAAAACATATCACGAGTTACAAGTTGCAGCACCTTTAACATTTTTCACAAAAGATAATAATAATAATAAGTTATGTGTGATTAACCTATTTCTAGAGTTCTGTTGAAACTCAGAGTCAAAGAGGTGTACAATGGTCTCAGTTCATCCATAATGTGATCATTAACAGGTGATCTGTCCAATGACAGACAACCAGTGACCATTAGCAGGTTTAATCTCTGCATTTGAATGCATTGTCTACAGTGAATGAAGCATCAGCCATCATCATTTAGTCTGTTTACATTTTAACGGGTGGGAAGAAATATAGGTTTTGTTCATTATTTAGCATTTGAAAAAAACATTGAATAACAGTGCAGTCATCACAACCCTATTGAAACTAATTCAGTGCCCCTCATTCCCTCAGAGCAACACAACCTGAACAATGACTTAAAGTTGTTGTGTCTCTGTTGTTAAAAACAATGTAATGGTGGATATAGGATATAATTATTATACGGATGATGACTTATCCTGATCATGAATTAATAGCTCCTTTATATGGCTGTCAAGTACTGTCACATACTGGACTTAAAGTAGAACGGTGTCGGCATCCAAATAATCCTTAATACAAGTAAAAAATACTCATATTGCAGAATGTCCCATTTCCAGTTTAAAAACAGTTTTAAAATAGCCAATCTACAAGCTCACAATGTGTTGCACCGCAACAAGTAAATGTAGCCTACTTTCCACCAATGCTTGTGACACTGTTTCCGGACGAATGGTCTAATTGTATACCTAAACGGGTTAACAGTGTTGTTTTTGTCAGCAAATTTTGATTTTAGTTTTAGTCAAAGTCTCTTCAATAGTTTTCAGAGGGGTATATCAAAAACAGAGGCATGGATTCCCCCCAGAACCCCCCCCCCCAAACAAATTCAACCCTGCTCTCTCAAGAATATCAAACGGATTTGGCTGAAGCCTATCGCGTGCAAAGTTTCCATTGCCTATACTGCTTCAAAAAAACCTGACATCTAACATGCTTATTCTTAGCCTCCCAAACATCCACTACAATATCTGTCTAATGCACACCATTCCAACCCAAAGCATGAGAATTGTCACAACAGACCTATTAGAGCTATGTGTTGATGTGTTAATGGTCACTGGTTGTCTGGCATTGGACAGTTCACATGTTAATGATTACATTATGGATGAACTGAGAACATTTTACACCTCTTTGACTCTGATGAGTTTCCATCGTATCTAAATACGAGTAACACAGCAATTAGTGATATTCTATATTTTTTGTAAAGCACAGACAAACGATTGATTCAACATTTTATTCAGTTTGTAGAATGGTTACAGTTCAACAAAAGTACAGGTCAATACAAAAAACCTGATACGAGGAAAAATAATCAACAAAATTGTTTACACCAGGGTTCTCCATTTTTCAATTCATCCGGACATTTACATCCGACATACATCTAATTGTAAACTACAGCAAATATGGGGAATCTGTAACATGGTAGAAGACCAGTCCGTTCAAATAGTATGTTTACTTGCAATTCATCTATACTTTTGTTTAATCGCCATCCTATTAATCTAGAATTAGCATGCTCATATACATGTAATGCGTTTAAACAGTTTAGACTTAAACAATTGTTTAAAAATACCATATCGATCAACATGTTACACTTGGTTGTAATGTGGATTAATATGTGTGCGGTCAGGACATTTTCAGTGGCTCAAATTAGTACAATTCTAACACAAGAGTCAACAGTTTAAATCCAGTGTGTACAACCTTGTGAAAATCTAAATTATTTGAATTACTAAAAGGCTTTTCCACAAACAATTATTTGGCCTTCTCTCCCGTGTGAACTCTCTGGTGGGTTTTAAGGCCGGACATTTGAGAGAAGTGTTGTCCACAATGATCACATCCATAGGGTTTCTCTCCAGTGTGAATTCTCTGGTGTATTCTAAGGTGTGCTATTTGAGAGAAGTGTTGTCCACAATGATCACATCCATAGGGTTTCTCTCCAGAATGAAATTTCTGGTGGGTTTTAAGGTTTGCAATTTGAGAGAAGTGTTGTCCACACTGGTCACATCCATAGGGTTTCTCTCCAGTGTGAATTCTCTGGTGGCTTTTAAGGCTGGTCATTGTAGAGAAGTGTTGTCCACACTGATCACATCCATAGGGTTTCTCTCCAGTGTGAATTCTCTGGTGGTTTTTCAGGGTGGTCATTTGAGAGAAGTGTTGTCCACACTGATCACATCTATGTGGTTTCTCTCCAATGTGAATTTTCTGGTGGCTTTTAAGGCTGGTCATTGTAGAGAAGTGTTTCCCACACTGATCACATCCATAGGGTTTCTCTCCAGTATGAATTATCTGGTGCGTTTTAAGTTTGGACATTGTAGGGAAGCGTTTACCACACTGATCACAGCAGTGGTGTTGTTGCTTAGCCAAGCTTTTTAGTTCCTTCACCTCTGGTAGAACGGGGGAGCCAGACTGATGACGCAACACTGGACAAAGACAAATTAAATATTGTTTAGAGGACACTACTTCATAAACGTAAAATAGCAAAAACTAGATAATTACCACAATTAACATTTTTACCAGCCCACCAACAAAACAAAAACATCCTTATGGCATGTCGTATATCCATATAGACACAATAAGTAACTTACATAGGTCTTGATGGTCCTTGGGTCCTCCCTGTTGAGCATCATTGTTGAGAGAGTTCATCTTCAGCTGAAGTCTGGAGTCCACAGTCAGATGTGATCAGAAATGATTGATATCCTGGAAGAGTTGTGGAGAACTGACAACTACAAACTCTTCTTATACTAGAGAGTCTGAGGTGGAACCACTAACTGCTTGGTGTTGATTGGCCAAAGACGAGAACAATAGACAATGTATCCACCAATCACAACCTAACAAACTGCTGCATGTGCTCCACCCCTTTCTAGCTCCTCCCCTGGTAATGTGCTCCACTCCCAGGTCATTCTAGAAATAAACTGCTAACTGTGAGATTGCTTTGTAAGCTTCATATTTAATGAATCTAAACTATATCCAAATTATAATACATTGATGTATGAATATAAGTACATCCTATCAGTCTATGACGTGAACGTGAGTAAAGTAAATGCAGGAGTGAGCATACATCCCAAATAGCAGACACTGTCAGAGTCAAAGCATATAATATAGAAAACACGATTATTTAGTTATTGGTAAATCAGGAAACAAATAACTGAAACAAAATGAATAAAAATAATATATATATCTGGGTGGGGGTGGTGGGGGCTTGGGCCAGGCACAAAAAAAAGCTCTCCTCCTACGCAAGCCATCGAAGGGATGAGCTGCGCGGGGGGGGGGGGGGGGGGGGGGGGGGAAGATAACCTAGGCTGCAGGGGGGGGGGGGGGGTAGAAGGCGGATGTGTGTAAAGACATGTGTGTCCATGAGAACAGTTCGGTGGAAAGTTCATTTCCCATGTGTTTGTGTAAGTGTGTTCCTGGAATATCTCCCCAAGGTCATGTCACGTTGCCTCATTGTCCTGCGTTATCATGGCGGGTTCAGTGGAGACGAACACGGCCCAGACGAAGACACAACAGGTGTCAGGGAGGGTGGGGGTTGAGGTGGGGGGGGGGGGCAGAGGATCTTGTCTTACGCTGTCTCTTCTTGTGGAGATTGTCAATTGGGGGGGGAAATCCAGATTCATGTTTAGAGCGAGGGATAGCAATATGGCTATTTCTCCTCTATGTCCGTTATGGCTCTCTGTCCGTCATGGCTCTCGGGCGCTGACCTGTTCCAAGATCGTGTCCATCTTCTGATGCATCTGCAGGGCGCTGGCCTGTTCCAAGATCGTGTCCATCTTCTGGTGCATCTCCCCAAGTGCCCTGCCCAAATATCTGCTTCAAGGCAACGAGTCTATCATGGCAGGCAGCATAGGGGCTCTGTTCAGCGTTGCCATTTTTCCAATTCTTCGGTACGCAAGACCAATGCACAGCCCAATCAGCAGAAATCTTGTCACCATAAATCCAAATAATGCCTCTTCTACGCTGATAGTCGGGGGAAGATCCATCAGGGTATTGAGCGGGCTCTCCAGAACCCAATTTACATGAGAAAAAAAATGTTGTCCATCACGTACAGAGACCAGCACACTAATTCCATGATTAGTTCCATGTTTTGAAAGTTTCAGGGGTTTAGAAGAGACAGTGTAGAATAGACGCTCTGAGCAGGGAGTACAGACAGGGAGGGAGAGAGAAAAATAATGCGACCGCCCTCTTCAAGAGGCAAGCAAGAGGAGCCATCCTCCATTACATCAGAGAATAACTCAATCAAATGCAGTGGGAAACAGAACAGTGTTTAATTGTAACATAAATAAGAGTGCCAGCATACCTGCTGTTTCCTGGGAGTTTTTCCATATGTGGTGCATAAAAACTGCTGGTTTATAATAAACATTAAAAACCTCAAAGTAGTAGTTCCTACCAAACACTCTCCATTGGGACTCCTACTGGAGACTGAGGTTCACAAATGATATGCTATGGATATTATGTACATGCAATGAGTATCTGGATGGTATATGTCTAACAGTATTGAATAATATGTGGATATTAAAGAATGCAGCAGAGTCAAAGATAATTGCTCTACATTCTTTCAGTAACATCCGAACCAAGTAGAACCAGCTCTGGTGAAGAAACAACTGCTCATACTGTGATTTACATCATTACAAAGAAACAGTTAGGCCTATTTGTTTTCCAAATCTCAAACTACCATCCACCCCCTAAATGATTGCAGATAGTCTTATACTACAGCATCTCCTGTACTATCTTTTTTAAGTTGCAATGTTCAATTTGACAGTCTTCATAAATAGTAGGCACAATGTGAAGGCCTTCACATATTTTACGATGTCATATTTTGTTTCTGATGACTGCACTTTTATTCAATGTTTTTCAAATGCTAAATAATGAAAGAACCCCACATTATTTCCCCAGGTTAAAATGTAAACAGGCTAATGATGATGGCTGATTCTGCATTCACTAGACAATGCATTCAAATGCAGAGATTAAACGTGTTAATGGTCACTGGTTGTCTGGCATTGGACAGATCACCTGTTAACGATCACATTATGGATGAACTGAGACCAATTTACACCTCTTTGACTCTGAGGAGTTTCAGCAGAACTACAGAAATAGGTCTATCACACATAACTTAATATTACCATTTGTGAAATATTAAAGGTGTTGTAAGGGATATGTGTAGTTAAAATAGCTCTAGTAATCATTGATAATTGTTTGTTCAGTAACAGAGGTCTTCCCATGTCTCCATATAGGATACATACAGAATATAAGTGAAACTGGAATAAATTGAACTAAAACACAAGCTGATAAATCTTTGCTGGGTTCTCTCTCCTTTAGGGTGGAATTTGTAACCCACACGTTTACCAAAGAGATTGTGCGATGGGCAGACTCCTGGTACTGAACAAAGACTGCATGTTTAAATGGATGTTTCACTTTCAAACATGTTTGGGGGATTTTAACATCTACTCATACTACTCATATAGACTGAGCTTGTACATTTTAATGATATACTAAGAAGAACAAAACAGGAAGAACAAAACAACCTTTCATAATAGCATTTTGAATATCCATCGTATCTAAATACGAGTAACACAGCAATTAGTGATATTCTATATTTTTTGTAAAGCACAGACAAACGATTGATTCAACATTTTATTCAGTTTGTAGAATGGTTACAGTTCAACAAAAGTACAGGTCAATACAAAAAACCTGATAAGAGGAAAAATAAACAACAAAATTGTTTACACCAGGGTTCTCCATTTTTCAATTCATCCAGACATTTACATCCGACATACAACTAATTGTAAACTACAGCAAATCTGGGGAATCTGTAACATGGTAGAAGACCAGTCCGTTCAAATAGTATGTTTACTTGCAATTCATCTATACATTTGTTTAATCGCCATCCTATTAATCTAGAATTAGCATGCTCATATACATGTAATGCGTTTAAACAGTTTAGACTTAAACAATTGTTTAAAAATACCATATCGATCAACATGTTACACTTGGTTGTAATGTGGATTAATATGTGTGCGGTCAGGACATTTTCAGTGGCTCAAATTAGTACAATTCTAACACAAGAGTCAACAGTTTAAATCCAGTGTGTACAACCTTGTGAAAATCTAAATTATTTGAATTACTAAAAGGCTTTTCCACAAACAATTATTTGGCCTTCTCTCCCGTGTGAACTCTCTGGTGGGTTTTAAGGCCGGACATTTGAGAGAAGTGTTGTCCACAATGATCACATCCATAGGGTTTCTCTCCAGTGTGAATTCTCTGGTGTATTCTAAGGTGTGCTATTTGAGAGAAGTGTTGTCCACAATGATCACATCCATAGGGTTTCTCTCCAGAATGAATTTGCTGGTGGGTTTTAAGGTTTGCAATTTGAGAGAAGTGTTGTCCACACTGGTCACATCCATAGGGTTTCTCTCCAGTGTGAATTCTCTGGTGGTTTTTCAGGGTGGTCATTTGAGAGAAGTGTTGTCCACACTGATCACATCCATATGGTTTCTCTCCAGTGTGAATTTTCTGGTGGCTTTTAAGGCTGGTCATTGTAGAGAAGTGTTGTCCACACTGATCACATCCATAGGGTTTCTCTCCAGTATGAATTCTCTGGTGGGTTTTAAGGTTTGCAATTTGAGAGAAGTGTTGCCCACATTGATCACATCCATAGGGTTTCTCTCCAGTGTGAATTCTCTGGTGTTTTTTAAGGTCGGACAACTGAGAGAAGTGTTGTCCACATTGATCACATCCATAGGGTTTCTCTCCAGTGTGAATTCTCTGGTGTCTTTTCAGGGTGGACATTTGAGAGAAGTGTTGTCCACACTGATCACATCCATAGGGTTTCTCTCCATTATGAATTCTCTGGTGGCTTTTAAGTTTGGACATTGTAGGGAAGCGTTTACCACACTGATCACAGCAGTGGTGTTTTTGCTTAGCCAAGCTTATTTTTTCCTTCACCTCTGACAGAACAGGGAAGCCAGACTGATGATGCAACACTGGACAAAGACAAATGAAATATTGTTTAGAGGACACTACTTCATAAACAACAAAATAAAAACATCCTTATGGCATGCTGTATATCCATATAGACACAATAAGTAACTTACATAGGTCTTGTTGGTCCTTGGGTCCTCCCTGTTGAGCATCATTTTTGAGAGAGTTCATCTTCAGCTGAAGTCTGGAGTCCACGGTCAGATGTGATCAGAAATGATTGAGGAGTTGTGTAGAACTGACCACTACAAACTCTTCTTATAGTAGAGAGTCTGAGGTGGAACCACTAACTGCTCTGTGTTGATTGGCCAAAGAGGAGAACAATAGACATGTATCCACCAATCACAACCTAACAAACTGCTGCATGTGCTCCACCCCTTTCTAGCTCCTCCCCCGGTAACTCTGTAGCTCGTCCCCCAGGCCATGCTATATGCAACATTCTAGAAATAAACTGCCAACTGTGAGATTGCTTTGTAAGCTTCATATTTAATTAATCTAAACTATATCCAAATTATAATACATTGATGTATAAATATAAGTACAGTCTATGACGTGAACGTGAGTAAAGTAAATGCAGGAGTGAGCATGAATCCCAAATAACAGACACTGTCAGAGTCAAAGCATATAATATAGAAAACACGATTATTTAGTTATTGGTAAATCAGGAAACAAATAACTGAAACAAAATAAATAAAAATAACAAAACATTACATCAGAGAAGAGAAATAAAGTCAAACTCAATCAAATGCAATGGGAAACAGAACAGTGTTTAATTGTAACATAAATAAGAGTGCCAGCATACCTGCTGTTTCCTGGGAGTTTTTCCATATGTGGTGCATAAAAACTGCTGGTTTATAATAAACCTTAAAACACCAACCACTCTCCATTGGGACTCCTACTGGAGACTGATATTCACAAATGATATGCTATGGATATTATGTACATGCAATGAGTATCTGGATAATATATGTCTAACAGTATTGAATAATATAAGTGGATATTAATGAATGCAGCTGAGTCAAAGAGGATTGCTCTACATTCTTTCAGTAACATCAGAACCATTAAGTAGAACCAGCTCTGGTGAAGAAACAACTGCTCATACTGTGATTTACATCATTACAAAGAAACAGTTAGGCCTATTTGTTTTCCAAATCACAAACTGCCACCCACCCCCTAAATGATTGCAGATAGTCTTAAACTACAGAATATCCTGTACTATCTTTTTTAAGTTGCAATGTTCAATTTGACAGTCTTCATAAATAGTAGGCACAATGTGAAGGCCTTCACATATTTTACGATGTCATATGTTATTTCTGATGACTGCACTTTTATTCAATGTTTTTCAAATGCTAAATAATGAACAAACCCCACATTCTTTCCCCATGTTAAAATGTAAACAGGCTAAATGATGATGCTTCATTCACTATAGACAATGCAGCAGAACAACAGAACTTCCTTTGTGAAATGTTAAAGGTGCTGTACGGGAGATGTTTTGTTAAAATGGCTCTAGTAAATCATTGATATATTGTTTGTTGAGTAACAGAGGTCTTCCCATGCCTCCATACCTACTTCACCAACATCATTATTACTGTTTCATAATGTGAATTATGTTAAAAGTACAATTGATCAACAGTAATATGAAGGGGGAATTACTGATTATTTCCCCCCAAATCACTGAATGCTCCTTTATATGGCTGTCAAGTACTGGCACATACTGGACTTAAAGTAGAACAGTGTCGGCATCCAAATAATCCTTAATAAAAGTAAAAAAATACTCATATTGCAGAATGTCCCATTTCCAGTTTAAAAACTGCTTTAAAATAGCCAATCTACAAGCTCACAATGTGTTGCACCGCAACAAGTAAATGTACTTTCCACCACTGCTCGTGACACTGTTTCCGGACGAATGGTCTAATTGTATACCTAAACGGGAGGCAGGTTAACAGTCAGTGTTGTTTTTGCCAGTTTAGTTTTAGTCAAAGTCTCTTGTTCAAAATAGTTTTCATTTAGTTTCAGTCACATTTTAGTCACCTGGAATGTTTTAGTGTTTGTATATTGGCTATTTTCAGCATGCAACCAAGTGTAAATTAGGTCTTTAGAGGCTAGAGCTATATAAGCCTGGATGTGACATCATGTGATGTACAGTACATACAGTATTAGTGTGAACGTCTGGGGTTGAACAGTTATAATAAACTGGCTCGTGATTCAGGCCATACGGGACAGATGTTTGCACAGGGGGTAAACAAAGGTGTTCACAGCTCTCACCTGCAGGATTCTGCTCCATTAAACAGGGTGGTAGTTGTCCAGCACTCCATTAAACAGGGTGGTATAGTTGTCTTTCCAGCGGTCAAGGCCAAATGAGAAACACTGGCGTGCATTCACACTTTCACCATCATGCCTGAAAGCAAAGGAAATGCAATACATGCAATGAGTATCTGGATAATATATGTCTAACAGTATTGAATAATATAAGTGGATATTAATGAAAGCAGCAGATTGCTCTACATTATTTCAGTAACATCAGAACCAAGTAGAACCAGCTCTGGTGAAGAAACAACTGCTCATACTGTGATTTACATCATTACAAAGAAACAGTTAGGCCTATTTGTTTTCCAAAACACAAACTGCCACTCACCCCTAAAATGATTGCAGGCAGTCTTCATAAATAGTACACAAGCCTTCATATCATGTATATCAGTATACTACCACATCCCCTGTACTTTTATTATTGTATTAAGGTGCAACGTAAGTTCAATTTAAAGTTTCCACTTTAGTATAGAAGACAGTGGTCTGGTTTCTGTACAAAATGCCTAACAACAAATTATTATATTGTCAAATCATCTTATTCTTAGTCTCATAGCCCATTGTGTAATGTGTACACACTAAACCCAAGCATTTAGGTTATAAACAATCACAGCAACAGCTGTATTTGTGTAAACCTGGGAAACCTGGACAACGTTAAGTCTTTAAGTTGTTAAAGTTGTTCAGGTTGCTCTGAGGGAATGAGGAGCACTCAGGTGTGTGGAATTAGTTTCAATAGGGTTGTGATGACTGCACTTTTTTTTTCAAATGTTAAATAATGAACAAAACCCACATTCTTACCCCAGGTTAAAATGTAAACAGGCTAAATGATGATGGCTTATGATTCATTCACTATAGACAAGCATTCAAATGCAGAGATTAAACATGTTAATGCTCACTGGTTGTCTGGCATTGGACAGATCACCTGTTAATGATCACATTATGGATGAGCTGAGAACATTTTACACCTCTTTGACTCTGATGAGTTCCAGAAGAACTACAGAAATAGGTCTATCACACAGAACTTAATATTACCCTTTGTGAAATATTAAAGGTGTTGTAAGGGATATGTGTAGTTGAAATTATTGTTTGTTCAATAACAGAAGTATTCACATGTCTCCATATCCAGTCATATAACTCATATATGATACATACAGAATAGAAGTGAAACTGGAAGGGAAACTGGAAGACATTGAACTAAAACACTAAATCTTTGCAGGGTTCTCTCTCCTTTAGGATGGAATTTGTAATTATTCTATTATATTATTTCTGTGGGTGGGCGATGGGCAGACTCCTGGTACTGAACAAAGACTGCATGTTTAAAGGGATGTTTCACTTTCAAACATGTTTGGGGGATTTTAACATCTACTCAGACTTTTGTGTCACTATATACTCTAGTGACACATTATGTGACACATTGACACAAATCAACTTAAAAAATGGGGTCCTCACAAAAGTCTGAGTAGATAATAGTCTGCAACACTGGTATGAAAAACTCAGCTCCACTGGTTTATTTGACTCAACGTTTCGATCCCTTAGGATCTTCTTCAGGAAGATGTTAAAATCCCCCAAACATGTTTGAAAGTTAAACATCCCTTGCATCCCATCTCACAATCTCTTTGGTAAACAGAAATAAATGTACATGTGGGTTACAAATTCCACCCTAAAGGAGAGAGAACCCTGCAAAGATTTATCAGCTTGTGTTTTAGTTCAATTTCTTCCAGTTTCCCTTATACAGTTTCACTTATATTCTGTATGTAGGCTATCCTATATGAGTTATATGACTGGATATGGAGACATGGGAAGACTTCTGTTGCTGAACAAACAATAATTATATCAATGATTACTGAACTGACATATTGAGCCTATATGACACAGTGTGGCTTCAACCCAGTATGCTACCATCACATTCAGTAGATCCTGTGATCTTTGCAGGGTTCTCTCTCCTTTTAGGATGGAATTTGTAACCAAAGGGGTAAACAAAGGTGTTCACAGTTATCACCTGCAGGATTCTACTCCATTAAACAGGGTGGTAGTTGTCCAGCACTCCATTAAACAGGGTGGTAGTTGTCCAGCACTCCATTAAACAGGGTGGTAGTTGTCCAGCACTCCATTAAACAGGGTGGTAGTTGTCCAGCACTCCATTAAACAGGGTGGTAGTTGTCCAGCACTCCATTAACTCCATCCAGCACTCCGTCTTTCCAGCGGTCAAGGCCAAGTGAGAAACACTGGCGTGCATTCACACTTTCACCATCATGCCTGAAAGCAAAGGAAATGCAATACATGCTATGAGTATCTGGATAATATATGTCTAACAGTATTGAATAATATAAGTGGATATTAATGCAATGAGTCAAAGAGGATTGCTCTACATTCTTTCAGTAACATCAGAACCAAGTAGAACCAGCTCTGGTGAAGAAACAACTGCTCAAACTGTGACTGATTACAAAGAAACAGTTAGGCCTATTTGTTTTCCAAATCACAAACTAAATGATTGCAGATAGTCTTATACTACAGCATCTCCTGTACTATCTTTTTTAAGTTGCAATGCAAGTTAATTTTGACAGTCTTCATAAATAGTAGGCACAATGTGAAGGCCTTCACATATTTTACGATGTCATATATTATCTCTGATGACTGCACTTTTATTCAATTTTTTTTCAAATGCTAGATAATGAACAAACCCCACATTCTTTCACCAGGTTAAAATGTAAACAGGCTAAATGATGATGACCTTGCAGGGCAGATCACCTGTTAATGATCACATTATGGATGAACTGAGAACATTTTACACCTCTTTGACTCTTTGTTCCAGCAGAACTACAGAAATAGGTCTATCACACAGAACTTAATATTACCCTTTGTGAAATGTTACAGGTGTTGTAAGGGATATGTGTAGTTAAAATAGCTCAAGTAATCATTGACAATTGTTTGTTCAGTAACAGAGGTCTTCCTATGTCTCCATATAGGATACATACAGCATATAAGGGAAACTGTAAGGGAAATTGGAAGAAATTGAACTAAAACACAAGCTGATAAATATTTGCAGGGTTCTCTCTCCTTTAGGATGGAATTTGTAACACACATGTTTACCAAAGAGATTGTGCGATGGGCAGACTCCTGGTACTGAACAAAGACTGCATGTTTAAATGGATGTTTCACTTTCAAACATGTTTGGGGGATTTCTGAGGACCCAATTTTTTAAGTTGATTTGTTTAACTATAGACCAAGCTTGTACATGTTAATGATATACTAAGAACAAAACAGGAAGAAAAAACAACCTTTCATAATAGAATTTTTAATATCCATCGTAACTAAATACATAGGCTGTTTGTTTTTGTGTTGAGTAACACAGCAATTCGTGATATTCTATATTTCTTGTAAAGCACAGACAAACGATTGATTCAACATTTTATTCAGTTGGTAGAATGGTTACAGTTCAGTTGTGAAGGCCTTCACATATTTTATGATGTCATATTTTATTTCTGATGACTGCACTTTTATTCAATGTTTTTCAAATGCTAAATAATGAACAAACCCCACATTCTTTCACCAGGTTAAAATGTAAACAGGCTAAATGATGATGACTGATGCTTCATTCACTATAGACAATGCATTCAAATGCAGAGATTAAACGTGTTAATGGTCACTGGTTGTCTGGCATTGGACAGATCACCTGTTAATGATCACATTATGGATGAACTGAGACCAGTTTACACCTCTTTGACTCTGATGAGTTTCAGCAGAACTACAGAACTTCCTGTGTGAAATGTTAACGGTGCTGTACACCGTTACAAGACAGGAAGAAAAAACTAACTTTCATTGTAGCATTTTGAATATCCATCGTATCTAAATACATATGCAATTTGTTTTAGTGTTGAGTAACACAACAATTAATGATATTCTATATTTTTGGTAAAGCACGGACAAATGATTGATTCAACATTTTATTCAGTTTGTAGAATGGGTACAGTTCAACAAAAGTACAGGTCAAAACAAAAAAACCTGATACAAGGAAAAATAAACAACAAAATTGTTTACAGCAGGGTTCTCAATTTTTCAATTCATCCGGACATTTACATCCGACATACAACAAAAATCTATATATATATATATATAACTACAGCAAATCTGGGGAATCTGTAACATGGTAGAAGACCAGTCCGTTCAAATATTATGTTTACTTGCAATTCATCTAGACATGGAAAGATTTATTTAATCGCCATCCTATTAATCTAGAATTAGCATGCTCATATACATGTAATGCGTTTACAGTTTAGCCTTAAACAATTGTTTAGAAAATACCATAATGGTACATTAAATCCAGTGTGCACAACCTTGTGAAAATCTTATTGAAAAAAATATTTGAATTACTAAAAAGCTTTCCCACAAACATCACAATTATTTGGCTCTCTCTCCAGTGTGAACTCTTTGGTGTGTTTTAAGTTTGGACATTGCAGGGAAGCGTTTACCACACTGATCACAGCAGTGGTGTTGTTGCTTAGCCAAGCTTCTTTGTTCCTTCACCTCTGGTAGAACGGGGAAGCCAGACTGATGACGCAACACTGGTCAAAGACAAATTAAATATTGTTTAGAGGACACTACTTCATAAACGTAAAATAGCAAAAAACTAGATAATTACCACAATTAACATTTTTACCAGCCCACCAACAAAACAAAAACATCCTTATGGCATGTTGTATATCCATATAGACACAATAAGTAACTTACAGAGGTCTTGATGGTCCTTGGGTCCTCCCTGTTGAGCATCATTGTTGAGAGAGTTCATCTTCAGCTGAAGTCTGCAGTCCACAGTCAGATGTGATCAGAAATTATTGATATCCTGGAGGAGTTGTGGAGAACTGACAACTACAAACTCTTCTTATACTAGAGAGTCTGAGGTGGAATCACTAACTGCTTGGTGTTGATTGGCCAAAAAGGAGAACAATAGAATCATGGCTCAACCAATCACAACCTAACAAACTGCTGCATGCTCCTCCCCTCTGTAGCTCCTCCCCCAGGCCATGCTCTATGCAACATTCTAGAAATAAACTGCTAACTGTGAGATTGCTTTGTAAGCTTCATATTTAATGAATCTAAACTATATCCAAATTATAATACATTGATGTATGGACATACGTACATCCTATTAGCGTATGTGGACAAACAAAATAAATACAAATTACAAAACATTACAGAGAAAAACTCAAATCAAATGCAGTGGGAAACAGAACAGTCTTTAATTGTGATTCAACCTAAATCAGAGTGCCAGCATACCTGCTGTTTTCTGGGAGTTTTTACATATGTGGTGCATAAAAACTACTGGTTTATAATAAACCTTAAAAACATCAAAGGATTAGTTCCTATACCAAACACTCTCCATTGGGACTCCTACTGGAGACTGAGGTTCACAAATTATATGCTATGGATATTATGAAACAACTGCTCATACTGTGATTTAAATCCCAGCGTCTTACAAAGAAAAACTGTTAGGCCTATTTGTTTTCCAAAACACAAATTGCCACCCACCCCCTAAATGATTGCAGACAGTCTTCATAAATAGTACACAAGCCTATCTTGTATTTTACCAGTATAGTACCACATCCCCTGTACTTTTATTATTATTTTATATTAAGGTGCGATGTAAGTTCAATTTGTTTCCACTTTAGTATAGAAGACAGTGGTCTGGTTTCTGTACAAAACTGATCAAGGCCTAACAACACATTATTGTCAAATCCTCTTAGTCTCATATCCCATTGTGTAATGTATAGGCCTGTGCAGAAACATGTGTCCATACAGTATTATTAATTCATGATCAGGATAAGTCAGGATAATTATCCTCATAATAATCATATCCTATATTCACAATTACATTGTTATTAACAACAGAGACACAATAACAGCAACAACTGTATTTGTGTAAACCTGGGAAACCTGGACAACGTTAAGTCTTTAAGTTCAGGTTGCTCTGAGGGAATGAGGAGCACTTAGGTGTGGGGAATTAGTTTCAATAGGGTTGTGATGACTGCACTTTTAATTCAATGTTTTTTTCTTCTTCAAATGTTAAATAATGGAAAAAAAACACATTCTTACCCCAGGTTAAAATGTAAACTGGCTAAATGATGATGGCTTATGATTCATTCACTATAGACAAGCATTCAAATGCAGAGATTAAACATGTTAATGGTCACTGGTTGTCTGGCATTGGACAGATCACCTGGTAACGACCACATTATGGATGAACTGAAACCATTTGACACCTCTTTGACTCTGATGAGTTCCAGCAGAACTAGATAAATAGGTCTATCACACAGAACTTAATATTACCCTTTGTGAAATGTTAAAGGTGTTGTAAGGGATATGTGTAATTCAAATAGCTCTAGCAGTGGCGTGCACAGATAGACACTAGGGGGTGCTAGAGCACCCCCTGCCCTTTTGGCAATGTGCTTACTTTTTAGTGTGTGGACCATGGTGGCATTGATCAAATCTTGATAAAAAACGCTTCTACTATATTATTTAGGCCCCCACAATCTAAAGCTATGTTTCTATGTCAGTGGTTCTTCGATAAAAAAATAAATAGCAGACCTACAAGCTCGCGCTATGAGCCTGTAGATCTGCTATTTTTCAATAGCTAAAGCACCAAAATGGGTTCCCGCCCCAAAATGCGCAGCAGAAGGTTTCACTTGAGCACCTGCCCCTCTAAATGTCTGTGCACGCCACTGAGCTCTAGTAATCCTTGATATATTTATTGTTTGTTCAGTAACATAAGTCTTCCCATGTCACTAAACAAAGGTGTTCACAGCTCTTACCGGCAGGATTCTGCTCCATTAAACAGGGTGGTAGTTGTCCAGCACTCCATTAAACAGGGTGGTAGTTGTCCAGCACTCCATTAAACAGGGTGGTATAGTTGTCTTTCCAGCGGTCCAGGCCAAGTGAGAAA
Organism: Protomyctophum parallelum; assembly: GCF_964188405.1. Taxonomy (NCBI): domain Eukaryota; kingdom Metazoa; phylum Chordata; class Actinopteri; order Myctophiformes; family Myctophidae; genus Protomyctophum; species Protomyctophum parallelum. The sequence goes on from NC_139719.1 coordinate 1,746,560, forward strand.
CACTGGCGTGCATTCACACTTTCACCATCATGCCTGAAAGCAAATGCAATACATGCAATGAGTATCTGGATAATATATGTCTAACAGTATTGTATAATATAAGTGGATATTAATGAATGCAGCAGAGTCAAAGAGGATCGCTCTACATTCTTTCAGTAACATCAGAACCAAGTAGACCCAGCTCTGGTGAAGAAACAACTGCTCATACTGTGATTTACATCATTACAATTACTGCGCCAGAATCTACACCTGGCTCGCTGATAACAAACTATCCTTACACCTTGGAAAAACTGAATCCATTCTCTTCGGATCAAATAGTAATCTCAGCAAGGCAGATGGCTTCTTGGTTAGAGTGGGTGCAGGGTTCTCTCTCCTTTTAGGATGGAATTTGTAACCCACATGTACATTTATTTTACTCCTGGTACTGAACAAAGAATGCATGTTTAAAGGGATGTTTCACTTTCAAACATGTTTGGGGGATTTTAACATCTACTCAGACTTTTGTGAGGATCCCAATTTTTAAGTTGATTTGTGTCACTTAATGTGTCACATAATGTGTCACTATAGACCGGGGGTGTCAAACTGGTGATCCTTGGGCCGCATGCAGCCCAGGGAGAGGTCCAATGCGGCCCTCGAGATGATTTTCAAAAAGGAGAAAAATAAGCAGACCTGGCAACACTGGCTGATTAGCTACTGAGGCTAAGGCTATAATGTGTTTGCACAGGGGGTAAACAAAGGTGTTCACAGTTATCACCTGCAGGATTCTACTCCATTAAACAGGGTGGTAGTTGTCCAGCACTCCATTAAACAGGGTGGTAGTTGTCCAGCACTCCATTAAACAGGGTGGTAGTTGTCCAGCACTCCATTAACCATCCAGCACTCCGTCTTTCCAGCGGTCAAGGCCAAGTGAGAAACACTGGCCTATTTGTTTTCCAAATCACAAACTAAATGATTGCAGATAGTCTTATACTACAGCATCTCCTGTACTATCTTTTTTAAGTTGCAATGCAAGTTAATTTTGACAGTCTTCATAAATAGTAGGCACAATGTGAAGGCCTTCACATATTTTACGATGTCATATTTTATCTCTGATGACTGCACTTTTATTCAATTTTTTTCAAATGCTAGATAATGAACAAACCCCACATTCTTTCACCAGGTTAAAATGTAAACAGGCTAAATGATGATGACCTTGCAGGGCAGATCACCTGTTAATGATCACATTATGGATGAACTGAGAACATTTTACACCTCTTTGACTCTTTGTTCCAGCAGAACTACAGAAATAGGTCTATCACACAGAACTTAATATTACCCTTTGTGAAATGTTACAGGTGTTGTAAGGGATATGTGTAGTTAAAATAGCTCAAGTAATCATTGACAATTGTTTGTTCAGTAACAGAGGTCTTCCTATGTCTCCATATAGGATACATACAGAATATAAGGGAAACTGTAAGGGAAATTGGAAGAAATTGAACTAAAACACAAGCTGATAAATATTTGCAGGGTTCTCTCTCCTTTAGGATGGAATTTGTAACCCACATGTTTACCAAAGAGATTGTGCGATGGGCAGACTCCTGGTACTGAACAAAGACTGCATGTTTAAATGGATGTTTCACTTTCAAACATGTTTGGGGGATTTCTACTCAGACTTTTCTGAGGACCCAATTTTTTAAGTTGATTTGTTTAACTATAGACCAAGCTTGTACATGTTAATGATATACTAAGAACAAAACAGGAAGAAAAAACAACCTTTCATAATAGAATTTTTAATATCCATCGTAACTAAATACATAGGCTGTTTGTTTTTGTGTTGAGTAACACAGCAATTCGTGATATTCTATATTTCTTGTAAAGCACAGACAAACGATTGATTCAACATTGTATTCAGTTGGTAGAATGGTTACAGTTCAACAAAAGTACAGGTCAATACAAAAAACCTGATAAGAGGAAAAATAAACAACAAAATTGTTTACACCAGGGTTCTCCATTTTTCAATTCATCCGGACATTTACATCCGACATACAACTAAAATCGTCTAATTGTAAATTGGGGAATCTGTAACATGGTAGAAGACCAGTCCGTTCAAATAGTATGTTTACTTGCAATTCATCTATACATTTGTTTCATCGCCATCCTATTAATCTAGAATTAGCATGCTCATATACATGTAATGTGTTTAAACAGTTTAGCCTTAAACAATTGTTTAAAAAATACCATATCGATCAACATGTTACACTTGGTTGTAATGTGGATTAATATGTGTGCGGTCAGGACATTTTCAGTGGCTCAAATTAGTACAATTCTAACTCAAGAGTCAACAGTTTAAATCCAGTGTGTACAACCTTGTGAAAATCTAAATTATTTGAATTACTAAAAGGCTTTTCCGCAAACAATTATTTGGCCTTCTCTCCCGTGTGAACTCTCTGGTGGGTTTTAAGGCTGGACATTCGAGTGAAGTGTTTCCCACAATGATCACATCCATAGGGTTTCTCTCCAGTATGAATTTTCAGGTGGGTTTTAAGGTTGGCCAAATGAGAGAAGTGTTGTCCACAATGATCACATCCATATGGTTTCTCACCATTATGAATTCTCTGGTGTGTTTTAAGGTTGGACATTTGAGAAAAGTGTTGTCCACACTGATCACATCCATGTGGTTTCTCTCCAGTGTGAATTATCTTGTGGCGTTCAAGGGTGGAAATTTGAGAGAAGCGTTGTCCACACTGTTCACATCCATGTGGTTTATCTCCAGTGTGAATTCTCTGGTGTTTTTTCAGGGTGGACATGTCAGAAAAGTGTTGTCCACACTGATCACATCCATATGGTTTCTCTCCAGTGTGAATTCGCTTGTGTGTTTTAAGGTGGGTCAAATGAGAGAAGTGTTTCCCACAATGATCACATCCATAGGGTTTCTCTCCAGTGTGAATTCTCTGGTGGCTTTTAAGGCTGGACATTTGAGTGAAGTGTTGTCCACATTGATCACATCCATAGGGTTTCTCTCCAGTATGAATTCTCTGGTGGCATTTAAGGTGTGCCATTTGAGAGAAGTGTTGTCCACACTGATCACATCCATAGGGTTTCTCTCCAGTGTGAATTCTCTGGTGTGTTTTAAGTTTGGACATTGCAGGGAAGCGTTTACCACACTGATCACAGCAGTGGTGTTGTTGCTTAGCCAAGCTTCTTTGTTCCTTCACCTCTGGTAGAACGGGGAAGCCAGACTGATGACGCAACACTGGTCAAAGACAAATGAAATATTGTTTAGAGGACACTACTTCATAAACGTAAAATAGCAAAAAACTAGATAATTACCACAATTAACATTTTTACCAGCCCCATACATCCTTATGGCATGTTGTATATCCATATAGACACAATAAGTAACTTACAGAGGTCTTGATGGTCCTTGGGTCCTCCCTGTTGAGCATCATTGTTGAGAGAGTTCATCTTCAGCTGAAGTCTGCAGTCCACAGTCAGATGTGATCAGAAATTATTGATATCCTGGAGGAGTTGTGGAGAACTGACAACTACAAACTCTTCTTATACTAGAGAGTCTGAGGTGGAACCACTAACTGCTTGGTGTTGATTGGCCAAAAAGGAGAACAATAGAATCATGTATCCACCAATCACAACCTAACAAACTGCTGCATGTGCTCCACCCCTCTCTAGCTCCTCCCCCGGTAATGTGCTCCATCCTTCTGTAGCTCCTCCCCCAGGCCATGCTATATGCAACATTCTAGAAATAAACTGCTAACTGTGAGATTGCTTTGTAAGCTTCAGATTTAATGAATCTAAACTATATCCAAATTATAATACATTTATGTATGGACATACGTACATCCTATTAGCCTATGTGGACGTGAGTGAAATAAATGCAGTGGGAAACAGAACAGTGTTTAATTGTAACATAAATAAGAGTGCCAGCATACCTGCTGTTTCCTGGGAGTTTTTCCATATGTGGTGCATAAAAACTGCTGGTTTATAATAAACCTTAAAAACATCAAAGGAGTAGTTCCTACCAAACACTCTCCATTGGGACTCCTACTGGAGACTGATATTCACAAATGATATGCTATGGATATTATGTACATGCAATGAGTATCTGGATAATATATGTCTAACAGTATTGAATAATATAAGTGGATATTAATTAATGCAGCAGAGTCAAAGCGGATAGCTCTACATTATTTCAGTAACATCAGAACCAAGTAGAACCAGCTCTGGTGAAGAAACAACTGCTCATACTGTGATTTACATCCCAGCATCTTACACAGTTAGGCCTATTTGTTTTCCAAAACACAAACTGCCACTCACCCCTAAAATGATTGCAGGCAGTCTTCATAAATAGTACACAAGCCTTCATATCATGTATATCAGTATACTACCACATCCGCTGTACTTTTATTATTGTATTAAGGTGCAATGTAAGTTCAATTTAAAGTTTCCACTTTAGTATAGAAGACAGTGGTCTGGTTTCTGTACAAAACTGGTCAAGGCCTAACAACACATTATTATATTGTCAAATCATCTTAGGTAAACCGTCAAACCGTTTAACCTGACATGAGCGTTGGGTGGCCGTGATAATTGTTTATGGAAGCAGTGGAGAATGGCAGCATCGCATGATCCACCCGTCCGTCTGTGTCTGACTAAATTATTGTGCCAGTTACAAGACTTGCCGTGCTCTCCCCCGCCCGCCTCCCCCTAACGTGCGTGCACCATGACAGGCAACGCTGAAGCCAAGTGACACACAAGCGCTAAATAATAAACAATGTGTGTGTGCGTGCGCTGTATGGTTTACGTCAAGTCACAAGATCACTTGTTGCTGTGGCACAGACACAGAGCTATGCTGGGACAGTCACAGAACAGATTGTCGCAGGCAGCTCAGCATTGCAAAAATATTCCTATCAGCAACAGCAACTGGCCCTCTGTGAGGCATGAACTAAACTCAGTTGATCATGCTGAAATAATCTGATGCGAGACAACGGCTGCGTCTCCACTTCCAATCTAGAATTAATTATACGTCGCCGTAATGCGGAGCGCGTGCAGAAAATAGCCGATCTACAAGCTTACAGCGCGTCGTCGCGCATTGTTTATGGATGCGTTCATGACTCGTTTCTGTCACATCATAAGATACTAATGTAATGGGTAAAATAATCACTGAGATCAACTCGGAGCAAACGCTGTTTGCCTGTTCCTGGGGGCTACACTGCTACAGTATACACTACGGTAGGCAGAGAGGGACAAGGCAGGCGAACATGACTGACGAGACATTACAATAGCAAAGGGGCCATCTTGTGGCGATAGACTTACACACCTCCACCACCAGAGGGCGAAAGGCATTAATGCAACAGTGCCTGGAACATTTGACCCGGACGTGCTTGTTTGCACAACGTAACGTGGCTGCGTCTAGTTTTCCATTACGGCGATGGCGTTGCTTGTTGAACAAGTCAAACATGTTGTCGTGTCTCTCGGGAATTGTTGATGTTTGTGCCTTTATTACACATTCTAAATTACAGTAGGAACAGAAAGCTTGGTGGAAATGTCTCCTAAAGGAGGTGAAAAGCGTCAAATGGAGTCTGTACGGCTGAAGATAAATGAACAGCTAGCGACGGTGGGAGAGGAGATATTGTTTGTTGTGGACAAACAGCAGCGTGGCGCTGCTGATGTTTGTAGTGTGGAGCTTAGCATCAGAGTGTTTGTGTTGGAGCGCCTCAGCGCGGTGGGAGAGTTCATGGTCAACCTCTTCCAGAGAGAGATGGAGACACTACAAACTCTGCTGGAGACACAAAACAAACTGCTGGACATTGATTTTGATATGGACATCGATCTACACACTGCAGGTTAGTAGATTCTGAACAACACCAGCTTGGCTACAAGTATCTGAACGGAACTACTACTACTACTACTAGCTGAACGGAACTACATCTCCCAGTAGTTGTACTAGCCCTAGAATGTCTGTGATCATACATAAATTACATATATTCCTGTAAACACAGCCATAGATCGGATGCCTTTGCTCCCAGTGAGCAAGGAGACATGGGCAGCATGTGCTCCGCGCTCAGTTTGTACTCAACCAATAAATAATTCCAAAGACGTGGAGTGAGATATTGTCCTCTAGTTTCACATCCATGTACAAGTTCTCAGGGCGAGGGGTCCGGAATGACAGCTGGACTTCCATTTATGACAGTCACTCGCAGTGCAGGGTTTTCTGTAGCCCTAGAACGGCTCTTGTTAGGGTATACATACAGTATGTACAGTATTTCACATACAGAGCCATAGAACACACAGGTTAATTTCAGTTTGGGGTCTACATGGGCAGCCCAAATGTGATGAATGCTCCGTTTGTACTCACCCATTAAATTATTCCAAAAACGTGGTGTGAAAAATGGTCCTATAGTTTTATATCCATGTGAAAGTTCTGGCACAAAACGCGTATTTAGTGAATTATCTCCACTTTTTCAAGAGATGCACACGGACATCTATCTCTCCGGGCGAGGGGGACCGGAAAAATCGATGAACTGATTTGACAAATACGTCCCCTCGCCCGGAGAGAAAGATGTCCGTGTGCATCTCTTGAAAAAGTGGAGATAATTCACTAAATATGTGTTTTGTGCCAGAACTTTCACATGGATATAAAACTATAGGACCATTTTTCACTCCACGTCTTTGGAATAATTTAATGGGTGAGTACAAACGGAGCATTTATCACATTTAGGCCGCACATTTTCAAATCGACCAGCTCCCGGTGCAAGCCATCTATGCCTGAGATACATGAAAATTTACGAAGTATAATTAAATGATCACAGGCATTCTAGGTCTAGGTTTTCTGCTGCAGCCTAGTCTCCAGAGTCACAGGCACGGCGTGCAGAGCCTTTTTAAATCCATTCTACACAGCTGTAAGAAATTAATATTAAACCGAAAGAGTGCTTTTCATAAGGGCGTATTACATTCTAAAATCTAAAAGACATGTGTAGGTTACATTAATGATAAACGCATCGGTGAAATAATGTCGGCATCAGTGCAAAAAATGACGGATACATCGGTGAGACCGATGTCGGGCTCTACTCGCAACACCTTGCTCTGCGAGGCGTTGTGAAGAGACTTGAGACATTTTAAACGATGGTTATCCTGACAAAACGAATAGGAGAATAAATTAACTTTTAGTTGCTCTGCTGATGCTACCTTCTCTCCCCTCCTTGTGTGTAAAGAGGTTTCATCTGAATATGAGGAGAGGAGATCCAGTCTGGTCCAGGAGGAACCACACCCTCCACAGATTAAAGAGGAACAGGAAGAGGAGACTGGTGAGTCAACTTTGACATTACTACGTAGGAAGTTGTGGTGCAATACTCTCTCAGGCATTTACCATTTACGCAAAATCTTTAACTTGAACGTGTGCCAGGACAAAAATCCTGTTGGGTCGGGAGCTGCCGTACGCTTTGTCCTCACCTGTTTTTCTGTCGTACACAAGCGGAGCAGCATTGTCTGAACTGCTGACATGCTGTCACAGGCATCTAAGCATATGTATTCACTCCTAAAATGGTAAAATAAAACTATGTATATGCATGTAAAAAAAATAAGTTAGATTTCCAACTTTACAAGCAATTAATATCACGCAATAATTAAAAACAATATAACATGATTACAATGTATTAGTTTGTGCTTAACCCATTTTGGGCGGGAACCCCTTTTGGTGTTAGCATTATGTTATGCTTTAGCTATTGAAAAATAGCAGATCTACAAGCTCGTAGCACGCCACCGAGTGGTGAGCTTGTAGATCTGCTATTTTTGAAAAATCGAAGAACGACTGACATAGAAACAGCTTTTTCAGAAAACTGTCTGGATGTAGAAGAGCGTGTTTCGTAAGGGCGTATTACATTCTAAAAGACAAGTGTAGGTTACATTAATGATGATAAAAAAAGACTTCGGCTACATCAGTGAAATAATGTCCGATAAAATGACGGATACATCAATAATTAAAAACAATATAACATGTTTACAATGTATTAGTTTGTGCTTAATCAAACAGTGCTTTACTGGCCTTGTTATGCGAGCGCACTGGTGAGATGATTTGGGAGCGCATGAGTGTGACATCAGATGCCTATATAATCACTGATATTATAAAAAAAATATTTAGGCATAAATGGATTGCACGCCTTTATTTCCAAGTGACAATGACAAGCATACAGCTTGCCTATTTGCAATTGTAGGCTATAGGTGTAAACTAAGGGCTTAATCATTCACCATTTAAATAAGTGCTTTGACAATTCAGATAAAATCGGGAGTCAGGAGGTCGGGACCGCGGCGTGCGTCGCCAGCACATACCGGCACACACGCAAGCCTTCATCCTTATGTTTATGATTCGTTCATCAATGATCAAATCACTCCATAAACGTTGATTATGACTGCCTTGATGACATGGTAGTAGCCTATCTCTCATGCAGGCATCACTCACCCACACCACTTATCACAGCAGTGTGCAGTCTCACTGATCGCCTTCGTCGTGCACTGCGCACGAATGGGTAAAATGAATATAGGCCTAGCCTACAAACGTATTCCATTCATGGCGATGCGATGTGTCATGTAGCCTTGAGGTGCATGCGTGCGTGCATGCGTGCGTGCATGTGTGTGTGGACTTGACGGCAAGGCAAGCGAGGTGAGAGGGAAACAGACAGGGTAGGCCTACAGCTTTATTTAATTCATGCAGGTGTTCATTTTTTATTTATTTAAGATACAAAGTTGGGCTTGCAAGTTGCGTGTGTGTCCGTGCCTCTGTTTGTGTGTATGAGAGAGGGGTGAGGCGGGCAGCAAGGAAACGTTTTTTCCCCCCTGTAACCATGGTTTCCAGGTCGTATTGCAGTTGTTCATGTCGCAAAAATGAGGGCGAGGCTTGATTTCATAGGGCGTGCCAGATAGATTTCAGCCGTCACATATATTAACGTCGGAACGAAATTAAGGAAGGATCAGCTGTTTGCGATCACTTTTGCGATAAATGCTGTGGCGACGTGAGTGTACTACAAAACCAACAATCGAATTTGGGGCAGATTTTACACTCAATTGATTTATATTATGTCTGTTTATGAGTCTGGCGTAGAGGATTTCATCCTGTGCAGGAAATCTTTTCAATACATTTCAATAAATATGTCCAAAGACGTGGAGTGAGATGACCTCTAGTTATCCATGTAAAAGTTCTGGCAGAAAACGCTTGTTTATTCAAATATGTCTCATCTTTTCAAACATCTCTCATATATTTTCACGGGCCTGTACACGAACGACATTTTCTCAGGGCGAGGGGTCCGGAATGACAGCTGGACTTCCAATTATGACAGTCACTCGCAGGGCAGAGTTTGCTGCTGCAGCCTAGGCTCCAGAGTCACAGGCACGGCGCGCACAGTGTGTTCCATTCTCTGCAGCTGTTAGAAATGAATTAATATCAAACCAAAAGAGCGTGTTTCATAAGGGTGCCTCATTTTACATGTGTAGGTTACATTAATGATGATAAAAAAAGACTTCGGCCACTTCAGTGAAATAATGTCCGATATCGGGCATCGGCGCCTAAAATGACGGATACATCGGTGAGACCGATGTCAGGCTCTATTCGAAACGCCTTGCTCTCACAGAGCAAGGCGTGACACTTCTTTTTTGAAACGAGGGTTATCCTGACAAAACAAATAGGAGAATAAAGGTCATCTTTGAGTTGCTCTGCTGATGCTACCTTCTCTCTCCTCCTGTCTGTGTGTAAAGAGGTTTCATCTGAATATGAGGAGAGGAGATCCAGTCTGGTCCAGGAGGAACCACAACCTCCACAACATCAGGAGAGGAGATCCAGTCTGGTCCAGGAGGAACCACAACCTCCACAGATTAAAGAGGAAGAGGAGACTGAGTCAACTTTAACATTACTACGTAGGAAGATGTGGTGTGATACTCTCTCAGGTAAAACAAATTTATATTTGTATAAGTATTATTTTCAGCATCCACTACTCCTGAATGAAGTGTCTGTTGCTGGGAGTCTGTTCCAACGCACAGGTCCTGGCTGTACTCGTGGTGAGTGCAGGAGTGGACCTGGTGAGACGTAGGGGGGGCCCGGACTGGAGTCAACCCACAGAGCCTAGTCCCTCCACCTGGTCTTTCCCTAGTGGGTCTGATCGAGGGTAGCCTCGGAAACCCAGACGTTTTTATTTCCAGGGAGAAAAGAAAGTCTGGGGCAGTCCACTTCGATTCGGCATACAGTAGCGCAAACGTCGGTCTCTCTCTGCTGATTTCTGATCGTCTGCACCTTTGTTAAATCGACGCACACACGTACACACACACACACACACACACACACACACACACACACACACACACACACTCTCCTCTCTGTCGCTCTAACTAATTCGTCTCATGTCCTGTCTAGTTTCTCCCGACGGATACTGCCGGGAGCTGCCTATGCCATAGAAAGCATAGCTGAGTTCCAATCTAGATCGAGGGTAGCTACTGGGACGTAAGTCGGGACTTACTCGGCTCACTCGGAGTGAGGGGTATGATGTTCGCGAGACCCTGAACCCCGATGACCTTGGGATACATCACTGAGGATACCAGGTGCATCTATGTGATGTATTTTCGTTCTTTCATTCTAACGAGACTAAAGGGTCATTCAGCAACTAACAATAAATATATAGTTTGGTAACTCATGAGTCATGTTCCCCCAAAAGACCGACAGACACACAGCATGTTGGTGCTCGTGCCGCTACGAAAGTATAGCACAACAGGTTTGAACCCATAATCATGTATAGCGATTAAGACTTTTGGCATAAATGGTCATCAATCAGCACCAGACACTTCATTCAGGAGTGGTGGATTATTGAGCCACAATGGTTCTGCAGGCTCCACCTGGGCAACGGTGGTGCTGCAGGCTCCACCTGGGCAACGATGGTGCTGCAGGCTTCACCTGGGCAACGGTGGTCCTGCAGGCTCCACCTGGGCAACGGTGGTGCTGCAGACTCCACCTGGGCAACGGTGGTACTGCAGACTCCACCTGGGCAACGCTTGCAGCCTGAATGGCACTCCTAAAGGCCTCACCGTGGGGTTGTTGGGCTTCCTCCTCACGGAAGACACTGGCTGGGGCGCCAACCAACATACTGCTCCCGGGTGCCGTCTACATTCCGGCTCTCACGCGTCTCTCCGGTGGTCACCAGACTATTCCTGGTTGTTCAGTTGTTCAGTAAACCCTTATTGAATGAAAAGTACAAGTTGTTTCTACTGGTGATTTCCACAGAGCACCACAGGGAGAGGTCTACAGTATTAGGGCTGGGCGATATGACGATATATATCGTATTTTCGATAGAAAATGTCTATCACGAAAAATAATCTATATCGCTTATATCGCCGTTTCGTTTTACGGCAGTGTTTACGGCAGTATTTTACGTCACAGCGCTTATATACGGCATGCCCAGCAGCCGACCGCACTGAAAACAGTGAGCCAACACCTTTCGGATGTCTTCTCTATTATATACTCTAAGGCCAACACGACCACAACACAAGGGTGCTTGCACCTAAGAGGGGCAACGTCTTCATTGTATGGATATGGAAGTGGTTTGGATTACATGAAGGGAGATGATGGCTGACGAGATTCAGAGCGGTGTAAGGGCACGTTCGGAAATACCACACCGGAGCGCACTCATCTATCAGTTTGCATTGCACAGTGCGCTATTTCCGAACGCGCCCTTAGAGTAACCGGTCATTCACTGTTATAAATGTAGGTTTCATGTTGGGTCAAATTGATAAATTGCGTGAGCCACGTATGTTTTACACAGTTGAACAATAAGCTTGTCCGTCGTCGGTTGCAAACTTCTTCCAAGACGTTCCTCTTACCTGTGCAGTCCTCCTGCTGCGTGTCTTTTATTGTTCCAAATAAATTATTCCATTTGAAAAGTCCTTACTTCAGCAACAGCTTCCAACAACAACAACACAAGACGCTGACTTTGTTGTGATCATCAAAAAAAAGGAAAAGAAAAACCTCCACTTTTCCCATAATACGCACAGCTGGGCACGGAGAGTTGACGACGCGGTCGCGTTCTCTCTCACTCTATCGCCTGTAGTCAATTAAACATCGTTAAGCTGCCCAACGTCTTTAACAAACTAAACTATAACTACAACAGAACATTTTGATTCCCTATACAGAGCTTAACATGAACTGAAACAACTTTAGTGACAAACTGTGACATGAGGTATTTATTTTTTCCTTAAGCCAATTTAATGCAGACACAGGCCTGTACTTCTGTCTGAATGGCAACGTCTTATTTTTTTCTTTTTAATTGTCATAATAATTATTATTATTATTATTCATAATAATAATAAAACTTTATTTGTATAGCACCTTTCATGACATGAAATGCAGCTCTCAAAGTGCTTTTAATACAGAGCAATGGAGAAAAAAAGAAAAGCAAGGCAACGACATTGAAAAACAAGCAGTAATGCAATACAGTGAGGACATGAATAACAAAAAATAAAATATCAATTAAAAGCAATGTTGTAGAAGTGGGTCTTGAGCTGTGCTTTAAAAATGTCTACAGAGGCTGAACAATTGAGTTCAGCCTCTAATTATTATATATTTTATTTTGTAATATTTTTGTACTTGCTTTGGGCCTGTCTGTGCATGGGCAGGGCATCAGTATTATATTCATAGACTGGATAATGTGAATTTAATTGTTTTTTGAGTGGTGCAACCACTATAGACAGCTATGTGTGTGTCCATGTCCCTGTATCCGAGCACGGAAATAGCATAATTATTGTCACCACCAAGTGTCACTGTTTTGCAGCCTAACACAGACAGAGGCCAGGGAGGAGAGCTTGTACAGTACAGTACAGTACAGTACAGTACAGCCCAAGTACTGCCCAAGTACAGTAAAGTACTCGACCTGAACAAAAAACAATTTTAGATAAAAAAATAGGTATCGTAAAAAATATGCTATATCGTGAGTATATCGTTATCGTGATAAAATAAATTCTATATCGTGATATGAGATTTTGTCATATCGCCCAGCCCTATACAGTATCTAGAGAGATGGCCTCCAAAAAACATTCAACGTTGTCAGAGGAACAGCCAGAGATGAACCAGAGACGTGGACTGTTTGATGCGAAGATGCAACCTGTAGTAAAGTTGTACCGTATAGGTATGTGCTGTTTTGTTTACTTACTTGCATAAAGGGATATTTCACTTTCAAAATAATTGTGGGTAATGTTATCGTCTACTCTGGCTTTTTGTGAACACTCTGGACAGTTTTTAATTTGCTCGATTCATTATTTAGATATTTTATATTTTATATTATCAGACCAGCCCGTTGTAACTTCAAACTCCATTTTAACCATCGTAGATACACAGAAAACACCCATCCCTGGTTCTAGTGATATTGTCCTTCCTTAGAGAGGGACAGCCATAGCTGAATGGGTAGAGAGCCCGTCTAGGAAACGGAATGTACAACAGTGTTGTCTGCAGTGTGTCCCAGGACCCACGGGTGGGAGTCTTAATAAAAATGGTATTTCTTTTTTAAATTGTAATTGTTTGATATTATTGCATTTATACAAATCATGCATCAACTAAAGATTAAGACCTGGAGTCACCACTACACACTATATGTATGACACACTCAAACATCATTGTATTATTGGAACATGTTTGTTGAAACTTCCAACAACCAGTTTGAGTTTGTGTCAATTGTTTACAGTTTTATTTTATTCTTTTCTTGTAGTGTCATTTTGTCATAACCTTCTGTTGAACATTATGCAAATGCAACATTATAATCAATACAAACACAAGATGTCTTCTAAAATCTTTACTTGGACAAGTAAGTAAATGTTCGTCCAAATGACCAGTGGCTCAACAATGTAACGTCAAGCCCTGAAAACTGTCTTTGATTAGAAATGGAGAAGATTATGTTCCTCCAAAAATGCAAAGTTCAAACATTAAATGTTTTTCTCTCTTTGTGTCTTTTTTTCTAGCCGTCCCGCACCTCCCTGTGTGTAAAGAGGAGGTTTTCACTGAACAACAGGAGAGGAGCTCCAGTTTGGTCCAGGAGGAACCACAACCACCACAGATTAAAGAGGAACAAGAGGAGCTACTTCAAATACCAACTGAGGCTGATGGGTCAACATTGACATTACAAGCAGTGAAAGGTGAAGATGTGCATGATGATGAAAACAGAGAGACAGAGCCTGTAGCCGGCACCTCAACTCAACACATGAAAACACAAGCTGATCTAGAGGACTGTGGAACATCACAACCAACTAGTGACGACCAGCTCCTCTCTTCACACTTTTCTGAATCTGACACTGAAGACAGTGATGAGTGGCAGGAGCCCAGTGAAGGTCAGTCAACTTTAAACACACTGAAATCACACAAGACAAATGTGGAAGGACAAAGATTGTCTTTGAGCAGCAAGCTGTCCAAGGACCTGAAATCATCAAAACAAACTCACTCCATGAGGAGCCACACAGGGAAGAAACGCTTTAGTTGTACAGACTGTGGCAAATGTTTTAATCTTAAGGCAAATATGACGACGCACACAAGGATTCATACAGGGGAAAAGCCCTTCACTTGTACAGTTTGTGGTAAAGGCTTTATTCAGAGTGGTGAACTAAAAATACACATGAGGACTCATACAGGGGAAAAGCCCTTTACTTGTAACGTCTGTGGTAAAGGCTGTACACAGAGTAGTAAACTAAAAACACACATGAGGACTCATACAGGGGAAAAGCCCTTCACTTGTAACGTGTGTGGTAAAGGCTTTATTGAGAGTGGTGGTCTAAAAAAACACATGATGACTCATACAGGGGAAAAGCCCTTCACTTGTACAGTTTGTGGTAAAGGCTTTATTGAGAGTGGTAAACTAAAAATACACATGAGGACTCATACAGGGGAAAAGCCCTTTACTTGTAACGTGTGTGGTAAAGGCTGTACACAGAGTAGTGAACTAAAAACACACATGATGACTCATACAGGGGAAAAGCCCTTCACTTGTAACGTGTGTGGTAAAGGCTTTGCTCGGAGTGAACATCTAAAATCACACATGAGGACTCATACAGGGGAAAAGCCCTTCACTTGTAACGTGTGTGGTAAAGGCTGTATTCGGAGTGGTGATCTAAAAACACACATGAGGACTCATACAGGGGAAAGGCCCTTTACTTGTAACGTCTGTGGTAAAGGCTTTAAACAGAGTCATGAACTAAAATCACACATGAGGACTCATACAGGGGAAAAGCCCTTTACTTGTAATGTGTGTGGTAAAGGCTGTACACAGAGTAGTGAACTAAAAACACACATGATGACTCATACAGGGGAAAAGCCCTTCACTTGTAACGTGTGTGGTAAAGGCTTTGCTCGGAGGGAACAACTAAAATCACACATGAGGACTCATACAGGGGAAAAGCCCTTCACTTGCAACGTGTGTGGTAAAGGCTTTGCTCGGAGTGAACATCTAAAATCACACATGAGGACTCATACAGGGGAAAAGCCCATAGATGAATGAGGACTCATACAGGTGGGGGGACCCTTTTGTTCCTGTTAGTGGCAAATGCTTGGGTCAAAATGCACACCTGAGGATAATGAGGAGGAATCATACAGGGAAGAAGTGGTTAGTTGTAATAGTAATAAATCCACATTTTTCCCATTTGAGTTGACACATGATATA
Source organism: Protomyctophum parallelum (assembly GCF_964188405.1). Taxonomy (NCBI): domain Eukaryota; kingdom Metazoa; phylum Chordata; class Actinopteri; order Myctophiformes; family Myctophidae; genus Protomyctophum; species Protomyctophum parallelum. Next base: position 1,762,222 of record NC_139719.1, read on the forward strand.
ACATACAATCGAATGATCATTCATTCTATTCCAGGATGACAATGACAAGTGGTAGATACTAAAGTCGTGGAATCACATAATCTGACACTATCAACATGACCACCACAATGTAGTTTCTTAAGTATCCTTTGTATGTAAAACCTATATACAAATGGCACAAAGGGTTGTTGTCTTTGGTAGATTATTTCTCTATTGTAACTCTGTTTAATTATACCGTCGGATGTTTCAGACATTAACCCATCTTGGGGCGGGAACCCCGTTTGGTGTTTTAAGCATTATATTATACTTTAGCCATTGACAAATAGCAGATCTACAAGCTCATAGCGCAGCACCAAGTGCCGCGCTAAGAGCTTGTAGGTCTGCTATTTTGTTTTTAATCGTGAAAATGTGGCGCAAATCTTTGAATATATATTCTTTCAGAGTGACGTTTTTAACTCAAATCTTTGCTTTTGGGGGGGGGGGTCCCTGCAACTACATATTTTCAGATGGGGATCGGCGGCCAATTACATATAATCTTGGGGGTCCTTGACGTGAAAATGTTTGAAACATAGGGTTTTTCAGATTACTGTCAGGATTTAGAAAACATTTTGTAGCTCCCAGGTCAACATGGGTTAACCTTTTATAAGTTTCGGGAAGCTGTGGGTGATGACCGGAAGAATAAGGTCGCGAATAAAAAAAGAATTGTCTTAGTTTTAGTCGACAAAAACAACACTGCCGGTACCACTACTTTATCGTAGGCGTGGCACGATTATGAAATTATGACCGTTAGCCCACCTCTGATTATCTGCAGGGTCATATCTGCCGATACCGATTCTGACTGATTCCGATATTTTACAGAGGAACCACAATGGAAACAAGCCTATAGGGGCTTGGCCCAAAGCCTGTTAATAAAGTATTCAATCAATCAATAAATAGCCTATACTCTTTTCCAAGTGTCTGTTTTCACAACTGAATGACTTCTGAATGAGATGAGTGCACAGATTAAATGTAGAAAAAAAGTTTACTTTTACTTAGATTTGACATCATATTATTGCTTTTGTTCTAGACTAGAGGTACTAGAAACGTTTGATAAATATTGAACTCTATGACAAATTTTTACACCCTTTAATTTATTTAATTTCTTTGCTGGTGAAAACCGATTAAATAATGAAGCAATATTACACGAGAGGGGGTGCTTTAACGTCATTAATGCACGCCTGCAATGCTGCAGGAACGAGGCCCAGTTCCCAAAATGGAACCACATATTTCCAGATGGGGGCCCGCGGCCAAATACAGATAATTCTGGGGGTTCTTGACATGAAAAAGGTTTGAGAACCACTGACATAGAAACACAGGTTTCTGAAAACTTTAAGAATTTAGAAGACATTTGTAGAATCTAGTGTCAGTCAGGTCTAAAGGGGTTAAGTAAAAGTATAAATACTGCAATGTAGACGTACTCCGTTACAGGTAGAAGTATCGTATTCAAAGTGTGCTCGAGTAAAAGTACAACCGTATTGGCATCAAAATGTACTTGAAGTACTAAAAGTAAAAGTACTCATATTGCAGAATGGCCCATGTATGGAATGTGTACAAAATAGCAGATCTACAAGCTCACAATGAGTTGCATCGCGACGTATTGTGAGCTGGTAGATCGGCTATTTGCTATTGGCCGAAATGTACGAAATGCACAAAAGATTCTACACATGAGCTTATATAGACAAAAATAACACACCCATGTGAAGTGAGGGGCGCTAATATATTAAAGTCTAACTCATGTTGATTAGGTGATGTAGGCTAATGGTGATGTTAAACAAACATGACATACATTTTACCTTCATTGTCAAGTCATCAAATCAAATGATCAAATCATTTATAAGAAGAAAAACAACAAAAAAAGTGTTGTAACCTGCCGTTTTTTCTACTTTCTATTATTTGTTTGGCTCAAAACATAGGAGGGGCTAGTGCCAAAATGTCCTCTCAGTACAGGGTTGTGTAGCATGGAATGGCCTTCCTCTGCGTATAAGGGATTGTGCTACATTTCCATCTTTTAAATGTAATCTGAAAAAATGGTTGCTTGAAAACCAAAGCTGCAAGCATTCATGATTATTTTAGGTGTATTTATTTGTTATGCTGTGTTCCCTATGTAATGTTATGTAAATGTATTCCACTGTTTGACTGTCTGTTTTCCGTTTTGTATTTCTTGTGAGGACTGCGGATGAACATTAGCAACTGTGCTATATCCGGTGTATTTACGTCCATTAATATGCATTGTCCTGTCCAAATATACTAATAAAGTAAAAAAAAAAATTGAAAAAAATGAAGGTTAATTGAGTCAATGCAAATTGCAGTTTTATGAAAATTCTTCTTCTGCCCCTAATACATCCATGCAGAGTCAAGTGTTTATGAAACGTTGCAGTACATGGTGTAGAGGGTCATGCCAAATAACGCTGAAACAAGTCTTGTCCAGAAGCACTTCAAAATTAACCGCTTCAACCCTATGGATGGACAGTGGGCTTGGTTTTCTGGACCCACTGAATAGTCTAGTCTACCATTTTTTCCCATAGGGATTTACAAAAAAAGATTGATATAAATGACTTTAAGCCTATAGAATCCAACCATTTAAGATCCTGGTGAATCACGACCATAATTATACGACCATGTTATATAATCTGAAAAACCTTTCCATTTTGAACAATGTGACAAGAGCTTCTCCCAGATGCTACGCTGACAAGCAGTGTTGGGCGCGTTACTTTAAAAAAGTAATTAGTTATAGTTAGTTACTTCTCCAAAAAGTAACTGAGTTACTCTATTGTAGAAGTAACTAGTTACTAGGAAAAGTAACTATTTGCGTAAAAAACAGTTGTAATATGTCTAAGAATTTGGATTGTTTTTGGGAGCAGGTTTCACAAGGTGCATAGAGTAGAACAGCATAGACAGGTACTTACAAGTTACAACTTACACATAAGACATAATAACCTTTTGCCATGAGGGAGAAATAAACTTCAACTTCAATATATGTATTGCACTTCAATATAATATTTATTGAACCTCAACAGTAAACCAGGTGTAATTGCCTACACCAGTGGCTCTCAAACTTTTTGGACCTCAAAAGTCCAACAACTTCAGACAAGACAACTGGTAGACAATACTGTCTAAAGACACAAATTGGCTCAGAACTTAAGACAACTGGTCAGTGGTCAGTCACACACACACACACACACACACACGAGAGGCCCTCCCCTGCATCTCTCTCTCTCTCTCTCTCTCTCTTTCTCTCTCCTGCAAGCACGCATGCAGTCAGGCTGTCAACATTAGCTTTAGCATTAGCATGGTCTGTGTAGCATCAAGCTTTCACAACTGACTGCTATGTTTGTTTTATTCTAACCGTGTGAAGCCCAAAACACACCGGCTCCGTCCGACGCGGCGCGGCGCCGCCTGGAAAATAGAATTGGTTCTATCGGCGCGCCAGGCGACGCGGCGCGACGGAGCCCGGTGTGTGTTGGGCTTCATGTTTGCAGCAGCAGCAGCCCCATTGCACACACGCACACACAAACACAGAGTCACAGACACACACACTGTCAGCCGGCCCGTGGTAACAGAAAGCTTGGGGACGCTTAACATAATAACGGAGCACATTTCATTGTCAGTAACGGTAACTGCATTGTAGCGATGACAATTGTAATTAATTAGATTACCCGTTACTGAAAAAAATAACGACGTCAGGTAGTGGCGTTTGTTTAAACGCCGTTATACCCAACACTGCTGACAAGACACCAGCGTCTACACACCGGAGAAAGACATTATTGCTGTAAACAATGTTACAAGAGTTTCATTGATATACAGTAGGTTGTTTGCGGACACACCTGCGTATCCACACTGGAGAAAAACCTTACCACTGCAAACATTGTGACAAGAGTTTCAGTCAGTCAGGTACTCTGCAGGCACACCAGCGTCGTCTCCACCAGTGTTGATTTCGTCGACTAAGACGAAGAATGTTCGTTGACTACCTTTTTTCACTGATAAAAACTAAATGGAAACTAAAGGAAAACTAAGCTATGGTGACTAAAACTAAGACTAAATATACCAATATATATCTAGTATAAGTTATTTTACAAATAGTTGCATGCTGAAAATAGACAATCTACAAGCTCAAGCGCGACAAGTTGTGGGCTTGTAGATCGGCTATTTTCAGCAAGTGTAAAAAACAATAATCACGACGGCCCGCCAAAATACATTTTGTTCGACTAAATCAACTGTAGACTTAGTCGACTAAAACTAGACCAACACTAAGACATTCCAGGTGACTAAAATGTGACTAAATCTAAATAAACTATTCAAGAGACTGAGTCAAACTAAAATCTAAATTTGCTGCCAAAAACAACACTGTTCTCCACCACACCTGGGGGAAACCTAACCACCATAAACGGTGTGATAAGAAATAGCTGTCCACAAAAATGCTGCGTTCGGGGCACGGTGGGTGGCACAGTTGGTAGTGCTGTCGCCTGACAGCTAGAAGGTCCTGGGTTCGATTCCCGCTGGGGACACTGTGGGTGCTGGGGGCGTGTTCCCTCCTCCACGTCATCAGTGCCCATACCCGAGGCGGAGTTGGCAAAAGGGCCTTTCTGTGTGGAGTTTACATGTTCTCCCCTTGTCCCCTAGGGTAGGTACCCTCACATGTTCTCCCCGTGTCCCCTAGGGTAGGTACCCTCACATGTTCTCCCCGTGTCCCTATAGCGTAGGTACCTCACATGTTCTCCCTGTGTCCCCTAGGGTAGGTACCCTCACAAAAAGCATGCAGTAATCCTAGTCTAAACTACCTCCCCCTGGGCAGCCTGGGCGCCTGATGGAGGGGAAAGGAACTGGTTGGAATAACGTGTTCCTTCCACACGCTACGTCCAACCAGGGGAACTCCCCCCTGTCAGGTGTAAAGGAGCAACTTGGACACTCAGGCATGAAGGAAGCATGAGTTCAAGTCCGTTGCTCTCCCCAGGTTGGCGGAGGGTGTGTAGAGTCCAGGATCACATTAGATCATTGACACAGAGGTGAAAAATGGGTTACAAAAATCGTGGGATAAAGGATATATAAAAAGGAATGCTGCGTTCACATTGGCAGATGCAAAAGATACAAAGATTAAATGAAGATGCAAAGCTACACGGTGCATTTGTATCTTTGCAGCTGAAGTTCATACCGGTCAAAGTGATCGAAAATGGGTGGCCGATCACATATATTGCTTGACCCCCTCTTATCGCTGCTTGCAGCTATATTTTCTTCTTCTTCTTCTCCTTTAGCCAAAAATAGCAGTTCTGGCTGAACCGGTCGGTTTTCGCGGAACTTGGCATTATGGTATAGAGGGCTATGCCAAACGGTGAAGACATGAAGCCCACGACCATTGGCCAAAGGGTGGCGCTATAGCACTCAATTGACCTTTTGATACCTTCTTAAACACGTTTCTACACTGACTGGCTTTACTGTAGTCGATTTTTGTAAAACTTGCTATGCTACTTTCAACGGTGAGGCCCACAACCATTGGCCAAAGGGTGGCGCTATAGCACTCAAGTGAAATATATATAAAAAAGGAATAGTTCATGAACCTGACAGTCAGTGGACTCCCTCTTTACCAAGCGTTTCCACCTTGTAGGTTCCGCCTCGCGTAGATCATACACGCCCATTTAATCTAACGTGATGATGTTTATTGTCGCTATTTGGAAACGTTACTAACATGTTTCAAATGGACAGATCTACAAGATAACAGTGTGTCTGTTGCGCACCGCATTACAACTTGTAGATCAGCTTATTCTGGCAAGCAAGCCCCTGTCCGATGGATCCACTGGTTAATAAAGTAGTCATTTTAGTGGACGGGAGCAGGACGGTAAACGGAACAGGACGGCACGGCAGCCTGGCAGCCACATCCGGTCACGGTAACGGCAGACGGCATCAATGTTAAAATATCTTTTTACCTTGCCGTTCTGCAGGTTTTGCTGTTTGCTATCTACCGCTTGCCTGATTCCATGTGAATGGTGAATGTCGAATTATATATGGATGTGCGAGGATGTGTTATCAGAAGTGTGGTAAATATATTTAGGTCATAATTATTGATCAACTATTTCACACTGATGAGACTGCAAGGGAGAACTGAGAGTCTCTCACAGCACATTCCATGAAAGCAGCCACCATTGGTAGGGGGTTGTGGAGATCCTTATCAGTGCCAGTCAAGGGAACAAAGAGATTTATGACCTGGCAGGAAAGACATCTGAGACTCTGAAACTGAGCAGAACATGTAGAGGGAGAAACCATGGTCTGGTAATTCTTTCTTTTCATTGAGTAAAATGTGTTCTAAATGTAACCAATATTATACTGGGTTAGTAAAGCCTAGATAATATAGGAATGTAATGATCTTACAGGTAATCTAGACATTTGATCTAGAGATAAGCAGCAGCTCACTTGACAGGAAGTGATGGGAGCTGTTGCGAGGGGCTGATGTCAGAATCCACAGGCAAAGGTGTCTGTGGCTTCTCATTGGCTAAAGACGGGGGCAGAAAAACTGACCCTGCGATCTGATTGGTTGCAAAAGCAAACCACTTCTTTAAGTAACTGTTTGGTCCAGAAGTTGAGTTAGATTCTACACCATACCACCGTGACAAGATAGAGATCAGCATGAGGCCAGCGATTTAAAACCACACACACAAATTAAGTGGCACACGTCACACAACAAGTGGCACACGCCACACATAGTTACAAGTGTTCAATAACCACATTTCACCAAATGAGAGCAGGTTAGGCTTTAGACTTTAAGAGCGTGCCAAATGCACAAGGTCCAAGGTACTATTTGTCAGTCTGCATTGGGGAAGTTTGAACAAACGTGTGAATGTTTATATGTGTTTTATGTTTAAAGAATGAACTATAATAAAAACCCTATAAAAAGCATGTTTGATTCGTAAAATAAGGAAATTATTGAAGCATTAAATAAATCAATTGTGCGTATTAAACGTAGCTTATCTGCTGTATCTCTTGGGAATTCGGATCCCGGCAAATCTCACCGAAAACCGGACAGTTTTAAATCGTTGCGCACTGATGCGCACCGTAAATTGTGGCTCTATCAGAGCACACAGTTCTAAATCGTAGTGCAGCTAAAGTGCATAGATTTAGAAGCGCTGCCGCGCACTGAAACCACAGTGCGCTGTTGCGAATCGTTGCGCTGTTAGAGGCGCACCGTTTAAACCGTTGCCACAGCAGCGACTCGACTTGAAACAGTCAAACAGGATAAAAATATTCCAGTTTCAATCCGATGCCGTGCGCTAGTGAAGCGCACAGTTTTATGCTTGGTGGGGCTGCTAAAGCGCCAAATTAATACCAGGTTAAATCAGGCTGTACAGTTGGAATCGAGTCTGGTTAAAAGAACCGACCGTTAGTGCAGTTTGGACTCGCCGCCGTGCGAGCAGTCTGGTGCGTGCGCTGGGCTCAGCGTACAGTCGGGTTATGCCCGGGCAATTTAAGACATAATATGGTCTAAACAACTGGACATATTGCAGTTTAAATTGCTACCGTGTTGTGAAGGGCTTTAAATAGTGTTCACTAAAGTGAGCACAATTTAAAGACAGTTTATGTTGTGGCCGAGGGCTGTCTAAACTAGAAACAGCGTCGGTGGAGTTACTAAAGTAACCACAATCTAAACAAATAAAGCCGTGAGTGGAGACCGCGGCACACATATAGTTTGGATCGTGCCCCACTAACAACCCTCAATTCAGATCGTTCAGGTAACGACACACTGTTTGTGGATTGTTTGATGTGGTTAAATTCAGACGAATGTGAAGCTGTGCGTAAAAGCGCATGGCGATCGATGCGCACGTTAGTGTCTACATATCAAACGCGCAATGCGTCTGATTTGGGCTAACTAAATGCGACACCGTAAAAAACCCGTTGTCATATAGATATGGGTCTATGGAAAACGGAGTTATAAACACAGCCACCCCAAATGAGTGACTGTGGTTTAAACAAAAGTTTGGCATTAGTCATTTGATCGATTAGAGCAGATGACTCTGTATCGGCGGTCGGTAGGAACTGATTTTGGGACTATTTGAACCAAACATAAAGTTTTAATTGTGCCGGATTAAGAACCGACCGTTTAAAATAATAATAGTGCTTTTATCTGTGAACAACACAATAAAAATAGGCTATTTAGCTGGGTGCTCAAGCAGCACTGGAACAGCGGTTGATGCATGTGAGGGGAGGGAAAAACCCCCATTTCTCACTACGCACCAGTTTGAGTGCGTGTGAGGAGGAGATCCCTTTTTCACTGCGCAAAGTGACTTTGTCATGTAAATGTGCCCTGTACTGTCTGTAGGGCAGTGCAAGGGGCTTTGAAAGCAGTCCCGTCTGACACGAGAGTGACAGGAGACTGGTTTGATAAGCTGTGTTAACGTGATGTAATGAAATAGTTACAATCAAATAATGTTTTAACACTGCAAAAGCGTGCTTTCAAAGTAGGTAAATCGCATTTAAGGACGTGTCAAAGATAACCTGGTGCCGTAAGCATCCCCCTATTAGGAATAGGGCTATAGTAAAATCTGGGAGATTTAATAATGCTATAGAGTAGACCGTCCGCGGCTGATATACATCTGGTAGTAGACTACTAATAAAAGATTTATTGGCTAAGGTATTGATTAGGGGATTTATGGGATCCTTTTAATTCATACAAATAGTTATGCATGTTAAATTAGCATGGTGAATGTTAATCATAACTATAAACGCGACTAACACGGTAACCAGTGAGGCATTTATTTTGGACCCGTCAAAAGGACGGCCTTCCTGGTAAAAAGCATAAAATCATTGGACCCGTTAGAGGCTGTTGCCTTGTCAAAGGCCAACGCGACAGCTCGAAAAAGTTGCATGCTTATTTATCTCGGTCTCGGGAGGATAAAAGACCGTGTGGAGATCACGAAATACGTAAATACGAATCGTGAAACGCCCGGTAAAAAGAGGGCACAGTGAGTGTCCTAGAGTCCAAGTTAATAACTATTATTGACTGGGCGAAAACTAACCATTTGCAATTGTGTGAATGAGTTGTGAAGTCAATTAACCACTAACCTCTGTCGTTACTAAACCCTATTAACGAAGTGTTAACAGTGGGGGAGGAGGGGGTAAAATGGCTTTTACTACAGAAAATTGGCTTAAGCAGCTACAGGATAGCTGCAATGAGTCCAAGTCTAGTTGCTGTAATCTGGCGGTTAGCTTGGGGGAGTGCCTAAAATGGGGCTCATTAAGCAATATTCCAGATCAGCTAATTGAACTACAGATTGAAAGAGGAGACATGAAAGATCTCTCCGCATTCTATATCAAAAGATTAGAAAGCGTGGGCAGGTTTGATATTGTTGAAAAAGAGAAGCAGGACTTAGTATCTTGTTTAAAAATATGCTCTGTATTTAGCTTCGAAAAAATAATGGAAGCTCTAGAGTTGAGAAGTGTTAGGAACACAGCAGGGAGCCAGATAGGCCCCTGTGATAAGCCTGCAGAAAGCAGGGACACCCTAGGAGAAAAGAGAAGCCGGCCGAGGCCGGAAACCATGATCCTTCTCTATCCCAGGGGAGAAGTGAGGGAGATGACCGGATGTGACATTCCGGAAGCCACGTGGACGCCAGAGGGGCGGGAAGACGGGCCACCGATGCAGCCTGTCAACAAGGAGACACAGCCTGGTAACTGCAGAAATCCTGCAGGACCAGAGCCCTCCACCGTGGGCAACGAATCTACGGGCCCAGCGGGAGAGCTGGGGATCAAAGCCATGCCAGAGGCGGACGCCGCTGGCGAGGGGCAAGTTCCTGTGGGCGACACAGAAGGGACGGCGGCAGCGGCGGAAGCAGCAGACCAGTCGTTCATCATACCCACGTCGGCGACAAGCATCGCTGGCGTGGGACTTCCTGTGGACATCGCAGAAGAGACAGCGCAGCTGACTACAACGACGGGACCGGTGAGCCTGCCAGGGGTCCAGAACCTGGAGGAAGTCACTTGCTCGTCCATCGAGGTCCAGCCAGTGACGGGCGTCGCTGGCGTGGAGATTCCTGTGGGTGACACAGGGGAGACAACCGCCACAGGGCAGTTGTCAAAAGGAGGAGAGGTGAGAAGCTGGCCAGGGATCGAGACCCTGGAGCATCACATCACTTCCTCAACAGGAGCGGGGGGGTCAGAACCAACTGACACCACCTTGCCCATCAACGCCGTGCCAGCGATGGAGATCGAAGGCGGGGCCAAGGAGTCAAAGCACCTCATCACAAAGACGCTGAATGGTTCGAGGGATGGCATTATCGGTGCCAGTCTTCGCGTTCAGTCGGAGGTGCAGACATCCAAAACACACACACTCACAGCCCGGGGATTGACCATCGTAGGGGGTGGGCCCAAGGGGAAAGAGGCCAGACCGGTCTTAAACGAGTGTGATGATGGAACCCGGGGATTCACCACCATAGGGGGTAAGTCACCTCACAAACCAGGGGTGGCGAAGTCCAGTGTGGTGCAATCTGGGCCGTCTGGGCCACAGACAAAGAAGCTGACCACGGTGCCAACACAGGTATGCGCCTGTGGGCTTGTTTGTCATTGCAAAGCCTGTCGATCAGCTCACAAGGCTAAGAAAAAAGCTTTGTTGTCCAACCCTGATATAAACAAAGTGAAATGGAAATGGAAAAACGTTTTTGCCAGGTCTGAGTCAGCGAGATCAGAGCTGACACAGCCAGGGGATAGCAAGTAAATGCTCCCATGGCCTCCCATTGTTCTGCACAGCAGGATGTGGGGAGCAGTGACAATCAGGTGTCACAATCTGCAATCAGCACACACACACACACTCACATGGACAAATGTGTGACTGAACTGTGCATTAAAAATGTGGTGTGTAATTGTGTTGAAGAATGCTGAATAATGATTTACTTCTCTTCAATGAGGGGAGAGAAGTTTAGTGCACGTGTGAAGAGGTGGTGTTTGAGCGCGTGCGCGCGCACAGGCACACACACACACACACACACACACGCACAGACAACCACATGTGTGGAAAACACATAGTGTGGTGAAAATGTTGCAAACTTGCAAATTTCAATTGGGTTGCTTTAAAGTTAAAAAATCCAAAAGGTTGAAAGAAACCAAGTTGATTGAAATACAAAATAGGTTATTTGTTCAATTACAATTTGGAATTCCTAACAAAGTAACAAAGCCAGAAAGGGTTTGTGTTCAGGTTAGTTAGGTAATAAACTGCATTTGTGTAAACTGTGTTTATCCAATGTCCACATTCTGTGAACAGACAGATGGGGGTGTTGAGATAAGGTTTAGCAGACGCAACTGCTAATTCTCCTCCAGCTTGACCAGGTTAAGTTAGAGGAATGTGTAGATAAAGAATTAACCTTTTGTCCAGGCAGGAAGCCATAAAAACGGACAGAAGGTGAAATGAGTGCCATGGCACTCTAACTGACATGGCACTCTGCTTCTCCCAAAAAGGAATGGAGGAGTGAGATAAAAGGGAAGAGGAACTAACCAAATATAGTTCACTTCCAGCCATGACACATTATTACAAACATTAAGTAGCATTGATTTCTAATGAGTTGATGTGTTGTGTTATTTAGTGTGTTTTAAAAGTTGTATAAACGTTATAACTAGAGCTGGGACTCGATTAAAAAAAATTATCTAATTAATCAGAGGCTTTGCGATTAATTAATCTAGATTAATCGCATTTTAATCGCATATCATTATTTTACCCGAGAACAGTGAGAAAGCAATTTTTTCAAATGGATTTTGGTATACTAGTGAATACATAAGTTTAAGCAATAAAACATTGTTTTTGTAGTAATAGGGGTAATAATTCTTTATTGAATAATTACACACAACTGTGCTGTAATCCACGCTACCATCGGATAAACTGTCCAGTGACAACGTTCCGCGGTGAAAAAAATTGTGCGATTAAAATGCGTAATTTTTTTTAATGCATTAATTTTTCTGTAGTTAATTAATCGTAATTAATCGCAATTAGTCCCGGCTCTAGTTATAACTTAAAACCATGTTAGACGCCCGAATAGAAAAATCGCTCAGATATGGAAAATTGATCAAAACCATATCAATTTTTCATATCTGCGTAGGGGGTGTCGAATTATATATGGATGTGCGAGGATGTGTTATCAGAAGTGTGGTAAATATATTTAGGTCATAATTATTGATCAACTATTTCACACTGATGAGACTGCAAGGGAGAACTGAGAGTCTCTCACAGCACATTCCATGAAAGCAGCCACCATTGGTAGGGGGTTGTGGAGATCCTTATCAGTGCCAGTCAAGGGAACAAAGAGATTTATGACCTGGCAGGAAAGACATCTGAGACTCTGAAACTGAGCAGAACATGTAGAGGGAGAAACCATGGTCTGGTAATTCTTTCTTTTCATTGAGTAAAATGTGTTCTAAATGTAACCAATATTATACTGGGTTAGTAAAGCCTAGATAATATAGGAATGTAATGATCTTACAGGTAATCTAGACATTTGATCTAGAGATAAGCAGCAGCTCACTTGACAGGAAGTGATGGGAGCTGTTGCGAGGGGCTGATGTCAGAATCCACAGGCAAAGGTGTCTGTGGCTTCTCATTGGCTAAAGACGGGGGCAGAAAAACTGACCCTGCGATCTGATTGGTTGCAAAAGCAAACCACTTCTTTAAGTAACTGTTTGGTCCAGAAGTTGAGTTAGATTCTACACCATACCACCGTGACAAGATAGAGATCAGCATGAGGCCAGCGATTTAAAACCACACACACAAATTAAGTGGCACACGTCACACAACAAGTGGCACACGCCACACATAGTTACAAGTGTTCAATAACCACATTTCACCAAATGAGAGCAGGTTAGGCTTTAGACTTTAAGAGCGTGCCAAATGCACAAGGTCCAAGGTACTATTTGTCAGTCTGCATTGGGGAAGTTTGAACAAACGTGTGAATGTTTATATGTGTTTTATGTTTAAAGAATGAACTATAATAAAAACCCTATAAAAAGCATGTTTGATTCGTAAAATAAGGAAATTATTGAAGCATTAAATAAATCAATTGTGCGTATTAAACGTAGCTTATCTGCTGTATCTCTTGGGAATTCGGATCCCGGCAAATCTCACCGAAAACCGGACAGTGAATGCATTAGATCAGAGAAGATCACCCATTATTTTGAATTATACATACACAGCGCACCAGGTCTATAACAAAATACATACATAAATGGATGCACCTGGGACGTATCCGCAGTGATGTATCCCAAGGTCATCGGGGTTTCGGGTCTCGCAACATCATACCCCTCACTCAGGTGACCCAGCTGGGAGTGATCAAGTCCCGACTGACGTCCCAGTAGCTACCCTCGATAAGTCCCATTAGGGAAAAATCAGGGCCACACAATCCGTTCCTCCTGAACTACTCTGCCGGGACTGGGAGGTACCATTCTGGCACATGGAAGGACTAGGCTCTGTGGGTTGAGACCTGTCCGGGCCCCTCCTACTCCTCACCAGGTCAGGCCCTGTGCGTTGCACCAGACTCCCAGCACCAGGCACTTTATTCAGGAATGGTGGATTCTCAAGCCGCAACGGTTCCGCAGGCTCCACCTTGCCCTTGGTGGTGCCGCAGGCGCCGCTTGAGGCTTGCATGGCCCTCCTAAAGGCCTCACCGTGGGTTTGTTGGGCTTCTTCCTCACGGAAGACACAGGCTGGGGCGCTAACCCATACTGCTCCCGGGTGCCATCTAATTTCCGGCTGCCATCCGTCTCTCCGGTGGTCACCAGACTATTCCTGGTTGTCACTTAGTCTATTCCTATGAGTCACTATAAATAGAAGAACTATAACAAAATACATACATAAATGGATGCACCTGGGACGTATCCTCAGTGATGTAAACCATGCAGTTGTTTTTCACGAAATGTGGAAATATGGCTATGTCACCCTGCTTAGAGACAAAGACCACAACCATTGGTCAAAGGGTGGTGCTATAGCACTCAATTGAAAAACAGGCATAGATAATTTTTGCCAGCTCATGAACCGCCAGTAATAGTTACTAGGTAATTACTGTCTATTACATAGGTAGGGGAGAGCCGCCAAGGTTGTAACGCTTCACGGTTGTAACATGGACGTTATCTCTTGATTGGTCAACGCCACCATGACGCCATCGCGTCAGTAAGTGTACAGCAACGTACTCTACGTGCCCAGGAAGTTTGAAGTGTTTACCTTTATCCAACGGGGAGTTATTGGCGAAAAACGGACTTTTTTCAAAAGGCGTATAATTTTACACCTGGAGTATATGTGTGCTACAATTTTTTTCTTTGGTGTTGGTGAATAAAAATCCACATGGATGTCTTCATGCTTATGTTCTTCATTAGTTTGCATCGTGTTTAGACGGAATTCACGTTCATTCTGGTCTGTAAGCAACGGCAAAGAAAACTTGCAAAAGTGGGCCATTTGTAACATGTTACAAATGGTCCGCTTTCCATTCAATACCATTATATGTAATATTTACATATTTGACATATTGGCCAATATTATGTTCTAAAATTGTATTGTATTGTGTAGTGTATTCTAAAATTAGTTTAGGGTTGTATAACATTGTACAACTCAATCAATCAAACGTTTGTTTAATCAATGTATTTCCCCATTGAACTGAAAAGAAAAAAAAAGCCCAAACTGGTACACCCGATACTATTTAATATTTCCCTTATTTTTGATACATTTTCTTATCACATCCATGGTATGAAAACAATGCTAAGGAGTTGCTTCAATGAAATATAATTGCTTTAAGTTGAAAACGATACGTTTAATGGTGTTTTTTAGTGTTGTTACATTTATCATGCATGCCGTTACAATTAATCCGATATGCGCAGCAAATGTAACACTGAAACAGCGTCCACGTTCGGTTTAATAACTCCCGACCTGTTTTATCAAAAAAATAACTTGAAGTGGTTTATGGTAGCTGACATGTGTAGGTCCGTTGCCTGAAAATATTACATGTGTAGATAAACGGATCTCTGAGTAAAAAAATGAAACGTGTAAAATGTTACATCCTTGGCGGCTCTCCCCTACTAATTCAGACTCCCTGAGTCCCTGATGTTGGATTCCAGTCATCAGTGGCTGGAAAAAGTAGCCTACGCATACTCAAGTATTCAAAATTAAAAATTGCAAAGTACAATTTACAATTTACAATTTAGGCATTTAGCAGACGCTCTTAATCCAGAGCGACTTACATTTAGGCAAGAACAAAAGCATGGGAATACATCACATAAAAGCATTTATCATGAAACATGCGTAAGATAAGAAGGTAACAGTGGAATATCTATATGATGAAACTATACATACACTATACATAATAAACTATACATATTCACTACTATGCTATACATATGTACTATGGCGTGCTATGACTATATACAATACAATTATAGTGCTGTCTACATAACATGCTATAAGTCTGTGTCAAATGCTATCTAAGCCAACAGAAATGCTATGTAAGGGGTTAGGGTAAGTGCTATGGGCCATGATGGAGTCTGAAAAGGTGGGTTTTCAGGCTACGGCGGAAGATTGGGAGTGATGCTGCAGTTCTGACTGCAATGGGAAGTGCATTCCACAGTTTTGGAGCCAGAAGGGAGAAGAGTTTGGGACGTGTGGAGCGTTGTCCCGGCGTTTTTAGTGAGGGTACTTCCAGTTTCCCTGCGTTGGCTGATCTGAGTGCGCGGGAGGGTTTGTAGGGTTCAATCATACTTGTAAGATATGGGGGAGCCATACCTTTGGTTGCTTTGAATGCCAGCATCAGAGTTTTGTATTCTGTGCGGGCAGCGACCGGGAGCCAGTGGAGGGAGCGGAGCAGGGGGGAGACATGTGAGAATTTTGGCTGGTTGAAGACCAAGCGAGCTGCTGCATTTTGGATCAGCTGGAGAGGCTTAAGTGCACATGCTGGTAGGCCAGTAAGGAGGGAGTTACAATAGTCGAGTTTTGACAAGACTGTTGTCTGGATTAGGAGCTGGGCTGATTCCTGGGTGAGGAACGGTCTAATTCGTCGTATGTTATAGAGTGTGAACCTACATGATCGAGTGACAGCTGTGATGTGAGCTTTGAACGAGAGCTGACTGTCCAGGACAACACCAAGATTCCTGGCTGTTGGGACAGACGTTACCAGGGCGTTGTCTACGGAAATAGTTAGCTCCCGCATAGGGCAGGACTTAGCTGGGAAGAAGAGAAGCTCAGTCTTGTCTGGGTTCAGCTTGAGGTGGTTGGAGGACATCCACTGTGATATGTCAGCCAGGCATGCAGTGATGCGCTCTTCCACCTGAGTGGCAGAGGGGGGGAAGGATAGGAACAGTTGTGTGTCATCGGCGTAGCAGTGATAGGATATATTGTGAGCAGAGATGATAGTGCCAAGGGATTTAGTGTACAGTGAGAAAAGGAGGGGACCAAGTACAGATCCCTGTGGGACCCCAGTTTGGAGGGTTCGGGGGGATGATAGCAGACCTTTCCAGGAAACCTGGTAGGTCCGATCGGTGAGGTAGGAGGAGAACCACTTTAGTGCCGTTCCACCGATGCCTAGCTCCGCTAGGGTTTCTAGGAGCAGCTGGTGGTTCACTGTGTCAAATGCTGCTGATAGGTCTAGGAGAATCAGTACTGCAGAGTGGGAAGCAGCTTGGGCAGCATGTAGTGCTTCTGTGACTGCCAGCAGGGCAGTTTCTGTGGAGTGGGCCTTCTATCAATGAATCACGGATTTAAATTGTCAAATGTGCAAAAAGCTGATCTACAAGCTCAAAGTGTGTCACACCGCAACATGAGGTTGTAGATATTTTAAGATTCGAAGGCAGTTTAAAAAAGTATCTATCTATCTATCTATCTATCTATCTATCTATCTATCTATCTATCTATCTATCTATCTATCTATCTATCTATCTATCTATCTATCTATCTATCTGTGACAGTTACACACCTCCACCACCAGAGGGCGAAAGGCATTAAGGCAACAGTGCCTGAATTATTTTGTTGCGCATGCGTGGAAAACCTTTGACCCGGAAGTGCTTGTGTGCACAACGTAACGTGGCTGCGTCTAGTTTTCCATTACGGGCCGGCGATGGCCGCTGTTGAACAAGTCAAACATGTTGTCGTGTCTCTCGGTAATTGTTGATGTTTGTGCCTTTATTACACATTCTATATTACAGTAGGAACAGAAAGCTTGGTGGAAATGTCTCCTAAAGGAGGTGAAAAGCGTCAAATGGAGTCTGTACGGCTGAAGATAAATGAACAGCTAGCGGCGGTGGGAGAGGAGATATTGTTTGTTGTGGACAAACAGCAGCGTGGCGCTGCTGATGTTTGTAGTGTGGAGCTTAGCGTCAGAGTGTTTGTGTTGGAGCGCCTCAGCGCGGTGGGCGAGTTCATGGTCAACCTCTTCCAGAGAGAGATGGAGACACTACAAACTCTGCTGGAGACACAAAACAAACTGCTGGACATTGATTTTGATATGGACATCGATCTACACACTGCAGGTTAGTAGACTCTGAACAACACCAGCTTAGCTTAAGTAGCATTAAGCTATTATGTCCAGTCACAAACGTCTACTTGAATAATCAAACTGAAAAGGTCAAATTAATAGCTCCAAAATAAATAAGAAATAAATTAGTATGCTAGTAAGGTATGCAATAAGGTCAAAAACTGTATACCTTCCTAGCCTCACCAAACATTTTCCATTGTTCTCAAAAGGCATGTCAAAAGAGACCTTAAACAGGCTACCCCACTTCCTCCCCCACTGAGCCTTTCAAAATAAAATACAAGTTACAATTCACTGTTCCAGAATCACTGCAGAGGAGGTTTTACTTTGAAGGGGATACATTATAAAGGAAGTGCAAAGGGGCTCACTAAATTGACATGACATACTAAGTGTCTAATTAGAGGTGGGGGCTTCTATTAATCCAAATTATAACTTTATCTTTTCCAAAACAATATTTGATATACCGGTATATGAAAATGAAAACGAAAGTGAAAGAGGTGAACAAATAAAACAAAACTGGCTCCAACACTTGTCATGACGCAACTGAAGCCAGTTTTACACAATCGCTACATTTACATGGAAAACGTGTACATAAACATTCAGATTTCAAATATAAAGCCATGGGTATTTGCTGGGACAGCGATTAGCATTGCTGCATCCTGCGTTGTTTAATAACAACTATATCGAACACACCCAGTGCCACAAAAAAACTGCTCGGATAAAAATGCCTTTTATTACACAACGCAGGATGCAGTAATGCTAACCCCTTTTGGACAACTGGGTCAAATTTGGCACATACCAGTTAATGGCCAAATATAGTCGATGTAGAAAAAGGAGGCTGTCAATGCCTAGTGGATCAGTTTTGGTACATGCCAAGGTAGGACTGGAAGTACTTTTCAAGTGGTTTGGAGAATAAATTAC
The DNA here is from genome assembly GCF_964188405.1 of Protomyctophum parallelum. Taxonomy (NCBI): domain Eukaryota; kingdom Metazoa; phylum Chordata; class Actinopteri; order Myctophiformes; family Myctophidae; genus Protomyctophum; species Protomyctophum parallelum. The sequence continues at coordinate 1,780,626 of NC_139719.1, forward strand.
ATTCATTTGAAAAAGCAGAAAGTGGAATGACAGCACATGGCTCTAGGCTGCCAGTGTAAGACTTATTGCCCAAATCTGAGATTAGTTGTGCTAAAATAAAAATACACACCAGCTAACTCACGGTGAGTACCATCGGTGAGACCGATGTCGGGCTCTACTCACAACACCTTGCTCTGCAAGGCGTTGTGAAGAGACTTGAGACATTTTTTAAACGATGGTTATCCTGACAAAACGAATAGGAGAATAAATGTCATCTTTCAGTTGACAAAAGCACTTTGAGTTGCTCTGCTGATGCTACCTTCTCTCCCCTCCTCCTGTCTGTGTGTAAAGAGGTTTCATCTGAATATGAGGAGAGGAGATCCAGTCTGGTCCAGGAGGAACCACAACCTCCACAACATCAGGAGAGGAGATCCAGTCAGGTCCTGGAGGAACCACACCCTCCACAGATTAAAGAGGAACAACAGGAGAGGAGATCCAGTCCACAGATTAAAGATGAACAGGAAGAGGAGACTGGTGAGTCAACTTTAGCCTCGGAAACCGAGACGTTTTTATTTCCATGGAGAAAAAAAAAAGTCTGGGGCAGAGACCACTTCAATTCGGCATAGAGTAGCGCAAACGTCGATCACTCTCTGCTGATTTCTGATCGTCTGCACCTTTGTTAAATTGACGCACACACACGCACACACACGCACACACACACACACACACACACACACACACACACACACACACACACACACACACTCCTCTCTCTCTCTGTCGCTCTAATTCATTAGTCTCATGTCCAGCAGCTGCGTACAGTTTCTCCCGGCGGATCCTGCCGGGAGTTGCCTATGCCATAGATAGCATAGGTGAGTTCCAGGCTAAGTCAACTTTGACATTACTACGTAGGAAGATGTGGTGCAATACTGTCGACAGGCCGGCAGTAGGTTGTGAAGTTGGCTGGGGTCAAGGGTCAAGGGCCGGTGATTTCTCAGGGCAATCCTCATTTGAGGAGGGGCCGCCTCCCAAGCAGTCTTCACAGTATGAGGAAAAGGTCCCCCGAATGCAGACCGGGCGACCCCGGAAGAATGAATATGGGCTTTGGGGTCGCAAGAGATATAACGTTTACCCAAGGCGTTATGAGTTTCTTTCAAGAGAGCATGTACAGAAGAATGCATATGGGCATGTTTTCATTCAAGAGAGCAGGTGCAGAACAATGACGTTCTGGCCAGGGACACAGATCTGATAGCTGACCACATGTCAAAACGACCAGTACTTCACTCCAGGAGAAGATCCGAAGGCGGCGAGGCCAGGGCAGACTGCAGGAAAGGGGACTTTGAAGTTCCACCACAGGCCCACTGATAAATCAAGGAAGGCGGCGGTTTGGTGGTGATTGATGTCATTACTGTGATGAGATCTTTGGTGTTGTTCGCCAAAGTGTTTTTGTATAAATCTATTGTAAAGTTTGAATGGTCAAGTTTATATGGGTACTGTGAGAAGATATTTTATTCCCCATAGGATAAAAAGAAGCGAAGCAGCTGACTTGCATGCTGTCCTCCTTATCAGGAAATTAGAGAACTGTCTGGCTGACCTAGTGACCTCCCCTGGTTTCCCAAGGAGAGATTTACACCCCCACCCCTAGTCTCACCCCATGTTGGCTGATGTAGGCAGACACTATGAGTTCATTTTATTGTGTGTTGTTTTTGTTTTCACCTCTGAAACTGATATAATGATTATTAACTGTTTTGTTTTTAATAGTTTACAAGTTGAATTGAAAAAGGGATGATTGTTTTCGCCTCCCTATTAACTAAGTAGAAGTTTGATCCCAGGTTGCTCATGTGTTCATATGACAACATAATGGTGTAGGCCTAAACAGGTTAAGTAAAAATATAAGTTTTAATATAAAGTAGGGATGATGTTATTTTAGCCTCCCTGGATTCTTAGAGACAGTATTGTGTTTTAAATTAGTTTAAATGCTAAAATGTAATGTTTGTAGGAGGTGTGTTTGTAGAGCACATGGTAAAAGGTCCTTAGATCTCTTTAGTTGATAAGTAAGGGCCCATAAATAAATAGGAGTTGGCATGAGAAGGTGTGTCTGTTTTCCCCTCACTAAGCCATAGTGAGTTATTTGGCGCCAGCCATCTTCAAAAAATATCAAAGCATGGAAAAAAAAAACTAAAAAAAACAAACAAAGGTTACCTCCCCCCTCAGGAACATACAGTATATAACCCCTCAGGGCAGAGGGTTCAGGGTTCCAGTCTTCAGTCCGGAGGGGAGAGGAGAGGTACCAGATCACAGAGGATGCTCTAAGCTTTTCAAAGAAAGTAGCAGTTTTAGAAATGTAATAGTAATTTACCGTATATCTCCAGTTTTCCTAAACGACTTTTTATTTTTCCTAGTTTCTTTCCTTTATTTTTTGGATTATATAATTTTTGTATGCAACTACAACTGTATAATAAATCTTAATTTTTTTTGGAAAATCAACACCCTGGTCTTGTATCCGTCTATTTTGGTGAGTAACCTGTTCGATTAATATTGAATTATGGGTCCAGGGTATAATTATGCACTATTGGATGAGCGATGTGTCAGTAGCCTCAATTGCTATGCACGGTCAGGACGAAGAGAAGAAATCTACTAAAGTTTGCATTTCAACCCAACTCATGTCACAGGCGAGACGCTATGACCTCTGTGTTCAACGGCCAGACTCCTCAGGCGAACCGCTGAGGGTGTCCTAATAACAGAGGCCGCACTATCCTTTAGGCGAGACGCTGGGGGTATAGGGCGGTGCTCTCTCTTCATCAGCAGTTCAATAGATACCCAGGCCTTACAGGCGAGTCGCTGTAGGGTCCTGGGATCTGATTTCACCATATAATATACCTGGAACTTCCGCCGTTGTTCGGTGGAGGGAGACCGTGACAATTCAACTCAACTCAACTTCACCGTACTATTACAGACAGAAAGAGTGACCGACCGAACTTGAACCTACAAAAGGGGACCTGCATTGTCAAGTACACTCAGACTGTCTAACAAATACTCTCTCAGTTAAACAAATTAATATTTAATTAGTATTATTCTAACAAGACTAAAGGGTCATTCGGCAACTGTAACGATACAAATATAGTTTGGTAACTCATGGTAAATGTAATTATAATAATAATGAATAATAATGTCGGGCATCGGCGCCAAAAATGACGGATACATCGGTGAGACCGATGTCGGGCTCTATTCAACACCTTGCTCTGCGAGGAATTGTGAAGAGACTCGCAGTGATGTAATGGGTCCCGGGATGCACAGATGGTCATTCAAATGAGTCCCAAAAAATTCTTATGAGTCCCAAAAAAAATCAGTGGTTTCAACTCCGTGTGGGGGTTCGCGGGGTGGGGGGGGAGCCACTTGGCCTTTAGTGTGGTCAGCTTTTTGAGGGCACAAGGCCAATTGCCAGGGCATGAAGGCCATCGATTAAAACAATGATTTTATGTCCCCTTAGCTTAAAGGTTAAGGATGATTACATTTTTTTTTTAATTTAAAGGCGAACATTGGTTCAGAATAGTGCTTCTTAAATAAATAATCACAGCTTTAAATAACAAAATATAAGTAGCTACTGTTGTAAAATATTGTAAACATGTCTGTAACATGGGGTCCCAGTGCAGAGATGAAAATCATAATGAAATGGCCTCTAGGACCCTGTCACCCTAGGCTAATTCATATACATTTAAATTGGGGGTCATTGAAATTAAAATGGCTGAGGATCACTGGATTAAACTGTGAGTTAATTCACAGAAAATACAATGACCGACAGCCTACATTCATTTTTATAGCCCTATGTTTCTGTTCTGCCTTGTTTGTTTTTGTTCTGATATTGTCACAACTGTGATATGTTCCTTGTTTTAAAATGTATTCTTTTGTTTATACTGTGCAAATTGTTCAGCACCTTCTAACTTTGTTTTGAAAGGTGCTTTATAAATAACATTTATTTTTACTCACTTACATAACTTTTGAATGAGGGCTTGGTTTAGAAAAGCCTATATTTTGTGCTAAAGTAATATATTGAATAACATATAAATGTAGATGTTAAGGCTAGACTGGCATAGCCTATGGCATGGTGGGGCTGCAGTACTGAGGACTATGGAGATAAGTCAAGTGTAAAAAGCATTTTGTACAATTGTGTGCTTATGAACATTTACCACGTTATGTCCGCATTGATACAGAAATTAATGATTATTAAGCGAGCGACGCGTGGTGTGCTCTGGTGCTTGGCTACTATAGCATTTGGCTAGCGACGCTGGCCACGGCTAATACGGACAATTTACTCTGTCAACTAACGTAGCAGACGATAGCGTGGTAAATTGTGGAGGAGTCCTACAGTCTATGCTGTTGCGTGGTGGTGTTTTGTGAGTTTATATCCATGAAGACGAGTCACGTTGGTCTTAACACACGGGCTCTGTGTGATAATAATCCTGAATCACCGCGCCAGCCGGGCCGAGTGTCAGTGAGTGAGAGCTGTCAGTGCGTGCATGCGTGCATGGAGCGGAGGAGGAGGGAGGAGGCAAAATAATCAAACCATGGCAAATGGCAACACAACTACAATACAGACAATACAAGTCTGAGCGAGACGTTTGGGGAAGGTTACCGTAATGACTGGAAAATTGTGCAGAGGAAAAACGGTAAAATGAACTGCTGTGGGCCGCGCTGGTCAGAGTACAGTAGTGCATCCCATGGACGCCGAGGTTGATGGTGTAATGCGTAATGCGTCCAAAACTATAAAGTGCGTTTTGGGACGCAAAACGCACCCTAGTTACATCACTGGACTTGAGACACTCATTTTTTAAACTATGGTTATTGACAAAACTAATGGGAGAATAATCTTTGAGTCTTTGAGTTGACAAAAGCACTTTGAGTTGATCTGCTGATGCTACCTTCTCTCTCCCCGTTCTGTCTGTGTGTAAAGAGGTTTCATCTGAATATGAGGAGAGGAGATCCAGTCTGGTCCAGGAGGAACCACAATCTCCACAACATCAGGAGAGGAGATCCAGTCTGGTCCAGGAGGAACCACAACCTCCACAGATTAAAGATGAACAGGAAGAGGAGACTGGTGAGTCAACTTTGACATTACTACGTAGGAATATGTGGTGCAATACTCTCGGGTAAAACAAATTCATTCATTTTAGTATTATTCTAACAAGACTAAAGGGTCATTCAGCAACTGTAACGATACAAATATAGTTTGGTAACTCATGGTCCCCTAAAAGACAGACAGACACACATGTTGTTTCCGCTTGTGCCACTACAAAAGTATAGCACAACAAGTTTGAACCCATAATCATGTTTAGCTATTGACACTCTTGGCGCCAAGGCCAGATTCGAGCCATGTATGTAATGCCAAGGGGTTTCTTAGAATCTGAAGACATATCTAAAGAATTATAGAATATTCTCAGTTTTGTCTTTGTGAACACACAATATCTTAAAAGTAGCATTAACATGTCTGCTATCATGGATAAAAATGAACTGTGTTGATAAAATTTACCAGTATGAAGCTGTAAGCAGCTGAATACAGCCTGTTTTCACCCAAAACACTAACAGCATTTTGGAAAAAGAGTTATGAGCATTTTAGTGAAACAAAGTACTTTCAAAGTACTTTCTACTAGGACTACATATCGATGACATATCTCAAATGAAACCTTATGGTGTCGACTTGAATAATAATTTAAAAAAGAAATCTTCTCACATTTTCCATTATATAGATATGAAGCTCATTTTATAGCATGGTTTTTCAACTGATGGCTGTATTTAGTGACATCGATCCATCTTCAACGGTCCATAACTCCAAAATGCAACATGATATAAACTCACTGTTTGTGTGGGATTCATACAGACATTCCAGGGTATGTTTTGATATATATTATGTTCACATGGTCCGACCAGTACATCCTCTCTGGATCCATGTTTCTCAAAAATATGTTTATAACAAAAACCTAGTTTCAAGAAACATGCATCCAAAAGTTAGTTTCTATCATCTTCCATTTTGGAGTTCTAAGCAGTTTTATAATGCTTCGTCCAAACAAATATCTGGGAAAAGTGTGCAGAATAGACAGCAGGCATAACTATGATGTGAACTGTGAATGCCAGTCCCTTTCTATTTCCACCACACATCAGATCAATCAATCAAATTGACTTTTTACATTATAATATATAAATATATACACAGTTGTGCAATCATGTCTTGTAGCAAACAGTTGTACGTAGTGCAAACTGTATGAAAACCTGAGCTTTACAGTATTCAAAAGGGGGGAAAGTAATTCAAGTACATTTGGTAGTTGGGGTACACCCACCTCCTACCAGGCCCAGGCTGTGCAGTAAAGGGGATCTCGGTCGGCTGTCACCCGTCACTAGACCACCCCGGAGTTGCAGACTCAACATCTAAGACAGGAATACACAAAACCATAAAATAAGTAAATGTATGAACTATGAAGCTAATTATTTCACCCACTTTTTTTTTTACTGTAACCTGTGATGACTAAAACCTATAAACACGATTTTGTTTTGTGCATTATCTTACCTTTTTCCATGGAAATACATAGAAATGCAGAGACAGTGTAGTATCTCAGTAAACTATAGGATCATATAATGCAGAGACAGTGTAGTGTCTCAGTAAACTATAGGATCATAGAATGCAGAGAGACAGTGTAGTGTCTCAGTAAACTATAGGATCATAGAATGCAGAGAGACAGTGTAGTGTCTCTGTAAACTATAGGATCATAGAATGCAGAGACAGTGTAGTGTCTCAGTAAACTATAGGATCATAGAATGCAGACTATGTATGTTTGTATGTACTTTTTAACATGTATATTATGTCTGTTTATGAGTCTGGCGTAGATGATTTCATCCTGTGCTGGAAATCTTTTCAATACATTTCAATGAAATTTCAATAAATGTGCTCCGCGCTCCGTTTGTACTCGCCCAATAAATACGTCCAAAGACGTGGAGTGAGATATTGACCTCTAGTTATCCATGAAAAAGTTCTGCTAGAAAATGCTTGTTTAAACATGTCATCTTTTCAAACATCTCTCATATATTTTCAAGGGCTGTACACGGACGACATTTTCTCAGGGCGAGGGGTCCGGAATGACAGCTGGACTTCCATTTATTACAGTCACTCGCAGGGCAGAGTTTTCTGCTGCAGCTTAGGCTCCAGAGTCGGAAGCACGACGCGCACAGTGCCTTTTAAATCCATTCTCTGCAGCTATTAGAAATTAATTAATATCAAACCAAAAGAGCGTGTTTCATAAGGGTGCGTCATTTTACATTCTGAAAGACAAGTGTAGGTTAGATAAGATTAATGATGATAAAAAAGACTTCGGCAACATCAGTGAAATAATGTCCGATATCGGGCATCGGCGCCTAAAATGACGGATACATCGTGAGACCGATGTCAGGCTCTATTCGAAACGCCTTGCTCTACGAGGCGTTGTGAAGAGACTCGAGACACTTATTTTTTTAAACAAGGGTTATCCTGACAAAACAAATAGGAGAATAAATGTCATCTTTGAGTTGCTCTGCTGATGCTACCTTCTCTCTCCTCCTGTCTGTGTGTAAAGAGGTTTCATCTGAATATGAGGAGAGGAGATCCAGTCTGGTCCAGGAGGAACCACAACCTCCAAAGATTAAAGAGGAACAAGAAGAGGAGACTGGTGAGTCAACTTTAACATTACTACGTAGGAAGATGTGGTGCGATACTCTCTCAGGTAAAACACATTTATATTTGTATTAGTATTCTCAGAATCCACTTCTCCTGAATGAAGTGTCTGGTGCTGGGAGTCTAACGCACAGGAACCTGGCTGTACTCGTGGTGAGAGCAGGAGTGGACCTGGTGAGACGTAAGACTGGAGTCAACCCACAGAGCCTAGTCCCTCCACCTGGTCTTTCCCTATTGGGTCTGATCGAGGGTAGCCTCGGAAAGCCAGACGTTTTTATTTCCAGGGAGAAAAAAAAGTCTGGGGCAGAGTCCACTTCAATTTGGCATACAGTAGCGCAAACGTCGGTCTCTCTCTGCTGATTTCTGATCATCTGCACCTTTGTTACATTGACGCAGACACGTACACACACACACACCAACTCTCCTCTCTGTCGCTCTAATGAATTAGTTTCAGTCTAGTTTCAGTCTAGATCGAGGGTAGCTACTGGGATGTAAGTCGGGTCTTGATCACTCGGCTGGGTCACCCGAGTGAGGGGTATGATGTTCGCGAGACCCTGAATCCAGATGACCTTGGGATACATCACTGAGGATACCAGGTGCATCTATGTGATGTATTTCCGTTCTTTCATTCTAACGAGACTAAAGGGTCATTCAGCAACTAACAATAAAAATATAGTTTGGTAACTCATGTTCCCCCAAAAGACAGACTGACACACAGCATGTTTGTGCTCGTGCCGCTACGAAAGTATAGCCCAACAGGTCTGAACCCATAATCATGTATAGCGATTAAGACTTTTGGCATAAATGGTCATCAATCAGCACCAGACACTTCATTCAGGAGTGGTGGATTCTTGAGCCACAATGGTTCTGCAGGCTCCACCAGGGCAACGGTGGTGCTGCAGACTCCACCTGGGCAACGGTGGTGCTGCAGTCTCCACCTGGGCAACGGTGGTGCTGCAGGCTCCACCTGGGAAACGGTGGTGCTGCAGGCTCCACCTGAGCAACGGTGGTGCTGCAGACTCCGCTTGCAGCCTGAATGGCCTTCCTAAATGCCTCACCGTGGGTTTGTTGGGCTTCCTCCTCACGGAAGACACAGGCTGGGGCGCCAACCAACATACTGCTCCCGGGTGCCGTCTACATTCCGGCTGTCACACGTCTCTCCGGTGGTCACCAGACTACTCCTGGTTGTTCAGTTGTTCAGTAAACCCTTATTGAATGATTACAAGTACAAGTTGTTTCTACTGGTGATTTCCACAGAGCACCACAGGGAGAGGTCTACCGTATCTAGAGAGATGGCCTCCAAAAGACATTCAACGTTGTCAGAGGAACAGCCAGAGATGAACCAGAGACGTGGACTGTTTGATGCGAAGATGCAACCTGTAGTAAAGTTGTACTGTATAGGTATGTGCTGTTTAGTTTACTTACATAAAGGGATATTTCACTTTCAAAATAATTGTGGGTAATGTTATCGTCTACTCTGGCTTTTTGTGAACAACCTGGACAGTTTTTAATTTGCTCGATTCAGTATTTACATATTTTATATTATATTATCAGACCAGCCCATTGTAACTTCAAACTCCATTTTAACCATCGTAGATATACAGAAAACACCCATCCCTGGTTCTAGTGACTGATATTGTCCTTCCTTAGAGAGGGACAGCCATAGCTGAATGGGTAGAGAGCCCGTCTAGGAAACGGAATGTACAACAGTGTTGTTAGGTCTGCAGTGGGTCCCAGGACCCACGGGTGGGACGTGGGAGTCTTAATAAAAATGGTATTTAAAAATGTTTTTGTAATTGTTTATTATTGCATTTATACAAACCATGCATCAACTAAAGATTAAGACCTGGAGTCACCACTACACACTATATGTATGACACACTCAAACATCATTGTATTATTGGAACATGTTTGTTGAAACTTCCAACAACCAGTTTGAGTTTGTGTCAATTTTTTATAGTTTTCTTTTCTTTTTTTCTTGTAGTGTCATTTTGTCATAACCTTCTGTTGAACATTATGCAAAATTGTCTTTGATTAGAAATGGAGAAGATGATGTTCCTCCAAAAATGCAAAGTTCAAACATGTTTTTCTCTCTTTGTGTCTTTTTTTTCTAGCCGTCCCGCACCTCCCTGTGTGTAAAGAGGAGGTTTTTACTAAACAACAGGAGAGGAGCTCCAGTCTGGTCCAGGATGAACCACAACCACCACAGATTAAAGAGGAACAAGAGGAGATACTTCAAAGACCATTGGAGGCTGATGGGTCAACATTGACATTACAAGCAGTGAAAAGTGAAGATGTTTATGATGATGAAAACGGAGAGACAGAGCCTGTAGCCTGCACCTCAACTCAACACATGAAAACACAAGCTGATCTAGAGGACTGTGGAACATCACAACCAACTAGTGATGACCAGCTCCTCTCTTCACACTGTTCTGAATCTGACACTGAAGACAGTGATGAGTGGCAGGAGCCCAGTGAAGGTCAGTCAACTTTAAACACACTAAAATCACACAAGACAAATGTGGAAGGACAAATATTGTCTTTGAGCAGCAAGCTATCCAAGGACCTGAAATCATCAAAACAAACTCACTCCATGAGGAGCCACACAGGGAAGAAACGCTTTAGTTGTACAGACTGTGGCAAATGTTTTAATCAGACGTATAATCTGATGATGCACACACGGATTCATACAGGGGAAAAGGCCTTCACTTGTACAGTTTGTGGTAAAGGCTGTAGACATAGTAGTAAACTAAAAACACACATGAGGACTCATACAGGGGAAAAGCCCTTTACTTGTAACGTGTGTGGTAAAGGCTTTTCTCAGAGTGTTAGTCTAAAAACACACATGATGAGGATTCATACAGGGGAAAAGCCCTTCACTTGTACAGTTTGTGGTAAAGGTTGTACACACAGTAGTGACCTAAAATCACACATGAGGACTCATACAGGGGAAAAGCCCTTCACTTGTAACGTGTGTGGTAAAGGCTTTTCTCGGAGTGAACATCTAAAATCACACATGAAGACTCATACAGGGGAAAAGCCCTTTACGTGTAACGTCTGTGGTAAAGGCTTTACACAAAGTAGTCATCTAAAAACACACATGAGGACTCATACAGGGGAAAAGCCCTTCACTTGTACAGTTTGTGGTAAAGGCTGTAAACAGAGTAGTAAACTAAAAACACACATGATGACTCATACAGGGGAAAAGCCCTTTACTTGTAATGTGTGTGTTAAAGGCTTTGCTCACAGTGTTAATCTAAAATCTCACATGAGGACTCATACAGGGGAAAAGCCCTTTACTTGTAACGTTTGTGGCAAAGGCTTTGCTCAGACTGTTACTCTAAAAACACATATGAGGACTCATACAGGGGAAAAGCCCTTTACTTGTAACGTCTGTGGTAAAGGCTTTGCTCAGAGTGGTAAACAAAAAATACACATGACGACTCATACAGGGGAAAAGCCCTTTACTTGTAACGTCTGTGGTAAAGGCTTTGCTCAGAGTGGTAAACTAACAATACACATGAGGACTCATACAGGGGAAAAGCCCTTTACTTGTAACGTCTGTGGTAAAGGCTTTGCTCGGAGTGATCATCTAAAATCACACATGAAGACTCATACAGGGGAAAAACCCTTTACTTGTAACGTCTGTGGCAAAGGCTTTGTTCAGAGTGGTAAACTAAAATCACACATGAGGACTCATACAGGGGAAAAGCCCATAGATGAATGAGGACTCATACAGGGGGGAGGAACCCTTTAGTTCCTGTTAGTGGCAAATGCTTGGGTCAAAATGCACATCTGAGGATAATGAGGAGGAATCATACAGGGAAGAAGTGGTTAGTTGTAATAGTAATAAATCCACATTTTCCCCATTTGAGTTGACACATGATATAACATACAATCGAATGATCATTCATTCTATTCCAGGATGACAATGACAAGTGGTAGATACTAAAGTCGTGGAATCACATAATCTGACACTATCAACATGACCACCACAATTTAGTTTCTTAAGTATCTTTTGTATGTAAAATCTATATACACATGGCACAAAAAGTTGTTTTTAAGCATTATATTATACTTTAGCCATTGAAAAACAGCAGATCTGGAACTAACCGGAAGAATAAGGTTGCGAATAAATGTTTTTTGTCTTAGTTTTAGTCTTTAGTTAGTTCTGAATGAGATGAGTGCACAGATTAAATGTAGAAAAAAAGTTTACTTTTACTTAGATTTGACATATTATTGCTTTTGTTCTAGACTAGAGGTACTAGAAACGTTTGATAAATATTGAACTCTATGATTAATTTTTACAGCCTTTAATTTATTGAATTTATTTGCTGGTGAAAACCGATTAAATAATGAATCAATATTACACAAGAGGGGGTGGTTTAACATCATTAATGCACGCCTGCGATGCTGCAGGAACGAGCCCGAGTTCCCAAAATGGAACCACATATTTCCAGATGGGCCAAATACAGATAATTCTGGGGGTTCTTGACATGAAAAAGGTTTGAGAACCACTGACATAGAAACACAGGTTTCTGAAAACTTTAAGAATTTAGAAGACATTTGTAGAATCTAGTGTCAGTCAGGTCTAAAGGGGTTAAGTAAAAGTATAAATACTGCAATGTAGACGTACTCCGTTACAGGTAGAAGTATCGTATTCAAAGTGTGCTCGAGTAAAAGTACAACCGTATTGGCATCAAAATGTACTTGAAGTACTAAAAGTAAAAGTACTCGTATTGCAGAATGGCCCATGTATGGAATGTGTACAAAATAGCAGATCTACAAGCTCACAATGAGTTGCATCGCGACGTATTGTGAGCTGGTAGATCGGCTATTTGCTATTGGCTGAAATGTACGAAATGCACAAAAGATTCTACACATGAGCTTATATAGACAAAAATAACACACCCATGTGAAGTGAGGGGCGCTAATATATTAAAGTCTAACTCATGTTGATTAGGTGATGTAGGCTAATGGTGATGTAAAACAAACATGACATACATTTTACCTTCATTGTCAAGTCATCAAATCAAATGATCAAATCATTTATAAGAAGAAAAACAACAAAAAAAGTGTTGTAACCTGCCGTTTTTTCTACTTTCTATTTGTTTGGCTCAAAACATTGTGTTCATTGTCATGATTTCGATCGATCCGAGTTGGCTTTGTCCGCGGCGTAACCGTCTTTAAATAAATAATTTAGGAATTGCCTATGGTGAAAATGAATGGAGAACCATTTCCTGGGCCACTCGTTGTTCTGAAAGGGGGAGGGACTGCGACGCTCTATAGGAGGGGCTAGTGCCAAAATGTCCTCTCAGTACAGGGTTGTGTAGCATGGAATGGCCTTCCTCTGCGTATAAGGGATTGTGCTACATTTCCATCTTTTAAATGTAATCTGAAAAAATGGTTGCTTGAAAACCAAAGCTGCAAGCATTCATGATTATTTTAGGTGTATTTATTTGTTATGCTGTGTTCCCTATGTAATGTTATGTAAATGTAATCCACTGTTTGACTGTCTGTTTTCCGTTTTGTATTTCTTGTGAGGACTGCGGATGAACATTAGCAACTGTGCTATATCTGGTGTATTTACGTCCATTAATATGCATTGTCCTGTCCAAATAAACAAATAAAGTAAAAAAAAATTGTGAACAAAATGAAGGTTAATTGAGTCAATGCAAATTGCAGTTTTATGAAAATTCTTCTTCTGCCCCTAATACATCCATGCAGAGTCAAGTGTTTATGAAACGTTGCAGTACATGGTGTAGAGGGTCATGCCAAATAACGCTGAAACAAGTCTTGTCCAGAAGCACTTCAAAATTAACCGCTTCAACCCTATGGATGGACAGTGGGCTTGGTTTTCTGGACCCACTGAATAGTCTAGTCTACCATTTTGTCCCATAGAGATTTACAAAAAAATATTGATATAAATGACTTTAAGCCTATAGAATCCAACCATTTAAGATCCTGGTGAATCACGACCATATATATAACACCTTTGATTCTGAAAAACCTTTCCATTTTGAACAATGTGACAAGAGCTTCTCCCATATGCTACGCTGACAAGACACCAGCGTCTACACACCGGAGAAAGACCTTATTGCTGTAAACAGTGTTACAAGAGTTTCATTGATATAGGTTGTTTGCGGACACACCTGCATATCCACACTGGAGAAAAACCTTACCACTGCAAACATTGTGACAAGAGTTTCAGTCAGGCAGGTACTCTGCAGGCACACCAGCGTCGTCTCCACCAGTGTTGATTTCGTCGACTAAGACGAAAAATGTTCGTTGACTACCTTTTTTCACTAAAAGGAAAACTAATCTATGGTGACTAAAACTAAATATACCAATATATATCCAGTATAAGTTATTTTACAATTAGTTGCATGCTGAAAATAGACAATCTACAAGCTCAAGCGTGACGCGTTGTGGGCTTGTAGATCGGCTATTTTCAGCAAGTGTAAAAAACAATAATTACGACGGCCTGCCAAAACAAATTTTGTTCGACTAAATCAACTGTAGATTTAGTCGACTAAAACTAGAGTAACACTAAGACATTCCAGGTGACTAAAATGTGACTAAATCTAAATAAACTATTCAAGAGACTAAGAGAACTAAAATCTAAATTTGCTGCCAAAAACAACACTGTTCTCCACCACACCTGGGGGAAACCTAACCACCATAAACGGTGTGATAAGAAATAACTGTCCACAAAAATGCTGCGTTCGGGGCACGGTGGCACAGTTGGTAGTGCTGTCGCCTGACAGCTAGAAGGTCCTGGGTTCGATTCCCGCTGGGGACACTGTGGGTGCTGGGGGCGTGTTCCCTCCTCCACGTCATCAGTGCCCATACCCGAGGCGGAGATGGCAAAAGGGCCTTTCTGTGTGGAGTTTACATGTTCTCCCCGTGTCCCCTAGGGTAGGTACCCTCACATGTTCTCCCTGTGTCCCCTAGGGTAGGTACCCTCACATGTTCTCCCCGTGTCCCTATAGCGTAGGTACCTCACATGTTCTCCCTGTGTCCCCTAGGGTAGGTACCCTCACATGTTCTCCCCGTGTCCCCTAGTGTAGGTACCTCACATGTTCTCCCCGTGTCCCCTAGCGTAGGTACCTCACATGTTCTCCTTGTGTCCCCTAGGGTAGTTACCCTCACAGAAAACATGCAGTAATCCTGGTCTAAACTACCTCCCCCTGGGCAGCCTGGAGTGCAGTACTTTCATCCGACGGAGCATTGGTCCGAACGACAACCTACCTCCTCCCTCACCCTAACCCTAACCTCCCCCGGGCCAGACACCTAAACCTAACCGCAACCCTCTCCCGACCCGCAGCGCACCTCGGAGCATTGCCCCGTCGGGCCTATGAGTTGTCGGACAAAAGGATGCCCCCCGGCAGCCTGGGCGCCTGATGGAGGGGAAAGGAACTGGTTGGAATAACGTGTTCCTTCCACGTGCTACGTCCAACCAGGGGAAACTCCCCCCTGTCAAGGTGTAAAGGAGAAACTTGGACACTCAGGCATGAAGGAAGCATGAGTTCAAGTCCGTTGCTCTCCCCAGGTTGGCGGAGGGTGTGTAGAGTCCAGGAGCACATTAGATCATTGACACAGAGGTGAAAAATTGGTTACAAAAATCGTGGGATAAAGAATATATAAAATTAATGTTGCGTTCACATTGGCAGATGCAAAAGATACAAAGATTAAATAAAGATGCAAAGCTACACGGTGCATTTGTATCTTTGTAGCTGAAGTTCATACCGGTCAACGTGATCAGAAATCTTCTTCTTCTTATCCTTTAGCCAAAAATAGCAGTTCTGGCTGAACCGGTCGGTTTTCGTGGAACTTGGCATTATGGTATAGAGGGCTATGCCAAACGGTGAAGACATGAAGCCCACAACCATTGGCCAAAGGGTGGCGCTATAGCACTCAAGTGAAATATATATATATAAAAAAGGAATAGCTCATGAACCTGACAGTCAGCGGACTCCCTCTTTACCAAGCGTTTCCACCATGTAGGTTCCGCCCAGGGGGGCAGTCAGATATTTTGTGAAGCCACTAAGGAAATTGGGATTTCCTGAAAGTTCATATAATGGCCTGTTGTGGCGCTGTCATTGGGCCCAAAAAAACCCATAGCCCCATAGAAGTCCATGTATTTGGGCCCAACTTCACCTAGACTGTATTACCATAATAAACATGGTCATGAATACTTTCTGCTTCCAGTCACTAGTTTAAAGTCTCATTTCTAATGTCATAATATTCTTTTTGGAAAATTATGGTCCCATTTATAAAAGAAATTACCATAAAGTCGTGCATGTTCTGAGGGGAGTGGCTACCGTTACAGTCTATGAACGGGATCCCCCACCCACTCGAGTCAAAATAAAAACCAACGAAGAAGAAGGGGGGAAGTCCCGCCTCGTTGTCTGGGCCAGCCAATGGGCCAGCTGGGCCCAAAAGGATCTAGAAAGATGGCGACTTACAGTGCAAGGAATTATTGGCTTCATTTTACGTCCATGTTAAACCCGGGGAACGCTTTGTCCATATTTTTTTACAGTCTATGGTTCCGCCTCGCGTAGATCATACACGCCCATTTATTCTAACGTGATGCTGTAGATAATCTTATTTTGGCAAGCAAGCCCGTCCGATGGATCCACTGGTTAATAAAGTAGCAATCTGCAGGATATCCTTTTCTCACGTATAATAAAAAGTTAATTCATTCATTTAAGTTCAAGACTAAAGGCTAATAAAGAATATTATAAAAGCCATTTTTATTGAACAATTGTTCACTCACCTTTGCAGATGTAGTGTAGCAAGGATGGGCTGAAGCCTATGCACGTGCCTGATAAAAATAATATTATGAGATGTGTAGTCGGTTTTCGTGAAACTTGGCAATGGTAGGCAGGTATGTGAAACGGTGAGAACGCAAAGCCTACGGCCATTGGCGCTATAGCACTCAATCGAAAATGCCAACTTTGAACAGGTATAGCTCCGTTTGACCGTCAACAATAAAACTTGGATAGACATATGCGTCTCCTCATGTCGAACAACTTTCGTGTTCTGCCTTTTAACCTCTGACCCTGGCTAGCAGTAGATGGCAAACCGGAAGTCATTTTAGTGGACGGGAGCAGGACGGTAAACGGAACAGGACGGATGTTAAAATATTAAATCTTTTTACCGTGCCGTCCAGCAGGTTTTGCTGTTTGCCATCTACCGCTTGCCTGATTCCATGTGCATGGTGAATGCATTAGATCAGTGAAGCAGGTGGAGCGAAATCCAGACGCGGCGGACGACGAAGTCGCGACCTATTATTTTCAGTCGCAACGTATAATATCAATTCGTCCCGTCAGAACGGACTCGTCGCGGCTATATCTACCCGTTTGCGACGTGATAGGTTGACTATTCTTTTACGTCGCGACAGAACGGGACACGTCACGGCTATATCTACCCTTCTCGACGTAAAAGGTAATTCGTTGTGGCGTGTGTGGACTCGTCGCAACAGAACGGAACTCGTCGCGGCTATATCTACCCGTTTGCGACGTAAAAGGTTGACTTTGTTATATGCCCGGTGCCCGGCTCTCTCTCCGCCGTCTCCAAGCGAGCCTGAGTGGTTCTCTGGGGTTCCAGCAGGCCTTTTTCCGCGCGCATCGTGCCCGGGGAACGGCCCATGCGCTGGGCCTGGCACCAGCGCGTGCACCTTGTCCATGGAGCCCTTCTCCGTCCCCAGGCGACCCTGCGTTCCAGAGCTGTCACCTTTTTTTGCCCACCGAAAATAGCAGATCTACCAGCTCCTATACGGGATGGCCCGACCCGCGTCTGTGGACCCCTGGGGATCACGGTAGTCCACGGGGGTCCGTGTGTGTGTCTGTGTGTGTGTGTTTGTGTGTGTGTGTGTGTGTGTGTGTGTGTGTGTGTGTGTGTCCCCTTTGCACTTGCTGCGTATATAGCCTCATACTGGAAAAAAATACTATTTTACGCACAGCGCAACGGCTATATTCAAAGCTCACCGCGCTCGTATAGCGCATTGACTGTCTGTCTGTCTGTCTGTCTGTCTGTCTGTCTGTCTGTCTGTCGGCATCTGATCTACAAGCTCACGCATCGCAGCGGACAGCGGTTGATTATATCCCCTAATGTATCAGCGAATGAAAGCAAACGTGTGTGTGTGTGTGTGTGTGTGTGTGTGTGTGTGTGTGTGTGTGTGTGTGTCCTTTGCACTTGCTGCGTATATAGCCTCATACTGGAAAAAAATACTATTTTACGCACAGCGCAACGGCTATATTCAAAGCTCACCGCGCTCGTATAGCGCATTGACTGTCTGTCTGTCTGTCTGTCGGCATCTGATCTACAAGCTCACGCATCGCAGCGGACAGCGGTTGATTATATCCCCTAATGTATCAGCGAATGAAAGCAAACGTGTGTGTGTGTGTGTGTGTGTGTGTGTGTGTGTGTGTGTGTGTGTGTGTGTGTGTGTGTGTGTCGCGTGTGCGTGCGTGCGTGCGAACTTCATGACAGTGGTGCAGCATTACATTGTATTTTGATTTGAAATAAATAATGATGAATAGATGTCTATACTGTTGCTTGTGTGTGTGTGTTATGCTATAGGGTTAGCTGGAATGTGTGCACATGTGTGCTTGTAATAAAAGTGGGTTTCCTATGTTTGCTATAAATTGTAGCTATGTCAGAACCTGGACGGACCACAGACAAGGGATTTAAATATATAACAGAGCAATCTTTATTAAAGGTAATACTCAGTGGGTTATAGCACAACAATAATAGAATGAGGCAAAAGGGTAAACTATAACAGGACATTCCATATATGCACAGCACTTAATGATAAAACCACTCTATAAAATACCAGCCTATTTACATGTACACATAGTGACATAATACAACAGTGTTTGGTCATGTACTTAACTAGCCGCCAGGGCGGGACCCCCCAGGGTCTGAGCTGTGACGCCGTCCAACTCCCCAGGGGATGCTTAGCTGGCCGGCGTGCCGCGCTGACAATACAGTCTCTTTAAACTTGGTCAGCTGTCATCGTAGGTCGCGGAGCGAGGCGGCCGATCACCCTGCTACTTGCCCAGCCCTGTCTATCTACAGGAGACCGTAAGTGTAGTCTCCCCTCCTGCTTCATTCAAAGCTAACTCCCCCTCGCTGTCTGTCTTCGCTGTCGGCTGGACTAAAACCAGCGAACGGCCCCTCCCGTCCCCAGAGTGCCGTGCCGCAAGACGTATGCTCCGACCTGTACAAACACCCAAGTGTCCCTTTTATACTGGCGTCCACCACCTGAATTCACTGCCGTCAATCAGTGCGTCTCTGCTCATCAATCACTGAGCTCCTCCTCTGCTGCACACATCACAATATGTTATAGCTCTAGAGACGCAGAGACAGAGACATATTTATTTAAAATAATCCTGTCTCGCACGGCCTATATAGAGCCAATGAACGGAGCACCCCCCCCCCCCCCTCTCTCTCTCTCTCTCTCTCTCTCTCTCTCTCTCTCTCTCTCTCTCAGCACACGCTGTGCTGTGATATAAATCAGTCGGCAAATGATCATTGAGTAACGTTAGCTCTGCCTCTGACTCGCACATTATGTGAGATCACATATAAAAGGCCTTTAATATAGCCACAGATCATATAGGAATAGGCTTGGGCACTACCCTACCATCTCTCTATAGTGGGGCACCGACTATCTGCAAGCTCACAACGCTGCATGTGCATGGACGCAACATTTGGAGCTTGTAGATGCGCACCACAGATCATACAGGGCGTGTGTTCCAGCTAACCCTATAGCATAACACACACACAAGCAACAGTATAGACATCTATTCATCATTATTTATTTCAAATCAAAATACAATGTAATGCTGCACCACTGTCATGAAGTTCGCACGCACGCACGCACGCACGCGTGCGACACACACACACACACACACACACACACACACACACACACACACACACACGAGATTCTGACAGAATGCGGCGGCATGCTTAAAATAAACAGATATACTAGCTTATAGTGTACCATAGCGTATACATACCAGCGTACTTACCGTTCAATAATAATTAGCATGCATTATTATTAACGAAAAACATAAATACTAGCCTACTATTTTATTGGTCTAGTTCAGTTGATTGAAACAAAAGTAATGGAATTAAATTGCCTACATTCATCTAGAGAAATATGTGTAAATTGATTTGGTACAATAATCCAACATTAATGGTCGATTTTTTTCCAGGCGAGACGAAGAAGTGGAAGAAGAGGTACAGTTATCTTTTACTATTCATGAACATATGAAAATAACAAACATGCTTGTGAGAATGTACAACGATTTAAGTAATGTAATTTCTTTTGTTTATTCCACAGACTGACAGTGAGGACTAAAGGAAAAAGAAATCTGCGTTTTTTCAATGTTTTTAGGCGGTGATTCCGGAGGAAAATCTGTGGGATTCTGCGGAGTGTATTATATTTTTTTCTTTTGATCCATGCATCAATGTGTTTAGAGAGCAAAAATAACTCTAAATATGCTAAATAAACATTAAAGTACAAACCTTTAAAAAAATTAAAAACATCTCCTTAATCCTTGGGAAGTACAAATATCTTACTGCCTTGACAACATCACTTTTAGGTATAAAATAACAGCAAATATAGCACATCTCGGGGAATTTAATGTTGTAATAACATATCCAACAGGCTGTGTACTGATAACAGGTACTTGTACGTGAATATGCAATGTACTTATTGTTATGATTAATAGCTTACTGATTCTTATCTAAGTACTCGGACCCTCGTCTGGTTCTGGTGTGTGACGACCCGGTTGACATTTCCATGGTTCGGACAGACGGACATACGGGCAGGCCTGCTCCGGGAGAGAGATTAACATGACACGGAGACTTGGGTCACATCAATACAATCACGAGGTTTATTACACTTACGGGATCATATATAGTAATCACTTCATGTCCTACTGACGTCACTGACTAGACATCACAATCACTGCCTGCAGCACGTGGCCTGCGGCCTTCAGCGTGCCCCTAACAGACCTAGAGTATGTTACAGTTCAGACAGTGCACTATACACATATATCCATACATTGCATATTCACGTACAAGTACCTGTTATCAGTACACAGCCTGTTGGATATTACAACACTTATATATGTGCAGCCGCGTCACGTTCCTATAACGGCGGTGGGTGCCAAAAAAATAATAATAAAAAAAGCCCAAACTGGTACACCCGATACTATTTAATATTTCCCTTATTTTTGATAAATTTTCTTATCACATCTATGGTATGAAAACAATGCTAAGGAGTTGCTTCAATGAAATATAATTGCTTTAAGCTGAAAACGATATGTTTAATGATGTTTTTTAGCGTTGTTACATTTATCATGCATGCATGCCAATTAATCCGACATGCCCAGCAATTGTAACACTGGAACAGCGTCCACGTTCGGTTTAATAACTCCCGACCTGTTTTATAAAAAAAATAACTTGAAGTGGTTTATGGTAGCTGACATGTGTAGGTCCGTTGCCTGAAAATATTACATGTGTAGATAAACGGATCTCTGAGTAAAAAACTGAAACGTGCAAAGTGTTACATCGTTGGCGGCTGTCCGAACCATGGAAATGTCAACCGGGTCGTCACACACCAGAACCAGACGAGGGTCCGAGTACTTAGATAAGAATCATAAAGTGTTTATCATAACATTTAATACAACAGTAAATTGAATGAAAGAATGAATGAATGCATTGATGAATGAACGAATAGTTTATTTCGGTGCTAAGACAATGTAAGTGAATGTTAGTCAATAAAATGAGAAAGACAGGCTGTTATAGAAGTAAGAAAACAATCACTATATATTTAGCGTGCTCTGCGCTGGCTGGCTGGCTGGCTGACTGACTGACTGACTGACTGACTGACAGAAATGACGCTATGAGCGTGGTGAGCTTTGATGATCGGCTAAAGTATAGGCTAATATAGCCTTGTATAGAAATGCATATGACCCCCCCCCCCGGCCCCCTCAAAGGGTCCACATGGGGTGGGGGGGGGGCACGGATAGGAGCACAAGCGCTCAAACTATAGGTGCATGCGAGAATAGGCCCTATAGTATTTGCACATGGCTATGTGCACAAGCCACGCATTATCACAGTTTCTCTGTAAAGGTTGCTCACACACACACACACACCCTCACACACCCACACACCCACACACACACACACACACACACACACACACACACACACATCCTTGGGATTGGGATTGGGAAGTTTGCTTTCATTCGATGTATGATACATTATGCTATTCTCACTGAGCCATGCTTTTATTTGGCTGGCTGACTGGCTATATATAGCTGACTGGCTAACTGACAGACAGACTGGCTGGCTGTCTGTCTGTCATACCTATTAGGCCTATATAATATAGTATTATCATTAACCCCCGTGCGCTCTGATCCACAAGGCGCACGGGGCTGCGCAGAACCGCGCTCTGAGCTTGTAGATCAGATGCCGGCCGACAGACAGACAGACAGACAGACAGACAGACAGACAGACAGACAGACAGACAGTCAATGCGCTATACGAGCGCGGTGAGCTTTGAATATAGCCGTTGCGCTGTGCGTAAAATAGTATTTTTTTCCAGTATGAGGCTATATACGCAGCAAGTGCAAAGGGGACACACACACACACACACACACACACACACACACACACACACACACACACACGTTTGCTTTCATTCGCTGATACATTAGGGGATATAATCAACCGCTGTCCGCTGCGATGCGTGAGCTTGTAGATCAGATGCCGACAGACAGACAGACAGACAGACAGTCAATGCGCTATACGAGCGCGGTGAGCTTTGAATATAGCCGTTGCGCTGTGCGTAAAATAGTATTTTTTTCCAGTATGAGGCTATATACGCAGCAAGTGCAAAGGGGACACACACACACACACACACACACACACACACACACACACACACACACACAGACGGACCCCCGTGGACTACCGTGATCCCCAGGGGTCCACAGACGCGGGTCGGGCCATCCCGTATAGGAGCTGGTAGATCTGCTATTTTCGGTGGGCAAAAAAAGGTGACAGCTCTGGAACGCAGGGTCGCCTGGGGACGGAGAAGGGCTCCATGGACAAGGTGCACGCGCTGGTGCCAGGCCCAGCGCATGGGCCGTTCCCCGGGCACGATGCGCGCGGAAAAAGGCCTGCTGGAACCCCAGAGAACCACTCAGGCTCGCTTGGAGACGGCGGAGAGCTCGGCGCACGTGCCGGGCGCCGGGCATATAACAAAGTCAACCTATTACGTCGCAAACGGGTAGATATAGCCGCGACGAGTCACGTTCTGCAGCGACGAGTCCAGCTCACGCCAGAACGGATTCTTTACGTTGCGACGGAAAATAACAGTCAACATATTACGACACAAACGGGTAGATATAGCCGCGACGAGTCCGTTCTGACGGGACGAATTGCTATTTACGCCAGGACGTACTCGAAAATACGTTGCGACGCAAAAAAATAGGGCGCGCCGCAAAAAAAATCAGTCACAACGTACGTCGTACGTCGCGTTTGAATTTCGCTGTCTCTCCAGTGAAGATCACCCATTATTTTGAATTATACATACACAGTGCTCCAGGTCAAACCATGCAGTTGTTTTTCACGAAATGTGGCAATATGGCTATGTCACCCTGCTTAGAGACAAAGACCACAACCATTGGCCAAAGGGTGGCGCTATAGCACTCAATTGAAAAACAGGCATAGATCATGAACTGCCAGCTCATGAACCGCCAGTAATAATTACTAGGTCATTACTGTCTATTACATAGGTACTAATTCAGACTCCCTGAGTCCCTGATGTTGGATTCCAGTCATCAGTGGTGGAAAAAGTAACCTACGCATACTCAAGTATTCAAAATGAAAAATTGCAAAGTACCTTTTCCTATTAATATCAATGAATCACGGATTTAAAATGTCAAATGTGCAAAAAGCTGATCTACAAGCTCAAAGCGTGTCACACCGCAACCCGAGGTTGTAGATATTTTAAGATTCGAAGGCAGTTTCAAAAAGTATCTATCTATCTATCTATCTATCTATCTATCTATCTATCTATCTATCTATCTATCTATCTATCTATCTATCTATCTATCTATCTATCTATCTGTGACAGTTACACACCTCCACCACCAGAGGGCGAAAGGCATTAAGGCAACAGTGCCTGGATTATTTTGTTGCGCATGCGTGGAAAACCTTTGACCCTGAAGTGCTTGTTTGCGTGGCGCTGCTGATGTTTGTAGTCTGTTACAGGTCTCAGTTGTAAGACCCATATACAGATGAGTTTTGCTGCTGGGGAAGCCCTCCTATGCCTGGTAAAACAGGAATAAAATAAATAGGACAGTGACGACGATGTTGTCCTTTTAGCCTCCTCATGCAGAATCAATTTATTAATTCACAATTCAATTATATTTCTTTTCTCTGTATCATTCTTTTCTTTTTCAATAAATCAATCAAAATATAACAGTCACAATATTCCTTTTCTTCAAGACATCACATTGTTCACATTTAAATTCACATTTAGTTACCATAACCATAGTTACTCTCATAACCAACAGTATGTTTTCTTCGGGTGCATCCCTCCATTCCTACATGCTGCCATTCCGACATCCCCCCATTCCGACATGCCCCCATTCCGACATGTTGCCATTCCGACATCCCCCCATTCCGACACATTTTAGTCCCACCATTCCGACAGTCCACAAATCTTAAATGTATTTTCAAGGCAATTTTTTAAGGGGTGTGTAGCAACTTATAATGTAATAATCAGCTCATAATTTAATTAAAAGATGAGCACATAACTTAATAGATTTTTCTATAATGTAATAATGTGTTACATTAAGAACCTCCACATAGGCGACTCATACTGTAATAAAACTTCATAATGCAATAATGTCTTTATAATATATGAGCTGATTGAGTTTTTATTACATTTTAGCCATGATACTGACATGACACTGACCTTGACACTGACATGATACTGACCATGACACTGACATGATACTGACCATGACACTGACCATGACACTGACATGATACTGACCATGACACTGACCATGATACTGACATGACACTGACATGATACTGACCATGATACTGACATGACACTGACACTGACCATGACACTGACATGATACTGACCATGACACTGACCATGATACTGACATGACACTGGCATGATACCTGCCATGATACTGACATGATACTGACCATGACACTGACATGATACTGACCATGATACTGACCATGATACTGACATGATACTGACCATGACACTGACATGATACTGACCATGATACTGACATGATACTGACATGATACTGACCATGACACTGACCATGATACTGACATGATACTGACCATGACATTGACATGACGACCATGACACTGACATGACACTGACCATGACACTGACCATGACACTGACCATGACACTGACATGACACCGACCATGACACTGACATGACACCGACCATGACACTGACCATGACACTGACCATGACACTGACATGACACCGACCATGACACTGACCATGACACTGACATGATACTGGCCATGACACTGACATGATACTGACATGACACTGACCATGATACTGACATGACACTGACCATGATACTGACATGATACTGACCATGACACTGACATGACACCGACCATGACACTGACATGAAACCGACCATGACACTGACCATGACACTGACATGACACTGACCATGACACTGACATGACACCGAGCATGACACTGACCATGACACTGACATGATACTGACCATGACACTGACATGATACTGACATGACACTGACCATGATACTGACATGACACTGACCATGATACTGACATGACACTGACAATGTTACTGACATGATACTGACCATGATACTGACATGATACTGACATGATACTGACCATGACACTGACCATGATACTGACCATGATACTGACATGATACTGACCATGACACTGACCATGACACTGACATGATACTGACATGACACTGACCATGACACTGACATGATACATGATACATGATACACTACTTTAGTGATGTAAAGGCAAAACATACAAAAAATGTCTCAGTAAGGTTACATGGTGTGGGTTATCATGAGAGTGGTTACTGTGGTAGAAAAAATATGTGCTCTCTACTACAACTTCACAGCTTCTGACAAGCTCAATCAGGAGGACAGGAGGGTAACTTAGACATCAAAGAAAAAGAGCACCAATCACAAACATTCAATCAAGAACTGACCAATCTAAGCAAGGCAGTAAAAAGAGTACTCTGCTGCACTAATTATGAGATGAAACACTGTTGCATAGAATAGGTAATCAACATGAGATCAAACACTGTTGCATAGAATAGGCAATCAATATCAAACACTGTATCCTAGCTGAATATAAGTCAGAGTTAAATTAATAATTCAATTGAGTAATTCATGCTATTACATTCGATAATATTCAAGCAGGATAAACCATTTGTACTATAATCAATAAACCATAAAATATATATATATATATATATATATATATATATATATATATATATATATATATATTTATATTAATATAAATAATAATAAATAAATAGTAAATAAATAGTTGTAAACCATTTGTACTATAATCAATAAACCATAAATAAATAAAAACAATAATAAATAAATAAAATAATATTATAAATAATAATAAATAAATAATAATAAATAAATAAATTAAATAAATAAAGAATATAAAAAATAATATTTATATTAATATAAATAATAAATAAATAGTTGTAAACCATTTGTACTATAATCAATAAACCATAAAAAAATAAAAAAAATAAAAAAATACATAAATACATAAATATAAATATAAATATAAATATAAATATAAATATAAATATAAATAATAATAATAATAAATAAATAAATAGTTGTGAAAGTGATCTGTCGGAATGGTGGGACTTTTTCTGCCGCGGGTCCCTGTCGGAATGGTGGGACTTTTTTCTGTCGGAATGGTGGGATGTTTACAAATATGAAGCATACCACCATTCCGACAATTAGAAGTCAATGTAGGAGTGGCAGCATGTAGGAAAGGAGAGTGAACACCGGCCTCTTCATACCACCAAAATACAAGGACTGTTCCTTTAAATGTCTGTGTCAGACAGTAGTGTACATTAATGAATGTATATAACAGCCTAGCATAGTGCTACAAATAAATGCCTAAGCATCATGTAATTAGAACTGAGGTTTATATGGCTGTAGGCAAAACGTTTTTCATAGTATAATGCTAAAATACTTTAAAGTGCATTATAATGCACAAAAACGTTTTATAATCAATAACACTGTTTACCAAAAATACTTCTGAACAATACTGTATTAAACTAAAGACACAAATGGAATGATCTGGAGCCCCAAAAACGTAGTCTTCCCTCATTTTCATCACAACACAACAGGACCACCATTTTAGGTACACATGTAAAAACGGGACATTCTTTGGGTCACAAAACCACTCATAATTATAGTTAGCTTCACCAAAAACGATCTCCAAAAGTAAATAAAACGTGGGCAACAACTGTGTGCAGTTTAATCGCAATAATAACTAGAAACAACATTTCAAGAAATTTTACTGGGTGCCTGAAGCTCGCCAAGTCTGTGCAGCATTTGAGCCACAGACCACCATTTGATGACATTTAGCCTCTCAGAAGGGTCCATTTGGTTACATGTGAGCCAGGAGGTCTCCCCATTGACTTCCAATGGGGTATTTTGTCTTAGTTTATTGCGCATTACGTTGCCACCAAAATTCTAATGCTAACTTGCTAACATGCTAATACTAACATGCTAACATGCTAACATTTTAATGCTAACATGCTAATTCTAACATGTTAATGCTAACATGATATCAAGCTAAAAATGCTAACATGCTCCTAACATGCTAATGCTATCATGCTAACATGCTAATGTTATCATGCTAACATGCTAATGCTAACATGCTAATGCTATCATGCTAACATGCTAATGCTATCATGCAAACATGCTAATGCTAACATGCTAATGCTATCATGCTAACATGTTAATGCTATCATGCTAACATTCTAATCCTAACATGCTAACATGCTAATGCTATCATGCTAATGCTATCATGCTAACATGCTAATGCTATCATGCTAATGCTAACATGCTAATACTAACATGCTAACATGCTAACATTTTAATGCTAACATGCTAATTCTAACATGTTAATGCTAGCATGATATCAAGCTAAAAATGCTAACATGCTCCTAACATGCTAATGCTATCATGCTAACATGCTAATGTTATCATGCTAACATGCTAATGCTAACATGCTAATGCTATCATGCTAACATGCTAATGCTATCATGCAAACATGCTAATGCTAACATGCTAATGCTATCATGCTAACATGTTAATGCTATCATGCTAACATTCTAATCCTAACATGCTAACATGCTAATGCTATCATGCTAATGCTATCATGCTAATGCTATCATGCTAACATGCTAATGCTATCATGCTAATGCTAACATGTTAATGCCATCATGCTAACATGCTAATGCTAACATGATAATGTTAACATGCTAATGTTAACATGCTAATGCTATCATGCTAACATGCTAATGTTAACATGCTAATGCTAACATGCTAATGCTAACATGCTAATGTTAACATGCTAATATGCTAACATGCTAATGCTAACATGCTAATGCTAACATGCTAACATGCTAATGCTAACATGCTAATGCTAATGCTAACATGCTAATGCTAACATGCTAATATTTTAACATGCTAATGCTAACATACTAACATGCTAATGCTAACATGCTAATGCTATCATGCTAACATGCTAATGCTAACATGCTAACATGCTAATGCTAACATGCTAATGCTATCATGCTAACATGCTAATGCTAAGATGTCTGAGCTGTAAGGGTCCATTTGGTTTCGTTCAGGGGGGCGGCCCGGTTCCGGCGAGCCGCCCTGCTTCTGAAACGGTCGAGAAATGACAGAGTTACGTGTTTCCCCGATTTTCTCCATTGACTTTCAATGTGTGTGTGTGTGTGTGTGTGTGCGTGCACATGTGTGCATGTGCGTTCGCGTGTGCGCGAGAGGTGGTCAACTTGGTCTAAGTGCATGGAGCAAGTTTCAAGACTGTAGCATGTTGCAAACAAAAGTTATAGCTGTGTAAAGGCCAGCCAATAGGAATACAGAGGGGCGGGGCTTAAGCAATTAAGCCATTACAGCTTGTTCTGGGTGCCTGCCATGCAATGGCAGAAACACAGGTTGAAATCCGCAACACATACTTAACTAGAAACAAAATTTCAAGAAATTTTACTGGGTGCCTGAAGCTCGCCAAGTCTGTGCAGCATTTGAGCCACGGACCACCATTTAATGACATTTAGCCTCTCAGAAGGGTCCATTTGGTTACATGTGAGCCAGGTCTCCCCATTGACTTTCAATGAGGTATTTTGTCTTAGTTCATTGTGCATTACGTTGCCACCAACATTCTAATGCTAACATGCTAATACTAACATGCTAACATGCTAGCATGGTAACATTTTAATGCTAACATGCTGCTAACATGCTAATGCTAACATGCTAACATGCTAATGCTATCATGCTAACATGCTAATGCTAACATGCTAATGCTATCATGCAAACATGCTAATGCTAATATGCTAACATTCTAATGCTAACATGCTAACATGCTAATGCTATCATGCTAATGCTATCATGCTAACATGCTAATGCTAGCATGCTAATGCTATCATGCTAACATGCTAATGCTAACATGTTAACATGCTAATGCTAACATGCTAATGCTAACATGCTAACATGCTAATGCTAACATGCTAATGCTATCATGCTAATGCTAACATGCTAATGCTAACATGTTAACATGATAATGCTAACATGCTAATGCTAATATGCTAACATGCTAACATGCTAATGCTAACATGCTAATGCTATCATGCAAACATGCTAATGCTATCATGCTAACATTCTAATGCTAACATGCTAACATGCTAATGCTATCATGCTAATGCTATCATGCTAACATGCTAACGCTAACATGCTAACATGCTAATGCTAGCATGCCAATGCTATCATGCTAACATGCTAATGCTAACATGCTAACATGCTAATGCTAACATGCTAATGCTATCATGCTAATGCTAACATGTTAACATGCTAATGCTAACATGCTAACATGCTAATGCTATCATGCTAACATGATAATGCTAGCATGCCAATGCTATCATGCTAACATGCTAAAGCTAACATGCTAATGCTAACATGCTAACATGCTAATGCTAACATGCTAATGCTATCATGCAAACATGCTAATGCTAACATGCTAATGCTACCATGCTAACATGCTAATGCTATCATGCTAACATTCTAATGCTAACATGTTAACATGCTAATGCTAACATGCTAACATGCTAATGCTATCATGCTAACATGATAATGCTAACATGTTAATGCTATCGTGCTAACATGCTAATGCTAACATGCTAATGCTAATATGCTAACATGCTAATGCTAACATGCTAATGCTATCATGCTAACATGCTAATGCTAACATGCTAATGCTATCATGCAAACATGCTAATGCTAACATGCTAATGCTATCATGCTAACATGCTAATGCTATCATGTTAACATGCTAATGCTAACATGCTAACATACTAATGCTATCATGCTAACATGATAATGCTAGCATGCCAATGCTATCATGCTAACATGCTAAAGCTAACATGCTAATGCTAACATGCTAACATGCTAATGCTAACATGCTAATGCTACCATGCAAACATGCTAATGCTAACATGCTAATGCTATCATGCTAACATGCTAATGCTATCATGCTAACATTCTAATGCTAACATGTTAACATGCTAATGCTAACATGCTAACATGCTAATGCTATCATGCTAACATGATAATGCTAACATGTTAATGCTATCATGCTAACATGCTAATGCTAATATGCTAACATGCTAATGCTAACATGCTAACATGCTAATGCTAACATGCTAATGCTATCATGCAAACATGCTAATGCTATCATGCTAACATTCTAATGCTAACATGCTAATGCTATCATGCTAACATGCTAATGCTAACATGCTAATGCTATCATGCAAACATGCTAATGCTAACATGCTAATGCTATCATGCTAACATGCTAATGCTATCATGTTAACATTCTAATGCTAACATGCTAATGCTATCATGCTATCATGCTAACATGCTAATGCTATCATGCTAACATTCTAATGCTATCATGCTAATGCTATCATGCTAACATGCTAACATGCTAATGCTAACATGCTAACATGCTAATGCTATCATGCTAACATGATAATGCTAACATGTTAATGCTATCATGCTAACATGCTAATGCTAACATGCTAATGCTATCATGCTATCATGCTAACATGCTAATGCTATCATGCTAACATTCTAATGCTATCATGCTAATGCTATCATGCTAACATGCTAACATGCTAATGCTAACATGCTAATGCTATCATGCTAACATGCTAATGCTAACATGCTAATGCTAACATGTTAACATGCTAATGCTAACATGCTAACATGCTAATGCTATCATGCTAACATGCTAATGCTAACATGCTAATGCTAATATGCTATCATGCTAATGCTAACATGCTAATGCTAACATGCTAATGCTAACATGCTAATAGTAACATGCTAATGCTAACAAGCTAACATGCTAATGCTAACATGCTAATGCTATCATGCTAACATGATAATGCTAAGATGTCTGAGCTGTAAGGGTCCATTTGGTTTCGTTCAGGGGGGGCGGCCCGGTTCCGGCGAGCTGCCCTGCTTCTGAAACGGTCGAGAAATGACAGAGTTACATGTTTCCCCGATTTACTCCATTGACTTTCAATGTGTGTGTGTGCGTGCACATGTGTGCATGTGCGTGCATGTGCGTTCGTGTGTGCGCGTGTTTGAGAGGTGGTCAACTTGACCTTGAATCATTAACAAAGTATCAATTTCACCTGGGCTAGGGCTAGTCTATGCGAATGCAAACACTATTGAAAGTTAAAACCACACTGACTCAGTGAGAGAACGTATGTCCGAACAAATTGCTCTATCGCAAAAAGTAAACGTCAAATGCGATTTTTGTTTTCGTCGTGAGTGACCCGAGACATTGAGGTACGCCGTGTGCGATCGTGGTATTGGTACGATAAAGAACGTGGTTATGAGAGCGAGTTAAGAAATTGTGTTTGTGATGAAAAAATTGCTGACTCATTCTGGTATTTAACATGGAGTTGTATGACACATTATGATGGTACACCTGTCGCTTTCAGGGCTGTAGTTCACGTACCGTATGAATATGGGCTGTGGTTGTGACAGTGGGTGAAAGAGGACGAGTGTGGCTACAAAATTACCGAAACCCATGCGTGTAAAGTGAATATTTTGGCCGTGAGGACGATTTGTTCGGAGAATTTCGCTACAGTTTTCACATTGGCTTCTCCCTCTGACCCGCTCTCTCTCTGGCCGTGCGACACTGCGAGTCGAGATTTTTGCTCAGACCACACACACTTTGAACTGCGATAGCGGGCAAACCGTGCAACATATTTGAATTCCGTCTGAACCACAACAAAGTCGATGGCCTCGTGTGCTGTTTGAGGTTTAAATCGTGTTTCTACGTAACAGTATGCCAGAGCAATGTGGCTCCAAAGTAACGTGTCATTTTCTGTTTTTACCCGCGTTTCCCCATTGACTTTGCATGGGGCATTTTTCGCGTAGTTTATTGCGAATTACGTCGGCACGGCAACCCGAAACGGAAAGAAAAGCACAAGCACACCATTCCCGGCCGAGCCGCACGTTTCGATGTATATATTGTGGGGCTTTGGTAAACCGTGCGGCCGGCCATAGACGTCAAAGTTTCGTGTCTTGATTATTATTGCGATTAAGTATGTGTTGCGGATTTCAACCTGTGTTTCTGCCATTGCATGGCAGGCACCCAGAATAATTATCGTAATATATGTTCCGAAACTTTGACCTCTATGGCCGGCCGCACGGTTTACCAAAGCCCCACAATATATACATCGAAACGTGCGGCTCGGCCGGGAATGGTGTGCTTGTGCTTTTCTTTCCGTTTCGGGTTACCGTGCCGACGTAATTCGCAATAAACGACGCGAAAAATGCCCCATGCAAAGTCAATGGGGAAACGCGGGTAAAAACAGAAAACGACACGTTACTTTGGAGCCACATTGCTCTGGCATAATGTTACGTAGAAACACGAGTTAAACCTCAAACAGCACACGAGGCCATCGACTTTGTTGTGGTTCAGACGGAATTCGAATACGTTGCACGGTTTGCCCGCTATCGCAGTCCAAAGTGTGTGTGGTCTGAGCAAAAATCTCGACTCTCAGTGTCGCACGGCCAGAGAGAGAGTGGGTCAGAGGGAGAAGCCAATCTGAAGACTGTAGCGAAATTCTCCGAACAAATCGTCCTCACGGCCAAAATATTAACTTTACACGCATGGGTTTCGGTCATTTTGTAGCCACACTCGTCCTCTTTCACCCAATGTCACAACCACAGCCCAAATTCATACGGTACATGAACTACAGCCCTGAAAGCGACAGGTGTACCATCATAATGTGTCATACAACTCCATGTGAAATGCATGAATGAGTCAGCAGTTTTTTCATCACAAACACAATTTCTTAACTCGCTCTCATAACCACGTTTTTTATCGTACCAATACCACGATCGCACACGGCGTACCTCAATGTCTCGGGTCACTCACGGCGAAAACAAAAATCGCATTTGACGTTTACTTTTTGCGATAGAGCAATTTGTTCGGACATACGTTCTCTCACTGAATCAGTGTGGTTTTAACTTTCAATAGTGTTTGCATTTGCATAGACTAGCCCTAGCCCAGGTGAAATTGATACTTTGTTAATGATTCAAGGTCAAGTTGACCACCTCTCAAACACGCGCACACACGAACGCACATGCACGCACGTGCACACATGTGCACGCACACACACACATTGAAAGTCAATGGAGAAAATCGGGGAAACACGTAACTCTGTCATTTCTCGACCGTTTCAGACGCGGGGTGGCTCGCCAGAACCGGGTTGCCCCCCTGAGCGCACACACACACGCACACGCATGCGCACGCACACACACAAACCCTGTCTTCCTATTGGCTGGCCTTTACACAGCTCCAACTATTGCTTACAACATGCTACAGCCTCAAATTTTGGTACATGGACGTAGACCATCAAGAGGAACAAGCTGTAATGGCTTAATTGCGTAAGCTCCGCCCCTCTGTATTCCTATTGGCTGGCCTTTACACAGCTATAACTTTTGTTTGCAACATGCTACAGTCTTGAAACTTGCTCCATGCACTTAGACCAAGTTGACCACCACTCGCACACACACACATTGAAAGTCAATGGAGAAAATCGGGGAAACACGTAACTGTCATTTCTCGACCGTTTCAGAAGCAGGGCGGCTCGCCGGAACCGGGCCGCCCCCCTGAACGAAACCAAATGGACCCTTACAGCTCAGACATCTTAGCATTAGCATGTTAGCATGATATCATTAGCATGTTAGCATTAGCATGTTAGCATGTTAGCATTAGCATGTTAGCATTAGCATGTTAGCATGATAGCATTAGCATGTTAGCATTAGCATGTTAGCATGATAGCATTAGCATGTTAGCGTTAGCATGATATCATGTTAGCATTAGCATGTTAGCATGTTAGCATTAGCATGTTAGCATGATAGCATTAGCATGATAGCATTAGCATGTTAGCGTTAGCATGATATCATGTTAGCATTAGCATGTTAGCATGATAGCATTAGCATGTTAGCATGATAGCATTAGCATGTTAGCATTAGCATGTTAACATTAGCATGTTAGCATGATAGCATTAGCATGTTAGCGTTAGCATGATATCATGTTAGCATTAGCATGTTAGCATGTTAGCATTAGCATGTTAGCATGATAGCATTAGCATGTTAGCATTAGCATGTTAGCATGATAGCATTAGCATGTTAGCATTAGCATGTTAGCATTAGCATGTTAGCATGATAGCATTAGCATGTTAGCATTAGCATGTTAGCATGTTAGCATTAGAATGTTGGTGGCAACGTAATGCGCAATAAATAAATTGAAAGTCAATGGGGAGACCTGGCTCACATGTAACCATATGGACCCTTCTGAGAGGCTAAATGTCATCAAATGGTGGTCCGTGGCTCAAATGCTGCACAGACTTGGCGAGCTTCAGGCACCCAGTAAAATTTCTTGAAATTTTGTTTCTAGTTCCTCTTGATGGTCTACGTCTATGTACCAAAGTTTGAGGCTGAAGCATGTTGTAAACAATAGTTGGAGCTGTGTAAAGGCCAGCCAATAGGAAGACAGGGTTTGTGTGTGTGCGTGCGCGTGTGTGTGTGTGCGCTCAGGGGGGCAACCCGGTTCTGGCGAGCCACCCCGCGTCTGAAACGGTTGAGAAATGACAGAGTTACGTGTTTCCCCAATTGTCTCCATTGACTTTCAATGTGTGTGTGTGTGCGTGCGTGCACATGTGTGCATGTGCGTGCGTGTGCGTTCGTGTGCGTGCGTGTGTGAGAGGTGGTCAACTTCACCTTGAATCATTAACAATGTATCATTTTCAGCTGGGCTACGCTATGCAAATGCACCCACTATTGAAAGTAAAAAACACACTGACTCAATGAGAGAATTTGTTCAGACATACGGTCCGAACAAATTGCTCTAGCGCAAAAAGTAAAAGTCGAATGCGATTTTTGTTTTCGCCGTGAGTGACCCGAGACATTAAGGTACGCCGTGTGCAATCGTGGTATTGGTACGATAAAAAACGTGGTTATAAGAGCGAGTTAAGAATTGTGTTTGTGATGAAAAAATTGCTGACTCATTCAAGCAGTTAACATGAAGTTCTATGACACATTATGATGGTAGACCTGTCGCTTTCAGGGCTGTAGTTCACGTACCGTATGAATCTGGGCTGTGGTTGTGACATTGGGTGAAAGA
Source organism: Protomyctophum parallelum (assembly GCF_964188405.1). Taxonomy (NCBI): domain Eukaryota; kingdom Metazoa; phylum Chordata; class Actinopteri; order Myctophiformes; family Myctophidae; genus Protomyctophum; species Protomyctophum parallelum. The sequence continues at coordinate 1,816,395 of NC_139719.1, forward strand.
GGACGAGTGTGGCTACAAAATTACCGAAACCCATGCGTGTAAAGTGAATATTTTGGCCGTGAGGACGATTTGTTCGGAGAATTTCACTACAGTTTTCACATTGGCTTCTCCCTCTGACCCGCTCTCTCTCTGGCCGTGCGACACTGTGAGTCGAGATTTTTGCTCAGACCACACACACTTTGAACTGCGATAGCGGGCAAACCGTGCAACGTATTTGAATTCCGTCTGAACCACAACAAAGTCGATGGCCTCGTGTGCTGTTTGAGGTTTAAATCGTGTTTCTACGTAACAGTATGCTAGAGTAATGTGGCTCCAAAGTAACGTGTCGTTTTCTGTTTTTACCCGCGTTTCCCCATTGACTTTGCATGGGGCATTTTTCGCCTCGTTTATTGCGAATTACGTCGGCACGGTAACCCGAAACGGAAAGAAAAGCACAAGCACACCATTCCCGGCCGAGCCGCACGTTTCGATGTATATATTGTGGGGCTTTGGTAAACCGTGCGGCCGGCCATAGACGTCAAAGTTTCGTGTCTTGATTAATATTATTATTGCGATTAAGTATGTGTTGCGGATTTCAACCTGTGTTTCTGCCATTGCATGGCAGGCACCCAGAATTATGGCATTAGATATGTAGCATACAGATGGATGAGAAGTTATCTTGAAAATAGGCATCAGTTTGTCAATATCAATAATGTCAACTCAAAACAAGGGGAAAGTCATCTGTGGGGTACCCCAAGGCTCGGTGGTGGGCCCAAAGCTTTTTATTCTCTATATAAACGATATCTGTAAAGCATTAAACCGGCTACAATTTGTTAATTTTGCAGATGATACAACTTTACTTTGCTCTGAAAAAAAAAAAGAATGAACTGTTGATGATTTTTTTTTAATAAATGGTTTGATATAAATAAGCTATCACTGAATGTAAGCAAAACAAAATGTATTGTGTTTGGAAACCGTACAATCAGTGAGGACATCAAACTCAGGATTGACTCAGTAGAAATAGAAAGAGTGTGGGAGAACAAATTCTTGGGAGTAATTATTGATAATAAACTAAATTGGAAACCTCATATAAAGTATATAAAAGCAAAAATATCTAAATCTATTGCAATACTGCACAAAACTAAACATATCCTGGACCAGAAGTCATTATATATCCTGTACTGCTCATTCATTACTCCAAGTCTGGGGCAACACCTATACAACCAATACAAACTGTATCACCCTACTGCAAAAAAAAGCCATAAGGATCATAAATGGGGTTGATAATATTCACCCCACCAATGAATTATTTATTAAATGTTGTACGTTGAAATTTAAGGATTTAGTTGAATTAAAAAAATTAGAGATACTGCTTAGAGCCAAAATGAAAACACTTCCAGACTGTATCCAAGGGTTGTTCACAATGAGAGAGAGCTGTTATTCACTCAGAGGAAAATGTATGTTCAAACAAAAAAAAAAGAAAGGATCAACATGAGAAGTAATTGTATAACGATAAAGGGTGTGAAGCTGTGGAATAGATGTGATGATGAATTGAAAGACTGTGTAGCTAAGGATCAATTTAAGAAGAATTAAAAAAAAAAAAGTATTAAATAGCTATACAGAGTAAAGGCTCAATTCAAGTGGCATTTGTTTCTTTTGGTTTTGTGTGAACATGTTACTACTGTGACTTTTATTAGCATATTGGTTTTTTTTGCTTGTTTTTCAGAATGAAAAAAAAATGAAAGAAACTTGAATGTTGCACTGTTCAGTAGAAATGTTGTTTGAGGACCTGTAAAAGGGATGTACATATATATTTTCATTTTTATTATTTTAATTTAATTTAATGGACAAAAGGGTAGACGTAATAAGCCTAGGCTTCAGTCTATACCCTAAAAGTCTATACCCTAAAAGAGAAAGGAAAACTGATGAACTAAGAATGTTTTGTATGGAAAGAAAAAACAAACTAATAAAACTAAACTCCTAAAACTCTATGTCTGACCGTCACTGACAGTCTAGTGAGTAGTGACCCACGCGCTAGTAGGCCTTCAGGGGAAGGGAATGTAAAGTGTCAGTTTCTGTGCATGCATATCCCACATGTGTGCCAAGAGCATGCCATTAATCTAGTACTAATTCATACAAATATATATCTCTGTCTACGGTACATGCCTGTGGCATCTCTTGTGGCATTTAGAAAAGAGCATGGCACTGAATCAAATTGCATTCAATTAAATTACATGCTAAACATTGGAAAATATTTTTAATTATGTTTTTTATTGGAAACATAGGTGTTGAATTAAAATACCAATGAAAAAACATTTTTGTTAAAATCGTATGCTAGGAAGATAAACATCATAGCATAGGTATTACATGATATTTGTGCTGATTCAACAGAAATTGAAAGGCAGAGTTGAATGTTGTTGTCTGTCACTGATTAATTCTCCTCATTGTCCTCCGGATTTCCACACAGGTCTTCATCGCAGCATTGGACGTCAACAGATGGGATACAAAACCTCTCGCAGGTACGGAAAAGCTTGTCATCTGTACAAAGAATAACACAATAGAAAGTATATAAAAAAACAAAACAAACACAAAAATGTTGAAAAATAGACGTCTTAACCTTTTTTATTTCACTAGATTATATTAATACTGCATTATGATTATAATTATGCACATATAATTTAATTCTAGAATGACAATGGCAATAGTAATACTAATAGAGAGAAAGCAATATAATTACCGCTCCAGCCAGTCCTGCAGAAGTTGCTGGAAAGCGGGCACACAGTAGACGACTTACAGATGTCGTCATTTGCATCCAAACAGGTGTAGCATTTGAGCATGTTTACTGGAAGGAAGGCCAAACATATGTGAAAACAGGTTCCAAGGCATAATCTTGGTCATCGATCGCCTCTAACTATAACTTCTTCTTGTTCAAGAAACATCAGGGTGAACTTTCTAAAGGTCATAGAATGTGTCGATGAACGTTATAAATGTTAAAGGACAACTTTAGTTTTTTTTCAACCACGGTTCATGTTTTAGGTTGTCATTAGAGAAAGTAAAAGATTAGTGTTATTTTTTTTTCATTTGCTGCTTTCTTTAGTTTTAGGGACTTTAGCTCTTTTGTACAGGGGGGGCGGGGGCATTCGAGCATGGGGCTAAATATGTATTTTTTTACCACATTTTATGGTGATTTATTTTTGTATTATTTACTATAGTCCTAATAAACCCCAGGAAATTGCATCTGGCCACAAAAGATCACAGGATCTACTGAATGTGAAGGTAGCCTACTGGGGGAATACTGGGCTTATACTGTGTGTATAGGCTCAATATGTCAGTTTGTCACATTCAGTAGATCCTGTGATCTTTTGTGGCCAGATGTAATTTCTTGGGGTTTATTAGGACTATAGCAAATAATTAAAAAACAATCGCCATAACATTTTGTAAAAAAATACATATTTAGCCCCATGCTCGAATGCCCCCGCCCCCCTGTCAAAAACTGCTAAAATCCCCAAAACTAAAGAAAGCAGCAAATGAAAGAAAATGAACACTCATCTTTTAGTTTCTCTAATGACAACCTAAAACATGAACCTTGGTTGAAAAAAACTAAAGTTGTCCTTTAAAGTTACAAATGAAAAGTTACTAAATTGAATAGCTATGCACAATAAAGCTTTATAAAGAAGGGAAATAACAATAATATATAGATTTTATTTTTTTAGATTGACATTTTTATTTGAATAAAGCAATTTTAAAAACAATATAATCAAAAACATCATAATAACATGCAGTACCAACATAATAAGAAAGTATATTCAAAAGGAGTGAGAAGAAGCATGGCTCCCATCCCCTTACCATTAATACTAAATATCATTCAATAATCTATTCAAATACTTGTATAACTAAATCTGTGATATTTAATACATACATATATGTCTTCACACATACACTTATTACATACACGCACAAACAACCCACAACACAGTAATACTTCTTATCTAACTACAAGTGTACTCACCTGGCGTGCTACAGAGGAGGAGCGCCATCAGTACGGTGAGCAGTAGGACTTTCATGTTGTCAGTGGTTGTTGTGAAGGTGAAGCGTCTAACGCCAGCTTTTATACTCGCACATCTATACCAACCAAACCAGTAACTCGAATACATTCCCTGGTGTATAGTCAGACATTCCTCAAATTAATTGTCCCACAACAATGAGAAATTGAGAATAGTCACGTAACCTTGTGTGTGTGGGAGGGGGGGGGGGGGATAATAGATATAATAATATCTATTAATAATTGACATGACTGATTAGTCTCATGCAACAACATGTATTCAACTTTGTGTTCAGTTTGTTGAGTGACACAAAGTATAAACCTTTTAGGGATTCAGGATCTCACACACTTTGATAGAACACAATGATAATTAACCATACTAGACTAGGTGCCCGGCTGTAGAGCACAGAGTCAGTAACAATATAAATTGGAGATCCATGCCGCTCCCGGCTATGCAATACCCGTTGTATTTATATAGATATAGAGATACATTTATAGATAGATGAACCCTATAGCGTCCCTATTCGGGGGCAAACATTCAGCGAAAATAGCAGATCTTCAAGCTCAGAATGCACCAAGTTGCAATGTGTTGTAAATCTATTTTTGGAAGGAGCGGGCTTAGTATAGACCCCTGGGTGATTTTGGTTAATGACGTATATAGAGTTTAAGTGGTAATAAGGACACATATTGGCAGTTGTCAGGATCAACATCCTGCTGATCCAATCCTCTCTCTGTACCCACTGCACTGCCCTGCTTTAAAATAGTATATATTTTATATATATATATATATATATATATATATATATATATATATATATATATATATATATATATATATATATATATATATATATATATATATATATATTTTATAATAGTTCATTTAATGGGTAAGTATGATTATATCTCTTGTCCTTGGGGTCAAAAGGTTAATTTAACCCTGTCGCCGGGAAATGATGAGAAGCTTAAACGCAGGCCGGTCTAACCAGCGAGATCACATTCCCCTGCCGCAGGACCATAGAGTAGAGAATGTTCACAGTAATGGCATAGTATCTCATGAGGGCGTTCCATGGAAATATGATGTGATGGGGATTCGGCTTGGTACAACGCTCAGCTGATGCTGACGTCATTGAGTTACCATCACTGAGTGAGAGTAATATGAGATCAAGTCAGTAAACAACTGCTATTCTGTAATGATATACAAACTGAAAATATAATTAAATTGAATCAGCATCTATTGATGGTGTCCACTGTCCAGTGATGATACCATTATTGTCCTGGTACCCAATCTCAAAATTAATCCAGTACAGTTTGTGTCTCCCACAGACAGTCACTCTCAACTTTATTATAGTATTTACAGGAAAACGTTAACTAGGCTGCACACAGTCTTTCTTATCAAAGTGAAAGAAAATAGAACATAGAAATAGAAAACAAGGTTTATGTAGGTTGAAACGTTGTAGCCTCAAATTAATTTTGTGCAGATATAGGCCTACCATCTTTCCTCTTTCACAATATATTAGGGCTGTCAAATGGAATGATTAACTAACAAACTATGTCCAAAATATGTGTTGTGGGAATGGAAAGATAAATGACACAAATATACTTTTTCTTTCTTTTTTTTCAGTTTTTTACGCAGGTGCATTCCCCTGCACTGCATTATCAAGGAAAAGAAAATATTGGCATATATGGGCCTTGATCTGTTTGTTGTCTTTCTAGAACATCATAGTAGACCTTTCTCTCAAGATATATGTTAGAGTGTATTCTATAGATGAAAGTAGGTAATCTTCTGTCAACATTTGACCCTTTGACATATTGAGAGGGATTTATCCCTCCCCTCTAAAGCAGACGTCACGTAGGAGTTGAATGGCAAGAATTATCCCTGGGCTACGTGACGTAGCCCAGGGATAATTCTTGCCATTCAACTCCATAGTGACATTCATTTGTGATTATTAGTTACCTGAATTCAATTTGAAAAGAACATGTTAATATCCCCACATACTGGTAGTCTGTTGCAGATATGCATTAATTGTGCAGATTAAATCTGTTTCCAGAAAGAATATATATATATTAAAGGGTTGTGGGTAGTGGTAAGGAATGGCCCTTCAACACAAATTAAGGCAGGCAACAGCAAACTTTAAAATGTAGACTACACAACTACACACTCATTTGGGGAACTATCCTAACTAAACCACAAGGGCAATTTCTAATCCCTGAAAATATAAATCATTACCCATTATTTTCTTGATTGATTGGTTGATTTATTTAGGCATTGCATTGTCATTTAATTCTCCCGCCAGTGAAAAACAAACCTGTGGTCTGTGTTCAAAGGGGGAACATTTATGGGAACATTTCTGATTGCATTAATACAACAATAATTGACATTTTAAATGGCATGATAGGTCACTAAGATCAGGCAACGTTTTCAACAATGACCCAGAAATATTGTTCCCTGCTTGTCTTGACTGTACCCATACAGTATATTTATGATTACCATACAGTATATTTATGATCGTTAATTACAGTTAATTGATTTAATACTGACCACAGCCATGCAAAGGAGAACTTAAGCACTGAAAATAACTAGTAATACAGGTGTTGTTTCAGTGCACTCAGAACTAATAAGCTAAATGTTTTATCCAAAAATGTGTCCAAACAATGTGTCCAAAAATGTGGTTCTCCAAGCAAACTAAGTGGTTTTCTCCAGGCAAACTGGGGCAATTACTCTCTGTCTTGGCTTAATGTTAAATGTCAAGGCTTAAAGGGATCGTGATTCGTGACATAAATTGCAGCTCAATTCAATTGCACCCGAAAAACCTGAACCTTTAACATTCAGTACATTTTCTGTGGTTTTCTGGCTCAAACAAGTGCTCTGATTTTCTTGTGGACTGTGATGTAGCTTCTTTTTATTGCACATTTCAACAACAAGGCAATTCAATGTGCTTAATAATTAAACAAACAACCATTGTTTACTGTAAATCGCTCTATATTAAGAGCGTCTGATAAATGCCTAAATTGTAAATTAAAGGTTTCATGACATTCACTTTCATTTTTTATTTTAGGTTTTATTTTATGACCTCAATTACATTATATTATATTCATATTAATATGTCTGGGTCCCCACCTACTCACTCAGGGTTGACTACATACAGTGCAATTATAGTGCTGTCTACATAACAAAGTCTGTATCAATTGCTACAAAAGTGCTATCTAAGGGGGTAGGGTAAGTGCTATGGGCCATGATGGAGTCTGAAAAGAGTGATGCTGCAGTTCTGACTGCAAAGGGAAGTGCATTCCACAGTTTTGAAGCCAGAAGGGAGAAGCGTTTGGGACGTGTGGAGCGTTGTCCTGGGATTTTTTGTGAGGGTACTTCCAGCTTCCCTGCGTTGGCTGATCTGAGTGTGCGGGAGGGTTTGTAGGGTTCAATCATACTTGCAAGATATGGGGGAGCCATACCTTTGGTTGCTTTGAATGCCAGCATCAGAGTTTTGTATTCTGTGGGGGCAGTCCATCCAATATCTGCTCAATTACACCCACACATTCAGTGGATTTTCTGTGGTTTGGGGATAATAATGATGTGAGATAATAATAATGTCGCGGCTGAGGCCGTGGATGACGTAACGATATAACCTTAAAAAGGCTTCTTACAAGTTACTGTTGGTGACTCAAGTTGCTTGTGAACAAAGTTCCTCCACATAGAAAGTAGCAAAACATCACAGGAACACCTTGCCTTTATGTTACATGCCTTTATGTTATATGGAACATTTAGTTGGAATTGACTCTACCGTCTTTGCACAACACATGGTCGACATGGTGGCGGAGAAAAGCGCAGACGAGACAGACACTCATTGATTTAAAAGGTAGGGCTGGCTGGCCGTGATGTGCATCTTTGCGCACTGTGCCCCTTGCAATGTTGGTGTGTGCGTCAGAGACTAGTACTTGGCCGCGGTGCCAATGGTGTAGCCTACTCTTGTCTGCATACTGGTTGTAAATTAATAGACTAAAGATAAAGAGTTAAACTATTCGGTTTGGCCAAATTTGATGATGCATAAAGCATAATGCTCATGCGGTGCCTGGCTGGCTAAATGAGCTGAGCAGGCAGTTGTTGGACCGTTGTGCGTTTCTCTGTGGAGTATGAAGCTGTAGTAGGCCTATTAACAATGGTATGCATGTAGGCAATGACTAAAAGTACATGATTTGATAGTGAGTTCACACATTTGCGTTGCGTCCTCAGCGTGTTGTTGTGAGCTTGTAGGTCTGCATCTGCTATTTTCGTAGCCCCATATGTGCCCTCTCCCTACGCTCATTCTGTAGCTCATCTCGGAGCTACAGAATGAGCGTAGGGAGAGGGCACATATGGGGCTACTATTTTCGGAGCTGCCAGATTAATATTTAAATCTTTAGTTGGAAGAATGCAATGGCATATCATCAGTGTTGACCATAATGGAACGGTTGGAACCAAATGAACCCCGGCGACCGGCGCTATTCAGCTATAGGCCTATAAAAAAAATCTGCGTTAACTTTACTGTCTGCTCCTACTTTTGGTGTGAAAAAATATGGTTAGGCTATATGGTATTTGGGGGGGGGGGGGGGGGGTCATATAAATTCTTCCAGTCTCTGAGGTGGGGTCCCGAAAAAATATTTGGAGGCTGAGGGGGGATCTAGGAAAAAATAAAAAACGAAATCACATCTGCACCAGCCCCCCCTGGTGAATAAATAACGACCAGTCCATTACTTTGAGTGGTAATAATGTCTTATGCGACCGGCTGGTATACACATTGATCCAATCTTTGATATTAGCGGTAGCATAGCACTGTGGTTTCACTGCAGGTTTCAACACGACGACGCGTCCTCGGGGTGAACTAATGGACAATTGCGGCTGTGTGTTTTGCCGTTGTTTTCAATGCTGTGTGCGGTGGCTCTCTCAGCTTCTTTCGTCTGTGACCCATTGCAGTGCTTTGAAATCACTGCTTTACATCTGTGAGTTTCTGCCTGGCGACATGAAACTTCTGGACGATATCGATATCTGATATAATTAATTGCTGTTATGGCCGATAACCGATATAAACCGATGTCAAAATGATCTGTCTGTAAAAAGTGTAATAAGTTTTTACATTTTGGAGAACAAAACGGGATCCACAGTTATTGAAATGTTACAGTCTGGCTAAACCTCTAGTCTGTAAACCTCTTCCTTCCAGTCGCTTTGTAGCAAACAGTAGTTTTCAAGGCAAAGATAAAGTAATTCAGAAGAAGAAGCTGTGAATCGGCTGTCAGCACTCAGCAGCACCAGTAACCGCACGGTACTGACACGTTCAGCGGAGTGGCTGCTGTCTCTGTGCCGTCTGTGAAGAGCCATGAGCCGGGAGGGGCAGCAACACAGCCGGGTAAAATCCACACACTGACTCGAGACTTGAGAAAAAGACCCATATCGGCCAAGATATCCCAAAACAATGCCCGGGGAACTTTAATTAAAAGCTAGATGCAGTGGCTATAATTTGCTTTCGCAATTCTAGCCTACCCAAAGGTAAAATCCACCTGCCGCCTATGCAAATATGCTTACTCTAATGGAAAAAGCAGTGCTGTGTCTTCATTACACTGTTTAGTAAATCAATTAATACATCAAAATGTATTATTATTATTAGACAATGAATCAATTGATATATTTATTCTAGAGTACATTTGCATTTTTTGATCAAATATAATATAAGACAAAAGTAAATCTATGGTACATGATGTGTATTGAAATAAGACACCACTGTCTGCCCTGTGTCCAAGTGGCATGCTACAGCCTAACAGCTCTCACTGTCCCCGTAGGCACACTGGACGCGTCAGGAGCGTCAGATGAAGCTGAAGCCCTTCTTCTTTGTGGGGTTTTTAGACAGCTGGTGGATGGAAAAGAAGCTCCACCTCCGCGCCCGACGGACGCAGAGGAGAGCGCGTCCGTGAAACGGTCCGTCGCGTGTGCCTACAGGGACTCTCTGTCCTGTGCCCTAGTGGCATGCTACACCATCACTGTCTCTGTCCTGTGCCCTAGTGGCATTGTTTATTGTTTATAAGGATCCCCATTAGCTTTTGCCTTGACAAAAGCTAGTCTTCCTGGGGTCCGACACAGACAAACATTTAACATTTAACAAAGGCAATACTTACAATTGTTTACACTAACTCAAAATAAAACATAACATTTTAAAATAAAATATAAAATAAAATAAACATAATGAGAAAAAAAAAACAGAAAAAAATAGAAAAATCACTTTCAACAAATTATACATTAGAATTGATATTTTTCCCAGGGTTACTGCAATATGGTTTCCATAAGGTGTTCTTTTAACTTGATTTTAAAGATGAATTTTGTATTTGTATTGGTTATACACTTTGGTAGTGCATTCCAACCTATTACTGCTCTATAGATAATAGAAGATTTAAGAATATTTGTTCTTGGTTTAAGTGCCACCAAAACACCCAAACTGGCTTGTCTAGTCATATGGTTATGTTCGTCTCTTACATGTGCTACCTGTTCAAATAAATACTGTGGTTTTTTGTCCATTAATACATTTCTGAAAAACGTAAGAATAGAGGAATACGTGAATGTAATCTATTCTCAACAGTAAGCCATGATATATTTCTGTGCATTTTCCTGTTGGAACACTGGAGAGCTAAACTGGCAGCTTTGTTTTGAGCTATTTGTAATTTATGTATGTCTGTTTTTGTAGCCGATGACCAAATGACTGGGCAATAATCAAGATATGATAACACTAGATATTGAATTACTGCTTTCCGAGTGTTTAGTGTTATGTAGCTAGAACATGTCCTGGTTATGGCGATACTTCTTCCCATTCTAGTTACTATACTGTCAATTTGTTTAGTCCAATTAAGTTTAGGATCTATAGTACCACTCCAAGTAGTTTAGCCTCTGTTACCTGTTCTACTGGCTTCCCGGCAAGTGACAGGCTCAGTTGAGGATCACCCTCTAGCTTATGTCTAATCCAAACACCATGCACTTGGTTTTAGCAATGTTCATTACTAATTTATTCTCATCAACCCAATCCGCTACTGTTTTTATTTCATACTTTAGTGAGAAAAGTAACTAGTTACTTATTACTTTTTTCTCTCGCCCCCAGTAATTGCATATTTTGTCCCCAAAAGTCTTACTTTGCATTTTCAACATTAGCAGTCCCCCCTCCCCTATTCTGCAGTGTTTATTTAACTCTAAAAAGTGTACTGTATAGTTTACACATGATGATGGGTCCATTTGTACACATATTTGAAGTAGATTTTTTCGACGTGGAATATAGCTTCTTCACTATGCACAACTTGCAGCGGACAATAATGTTCATCTCGTCTTGATCGCGGACATATACTTAAAATAATGCGAATACTTCCAAGTATTGAACGTTATAACGCTTTGTTGTGCCGGTGTCTCTGTCTCCTCCACCTCCTCCATGGATAGTTTGTTTATGTCTCTTCTCTCTAACAGTGCAGTCTAACGAGTTACACACACTAGTTTAGGTTGTTGTTCCGCGTTCCGGACTGTTTAAGGCTGCCTCCGATACTTCACACATACTGTACGACGTACCAACGAGTGTGCATCGTTTCCCTATCCGCTCTAGAGTCTAGATCTAGAGCGGATCAGCAGTCTGCAAAGCAACTCCACCACAACCCAGTCTACCATTATGAATAAACACTCAAACCCACAGTTCCACCAAGGCTCGTGAAAATAGTAATAATTAGTGATGCACCAAATATTTGTCCGCAGAAAGAAATCGGCAGAAAATGGCTAAAAATGCATTTTCGGCCTATTTGGTTTCGGCCCAAATAAGCAGAAAATATATCACCGAATAGTGTATGCAATTAAAGCATTCAAAAGAGCAGAATAAATGTTTTATGGATCCATAACAGTGATTATTATTTAAGTTAAGTTTTGCCATAACCATAACATAAATGGTAAATGGTAAATGGTGCATTTATATAGCGCCTTTATCCAAGGCGCTTTACAGAGATTGTGCATTACATTCACCCATTCATACACCGATGGCAGCGGAAACCATGCAAGGCACCAACTAGCACATCGGGAGCAATTAGGGGTTCAGTATCTTGCTCAAGGACACTTCGACAGTAACTCTGGGGGAGCCCGGGTTTGAACTGGCAACCTTACGGTTACCATCCAGGCACTCTACCCCTGAGCCACCGCCGCCCATAACATAACATTTGTAGAATCAAACTCAGGTCTTATAATGGGTTAAGTGGGGATACTAAAACATTCAGTTACACTTCATACCAATTATACTAGGTATGTTAAGTGATAACCACTTTCAACATGGCATTATAGGCAAAATCTTTCTAAAGCTTTCACATTTTCCAAACATTTACAAGCTTGTAGGTCAACTATTTTTGCTATTTATTGTACAACAAAGTATATAGTGCTCAAGTGGCATTCTGGACTAGACCAGTCTGGCTGGAAACATTGTGGTTGCAAGGACTGACCTTCTGACCTTTCAGCTACAGGACTGTGTCACAGTCATTACCAGGTGATTGAGAGATTATTTATTCTTTACTTACTCTGTATAAACATACTATTTTAACTAGTAATGCACCGAATATTCGGCCGCAGAAAATGTTCGGCAGAAAATGGCTAAAAATGCATTTTTTACCTATTCGGTTTCGGGTTTATCATCGAATAGTGTATGCAATTAATGCATTCAAAAGGGCTGAATACATGTTTTATGGACCCATAATAGTGATTATTATTTAAGTTAAGTTTTGCCATAACCATTTATTTTTACATTGACATTGAGCTTTTTTGTTAAACATTTGACCTCTTTTATATCATTTTGGAACCGAAATAGGGAACCGTTAAGAACCGGAATCGATAAGCAGAACCGGAATCGGTACCGGACTCGAAAAAATCCTAACGATACCCATCCCTAGGTCTGAGGCACCTTACTTTGAAAATAGCTGATCTACAAGCTCAAACTACAACCTTGTAGATCAGCTATTGTTGGCTAAAGTTCTCCTTGGAAAAGAGATGCTATGGTTCAAGTGGTTTAATGTAAAAAATGAAAAAAGTTCCTATCCCACAATGATTTGGTGGGCCCCTGTATAGTAACTCTGAGGACCCCCTAGGGGTCATGGGCCCCCTGTGGAAGACCCTTGGTATTGGCTACTACTATTATTTTTAAATCAGAGCCCAGCTACAAATATACTTTTATGCTTCATTTATGATCTAATTTGACAATATTCTGGAGCAGGAGCAGAGCAAGGAATGTAATGAGAACTGGGATAGGCCCAAGAGTCAGTCCGGGAGGTCCCAGGTGAGGAAACACCCCTACCAAAAGTAAAAAAATATTATTTTGACCACAAAGTTTTTCAACTGTACAGAGATTACACAATGCGGAGGGTGAAGGCGAGATTTATTGCAGAAGATTGAATACAGTATGGAGCTGGGATTGAGTGAATGGACAGAGAAGTGACTGATAACATGATAACAGAGTGATGAGGAGGAGACATGGTGGAGGGGCTTTGGCGTGGGCCCCATGGGGACGGGCCGGAGCCTCGGCTCGAATCCTGCCTGGCGGAGGCAGGGGGGGCTCTTGAGCCTGCCCCCCTGGGGCCGACCTGGTGGAGCCTGCTGCTGGGCGGCGTCGGGGAGGTGGCGGGTACCTGAACGGAAGCACAGATGAGTGACGGGAAGGATAGGACGCCTTTTTAAAGGCGCGCGGATAAGGTAACGTTGATCTGATTGGAGCTGATGAGTGACGGCTAGTTCCATCTCTCAGTTGAAATGACGTATAAAACTAACACAAGAAATCAACTCAGAATGTTTTAAAACATACTAAACAATTCTAATATTATAAAAATCGGACATTAACTGGCTGGCATACTGTTCTGGGAGGTCCCAAATAGATGACCCCCCCAGAAACGGGGTGGGGGTCGGGAATATTTGAACCCCATCATTTTCTCATAGTTTGGACCCTATAGAACCAAGATCTGCAAAAAAATCAATTTTAGCAAAAAAATCCTACGGGAGCTGTTTTTTTGACACCTCGTACCACACTATGGCCCTCATTTATCAACCGTGCGTACGCCAAAATATGGGCGCACACCGAAATTACCGACATTTTCGGCATTTAACATTTCCGGCAAAGCTTGAAATTGAACGTGACAACGTTCAAAACCCACGTCAGCTCGGGACCTGGCTTACGTTTTGTCCTCACCTGTTTTTCTGTCGTAGAACGGCGGAGCAGCATTGTTTGACCAGCTGAGAGGCTGTCACAGGCATTTAAACATGTTTTCACTCCTAAAATGTTAATATAAAACGGTATGCGTATGCAGTAAAATACAATAGAGAGATTTCCAACTTTACAAGTAATTTAAATCGCGCAATTAAAATCAATATAACATGTTTACAATGTATTAGTTTGTGCTTAATCAAACAGTGCTTTACTGGCCTTGTTATGCAAGCGCACTTGTGAGATGATTTTGGAGCGCATGCGGTGATGCAGCATATGTGATTATGATATTATTAAAAAAAGGCATAAATGGACTGCACGCCTTTATTTCCAAGTGACAATGACAAGCATACAGCTTGCCTATTTGTAGTAAGTACTAGCAGGCTATAGGCGTAAGGGGCTTAATCATTCACCATTTAAATAAGTGCTTAGACAGGTTTTGACAGTTCAGATAAAAGCGAGATAATTTTCGGGGGTCGGGAGCCTGAGGACGGGACCGCGGCGTGCGTCGCCAATACATACCAGCACACATGCAAGCAAGCCTTCATCCATATGTTTATGATTCGTTCATCAATGATCAAATCACTACATAAACGTTGATTATGACTGCCTTGATGACATGATAGCCTATCTCTCAAGCAGGCATCACTGACACTCACCCACAGGACTTTAATATCACAGCAGTGCGCAGTCTCACGCCTTCGCCGTGCACTGCGCACGAATGGGTAAAATTAATATAGGCCAGTCCAAACGTATTCCATTCATGGCGATGCGATGTCGATGTGTCATGTAGATGCGTGCGTGCGTGGACATGACAGCAAGGCAAGCGAGGTGAGAGGGAAACAGACAGGGTAGGCCTACAACTTTATTTAATTCATGCAGGTGTTCGTTCTTTATTTGTTTAACAACACACCAGTTAGTTAGGCTTGCAAGTTGCGTGTGCGTGCTGTGCGTGTGTATGAGAGAGGGGGGTGAGGCGGGCAGCAAGGCACGGGAGAAACCTATTTTTTCATGTAACCATGGTTTCAGGAAACGTATTGCCGTTGTTCATGTCGCAAAAACGAGGGCGAGGCTAGATTTAATAGGGCGTGCCAGATATATTTCAGCCGTGACATTTATTAACGTCGGAACGAAATTAAGGAAGGATCAGCTGTTTGCGATCACTTTATAAATGCCGTGGCGACGTGGGTGTACTACGAAACCTGCACTCGAATCTGTGGCAGATTTTACACTCGATTAATAAATGAGGGCCGAAAACTTGTCTTCACTTTCTGACATGGCGGGGGACAATTGGTTATTGACAATAACCAATTTTACAGTTTGTATTGTACTCTACATACGCACATATACAGCAAATATAGGCCTAATGATATAAATGTGTGTGTGTGTGTGTGTGTGTGTGTGTGTGTGTGTGTGTGTGTGTGTGTGTGTGTGTGTGTGTGTGTGTGTGGGGCAGTTCTCCTCAGTCAGATAGGCTTTATTTTGTTAGTCAAATGTGTTATTGTCACATAAATTGTCAACATAAATAACAAATAATAACATGTGATCAATCAATCACAAGCCTACTTACTGACTGAATTACATCTAAATAGCAAAGCAATATTGACATAGTTATACATTTGCATGTGAGAAATTACAAGTGACCTTATATAACCACTCAGCCATCTTGAGTACATTTGACTCTTGTGTTATATTCTTGTGAAATATTCAGAAAAGTATATAAAAGAGCTCAAAGGGTACATATTCAGTCAACTATAAAAAAAATCACACCCGTGTGAAGTGAGTGGTGCAACTCCGTATAGGGATCCCCGGGGGGGGGGGGGGGGGGGGGGTTCCAGACCCACAGGAGTGCACACAGGGTGCCGGCCCGATTCCGGAAACGGTTGAGAAATGACCGTGTGGTTACCGTGTGGGGGTCCCTCTACTGTACCTACTGTACTGGCACACCCAAAATCATACAGTTAATATGTGCGTGTGTGTTTGTGTGTGTGTTGGGTTGCGCACAGGTGGTTTCGTGCTCAGACTCACCCACACAACCAGCCAGCCACACACCCAGCCACCCTCACACAAGGGAGTGGTTGCACCACTCCCCTTTTATTACCTTGTATTCCCCATCGATGATGTCACTGGAAGACGGTTTTCTGAACTGCCCACAGCCCTCCTATGAGACACAGACCGAGTAGAAAGAAATTTCACAATTTTTTCATGATTATTAGAGAGGACCTATTATATGAAGATAGGTTGAAAAGTGGTGAAGTGGTACTTAGCCTACTTAGTAATTTTCTATCAGGACTGCAGCATAAAAGGGGATGCACAGAGGAGGAGGAGGAGGAGGAGGAGAAAGAAGAAGGAGAACAGTCATATGTAATGAGATCCGGGCAACTGTGGTTGACCATGTGCTCAATCATGGTTTGACCATGCGCGAGGCTGGCCAGAGAGTCCAACCCAATCTCAGCTACTACACCAGGGCTATTCTACTGGCTATTTTAAAATGTCCCTCGGACTCATCTAAAAACCATCCCTGCATCCCATGACTCATTGCATTGAAAATCTATATACATCACTGCCTATAATCAAGAGTAATATGGTTACACTAACACTACTTACTTTATGACCACTGTGCACACTAGCGCAGTGGAGATAACCAAATGGACCCGTACAGGCCATTTGCCACTACTGTGAAATGTTCAGCACCTACGGACTAAAGACGACAATACTCTTAATCAACACAATATAATCCTGATCACAAGTCCTCGTGGAGGAAAATAAAGATTAACATTATGACGAGACTCGTACAGTTTACTTCTTACTGAAACTGCAGTTACCTAAGCTGTCAAGATAAATTAAGGATGACTGCGGTCATCTTAGATACCTCTCCCCTACCTATCTAGCCGGAAAGAAGACAATATGTTTTACAACAGACAGACAGCTATTAGGGGACCACCTATTGAAGTCACCCAAACACTGATGCCTGTCAGTCACACTGTGGGACAGTGCCTAAATGTATCCACTACTGTCTACTACCACTCTGACACGAGGGATGCAAAGGACACCTGGTTACTTAAGTGACATGATGTCATGCCGCGGCGACCCTCATATCTCTTAAAACCACACTCCTAAGTTAGTTTTAACTTTCTCACATGAATGACATTCTAGTTGTCATACAAAACAAAACCCTAAAACTGATACCTCACAACATGAGCCCGCTACACTCCCTATTTTAACAGCTGTGATTAGGCTATCTTTCCCATAACACAGCACAGAATAAAGTACAAATACTCTAGTCTGCAGGCAAGTTTACATTTTTCATGTCCCACACATTACTTATTTATTACTTGAATGTTCTATATCTATACAGTCGTAAATTACCTATTTTATTTAAGGGTGCTACAGTAGCATTTACGCATTTCAAATCTACATAATTAAGCCTCCACAATCCATGCAATTGACTTCGTATAGTTGGCCATTATGCGATATTACATAGAGAATCTTCCCCTTTTGGGCTGTGGGGGTGTCTGATTTGAACGGGGGCTGCGGGGAGGCGTGGCTGCGGGGGGAATCATGGCCCCCATGAGGATTATGAAAACACTTCGGCTCTGATCATAACAGACTAGGATATTCTCACATTCTGTTCTGATCCGTCTGCAGCCTATGTAGGTGTATGTAGAGAGGGAGAGAGAGAGGGGGGGGATGAGAGAGAGGAGGAGGGAGGAATAAAGGGGTGGGGAGAGGGAGGGAGAGAGGAGGGGGGAGGAAGAGAGAGAGGGGGAGAGAGAGGGGGGGGTGAGAGGAGGGGGAGGAAGAGAGAGAGGGGGGAGGGAGAGAGAGAGGGGGATGAGAGAGAGGAGGAGGGAGGAATAAGGGGGAGAGGGAGGGAGAGAGGAAGAGAGAGAGCGGGAGAGGGGCTGAGAGAGAGAGGGGGAGAGGGAGGGAGAGAGACAGAGGGAGAAGGGGGGTGGGGAGAGGTGGAGGGAGGGAGAGAGACAGATAGGGGGGGGCAGCAACCAGAGGGAGGAAAGTCAGAATGAGAGCAAGGGGCGGGGGAGGGGCCATTTGACTGCCACATTCTTCTGAGCAAGTTGTAAATGTAAACTGTCAGTTGTTTATTAAGCAGAGCGTCGGGCAATGTTTCTAATGATGAAAGAAGGCAGTCCTGCACGGTGGCACGACTAATGTGCGTAATGACATTCAATTAATTTACATTCATTTAGTAAACTGCTGTGGAGACTTTTACAGAGAGAGGGAAGGAGGGAGAGAGAGAGAGAGAGAGAGAGAGGTGCAGTGTTGGGACCGTTACTTTTAAAAAGTAACTAGTTACAGTTACTAGTTACATCATTTCAAAAGTAACTTAGTTACTTTACTGTTACTTAAACCAAAAAGTAAAAGCGTTACTGTGAAAAGTAACTTTTTAGTTACTTATTTTTTTAATTTATTTTTATTTCTCTGCAGTTTTTGTAAGACTTTTTTTCACCCAGTGTTTAATGTTTTAGTTACTTAAAAAAGGGCTCCCTTATAGCCTTAATTTCACTATTGTTATTGCATTGGAGAATAATACAATATATTAATCAACTTGACGTGCATTTGCATCACTCAACTCTTCTAAACAATCTGGGATATAAAAAACACAAAGATATGTTTCAAAGTGCCAAATTTATTTCAGACTAACAAAACAATTTAGTTCCAGCAAACCTGATGGCCTATACAGGTCATAGTTGGATCTTCTAGTCCACACACACACAGTCACACACGAAGGAGAACATGGTGTGACAGCTTGACTGGGCTCCTGGAAGTGCGTGCACATGTGTGCGCACACACACACACACACACACCTTGGCGAAGGAGAAAATGGTGTGACAACTTGACTCTGGGCTCCTGGGAAGTGCGTGCACGTGTCTCTCTCTCACACACACACACACACACACACACACACACACACACACACACACACACACACACACACACACACACAGTGTGTACATGACAGCAACACACCCCATAAGACTGGACTGTACAGAATGACACCAAAATAATGAGTTGAGATGATAATTAACTGTAAACCTGGCTTTGGTTGTCTATGGTGTGGTATAAAACAGAGGTAATTCTGTGGACCTTAATGACCAAATTAATAGAAAAAAACACAAATCCAAAGTATGTCATGACATCACAGGTCCTCTCAAATTTTGAACGGCTGGCTCCCCGGCTATGCATAAATGAGGCATTTCAAGACCTGCCAGAATTCTTTGTGAACCGACTTCCGGACTTTTACGTGTAACAAAGTGTTTAGTTGACTAAATCAACTGTAGATTTAGTCAACAAAAATATTATAAAACATTTCAAAAGACTCAAACTAAATGGAATTGTATTTAAAAGTCTGTGACTAAAACTAAATCAAAATGTGCTGTCAAAATCAACACTGGTGTGAATACAAGACACTGCCGCCATCTGGTGGTTGACATCCGACAGTGCATGGTGATGTTTGACAGCATCATGCAGAACACCTTGGGAGCATAAACAAAGATTTTTAATATACGAAGATAAACAATCTCGGAATTGGAGAAATGGACAACAAATCCTACAAATGGTCTCCAAAGTAGGCGTGGTTTGCTTCTCCCCCAGACAGATTTCATGTTTGTACAGCCTACTGCTGCGCAAAGGTTTGGCATTGTGACATATTTAGTCACTCAAACTTTATTTTTTCACATGTGTTGTGAATGATCTGATTGTGAATGTGAACGTTAGCAGTTAGCACAGTGCACACTGATATAGTAGAAATAACATGTCAAATGCCATGATTCCGAATCAGCCCCCATCAACCAAGATCATACATGTGCAACTAACTGGCTGCCCGGGGGCCACATGCGGCCCCCACCATCACTTAATGCAGCCCACAGGTTAATATCAGAATACTGATATATTTCAGCTGTTAGAATTCCAAACATGCAAAGACCCACTTGAGTTTCTTCAGTCTATACATGTAGATTATGACATTAAATTAAAATGTAATTGTCTTTTCTACTTCCAATGCATTTGGATGCCCCAGGATTCTCTGTCAGGCCAACCGCTCTACCAGATCCTAGACACCTAGGGGTTGGGAGGGGTTGGGAGGGTGTGTGGAGAGAGTACAGCACACTGACGACGAACTACAACAATAGCACAGAGTACAGTACAGAGTACAGTGCAGTACACTGATCACTTTTTCCAAAAATAATCAAAGTACAGTACAGAGCTCAATACAGTACAGAGTACTGTGCAGTAACTAGGGATTTCCTATCACGTTTTTTTGCTCCCGATACGATTCCGATCATTCAATTTTGAGACATACCGATCTTTCCCGATCCGATCTTTATATTTTTTGCCATATGCATATCACAATAGCAAATATCCTAATGTATACTCTAGTGTATTTGTGACGTGTGGCCATTAAGTCACAAGAAAATAGTAACACAGTAGTATAGGCTATTTCAGGTGCACTAATTAAAGTGCAGTGTACATTTGTACTGTGAGACTCATTTAAAATTGTAGCCAACTACGCCACCCTTGGATTAAAAGAGTCAAGGGAACTCTGACTCTTAAAAACAACAATAAAAGGACACTCAGGTTCGATATTAAAACCAGTTCAAAAAGAGCAATAAATTAAGGAAAACCCTGGAAAGACTGAACACTGGACAGGATTAAGGTGGGGGATTACAAAGTAATTGTATTGGGCTAATACAGGGGGGCACGCTAAAATGGCCAATAGAAAATACAATAGTGATTAAAAACGCCCTAAACCTAAAACCCTACAAATCCTATATAACTAACTAACCTAAAATCTTAATCAAAACAAAATCAATCACAATTCAAATGACCAGACAGTTCAGACAGGGAAGTCATCACGTTGGCAATAGTGCGTGGTCGGGTACTTACAGGCGACCCAGGCGTGAACCTGGGCCTATCTGTCTTCTGCTTGCAGTAAATGCAACCTCTCTGTCTCGACTGTCGTTCAAGTTCGCCTGGTCGCACTTGGAGTTGGACACCTTCCTCGTCTCTGGCTCTTCACACCGGTGGCTCCGGAGCTTGCTGTGGCTCTATAAAGTGCGGAGTGCAAACCTGTCCGTCTCCCCTGTACCTAATCCCCCCTGCTGTCTGGTGCTGTGAAGGCCTATTCATAGTCTGGATTTTCGGTGGTGAGGTGACCACCTCTCCGGTGGTCACCTCACCACCGGAGCTGAAATGGATTGCTCTTCACCACGGCTCGTGGCGTCATGTAGTTCGGTGGTCACCTAACCACCGAAAATCCAGACGTATGTATGAGCCTTTACAGTTCTCTCCCGAAACCTTCACCCTCCTTTCTCTGTGTCGTGTCGTCTGCTTGTCACTGTTCTGTCACAAACAGTTGTGCGCCGCGCCTGTGTGTCGGGGGACCCTCCCCTGACTGAACTCGGCTCAGGATTGGCCGAGAGCTTCCATACTGTCCCAGCTGATCACTACCTAGATTACACAGCCGCTGTCAATAATCATTTAACAGTCCTGGGTGCAGTGGCAGAAAACAATTAATGCATAAACACACAAAATAAATATAGAAAGTAAACAAATCATGCGCAAAAATAATCAACTCAATTGTCACACTAGCAAAATCATACTCAAATATAGCACATAAAAATAACACAGCAAACAAGGAAATAATAAACAGTAATGAAAGGAAAAATCAATTTGTCAATTTGAAGCTATGATTCCCTGCTTTCATATGACATGAAAAAACGAAAATTCAAAGAAATCCAATGGCAGTCCCTCAGTCAAATTTGGTCACATATATTCAAGGATTTGCAGTACTAAGGATCCTAGCAGTAATTATAACAATAAATGTATAGTTGCAACGCTCAGTTCACACATGTGTTTTTTTCTTCTTCATGTGATTGAACACACTATAGCACAAGAGTTTTTGTGTCACAAAGACGAGATAAACAGTGTTCCAAGTGACACCCATCCTTTGTATGGTTCCAATGTAAAGACATTTATTATAAAAAGTAATTTTTAACAAGTAAGACGCGCAAACGCGGGAAGCGAACGCAGCTCGTGTGTGTGTGTGTGTGTGTGTGTGTGTGTGTGTGTGTGTGCTACAGCTGCGCCCTGTGTGTGTGTGTGTGTGTGTGTGTGTGTGTGTGTGTGCTACAGCTGCGCCCTGTGTGTGTGTGTGTGTGTGTGTGTGTGTGTGTGTGTGTGTGTGTGTGTGTGCTACAGCTGCGCCCTCTGGTGGCGGGCGGGTGGTGTCACAGCGGGACAGACACAGACAGACAGACATGATCTGCAGGTTCGCAATAATAACTACTACATAATTCTATGGATGTATTTGGTTCGGCGTAACAATCTGTGTGTTTTGATGGCTGAGATGTAGGATGAAATGACGATGTGGTTGTTAAATTTGAGCATTTGTGATGCGGAGTATTGCAAAGACATGATGCCAGCTGGGATGGATGTAGCCCTAGTATGTTCCCTCAGCACTACGCTCATTCTGTAGCTCCGAGATGAGGTCACACCCTGGGCACCTCCCACTGCGGTTCAGAAACGGCGCATATTTCCACAAGGAACGCGTCTTACCCCTTTATGCACAATTAATCCAAAAAGTGAAGGGCCAAAAAAGTTTTACACTAATTCAAATTTAGGAAGAAAATCCAAGTTTAAACGGCTACAGTGGTTGTTTAGTCAGCCGCTTCCATGTTTATCAAGGAAGTTATGCGCGTGCGTGTCGAGTGAACTGAAGTCAGTTGGAAATCTAATTCCACATTTGACCAGGGGAGGCGCTAAAGCTTTTCAACTTCCTTGAAAAACATGCTAAACAACCATTGTAAACACTCGTGTAACCATTTTGAACTTGGATTTTCTAGGCCGATGCTAAGTTTGAATTAGTGTAAAACTTTTTTGGCCCTTCACTTTTTGGATTCATTGTGCAGAAAAGGGTAAGAAGCGGTCCTTGTGGAAACATGTGCCGTTTCTGAATCTCGGAGCTACAGAATGAGCGTAGGGTCGGGATGGATGTTGTTAGCCTGGAGCCGTTGTTAGCCGCTGGCCACACGTAGGCCTATGTTGACCAGAGGAGGTGGAAAGACAGACACAGCAGGGTGATCCACAACATGGCAGTTGGATGGAGAAAGGAGAATGGATGAAGGAACAGCTGACACCAGTGGGAGCTGTAGTAGCTGTGGTAGCGGTGGAGGAGCCGGGTATACCATTACTCATTGTTTTACGACATATTACCATTGTAACGTTTCACCCACTACTAGTCCTACATACTTACACCTAGAAACCCCAAACCTATTTAGGTTCATCCTACGGTGGACATGTGTGCCTGAAAAGGAATCTTTGAAATGTTTCATAGTTTTAGAAATATAGTGCTTTCAGATTTGAGACATTTATAGGCAGATAGTGGCACTTCAAAAAAATCACTTTCATCTAGAAACTCCATTCACACTATGTAAAATTCAGCTTACTGTGGAGACACATGCTGGAACTTTTTACTTTTAAATGTTTTGTAGTTTCTGAGTTATTTAACTTAAACGCCCAATGCATTCTCAATGGCAATAGCACAAACTTTGGCATGCTACATGAACCCATGACCCTCACCAGTCTGGCCCCTGTCTGGACAACAACCCCCTTCCCCAAAGGTAGCTCCCTCAGAGGAGGGGGTTATGGCCAAATATCACAATGCGACAATATCATTATGCTTACAATATTAAGAATTCTGTTTTAAGTTAATAGTAGTGGTAAAATGTAAACTATATTTTTGGGGTAGTTAATCATTCAGTCTATCCACTATTGATAGTATGTTCTCTCTTTAATTACAGCAGCAGTATTTATTTTAGAAGCTTAAGTCCTTGTATTAGTAAGTCTTGAATAGATTAGATATACAGAAGGGGGCAGTAATGCAAGTATTAAGGATGCAAACTGCCATAATACCCCATGAAGAAGAAGTAAATCTGTGTTCGACAGAATGGGTCTAGCATAGACTGTAAAAAATATGGACAAAGCATTCCCCCGGTCTAACATGAACGTAAAATGAAGCCTGTCAGTCCTTGAATTGTAAGTCGCCATCTTTCTAGATCTGTTTGGGCCCAGCTGGCCCATTGGCTGGCCCAGACAACGAGGCGGGACTTCCACTCTTCTTCTTAGTTCTGGGTGCCTGCCATGCAATGGCAGAAACACAGGTTGAAATCCGCAACACATACTTAATTCTGGGTGCCTGCCATGCAATGGCAGAAACACAGGTTGAAATCCGCAACCAATACTTAATAATCGTAGTCAAGACACGAAACTTTGACGTCTATGGCCGGCCGCACGGTTTACCAAAGCCCCACAATATATACATCGAAACGTGCGGCTCGGCCGGGAATGGTGTGCTTGTGCTTTTCTTTGAGTTTCGGGTTACCGTGCCGACGTAATTCGCAATAAACGACGCGAAAAATGCCCCATGCAAAGTCAATGGGGAAACGCTGGTAAAAACAGAAGACGACACGTTACTTTGGAGCCACATGTTAGCATGATAGCATTAGCATGTTAGCATGATAGCATTAGCATGTTAGCATTAGCATGTTAGCATGTTAGCATTAGCATGTTAGCATGTTAGCATGATAGCATTAGCATGTTAGCATTAGCATGTTAGCATTAGCATGTTAGCATGATAGCATTAGCATGATAGCATTAGCATGTTAGCATTAGCATGTTAGCATTAGAATGTTAGCATGATAGCATTAGCATGATAGCATTAGCATGTTTGCATGATAGCATTAGCATGTTAGCATTAGCATGATAGCATTAGCATGTTAGCATTAGCATGTTAGCAGCATGTTAGCATTTTAGCATGATATCATGTTAGCATTAGCATGTTAGCATTAAAATGTTAGCATGCTAGCATGTTAGCATGTTAGTATTAGCATGTTAGCATGTTAGCATTAGAATGTTGGTGGCAACGTAATGCGCAATGAACTAAGACAAAATACCTCATTGAAAGTCAATGGGGAGACCTGGCTCACATGTAACCAAATGGACCCTTCTGAGAGGCTAAATGTCATCAAATGGTGGTCCGTGGCTCAAATGCTGCACAGACTTGGCGAGCTTCAGGCACCCAGAAGAAATTCTTGAAATTTTGTTTTTGGTTTTTATTTTGACTCGAGTGGGTGGGGGATCCCGTTCATAGACTGTAACGGTAGCCACGCCCCTCAGAACATGCGCGACTTTATGGTCCTTTTTCTTTATAATTGGGACCATAATTTTCCAAAAAGAATATTATGACATTAGAAATGAGACTTTAAACTAGTGACTGGAAGCAAAAGGTATTCATGACCATGTTTATTTAAGGTAATACAGTCTAGGTGAAGTTGGGCCCAAATACATGGACTTCTATGGGGCTATGGGCTATGGGCCCAATGACAGCGCCACAACAGGCCATTATATGAACTTTCAGGAAATCCCGATTTCCTTGTGGCTTCACAAAATATCTGTCTGACTGCCCCCCTGGTCTAGCGACAAAAAGCCAGGCTGTCTATTCAGCCAGGCTTGCTGATCCCGGCTCGCCAAATCCGCCAATTCTGAGCCTCGCTTGGCTTTAGTGGAACGGAATAAACCAGGCTGTAAAGACCAGGATTGAAAAAGCCTGGTTTTGGCCTAAATCCTGGATTTTTTTTATTTTTATTTTTCACTGTGTAAATTATAGACTTTATTGAATTAAATGGGGCAAAGGGATCACCTTAGAAAGACATACAGTAATTACTACAGTAGCCTACTGAGTGGATTACAATTGCTAACATTCATTGTCGGCCCAGGCCGTAGCGTAACGGTCTGGGCACCGGACTGTTAATCCAGTCGCAGTGTGCCGCGGGTTCGACTCCCGGACCCGACACGGCCTTTACTGCATGTCATCCCCCCATCTCTCTCCCGTTTCCTGTCAGCCTACTGTCTGTCCCTTCAAAAATCAATAAAAGGCGTAAGCCGTAAAAAAAAAAAAAAAAAAAAAAACATTCATTGTCACTGAATTGAAAATATTGTTTTATTACTTCCTTGAGAAATGATTTATCATGTTTATGACAGTAGCGACTGGTTTTGTCTACTGTGTACAACATTTGAAATCCTGGATTAGTTCATCCAAGTTTCGTGAAACAGGCCCCTGGGTATAGATGGTGGAGAAGTTGGTGAAGGTGAACATCCTGAACCACAGGGAAGACCATTGTGATTATTAAGCAATCTATCGTGTAAGCAATAGGATTGAAAGTTTTGGGGGGTATTTATATGTGCTAAAAAAAATGCCAATTATGGATATGTATAAATAGTCTCAAGAGTGAAGCTAACACTGAATAATTACTGTTATGTATAGATGCAGGGATCAGTTTCCAGTGTTAATACACATATACACACACACACGCACGCACTCACGCACGCGCGCACACACACACACACACACACACACACACACACACACACACACACACAAACACACACACACAAAGTGACCCAAAGAGAATGGATTAGTTTTACCCAGGTGTAATAGTTCGTTATCAGCGAGCCAGGTGCAGATTCTACCAAGTAGGCTACAGAGCTAATGGGCTTTTTCAACCTGTAATGTCCTTGTCCGAGACCAGCAGAGCAGAGTCATCTGCGAACAATAACAAATAGACCATCTTGCCATTAAGTTAATGTGGAAACTAGCCACAATTTGCAATTGGCAGCCCATCCAAACAGACCTATCTGAATCCTGATTGTATTAAACGTGCTCTGGTCCACGAAGCAGCACGCAAAGAACCAAGAGGAGCTGCGCAGCGCCGCATGTGAGTCTGCATACAAGGGTAGGCCTATACTGTATGACGGGTTAAGAGGCCACACAGTCAGTCAGCTATCAGGAGCTAAACAGCAGCTCTGCATGCGAGTCCGCATATGAGGTGGGTGGGTGGGAAAGCAGCCTATCCCACCGTGACCGTCAGATGCCATCATTTGCATTCTACCCCCTGTACTTTCTATCGATGTCCCAACGATAAAACTCAAGTTAGTTCATTCAGGGCCCGTTAGTAAGGTCAGAGGTAGTGTAGAGTTCACAGTTCAGACAGTAAAAGGTCTTGCATCAGTGTTTCCTTTTCAGCCCGGAGCTGTATCACTAGTCATGCAGGTCCTGCCCATCGTCCATCATGCGAAGGCAGATGTCCACCTGTGCCTTGAGTGGAACTGCAGTTTTTGTAGGTCATTATATAAGCAAGGGAAAGAAACAAAATGCAAAACTAGAAAAACAGAGAAAAACTAGAATGACACGTCTCTGCTTTACGATTGTCCTGCGGACTGACTGCACCTAGATATTTGTAGACTGCTTAAAACTCTGAACCATAAAGCCTAGAGTGAGAGGGCAGTTTAAAACCATGCTCTGAACCATAAAGCCTAGAGTGAGAGGGCAGTTTCAGTTTGTTAACTATAGTGTTGCAAAGAAGATCTTTAAGTGATTAGCAACAATCAGCTTTTCTGTAATGAGTGTGAAATAGCGTTGATGTTTGTAAACCTAGTTTTCAGCAGTGGCCTAGTTTTTTTTAATTTTTATATTTTTTTTTCATGATTTTTGTAACCCACTTTTTCAAAAAATAAAAAAGGGTTGTCTAATGTAATCCTGGGCACTATACACTAACTCCGCCAAACTGGAGAGAGCAACGGACTAACATCATGCTTCCTTCTATGCATGAGGAGTCAAATCCGCTTCCTTTCACCTGACGGGGGGGGGGGGGGGGGGGTTCCCCAGTTGGATGTATCTTGTGGAAGGAACATGTTATTCCAACCAGTTCCTGAATCGATTCCACTCTGATGCGCATGCACTGGCGTCCTGCGGTGTTTGACAGCTGCTCCTCCTAAACCGGACACCTTTTAACTTTTTTTTTAGCCCTAATTACTTGCGCAATCGGAGCGTGCAAGTACTAGTTTCGCCCAGGACGATATTCGATGCGTATGCACCGTCCCAGCAAATGACTGCACAATGCAAGGCATTGGGTCCTTTAATACCCTGACGTCATTTGCTGGGACGGTGCATACGCAGTCATTTGCTGGGACGGTGCATACGCATCAAAAGTGGCGCAAAGTAACCCCAGTATACCGCTAATCAATTTACAAATTATACATATACATAGAGGCATTTCCTTTAATCCACCCGACACTGATCGACATATACGTCACCATCGAAAGCCGTCACTCATGCGTATGAGTAATGACTACTTGTCCTTGATATAGCAGTGGTGTCATATTACATACATGTATACATAGATGGAGCATTACCTTTAATCCTCCCGACACTAAAACATATCGTCCTTACGTCACCATCGAAAACCAATAACACCCTGGCATTGGGTCCTTTAATCCTTATCTTTATTACGTCATCGTTGAGAGCTAGTTATACCAGTACCGCTAATCAACTTACAAATTACATATACATAGAGGCATTTCCTTTAATCCACCCGACACTGATCGGATATTGATGATTTATTTTTCTTTGAGAAACTAAAAAGGGATCCAGAATAATTCTAAATCAATAAAACTGTATTTCTTTTATAGATAGAAACTTGTACCATACTTCATAATACAACTTTTTTACATGCATAAAGTAGGTAGGTAGCAAATGGCTAAACCTAATAATTCAACATTTCAAACGTTCCTTCACAGAGAAGCTGAGATTTGACAGTTTGTAGTGGTCGACAGTACTTGCGCGCTCTGCTTGCGCACTAGTAGGCCATTTATGGCACTAGTAGGCCATTTATGGCCTACTCTACTAGTGTGCAACAAGCAAGTAGGCACTCGACAGAGTGCAGTTCTAGTTTTATCTGTTCACAGCTATTGTAGGAGGCAAAGCTTAAGTTATTACTTGCGTAAGCAGAGCGAGGAAGTAATAATTTTGCCCAGTCTCTATCACCGTGACAGCCAACCCGCCATTTGATGTGTATGCAAAAAAACATCAAATCTGTGCCTGTTTTGCTGGGACCAGATTACACAAATGACCATATTTCTTACGTCATCATTGAGAGCTAGTCATACGTATACTATATACATAACCAGTAAAAATAAAATAGCAAATTGTGCCTGATCTGCTGGGACCAGAGTACGTGGTGTGTATTTGTATGACTAGCTCTCAATGATGACGTAATAAATATGGTCATTTGTGTAATCTGGTCCCAGCAAACCAGGCACAGATTTGCTGTTTTTCTTGCATACGCATAAAATGGCGGGGTTGGCTGTCACGGTTTTTGGCGCAAAGTAACCACAGTCTACCGCTAATCAACTTACAACTACATACTCTATATAGTATATGTATACGTATGTCAAACGTCATCATTGAGAGCTAGTCATACGTATATACTATATACATAATCAGTAAAAAATAAAATAGCAAATTGTGCCTGATCTGCCAGGACCAGAGTACGTGGTGTGTATATGTATGACTAGCTCTCAATGATGACGTAAGAAATATGGTCATTTGTGTAATCTGGTCCCAGCAAACCAGGCACAGATTTGCTGTTTTTCTTGCATAAGCATAAAATGGCGGGTTGGCTGTCACGGTTTTTGGCGCAAAGTAACCACAGTATACCGCTAATCAACTTACAACTACATACTCTATATAGTATATGTATACGTATGTCTTACGTCATCATTTAGAGCTAGTCATACGTATACTATATACATAACCAGTAAAAAATAAAATAGCAAATTGTGCCTGATCTGCTGGGACCAGCGTACGTGGTGTGTATTTGTATGACTAGCTCTCAATGATGACGTAAGAACCCCCCCCCCCCCCCCCCCCCCCCCAGTGACTGAGCAGAGACGACCAACTGCTCATTCCGAGTAGAGCAAAGATGACCGTCAGCTCCAGAGACTACGCCCCCACCCTGAGTCTCGCCCTACCTTGGGTTCCTCACTCCATTCCGCATTCATCTCATTCAGTTTCAATAAACTGTTAATCTTGAGCGAAGGTGTGGTCTCTTACTAGTGAAATGACTGTTGGTAAACAAGCTAAGTGTGGTGTCGTCCACTCACAGTTAATCCTACCCTGTAACAATTTTTTTCCTGTACGAGGATGTAGAAAAGAGTTTAGTCGACTAAAACAGGTTTTTATAAAATATATATATATTCTGATGGCGTTGTATCGTGCATTATTAGTTACAATTTTTTTTTATTAAAAAATAAAAAAAAACATTAGATCCATCTCAACATTCCCAGTTTTCAAAAGTGTCTTGTCTTCTTAATTCAAAGTTGTATGTAATAAAGAAACTTAAATCATCATTGACATTTTTACAAACAAATAAATAGGCTAGTTAGTTACAGTAGCTGCCCACTTAAGCACCCTGACCACTGCAACAATTACATTAGCATCCCTCCCCACCCCAAGGATGGCCTATAGGTGAGGAATGTTGTTTTTCCAGTTCTAGATGGGAGACCATTAAGATGCTGCTGCATCCTGTATTAAGATGCATCCTTACTTCCTTTCAAGCAATAGAATGTAATTGAATGCCTGGAAATGTACCATTGTTTTGTCTGTAACTATAGAGTTATAACCAATAACCGAAAACCAATCCATCGCGCAAGGTAGTTACATTATCGCGCATTATTAGTTAAAAAAAATAATAATAATACTTTTCTTTTTTATTACAAAAAAAGAAATCCTAAATTTGATTTAGGATTTGATTTAGGGGGGCAAGAACCCCCTTTGCCCCCCCGTGGCGCTGGGCCTGGTTGTAAGGCTTGATTTTACACTTGGTTGCATGCTGAAAATGTATCCATTTGCAACACCAGAACACAACCAAACATTGCCTATAATTCTATTAGTTCTATTCTAATTATTCTTCTATTATTCCCTGTTTAGTCTCGTTTTTATTTGTTGACAAATTTGCAAACATATTTTTATTTCGTTTTTGTCAGTGAAAAAAGGTAGTCGACAAACTTTTTTCATCATATTTTCAATCAACACTGCCTATAGAAGTAAGTCAACTTTACGTTGTTTGGGTTCAACAAGATGTTAGATTGAACCATGTGTCTAACTTGAAATAAATAAATACATTTATAAAAATAACAAATAATATGTGTATAAGGGATGTATCAGATCCTTATAGTTGCATTAGAGCCTCAACAGCATGAATTATACATTTCCACATTTATTTATTTACTTATTTTCATTCTGAACATTTTTCAACTAGAAAGTTTGGTTTTAGCTTAACCAGTTCGTGACGACGCCTGCTAGTATAAAATCAGCTCAGTGGCTCCATGACTGCAGTGCTGACTCAACACAATACAGGTGACTGCTCTATATTATCTATTAGATCATGTATGCATTCTTGTTGTTCTTGCAAGTGTTATTATTATTATTATTATTATTATTATTATTATTATTATTATTACTACCACTACTACTATTATTATTATTGTCAACGTTTTTGGTCTTGTTCTTGTTGTTGATGTTAATCAATATAAACTATGCCACATAGATATATATAAATCATATAAATCTATGTATCCATCAAAGCTGTAGCATTACCTTCAACCCATAGCACTTAAATGTAGGGTAAGGGATATTTTAGGGTAAAAACAAAAAGCTTATTTTTCTTAAATCATCAAAGTTCTATTCTGATAGTAATCATTGTGGGTATCTAGGGTTATCTACATCTTACCTTTTCAGGTGGTTTGCAAATGTCTGCCAATCAGGAGAGGGTATACCATTTATCAGCTTCAATTTGACCTTCCAATTTCCTTCAAAGTTCATTTATTTGAGTCATCACTTCCAATTTCAGTCGTTAATCCTGCATCCTGTATGAGTTTTCTCTCCTGATTGGAAATGCATTTTCTCTTTAGAGCTGGACAGACAGGGGCGATCGGTTAGTGAACAAATATAAATATAGAGCAATTTAACACTTGTCCTGCTTCATCTCTCTCAGGTAAAGCGTCCTTGACCAGAGAAATGTTGAAGACTCCTGACCAATAGACTATTAGATCTACTAACAAAAATATATATTCAAATAATTTGACCACTTGTGTTGTGAACAGGCTGGTGAATAGGCTTGGAATTCGGGCCAATCATGTTGCCTGTGTTGCTTTTAGGGATAAGTAAGTACATTATTGACTGTGATGGAAATGTAACTCAATTCTGTGGCTATTCGTATATTTTCTTTTCATTTATTATAATTATTTCCCTTTATGTTGCAGGTATGGTGGTGTCTGGAGGTATGGCGTCTGGTAAGTTGAAATCTATACCAGAACTTACGAATACATAAGAATATATACAGGATATGGATAAAGTATATTATAAGAAATAAAATAATACATGCGGGGTGTGTGTGTGTGTGTGTGTGTGTGTGTGTGTGTGTGTGTGTGTGTGTGTGTGTGTGTGTGTGTGTGTGTGTGCACTCTCTGGAAAGTGCTCTGTCACCAATAAAAACAGCAAATAGTATAAAAACTTAAAAACAAATCGTAAGCAAAATTCCAGTAAATAAAATAATTTATATATTATTTTATTTTTGAATAAAGACTGAGCCTTTATACTTTATACTTTACTTTGTTGTACAATCTGCTACACCAACCAACCACTTTCAAATTGAACAATTCACTTCCCATTACAGAGCTAGCTTACGTTTTTTAACACCAATTTGTTGTTTTAAGAAGTGAACAAAAAGACAATCAAGCTTGAGCTCTTATAGGGCAGGTCATTCCAGAGCCGAGGAGCCCTGACAGCAAAGTCTAATTATTGGTCTTTACTCAGTAACAACCAGCAGACTACGCCCTCAGGCTGGAACTCAGACGTGTGAAAGTGGTTCATTGGTATGGAAGATTGTACATTAAACCTGACCCTACATTTATATTTAATGTATGCACTAAATTAACACTCTGGGTTGTACAGTGTCAATTGTACTGTAAATTCCAATATATATACACATGCCTGTATCATGTACAGTATACGTAGGTGGCTTCATGTGAGGTTAGGTTTAGGGTTGGGTTTTGGGTCGGACTTATGATTCGTTGGACCAAACACATGCACCCGTTGGCTTGTCTATACTGTTAATC
Organism: Protomyctophum parallelum; assembly: GCF_964188405.1. NCBI lineage: Eukaryota > Metazoa > Chordata > Actinopteri > Myctophiformes > Myctophidae > Protomyctophum > Protomyctophum parallelum. The sequence continues at coordinate 1,849,674 of NC_139719.1, forward strand.
TCAGGTCAGCTAACAAAGGGAGGCTGACAGAACATTCACTTAACCCTCTAACACCCGCATTAATTTCTACTTGTAAAAAATATATAGTAATTAATTAAAATAAAATTGTTGCTAAAAAGCAACGCTGGGTCTTAGAGAGTTAAACAACCGGGACAACGCTCCACACGTCCCAGACTTTTGCTCCAAAACTATGGAATTAACTCCCCATTGCATGAATCTTCCATCGTAGTCTGAAAACCCACCTCTTCAGACTCCACCTTAGCCCATAGCACTTGCCGTAGCACTGGCCTCGATGACCCTGCAGGTGTATGCAAAGGCTAAAATATGTAATGTAGATTTATATTTTTAGACATGGCATTGTATAGTGTATACTTCATCGTACAGTTATTCTACTGTTAGACGGACTTTAGGTTCTTAGTGTATTTGTGTATAATTGATACCTTCTTGCTTACTGTAAATTGCTCTGGATTAAGAGTGTGCTAAATGCCTAAATTGTAATAGTAAATCTCAAGAAAGATGTATGAACAATGATATTTTGTTAAAACCGTCATGTAAAAGAAGCTTTGTCTGTGTATCCTTCTGATTCTAGCAAGGAGACATGACACTTCCTTAAGCAATATCATTGCTTTATTACGTGACTTCAGTTCTATAAGCTGCAGTTTCAAAAGACTCAATTTAATTAACCAATATTTCATTATTTTGTTATGACTTTCTGCTTTCATTTGAATCAGTCACCTATGGTATATTAAACTTAAATATTGTGTAATTAGCCTAACCGTCCTTTTTGTACACCCATGGCCTAGTTCGACTGTACCCAAGAATTGGAACCACATCTCCGCGAGAGGATGATGGGAGCTCTTCTGTCATTGCCCTACAACAACCTTTTTTCTATTTTGGACGCAGATACGATCAGACATTTGTATGTATATAATTTATGCAATTTGCAGCATTATCTTTTTGTATGGGACAGTATTATGTTTTATTTGTGTATTCAATGATTACAGGTGATTAGCAAATAACTTCCTAACCTACTAGAATTGGGTTGTAAAAATGTATACATGGAGGGCTAATGTATTCCTCTTTTATATAAAAGAGGAAATAAAGCCATTAGATGCAGTGATTACGTGATTTGAAAGAATTTTTTTCTAGTCAGTACACTGCACACACTTAAAAAAAAAAAGAATGTGTCTTTGAAGTAAAAAATAATTCAGCCCCACCTGTCAAATATTTGTTTGTAATGTTTGTTTTATCCACTCATTTGTTAGGTCAACAACAATGGACACCTTACCTTTAATAATCCTTGGAATTCGTATAGCCCTCGAAGTTTCCCGTATGGGGGGAAAGATCTAATTGCTCCATTCTGGACAGATTTGGACAACAGAGCAAATGGGGAAATCACATATAACCAATACACCAGTGGCAGTATCCTTAATCGGGCTACACAAGAAATGAATCGATACTTCCCAGGCCTGCGTTTCTCTGCTCGTTTGGTGTTTGTTGCAACATGGTACGAGGTGGCATACTATCCCAGATCAGCAGATGTACGTATTTTATTATTATTGTTGTTTTTGTTGTTGTCTCCAACAGGCAATATGGCTGAAGGCCGGATAATATGTTAATTTCACTCCTGTCCGTCCGCATGTGTCCATCCAAGTGTGTCTGTGACCAGATAATCTGCAGCACTGCCAGCACTGCCAGCCTGATTGCCCTGAAACTTTGCACACACACTCGGCCAAGGAAGAACCCCCAAATCAAATCTTCCAAATCGGCCTCATGGTGGCGCTATAACAGCCCACTTCACGTTTTGGCCTTTACTCTTGAGGTCATAATCCACAAATGAATCCCTGGATTCCTTGGATCGTGACAACTCAACATAGAAGCCCCATGGCTAACTCATAAATTATTTACATTTTCTGTACGCACAGTCGCACACTCACACACGCACACACGCACACACACACACACACACACACACACACACACACACACACACACACACCAATCATAATCTGGGCAGATTTGATGGTAAAGTAAAAATTAATGACAAATTACAAATTTACTTAACAAAATATGAGATAAATGGTATTAATCTTTTTCTTTTCTTTTTTCTTTTTTCAGCGCCTAACATTCCAAGCGGTGTTGATCTCTGGAAATCAGTACTCATTTGTACTGATGAATTATGAAACTATAGCCTCAACTTCTGTCAATGTACAGGTAGAACAATAAAGAAAATATTTATTTTTTTACTTATCTGCTTTCACAGCTGCTGTCAGCAACACATGAGTGCATAGTTCAAAATCTGAGGGCACAATAGTGATAATATTCACTTGTACTAAACTTCAACCAATTAAAATGTGTATGTGAATTCCCAGGCTGGCTATGACACGTTCAACTCCACACACCATTTCACCATTCCTGGATCATCCTATTACAATGGCCCTGACAGCTACTCAAATTTACGTAACGGCAGTAATGTTGGCATCGCTGGTCGTTGGGCTTTTCGTGTTGACCATGGATCTAGCGTCTGTATGATTAATGGTAAGACAACACAAATACTTGCCATTCACAGAATGCACAGTTCTGTTGGTAAATGCTTAAGGGGGCTTTACAATGTGCTTTATATTCACACATTTAAACATACATTCACACACTGACAACAGAGGCATCCATGCAAGGCACTTCCTTAAGCAATATCATTGCTTTATTACGTGACTTCAGTTCTATAAGCTGCAGTTTCAAAACACTCAATTTAATTAACCAATATTTCATTATTTTGTTATGACTTTCTGCTTTCATTTGAATCAGTCACCTATGGTATATTAAACTTAAATATTGTGTAATTAGCCTAACCGTCCTTTTTGTACACCCATGGCCTAGATCGACTGTACCCAAGAATTGGAACCACATCTCCTCGAGAGGATGATGGGAGCTCTTCTGTCATTGCCCTACAACAACCTTTTTTCTATTTTGGACGCAGATACGATCAGACATTTGTATGTATATAATTTATGCAATTTGCAGCATTATCTTTTTGTATGGGACAGTATTATGTTTTATTTGTGTATTCAATGATTACATTTGATTAGCAAATAACTTCCTAACCTACTAGAATTGGGTGGTAAAAATGTATACATGTAGGGCTATAATGTATTCCTCTTTTATATAAAAGAGGAAATAAAGCCATTAAATGCAGTGATTATGTGATTTGAATGATTTTTGTCAGTTCTAGTCAGTACACTGCACACACTTAAAAAAATAATAATGTGTCTTTGAAGTAAAAATAGTTCAGCCCCATGCACCTGTCAAATATTTGTTTGTAATGTTTGTTTTATCCACTCATTTGTTAGGTCAACAACAATGGACACCTTACCTTTAATAATCCTTGGAATTCGTATAGCCCTCGAAGTTTCCCGTATGGGGGGAAAGATCTAATTGCTCCATTCTGGACAGATTTGGACAACAGAGCAAATGGGGAAATCACATATAACCAATACACCAGTGGCTGTATCCTTCATCAGGCTACACAAGATATAAATCAATACTTCCCAGGCCTGAGTTTCTCTGCCCGTTTGGTGTTTGTTGCAACATGGTACGAGGTGGCATACTATCCCAGATCAGGAGATGTACGTATTTTATTATTATTGTTGTTTTTGTTGTTGTCTCCAACAGGCAATATGGCTGAAGGCCGGATAATATGTTAATTTCACTCCTGTCCGTCCGCATGTGTCCATCCAAGTGTGTCTGTGACCAGATAATCTGCAGCACTGCCAGCACTGCCAGCCTGATTGCCCTGAAACTTTGCACACACACTCGGCCAAGGAAGAACCCCCAAATCAAATCTTCCAAATCGGCCTCATGGTGGCGCTATAACAGCCCACTTCACGTTTTGGCCTTTACTCTTGAGGTCATAATCCACAAATGAATCCCTGGATTCCTTGGATCGTGACAACTCAACATAGAAGCCCCATGGCTAACTCATAAATTATTTACATTTTCTGTACGCACAGTCGCACACTCACACACGCACACACACACACACACACACACACACACACACACACACACACAAACACACACACACACACACACACACACACACACACACACACACACACACACACGCGCGCGCACACACACACACACACACACACACACACACACACACACACACACACACACACACACACACACCAATCATAATCTGGGCAGATTTGATGGTAAAGTAAAAATTAATGACAAATTACAAATTTACTTAACAAAATATGAGATAAATGGTATTAATCTTTTTCTTTTCTTTTTTCTTTTTTCAGCGCCTAACATTCCAAGCGGTGTTGATCTCTGGAAATCAGTACTCATTTGTACTGATGAATTATGAAACTATATCCTCAACTTCTGTCAATGTACAGGTAGAACAATAAAGAAAATATTTATTTTTTTACTTATCTGCTTTCACAGCTGCTGTCAGCAACACATGAGTGCATAGTTCAGAATCTGTGGGCACAATAGTGATAATATTCACCTGTACAAAACTTCAACCAATTAAAATGTGTATGTGAATTCCCAGGCTGGCTATGACACGTTCAACTCCACACACCATTTCACCATTCCTGGATCATCCTATTACAATGGCCCTGACAGCTACTCAACTTTACGTAACGGCAGTAATGTTGGCATCGCTGGTCGTTGGGCTTTTCGTGTTGACCATGGATCTGTCTGTATGATTAATGGTAAGACAACACAAATACTTGCCATTCACAGAATGCACAGTTCTGTTGGTAAATGGTTAAGGGGGCTTTACAATGTGCTTTATATTCACACATTTAAACATACATTCACACACTGACAACAGAGGCATCCATGCAAGGCACTTCCTTAAGCAATATCATTGCTTTATTACGTGACTTCAGTTCTATAAGCTGCAGTTTCAAAACACTCAATTTAATTAACCAATATTTCATTATTTTGTTATGACTTTCTGCTTTCATTTGAATCAGTCACCTATGGTATATTAAACTTAAATATTGTGTAATTAGCCTAACCGTCCTTTTTGTACACCCATGGCCTAGATCGACTGTACCCAAGAATTGGAACCACATCTCCTCGAGAGGATGATGGGAGCTCTTCTGTCATTGCCCTACAACAACCTTTTTTCTATTTTGGACGCAGATACGATCAGACATTTGTATGTATATAATTTATGCAATTTGCAGCATTATCTTTTTGTATGGAACAGTATTATGTTTTATTTGTGTATTCAATGATTACATTTGATTAGCAAATAACTTCCTAACCTACTAGAATTGGGTGGTAAAAATGTATACATGTAGGGCTATAATGTATTCCTCTTTTATATAAAAGAGGAAATAAAGCCATTAAATGCAGTGATTATGTGATTTGAATGATTTTTGTCAGTTCTAGTCAGTACACTGCACACACTTAAAAAAATAATAATGTGTCTTTGAAGTAAAAATAGTTCAGCCCCATGCACCTGTCAAATATTTGTTTGTAATGTTTGTTTTATCCACTCATTTGTTAGGTCAACAACAATGGACACCTTACCTTTAATAATCCTTGGAATTCGTATAGCCCTCGAAGTTTCCCGTATGGGGGGAGAGATCTAATTGCTCCATTCTGGACAGATTTGGACAACAGAGCAAATGGGGAAATCACATATAACCAATACACCAGTGGCTGTATCCTTCATCAGGCTACACAAGATATAAATCAATACTTCCCAGGCCTGAGTTTCTCTGCCCGTTTGGTGTTTGTTGCAACATGGTACGAGGTGGCATACTATCCCAGATCAGGAGATGTACGTATTTTATTATTATTGTTGTTTTTGTTGTTGTCTCCAACAGGCAATATGGCTGAAGGCCGGATAATATGTTAATTTCACTCCTGTCCTTCCGCATGTGTCCATCCAAGTGTGTCTGTGACCAGATAATCTGCAGCACTGCCAGCACTGCCAGCCTGATTGCCCTGAAACTTTGCACACACACTCGGCCAAGGAAGAACCCACAAATCAAATCTTCCAAATCGGCCTCATGGTGGCGCTATAAGAGCCCACTTCACGTTTTGGCCTTTACTCTTGAGGTCATAATCCACAAATGAATCCCTGGATTCCTTGGATTGTGACAACTCAACATAGAAGCCCCATGGCTAACTCATAAATTATTTACATTTTCTGTACGCACAGTCGCACACTCACACACGCACACACACACACACACACACACACACACACACACACACACACACACACACACACACACACACACACACACACACACACACACACACACACACACACACACACACACACACACGCACACACACACACACACACACACACACACACACACACACACACACACACACACACACACACCAATCATAATCTGGGCAGATTTGATGGTAAAGTAAAAATTAATGACAAATTACAAATTTACTTAACAAAATATGAGATAAATGGTATTAATCTTTTTCTTTTCTTTTTTCTTTTTTCAGCGCCTAACATTCCAAGCGGTGTTGATCTCTGGAAATCAGTACTCATTTGTACTGATGAATTATGAAACTATATCCTCAACTTCTGTCAATGTACAGGTAGAACAATAAAGAAAATATTTATTTTTTTACTTATCTGCTTTCACAGCTGCTGTCAGCAACACATGAGTGCATAGTTCAGAATCTGTGGGCACAATAGTGATAATATTCACCTGTACAAAACTTCAACCAATTAAAATGTGTATGTGAATTCCCAGGCTGGCTATGACACGTTCAACTCCACACACCATTTCACCATTCCTGGATCATCCTATTACAATGGCCCTGACAGCTACTCAACTTTACGTAACGGCAGTAATGTTGGCATCGCTGGTCGTTGGGCTTTTCGTGTTGACCATGGATCTGTCTGTATGATTAATGGTAAGACAACACAAATACTTGCCATTCACAGAATGCACAGTTCTGTTGGTAAATGGTTAAGGGGGCTTTACAATGTGCTTTATATTCACACATTTAAACATACATTCACACACTGACAACAGAGGCATCCATGCAAGGCACTTCCTTAAGCAATATCATTGCTTTATTACGTGACTTCAGTTCTATAAGCTGCAGTTTCAAAACACTCAATTTAATTAACCAATATTTCATTATTTTGTTATGACTTTCTGCTTTCATTTGAATCAGTCACCTATGGTATATTAAACTTAAATATTGTGTAATTAGCCTAACCGTCCTTTTTGTACACCCATGGCCTAGATCGACTGTACCCAAGAATTGGAACCACATCTCCTCGAGAGGATGATGGGAGCTCTTCTGTCATTGCCCTACAACAACCTTTTTTCTATTTTGGACGCAGATACGATCAGACATTTGTATGTATATAATTTATGCAATTTGCAGCATTATCTTTTTGTATGGAACAGTATTATGTTTTATTTGTGTATTCAATGATTACATTTGATTAGCAAATAACTTCCTAACCTACTAGAATTGGGTGGTAAAAATGTATACATGTAGGGCTATAATGTATTCCTCTTTTATATAAAAGAGGAAATAAAGCCATTAAATGCAGTGATTATGTGATTTGAATGATTTTTGTCAGTTCTAGTCAGTACACTGCACACACTTAAAAAAATAATAATGTGTCTTTGAAGTAAAAATAGTTCAGCCCCATGCACCTGTCAAATATTTGTTTGTAATGTTTGTTTTATCCACTCATTTGTTAGGTCAACAACAATGGACACCTTACCTTTAATAATCCTTGGAATTCGTATAGCCCTCGAAGTTTCCCGTATGGGGGGAGAGATCTAATTGCTCCATTCTGGACAGATTTGGACAACAGAGCAAATGGGGAAATCACATATAACCAATACACCAGTGGCTGTATCCTTCATCAGGCTACACAAGATATAAATCAATACTTCCCAGGCCTGAGTTTCTCTGCCCGTTTGGTGTTTGTTGCAACATGGTACGAGGTGGCATACTATCCCAGATCAGGAGATGTACGTATTTTATTATTATTGTTGTTTTTGTTGTTGTCTCCAACAGGCAATATGGCTGAAGGCCGGATAATATGTTAATTTCACTCCTGTCCGTCCGCATGTGTCCATCCAAGTGTGTCTGTGACCAGATAATCTGCAGCACTGCCAGCACTGCCAGCCTGATTGCCCTGAAACTTTGCACACACACTCGGCCAAGGAAGAACCCCCAAATCAAATCTTCCAAATCGGCCTCATGGTGGCGCTATAAGAGCCCACTTCACGTTTTGGCCTTTACTCTTGAGGTCATAATCCACAAATGAATCCCTGGATTCCTTGGATTGTGACAACTCAACATAGAAGCCCCATGGCTAACTCATAAATTATTTACATTTTCTGTACGCACAGTCGCACACTCACACACGCACACACACACACACACACACACACACACACACACACACACACACACACACACACACACACACACACACACACGCACACACGCACACACACACACACACACACACACACACACACACACACACACACACACACACACACACACCAATCATAATCTGGGCAGATTTGATGGTAAAGTAAAAATTAATGACAAATTACAAATTTACTTAACAAAATATGAGATAAATGGTATTAATCTTTTTCTTTTCTTTTTTCTTTTTTCAGCGCCTAACATTCCAAGCGGTGTTGATCTCTGGAAATCAGTACTCATTTGTACTGATGAATTATGAAACTATATCCTCAACTTCTGTCAATGTACAGGTAGAACAATAAAGAAAATATTTATTTTTTTACTTATCTGCTTTCACAGCTGCTGTCAGCAACACATGAGTGCATAGTTCAGAATCTGTGGGCACAATAGTGATAATATTCACCTGTACAAAACTTCAACCAATTAAAATGTGTATGTGAATTCCCAGGCTGGCTATGACACGTTCAACTCCACACACCATTTCACCATTCCTGGATCATCCTATTACAATGGCCCTGACAGCTACTCAACTTTACGTAACGGCAGTAATGTTGGCATCGCTGGTCGTTGGGCTTTTCGTGTTGACCATGGATCTGTCTGTATGATTAATGGTAAGACAACACAAATACTTGCCATTCACAGAATGCACAGTTCTGTTGGTAAATGGTTAAGGGGGCTTTACAATGTGCTTTATATTCACACATTTAAACATACATTCACACACTGACAACAGAGGCATCCATGCAAGGCACTTCCTTAAGCAATATCATTGCTTTATTACGTGACTTCAGTTCTATAAGCTGCAGTTTCAAAACACTCAATTTAATTAACCAATATTTCATTATTTTGTTATGACTTTCTGCTTTCATTTGAATCAGTCACCTATGGTATATTAAACTTAAATATTGTGTAATTAGCCTAACCGTCCTTTTTGTACACCCATGGCCTAGATCGACTGTACCCAAGAATTGGAACCACATCTCCTCGAGAGGATGATGGGAGCTCTTCTGTCATTGCCCTACAACAACCTTTTTTCTATTTTGGACGCAGATACGATCAGACATTTGTATGTATATAATTTATGCAATTTGCAGCATTATCTTTTTGTATGGAACAGTATTATGTTTTATTTGTGTATTCAATGATTACATTTGATTAGCAAATAACTTCCTAACCTACTAGAATTGGGTGGTAAAAATGTATACATGTAGGGCTATAATGTATTCCTCTTTTATATAAAAGAGGAAATAAAGCCATTAAATGCAGTGATTATGTGATTTGAATGATTTTTGTCAGTTCTAGTCAGTACACTGCACACACTTAAAAAAATAATAATGTGTCTTTGAAGTAAAAATAGTTCAGCCCCATGCACCTGTCAAATATTTGTTTGTAATGTTTGTTTTATCCACTCATTTGTTAGGTCAACAACAATGGACACCTTACCTTTAATAATCCTTGGAATTCGTATAGCCCTCGAAGTTTCCCGTATGGGGGGAAAGATCTAATTGCTCCATTCTGGACAGATTTGGACAACAGAGCAAATGGGGAAATCACATATAACCAATACACCAGTGGCTGTATCCTTCATCAGGCTACACAAGATATAAATCAATACTTCCCAGGCCTGAGTTTCTCTGCCCGTTTGGTGTTTGTTGCAACATGGTACGAGGTGGCATACTATCCCAGATCAGGAGATGTACGTATTTTATTATTATTGTTGTTTTTGTTGTTGTCTCCAACAGGCAATATGGCTGAAGGCCGGATAATATGTTAATTTCACTCCTGTCCGTCCGCATGTGTCCATCCAAGTGTGTCTGTGACCAGATAATCTGCAGCACTGCCAGCACTGCCAGCCTGATTGCCCTGAAACTTTGCACACACACTCGGCCAAGGAAGAACCCCCAAATCAAATCTTCCAAATCGGCCTCATGGTGGCGCTATAACAGCCCACTTCACGTTTTGGCCTTTACTCTTGAGGTCATAATCCACAAATGAATCCCTGGATTCCTTGGATCGTGACAACTCAACATAGAAGCCCCATGGCTAACTCATAAATTATTTACATTTTCTGTACGCACAGTCGCACACTCACACACGCACACACACACGCACACACACACACACACACACACACACACACACACACACACACACACACACACACACACACACACACACACACACACACACACACACACACACACACCAATCATAATCTGGGCAGATTTGATGGTAAAGTAAAAATTAATGACAAATTACAAATTTACTTAACAAAATATGAGATAAATGGTATTAATCTTTTTCTTTTCTTTTTTCTTTTTTCAGCGCCTAACATTCCAAGCGGTGTTGATCTCTGGAAATCAGTACTCATTTGTACTGATGAATTATGAAACTATATCCTCAACTTCTGTCAATGTACAGGTAGAACAATAAAGAAAATATTTATTTTTTTACTTATCTGCTTTCACAGCTGCTGTCAGCAACACATGAGTGCATAGTTCAGAATCTGTGGGCACAATAGTGATAATATTCACCTGTACAAAACTTCAACCAATTAAAATGTGTATGTGAATTCCCAGGCTGGCTATGACACGTTCAACTCCACACACCATTTCACCATTCCTGGATCATCCTATTACAATGGCCCTGACAGCTACTCAACTTTACGTAACGGCAGTAATGTTGGCATCGCTGGTCGTTGGGCTTTTCGTGTTGACCATGGATCTGTCTGTATGATTAATGGTAAGACAACACAAATACTTGCCATTCACAGAATGCACAGTTCTGTTGGTAAATGGTTAAGGGGGCTTTACAATGTGCTTTATATTCACACATTTAAACATACATTCACACACTGACAACAGAGGCATCCATGCAAGGCACTTCCTTAAGCAATATCATTGCTTTATTACGTGACTTCAGTTCTATAAGCTGCAGTTTCAAAACACTCAATTTAATTAACCAATATTTCATTATTTTGTTATGACTTTCTGCTTTCATTTGAATCAGTCACCTATGGTATATTAAACTTAAATATTGTGTAATTAGCCTAACCGTCCTTTTTGTACACCCATGGCCTAGATCGACTGTACCCAAGAATTGGAACCACATCTCCTCGAGAGGATGATGGGAGCTCTTCTGTCATTGCCCTACAACAACCTTTTTTCTATTTTGGACGCAGATACGATCAGACATTTGTATGTATATAATTTATGCAATTTGCAGCATTATCTTTTTGTATGGGACAGTATTATGTTTTATTTGTGTATTCAATGATTACATTTGATTAGCAAATAACTTCCTAACCTACTAGAATTGGGTGGTAAAAATGTATACATGTATAGGGCTATAATGTATTCCTCTTTTATATAAAAGAGGAAATAAAGCCATTAAATGCAGTGATTATGTGATTTGAATGATTTTTGTCAGTTCTAGTCAGTACACTGCACACACTTAAGAAAAAAAGAATGTCTCTTTGAAGTAAAAAATAGTTCAGCCCCATGCACCTGTCAAATATTTGTTTGTAATGTTTGTTTTATCCACTCATTTGTTAGGTCAACAACAATGGACACCTTACCTTTAATAATCCTTGGAATTCGTATAGCCCTCGAAGTTTCCCGTATGGGGGGAGAGATCTAATTGCTCCATACTGGACAGATTTGGACAACAGAGCAAATGGGGAAATCACATATAACCAATACACCAGTGGCTGTATCCTTCATCAGGCTACACAAGATATAAATCAATACTTCCCAGGCCTGAGTTTCTCTGCCCGTTTGGTGTTTGTTGCAACATGGTACGAGGTGGCATTCTTTCCCAGATCAGGAGATGTACGTATTTTATTATTATTGTTGTTTTTGTTGTTGTTGTTGTCTCCAACAGGCAATATGGCTGAAGGCCGGATAATATGTTAATTTCACTCCTGTCCGTCCACATGTGTCCATCCAAGTGTGTCTGTGACCAGATAATCTGCAGCACTGCCAGCCTGATTGCCCTGAAACTTTGCACACATACTCGGCCAAGGAAGAACCCCCAAATCAAATCTTCCAAATCGGCCTCATGGTGGCGCTATAACAGCCCACTTCACGTTTTGGCCTTTACTCTTGAGGTCATAATCCACAAATGAATCCCTGGATTCCTTGGATTGTGACAACTCAACATAGAAGCCCCATGGCTAACTCATAAATTATTTACATTTTCTGTACGCACATGCACGCGCGCACACACACACACACACACACACACACACACACACACACACACACACACACACACACACACACACACACACACACACACACACACAGTCACACACACACACACACACACACAACACCAATCATAATCTGGGCAGATTTAATGGTAAAGTACAAATGAATCACAAATTACAAATTTACTTAACAAAATATGAGATAAATGGTATTTATCTTTTTCTTTTCTTTTTTCTTTTTTCAGCGCACAACATTCCAAGCGGTGTTGATCTCTGGAAATCAGTACTCATTTGTACTGATGAATTATGAAACTATAGCCTCAACTTCTGTCAATGTACAGGTAGAACAATAAAGAAAATATTTATTTTTTTACCTATCTGCTTTCACAGCTGCTGTCAGCAACACATGAGTGCATAGTTCAGAATCTGTGGGCACAATAGTGATAATATTCACCTGTACAAAACTTCAACCAATTAAAATGTGTATGTGAATTCCCAGGCTGGCTATGACACGTTCAACTCCACACACCATTTCACCATTCCTGGATCATCCTATTACAATGGCCCTGACAGCTACTCAACTTTACGTAACGGCTTACGTAACGGCAGTAATGTTGGCATCGCTGGTCGTTGGGCTTTTCGTGTTGACCATGGATCTGTCTGTATGATTAATGGTAAGACAACACAAATACTTGCCATTCACAGAATGCACAGTTCTGTTGGTAAATGGTTAAGGGGGCTTTACAATGTGCTTTATATTCACACATTTAAACATACATTCACACACTGACAACAGAGGCATCCATGCAAGGCACTTCCTTAAGCAATATCATTGCTTTATTACGTGACTTCAGTTCTATAAGCTGCAGTTTCAAAACACTCAATTTAATTAACCAATATTTCATTATTTTGTTATGACTTTCTGCTTTCATTTGAATCAGTCACCTATGGTATATTAAACTTAAATATTGTGTAATTAGCCTAACCGTCCTTTTTGTACACCCATGGCCTAGATCGACTGTACCCAAGAATTGGAACCACATCTCCTCGAGAGGATGATGGGAGCTCTTCTGTCATTGCCCTACAACAACCTTTTTTCTATTTTGGACGCAGATACGATCAGACATTTGTATGTATATAATTTATGCAATTTGCAGCATTATCTTTTTGTATGGGACAGTATTATGTTTTATTTGTGTATTCAATGATTACATTTGATTAGCAAATAACTTCCTAACCTACTAGAATTGGGTGGTAAAAATGTATACATGTAGGGCTATAATGTATTCCTCTTTTATATAAAAGAGGAAATAAAGCCATTAAATGCAGTGATTATGTGATTTGAATGATTTTTGTCAGTTCTAGTCAGTACACTGCACACACTTAAAAAAATAATAATGTGTCTTTGAAGTAAAAATAGTTCAGCCCCATGCACCTGTCAAATATTTGTTTGTAATGTTTGTTTTATCCACTCATTTGTTAGGTCAACAACAATGGACACCTTACCTTTAATAATCCTTGGAATTCGTATAGCCCTCGAAGTTTCCCGTATGGGGGGAGAGATCTAATTGCTCCATTCTGGACAGATTTGGACAACAGAGCAAATGGGGAAATCACATATAACCAATACACCAGTGGCTGTATCCTTCATCAGGCTACACAAGATATAAATCAATACTTCCCAGGCCTGAGTTTCTCTGCCCGTTTGGTGTTTGTTGCAACATGGTACGAGGTGGCATACTATCCCAGATCAGGAGATGTACGTATTTTATTATTATTGTTGTTTTTGTTGTTGTCTCCAACAGGCAATATGGCTGAAGGCCGGATAATATGTTAATTTCACTCCTGTCCGTCCGCATGTGTCCATCCAAGTGTGTCTGTGACCAGATAATCTGCAGCACTGCCAGCACTGCCAGCCTGATTGCCCTGAAACTTTGCACACACACTCGGCCAAGGAAGAACCCCCAAATCAAATCTTCCAAATCGGCCTCATGGTGGCGCTATAACAGCCCACTTCACGTTTTGGCCTTTACTCTTGAGGTCATAATCCACAAATGAATCCCTGGATTCCTTGGATCGTGACAACTCAACATAGAAGCCCCATGGCTAACTCATAAATTATTTACATTTTCTGTACGCACACGCACGCACGCACGCGCACACACACACACACACACACACACACACACACACACACACACACACACACACACACACACACACACACACACACACACCAATCATAATCTGGGCAGATTTAATGGTATAATGAAGTACAAATTAATGACAAATTACAAATTTACTTAACAAAATATGAGATAAATGGTATTTATCTTTTTCTTTTCTTTTTTCAGCGCACAACATTCCAAGCGGTGTTGATCTCTGGAAATCAGTACTCATTTGTACTGATGAATTATGAAACTATAGCCTCAACTTCTCGCAATGTACAGGTAGAACAATAAAGTTTTTTTTTTTTTACTTATCTGCTTTCACAGCTGCTGTCAGCAACACATGAGTGCATAGTTCAGAATCTGTGGGCACAATAGTGATAATATTCACCTGTACAAAACTTCAACAAATTAAAATGTGTATGTGAATTCCCAGGCTGGCTATGACACGTTCAACTCCACACACCATTTCACCATTCCTGGATCATCCTATTACAATGGCAATGACAGCTACTCAAATTTACTTAACGGCAGTAATGTTGGCGTCGCTGGTCGTTGGGCTTTTCGTGTTGACCATGGATCTGGAGGCTGTAATGGTAAGACAACACAAATACAATCACAGGTTACGTTCTGCCCAAATCTGAAAGCAGTAAGATTGTTATTCACAGAATGCACAGTTCTGTTGGTAAATGGTTAAGGGGGCTTTACAATGTGCTTTATATTCACACATTTAAACATACATTCACACACTGACAACAGAGGCATCCATGCAAGGCACTAACCTGTAGTGTCTTGACATGCTGAAGGATACTTCAACACTAAGCCAGGTGGAGCTGGGAATTAAACAAGAACCTTACGTAATGTTTCCAAGAAGACACACGAAACCGACATTTTTTAAAACTGATTGACTGCCAAAAACACAGTATCAATGAATATTGATATGAAATAGGCTAATATACACAGCTGGAAGCTTTTATTAACACACCGTCCCTAAATGTTCTTATGTAACTAAGTTGTTTTGTACATACACAGTGGGTTCCAACACTGATGATTAGTATGTGTATTGTTGCGAACGCAGTGAGCCACTTACTATGACAGCAAGGGCTGAATGTCTGTGTGTGTGTCTGTCTGTCCCGCTGTTACACCACCCGCCCGCCACCAGAGGGCGCAGCTGTAGCACACACACACACACAGGGCGCAGCTGTAGCACACACACACACACACACACACACACACACACACACACACACACACACACACACACACACAACCACACACACACGAGCTGCGTTCGCTTCCCGCGTTTGCGCGTCTTACTTGTGTAATATACTGTGAATGTTATAGTTAATGTGATGTAGGGTATGTAACTATTCCACTGTTCCAATTTGCTTTAGTGATTTAATAATAGCTTTGGACACTATCTATCTACCCAATACAAGTTGGTTGTTTGATGTTATAAAACCTGATTGACCTTATCCCTTATCCTGATTGTCCAGAAAACAGCCATTATGAGCTTTGTGGCACAGACTGCGGGCACACATGTGCCAGCAGCATCGATGCTAGCTGCGAGCAAGTGTGCTCTGAGGGCTGTTTCTGTGATGAGGGTTATGTCCGGAGTGGAGGTCGGTGTGTCCCTGTGGAACGATGTGGCTGCCAGTACGATGGATTCTACTTTGGGGTAAGCTTTCCAGTCAGTCAGTTGTTTTCACTAGTATGTCCACTTAAAGCTCCACTTCATAACCTTTTGATAATGGGGCAGCAACGGCTCAGGGGTAGATCGAGTGACCCGATAAGAACCGCAAGGTTCCCAGTTCAAACCTGGTCTCCCCCAGAGTCAGCGTCGAAGTGTCCTTGAGCAAGACTTTGAACCCCTACGTTGCATTTTTAACACTAAACACGGTGATTTTCACCCGGACAAATATTTAATGCTGCTGATGTCTGAGGTGGGTGGGTCTTTCAGTACCTTCATGATGCTCAGTGACATCATAGAACGTAGATTTGTTTCCCTGCTCACATCCCTGTTTTCAGGTGAATTTCACCTGTGTTTAGTGATAGTGTGATAGAGAAAAATCCCATACCCCCACAATGGACTTGTTTTTCTTGTTTTTTTGTCACCATCTCACATGTCCCAGGAATGGGTGGACCAAAGGAGAAGTTCCCAACTCCATTTCCTTTTTTAGGAATATTTTTTTAAATTATATGCCGATTTTGCCCCATATGAGCATTTTATTCCACCAGTCCTTATACAAAAAATACGTTGAAATATAGATTGTCTATAGGTTGTCTTGTCTATGTTACGAATAATTATAGATTGTCTATAGGTTGTCTATAGTATAATGATCACATAACTAGTGCAGAAAAAGGATGTACTGTAGCCTACAGTACAGGTGCAGAGAGGAAAAACATGAACATGACATGGCAACATAAGAGCCGTGCACTGACAAGAAAACAATGATTATGAAACAGAACTAAAGCAAACTCATGTAGTGTGTAACATGATTTCTGAGTGCAGTGTGCTTCTCTCTTTCCCTTATGCGTTACAGGCTGGGGAGACTCTCTGGACACCCGGTTGCTCCGAGCGATGTGAATGCTTTGCCCCGAATGATCTGCGTTGCTCTGCTGTATCCTGTACCCCCACGCAAGAGTGCACGATCGAAAACGGCCAACTAGGCTGCTTTGATGCATTGACCACCTGCACTGTGTGGGGGGACCCCCACTATCTCACCTTTGATGGTGCACTGGCTCATTTCCAGGGCACATGCTCTTACGTCATCACAGAGAGTGTGAATAGCCCTGCCAATGAAACTGGGTTCAGAGTGGTCGCGACTAACAATCACCGTGGCAGCAATGGTGTATCATTTGTGTCAGCAGTGGACATATATCTGTCGAATCAACAAGAGACAGCCCATGTCAGGATTGGAGCCAACAGGAGAGTGAAGGTAAATTCATTGTTAGAGGAAAACGCAACCCTATGCCACTGAGCTTGACACAGCAACACAGCTGCTAGTTATTCTATTAACATACTCTACCAGATTGGTTAAAATAATGTTTAATTCATTCAGATGACTAATTCATAAATAACAGTATTGTAGCTTCAAATTTAAAGAGCATTATTAGGGCATCTATCCCTGCTCTAGGGTGTCTCTGAACGCTTATGTCAGTATAAGCATTATTAGCTGAATATTCATTATCAATGTTTCTCTCTCTTATATTCCAGGTTAACAACAGTGATGTGTCTCTCCCTGCCACTGTGGGCAGTCTAGCTCAGGTGGAAAGTAATGGATCTTATGTAGTGGTCAACGCCCGCCATGTGATTGTCCAGTTTGATGGCCGGAGCACTCTGTTGGTCATAGTGGGTCCGAACCACCGCAACAGAGTTGTTGGCATGTGTGGTAACTTCAACGGTGACCCTGCAGATGACAAGGCCTTGCCCGACGGCACAGTGGCACAGAATGACAATGATTTTGGGGATGGCTGGAAGTCTCCCACTAGCCGTTCTGGGTGAGCCAATTGTATCAGTCAATGTATTGACTGATATTTTCGGTCTTTTTATCCACTTTTCTTTCCGCACAATAAACACTGTATATAGGGTTCTCACCTAAAATAATAAACAAGAAAGTAGTAAGTTAAACATACTTAACATATTAATCTAACATAAAACACGACAACAACTACCGAATGCGCGTGTCTGCGTATGTGTATGCAGAAGTAGAGCTACATTTAGTACATTATATGGTAGAAGCAAGTGGAGAGGCTTGATTCATAAGGCTGTCCCTCAATCTATTGTATGTTCAAAGTTACTGAATGTGGGTATATTCCAGACTGAGTAAAGAATATAGAGCTGGCTCTGAGTGGTACAGCTGAAGCGAGGATGTACAATTTGATTATCTAGTATGAACTTGCGAGTTGGTTTGAAAGGTGTAGTAAGCTTAAAGGTAGGCTACGTGCATTTTAGATGAATGAACAGTACTGTGTTAATGTCATAGATAGTTTTTTGTTTGTTTGCTGTTGTTTTTTTAGATTTGTTTTTGGCTTTACTGCCCTTATTGATAGTATCAAGTGAAGACTGGCAGGAAAGAGGGAGAGAGAGAAGGGGAGAGACATGCAGCAAAGGTCGTCATGAATTGGACTCGAACATGCGACACGCTGTCAGGCCAAAGCCTATATGTGGCATGCGTCTGGACCACTTACACTACATTTAGTTTTTTGGAGCAAAATGGTTATAGAATCTAGGTAGCTATTCTTATACATTTTCTGTCAACACATTGACAAGAAAGAAAACAATAGTGTACGGTATCTTCCAATTAAAACGCAACACATCGCATTACTTGCGACACGACATGGTGAAATATAATTAGGCTTAATCTGAGCCTCTCCATATCCTTAGATGTGGTGCCACAGATGACCGTAGCGGTGGCGGCGTAGAGAACTGTCGCTTCAGAGAGGAGTACTCACAGCTGTGTAGCATCATCACCAACGCTACTGGCCCGTTCAGCACCTGCCACCTGCACTCTGACCCTCAGCCATTCTTCACTTCCTGTGTCTATGACCTCTGCCTCTACTCGCCGGCCAATGGCATGCTGTGTTCTGATATCTCGTCCTATGAGAGAAGCTGTGCTGTCTTTGGGCTGGAAATCCCTCAGTGGCGTTCTGATTTGCAATGTGGTACGTAGACAGACAACGGCTTTGACAAATTGCCAAGATAACACAAAGAAAGATGAATGGTTTCCCCTCTTTTTCCCATTTTCTACAGTATTTAGTTTTTTACATTTAATTTAATTTGTGTGTGTTGCGTACTGGTGTTTGGTAGCTGTTGTTTGTCTGTGTTTATTTGTATTTAATAAAATAAAATAGAATAATGGGATTAAAGTTTTGTTCATTTTATGTCTCCATGTCTCCAGCGGAGACAGACCCCTGTGAGGAGCTGGACTGTGTCGAGCATGAGTGGTGTGGGGAGGAGCGTGGTGTCCACGGCTGCTTCTGTGATGAGAACCACCATCGCCGCAACAACGAGAGCTATGGTACAGTACAGGTCACACGACTACTGTATGTATGATGACAACGTCTTTCATAGGTGTCAGCCCATCAGGGCCCTGTGACTTGGGAACAATCTACATGGGGTGTAGAGGTTCAGGAGTCTGAAACACTAAAGTATGATGTTTTATTAATGACATGATGGGGTCTGCATTCCTTATTAATCTTCTTGCATTTGAACGATGACGCAGGAAGAGTCCTTTATTCAAAACTTTACTTGAGTAAACGTACAACTACAAACGTATTGGCATGAAGAAGTACCAAAGTAATCACATTGTGTGCGTGTGTGCGTGTGTGCGTGTGTGCGTGTGTGCGTGCGTGCTTTGAAAGATTGAGGAAGGTAGACAATGGCTGCGGTTACATGAGGGCTTTTTCATTCAGAATGAAAACTTCAGAATGAATTAATTCAGAAGTAATGATTTTTGCTGCGTGTTTACATGGGAAAGGTCATTCCGAATGAGTGTTTACATGGACAATACTTTTAAATCCCATTATTTCATTCCACATCAGGTTTGGGGATGGGAAGGCTTCTGATTGGATAGGGGGCGGGCGGATATGTTTACGTGGAAAGTGGAAAGTACATTTACTTTAGTACTAAAGTACAATTTTGAGGTATTTACTTTCCATTTTTTGTTTACTTTTACTACACTACATTTCAGTAAAACAAAATAATAATAATAAAAAAACACTTTTATGCCGTATTACTTTATATTTGATGTATCCTGTATAGCCTATGAGAGGTTTCTCTCAGAGATGTGAAATTAAACATGTCTAATTTCTTAATATAATTAATCGCAAAACAAGAGCATAATATAGCCATACCAATTACATGGAAACAAGCATGCACAGAAAGACCAGAATGACCTTCAATCCGAATGAGTGTTTACATGAGTCCACAATTGTTTCAATAGGATTTAAAAATGGAATAAACCGGTCAGTTACATCAGATCTAAGTTTAAATCAGATTGACCATTTTCATTCCGATTTAAGTTTTTGTAGGTGTTTACATGACAACTTTTAATAGGATGTAACTTTTATTCTGAATGAAAAGGGGATTTAACTGTCCATGTAAACATAGCCAGTGAATGTGTATGAGAGATAAGTAATCATATGCCACACTTTCATAGCAATACATAGAGATGTCACTGCATACAATGTTGCTATTATTATTAAGAGCATAATATGCCTTCTCGCACAGATTCTATAGTTGATCTCTCTCCCGTACGTATATTAATTTGTCTCCTGTGCCTGATCTCTCTCCCGTACATAGATTCATTTGTCTCCTGTGCCTGATCTCTCTCCCGTACATAGATTCATTTGTCTCCTGTGCCTGATCTCTCTCCCGTACATAGATTCATTTGTCTCCTGTGCCTGATCTCTCTCCCGTACGTATATTAATTTGTCTCCTGTGCCTGATCTCTCTCCCGTACATAGATTCATTTGTCTCCTGTGCCAGTAGTGCAGCCAACATGTCCTTGTCCCGCTGCCAGGTGTTTGAGGCTGGCTTCCATCCTGAGGTCCTCCATCTCAAGGACTCATCCTGCAAAGGGACTGTCCAGGATGGAAGGCTGTTGTTCCACTTCGATAACAATGCAGAGCAGTGTGGGACAGTTCTCTCGGTAAATACGTCCAAAGTCTAGAATATTGTAGTTACAGTACTGGCTCGTCAAAGCTTACTCACTTATCAGCGCACTAGATACCTGTACAGGAAGTTAGGATATTGTACTGTACTGTATATTGTTTGTACTTGGCACATTGGCTCAATTTCAAGGGAATTCAAATGTATTCAGCATCTGAACACATTCAATTAACCTAAAAATAAAAACATGTACTTTTAATATTAATGCTAATTTATGCTTCCTCATATGACCCTTTTGATAGAGCAATGGGTCCTACTTCATGTACAAGAACGTCATCTCGGGTGATGTGGACCCCCATGACAGTCTCATCAGTCGTGAGAAGAACATTCACCTGACTTTCAGCTGCGAGTACCCTCTGAGCCAGTCTCTGTCTATGTCTGTCGGCATTAACCCCATCGAGAGGTGAGAGCCTCTGAGTCTACATCAAGTTCTACAAACTGTTAATACAATTGTAAATCAATCAATCATCCCAGGCTATGACCCAGGACCCACTTCACCACGGTAACAGATGGAAATGAGTATATGGAAAAACTCAAAACACACACAAACGTTGGAAGCCGAATCAGGATAGAATATGAAAAATTGGAAATATCCGTCTTGATCACATGACTATAGAGATACTGTGTACTGATTTGTATGATGTACAGTATAATATATGCACGGTCAGTTTGTTTTGGAATTATATGAAGAGACCCCTATGAGTCAGTGAGTGATCATTTTGAATATTTTGAACTGGAATTTATTTTTCAAGCCTTTACGGGAATTGAAATATGAGCTTTTGGTTTACGTCAGTGAGTGATCATTTTGAATATTTTGAACTGGAATTTATTTTTCAAGCCTTTACGGGAATTGAAATATGAGCTTTTGGTTTCCGTCATGATGAGGATCTGACATGAATTATTTTTGACTGGTTTAGCAAGATGTTTGTAGGACTGTAGCATTCCACCTGCTATTATAAAATGCCCTGTGAGCTGTCAGCTCAGTGGAGCCTCTGAGTCTGCATCGATTCTACAAACTGTTAATAACATTGTAAATCAATCAATCATCCCGGGCTATTACCCACGACCCATTTCACCACAACCCCCTTATCTCCCATAAATCCTCCCATTGGAAGGCGCCAACATGGTTTTAGTTAGTTCTGTATACATGAATTACTCCTTAATTGTGTCAGCTAACATATCTGACTGTTGGGTTCAGCTTCATTGAGGTGTCAGCCAAGACAGTGATATTTGTGTGTCTTGAAATGAGATGCTGATGCATTTTACCTGTAATCTTTTTGTGCAAGCGCTGATAAGTGCTTAACTGTTGTGCTGTATCAAATTAGTTACTTGGTTATTTCAACATGTCTTACCTTATAACTTTGATGACCTTATATATAATGTATTAGTTTTGTTTTTTTGTAGCATTGTGTCCAGTAGACTTCCTTCAGGGATGGGCAGCTATCGTATGAGAATGCTCCCATTCTTGGACTCCGGCTACCGTTTCCCCTACACCGGTGACGGTAACATGGAAGTGGAATTAGACCAGAGGATGTACATCAAGGTGCGATCGGAGGGAGTGGACAGGCACCAGATCGCCACTGTTCTGGACTCCTGCTGGGCCACGCCTGTCAACAACGCCAATTATCCTGTCCGCTGGGATCTCCTTGTTAGAGAGTAAGCAATTTCAAAATTTCAGTTACATTTTACTATGGTGCCAAATCATAACAAGTTACATACTATTGTAGAGCAGAAGCCCAACATTTCCCCCGCTGAGCAAGCATTTAGCGAAAGTGGAAGGGAAAAACTGGGACCACTGGTAGGCCTTTAGGGTATTGCAATGGGATGTTGAGGGTGAGGATGTTGATCCACCCTCAGCCCTCCTCTTCCGGTGGGGCACTAAATGTTTTCACTCCACTAATCCCCAATGTATACACGTGTTCTGAATGACCCTGACGATAGCGATAGGCAACAGATACGGTAGTGTATAGTTCGGAATCTGTTCTTGAAAGATTAGCTACTGTGTGATTTAAAGGAGAATTCCATGCTAGAATGCTTTCTTATCTTTCTTACCTTTCTTTGTAGTTGTTACGTCCCCACCAAAGAGGTCCAGGTGTTTTTTTGTGCAAAAACTCCTTATTGGCTATTTCCCCTACCATAAGCCCTCAATGAATTGCATTGAATTGAATGGGAATTGAATGGGGCTATGGGGTGTTATGCTAGTTTGCTTATTTCCATCGAAAGAAGTAGTAAAGTGTGCCATTTGGGATATTATTTACATTATGAAGAGAGGATATATACAAAGACATTATAATTTTGAGCGATGGAAATAAGCGAATTAGCACAACACCCCATAGCCCCATTCAATTCCCATTCAATTCAATGCAATTCATTTAGGGCTTATGGTAGGGAAAATAGCCAATAAGGAGCTTTTGCACAAAATAACACCTGGACATCTTTGGTGGGGACGTAATGACTACAAAGAAAGGTAAGAAAGCCTTTTAGTATGGAATTCTCCTTTAAGTGATGAGTATTAACACTGGTAATGGAGCGCTTGCACCTGCACAGTGTCATTATTATTGAAAATAATAATTATATATACATTTTCAATATAATATAGACAGCAATTTGTAGTCAATAAACATCCTGAAACACTTGTCTTCTCTCTTTCAGCTCCACTAGTATTTCCCTCCTTGATCTAGCTGCTACATTGTTTTGTAATAATTGCAACATCCTTCCCTGTGGTCCAGGTGTCCTAATGAACGGGACACTACAGTAGAACTGGACATGAATGGTGTCTCCGACGTGGCACGTTTCTCCTTCAGGATGTTCACCTTCAACAACTTCTCCTCCATCTACCTGCACTGCCAGATCCACTTGTGTCTGATACACCAGCAGGACTGCACTGCTGTATGTATCCATGTTTGTGTGTGCGACTGTGCGTGTGCATGACACAGTTTTGCGAAAAAGTATAAAGCAGTATGCTACAGTGTCTTTGAGCTTCGGCTAAATGTCTCAAATATGAATGTTACTTTCCTGCAGCATTGCTACCCTGGCTACCACCGAAGACATCGCAGGGAGATGTCCTATGACACTGCAGGTGTCTCACTGGGACTGGGACCTTTAACCTGGAACGGGCCGAGTGGAGGTACAGTTATCTTATCTTCGTGACGGTTCTCATATATGACATACAGTATACAGCAGTGTTGGATTAAATGTTTTACTTTTCAAGGTAAATTCACCCCAGAACCTACCATGTACAGCACCGTAAGTGTCTATATCCCATATCTATTGTTTATCTTAGTGATTTAGGCTAATAGTATTTGTTTTTATTTTCCAGGTGAACGGCTGGTGAGGTCTGTGAGGAGTGGCACTCCCAGTCACTTTGCATCTCTGCTGATCCTGGTAATCACTTCTGTTGCAACCCTGGCTTAAGAAGAGTGCACCAGCGCAGGCACGCACCACGCACGCACCATGCACGACACGCACCATGCACGGCACGCATTCACACACACACACACACACACACACACACACACACACACACACACACACACACACACACACACACACACACACACACGTTTAATTGTATGATGATGGTGAGGATGATAATAAGATGATGAAGTAAAACTTGTGATAATTCTGTAATTGTTACACAATGCTAGCAGTACAGTATGATTGAGTACCTGTTTATGAAGGGAAAGCAACAGTAGGGCAGCACAAGAAAAACCACAGAAGACATCATTGCTGATTGTGGTTAAGCCTTCATACTATGATGATGATATACTTGGGGCATTTAATATGATTATAATTTGTCTTACTAAGGATTTTTTTGTTTATCAATATAATATGTGGGTATTAAACTCTTAGCTTCTGATTTTTCACAAAAGTGAAAAATAAATTGCATTTGAAATGTTAGTTGATCGTTTACCCAGTAATTATTTTTGACCACTTAACAGATGGAAATGACTAAGTATATGGAAATACTCAAAACACACACAAACGTTGGAACTTGGAAGCCAGTAGGCAACTAGGCATATATTTGTTTTCATAATAAACAGTGATATTTGTATACCATTATACTTAGTTGCATTTATTTTGAACCTCAACCACTTCATCTATTTATTTTCAGTGAAGGGGCATCATTCTATTCTCATTATTTTCACATTATTTTGAACTGGAAAGTTGGGTTTAGAATATGTGTGAGCCTTTACGGGAATTGAGTCACTTTGCATCTCTGATCTCAGTGATCTGATCTGCTGATCCTGATAGTCACTTCATTGAGTGTTGCAATAACTGGTTTAAGAAAAGCGCACACACGCACGCACGCATCTAAGTTATAGCAGTTATAGTATGATTGAGTACCTGTTTATGAAGGGAAAGCAACAGTAGCCGTAGGGCAGCACAAGAAAAACCAGAAGACATAGTTGCTCATTGTGGTTAAGCCTTAATACTATATTCATACTATAATTATGGGCATTTAAATATGATTATAATTTGTTTTAAAGGATTTATTGTATGTTTATCAATATATATAAAATATGTAAAGGTATTAAACTCTTATAGATGGTGGTCCGTGGCTCAGATGGGTCTGAGAGGCTAAATGTCATCAGATGGTGGTCCGTGGCTCAGATGGGTCTGAGAGGCTAAATGTCATCAGATGGTGGTCCGTGGCTCAGATGGGTCTGAGAGGCTAAATGTCATCAGATGGTGGTCCGTGGCTCAGATGGGTCTGAGAGGCTAAATGTCATCAGATGGTGGTCCGTGGCTCAGATGGGTCTGAGATACATAAATACATAATGGGCGTTGAATATTTTCTAACATTTTCTAACAGCAATAATAATAATAATAATCTTATGGGGGGGGGGGAGTGCATCTTTTCCCCTTTTTTTCTTAAAAAAAAAAAAAAAACATTTTAACCACACAAATCTGTTGTGGGGGTCCCTTAGACAGTCAGGGGTCCCTTAGACAGTCAGGGGTCCCTTAGACAGACAGGGGTCCCTTGGACAGTCAGGGGTCCCTTAGACAGTCAGGGGTCCCTTGGACAGTCAGGGGTCCCTTAGACAGTCAGGGGTCCCTTGGACAGTCAGGGGTCCCTTAGACAGACAGGGGTCCCTTGGACAGTCAGGGGTCCCTTAGACAGTCAGGGGTCCCTTGGACAGTCAGGGGTCCCTTGGACAGACAGGGGTCTCTTGGACAGTCAGGGGTCCCTTAGACAGTCAGGGGTTCCTTAGACAGTCAGGGGTCCCTTAGACAGACAGGGGTCCCTTGGACAGTCAGGGGTCCCTTGGACAGACAGGGGTCTCTTGGACAGTCAGGGGTCCCTTAGACAGTCAGGGGTCCCTTAGACAGACAGGGGTCTCTTGGACAGTCAGGGGTCCCTTGGACAGACAGGGGTCTCTTGGACAGGCAGGGGTCCCTTAGACAGTCAGGGGTCCCTTAGACAGTCAGGGGTCCCTTGGACAGTCAGGGGTCCCTTGGACAGACAGGGGTCTCTTGGACAGTCAGGGGTCCCTTAGACAGTCAGGGGTCCCTTAGACAGTCAGGGGTCCCTTAGACAGTCAGGGGTCCCTTAGACAGTCAGGGGTCCCTTAGACAGTCAGGGGTCCCTTTGACAGTCAGGGGTCCCTTAGACAGTCAGGGGTCCCTTAGACAGTCAGGGGTCCCTTAGACAGACAGGGGTCCCTTAGACAGACAGGGGTCCCTTAGACAGTCAGGGGTCCCTTAGACAGACAGGGGTCCCTTAGACAGTCAGGGGTCCCTTAGACAGACAGGGGTCCCTTAGACAGTCAGGGGTCCCTTGGACAGACAGGGGTCCCTTAGACAGTCAGGGGTCCCTTAGACAGTCAGGGGTCCCTTAGACAGACAGGGGTCCCTGACAAATGACCATGGAGGAACACGATATGCTTTTGGGGACCTTGAAAGTTGGTCAAACATGAATCTGGGGGTCCTTGACATAAATAAAACAACATGCAATTCACTTTAGAAAGTGAATTGCATGTTGTTGAGTAAAAGTACAAAGGTATTAGTATCATATTAATGTACGGAATGTAATATTATTATGTTATTATGAATATTAATTAGCCTATATTAATGTACGTATCAGAAGTACCGTCCATTTCATATGTTTTCAAACGTATAAAATGACAAAATGGCAGATCTACAAGCTCACAATGTGTCGTGATGTACACGCATAACGCATTGTGAGCTTGTAGATTTGCTATTTACAAATTAAGAGTAACTAAAGTTTTCAATGAATTGTGGCATAAAACTACAATATTTACTTCTTTGAGATGTAGTGGTCGTGGAGTAGAATTAAAAGTACAATATTTACTTCTTTGAGATGTAGTGGTCGTGGAGTAGAATTAAAAGTAGGCCTACAATATTTACTTCTTTGAGATGTAGAATTAAAACTACTGAAAATTGTACTTAATAGCCTAATAAGTACAGGAATGGAGTAAATTGATTGACTTTACACTGTCTGTCTGTCTGTCTGTCTGTCTGTCTGTCTGTCTGTCTGTCTGTCTGTCTGTCTGTCTGTCTGTCTGTCTGTCTGTCTGTCTGTCTGTCTGTCTGTCTGTCTGTCTGTCTGTCTGTCTGTCTGTCTGTCTGTCTGTCTGTCTGTCTGTCTGTCATCCTAGACGAATATATAGGCAAAATATAGGCTTTGCTGCCACTCTGTGGTGATAACTGCACATTACACTAATAATAAACTTTCAGAATGTCAGAATGTCATTAAAGAATGAATGCAGACATTTAGCAGATGTTTGAATCCAGAGTGATTTACAAAGTCCACCATGAGAGTATGAAATAAATGCTTAAACATGTAGCTAGGTGTAACGTTAAGAGTCCACAGAAGACATGTAAATATGAAATAAATGCTTAAACATGCAGCTAGGTGTAATGTTAGAGTCCACAGAAGACATGTAAATATGAAATAAATGCTTAAACATGTAGCTAGGTGTAATGTTGAGAGTCCACAGAAGACATGTAAATATGAAATAAATGCTTAAACATGTAGCTATAGGTGTAATGTTAAGAGTCCACAGAAGACATGTAAATATGAAATAAATGCTTAAACATGTAGCTAGAAATAAATGCTTAAACATGTAGCTAGGTGTAATGTTAGAGTCCACAGAAGTGAACCTTTTCAAGCCCGTTTTCTCAACTCGCTGTTTCTCTGCCAGACATTACTCTATAAGCCATATCTCCAAAACTGGAGGCTCAAACTGAACAACCAATACGTCAATTTGAAGTAAAACTAAAGTAATTAAAAAGATCCAATGACTTACTGTGTGTCACGTTTGCAGGGGCGGAGCTACCGGGGGTGTAGGGGGGGTGGTCACACCCCGGCCCGGACCTCCTGAGGGCCCGGGCTGTCAGATGATCGATGGACGATTTTTTACACAGTCACTCACGACTGATAAAACCAAGAAAAAGAAAAAGAAAAAGAAAAAGAAAAATAAGAAAGCGACGGGCCCCCGCTGGTCGCTTTCTTCTTTTTTTCTCTGATGTAAAGAGAAGTTTGTGGCAGCGCGAGCTGCGCGACGCCGCGACCCATGCTGCTGCGGCCCGTGCACTCAGCACATCGCAATTTAGTTTTTTTCTGCTGCTGCAGTTGTTATTAAATAATGACAAATAAAGCAATCTTGAATCTTGAATTAACCAGATACAGAGCCTATATAGCCTATAATAGCCTTAGCCTACACTTTAACAAAATATCATGTCTGTCTGATGAGAATTTACCGCGCTGCCGAGAGAGGGGTGCTGTTGGGAGTCATGTTCGGTGAGGCCCGGTCGTGCTGTCTCACACCCCGGCCCGGCCCAGTGTTGTTCCGCCACTGCACGTTTGGTCACATATATTGTCATGACAACACTATGAATATCAATAAAGAACAATATCACACGTTCAATAATAAAATGTGATCATCAGAATAATGAATATGAATGATCAGACAATAACATCAGAATTATCCCACTACCAGAATCACAAGAGGGTCGACCTGGTGTCTGTTTTTTCCCCTCCGTGGCGCTAGAGCCAGACCGACCGCATGTCGTCCAGCTTCTAGTCTGAATAATGAGAATAATATGGAATCAATATTACAATCAAAAGAAAACAAAAGAAAACCAAAGCTTGTAGGTCTGCTATTTTAGAAAAACGAAGAACGACTGACATAGAAACATAGCTTTTTCAGAGAACTGTCAGGATGTGTAAGACATTTTTAGAATCTGATCTCAGGTCAGAATGTCATTAAAGAATGAATGCAGACATTTAGCAGATGTTTGAATCCAGAGTGATTTACAAAGTCCACCATGAGAGTAAACTACATGCAAGTCTAGTCGACCAATCAACACGCTCACAGCAGGGGGAAAAAAGGAGGGGTGCCGAGTAGGGAACCCTGTGGGACCCCCGTCAGTAAAGTCAACAGGGTTTCAGTGGTTCAGTATAAAGGTTTATATACAATAAAAAAGGTTCTAAAACATGTTTTTGGCCCACGCAGGGACCACTTGGAGGGGAGAAATATTTACAAGTACCCCTTCATCCTCATCCTCATCCTCATCCTCCATCCTTCATCCTTCATCCTTCATCCTTCATCCTCATCCTTCATCCTCATCCTCATCCTCATCCTTCATCCTTCATCCTCGTCATCCACCGATGAGCATCTCACAACCTTACATTTAGACGCCACTGGAACGGCTTGTATTAAAAACCTTTCAATCAAAGTAATGTCATAGTCAAACAGAAACCGCTACCTCAGGGCTAGGTGGTCACGTTGGCAGAAACCCAAAGGGGTCTGGACTGCCCCCCAAAAAGATATCCATCTCATATGTACAACTGACACAACATAACTGACTATCCATCTCATATGTACAACTGACACAACATAACTGACTATTCATCTCATATGTACAACTGACGCATCATAACTGACTATTCATCTCATATGTACAACTGACACAACATAACTGACTATTCATCTCATATGTACAACTGACACAACATAACTGACTATTCGACTTCGGAGTCTGAGTCGAGACCAGATTTCAAAGTCTTTCTTTTTTTTTCTCATTTTCATCTTCAAGATGTTGTGACAATAGCCTGTTTTACAAACTCACATGCAGAGCTTGTAGATCTGATATTTTCAAATATCTGATGTAGAGGTTAAAGTGGTTGAACTGAAGTTGTTGCTATATTCATTTAACTCATTCACTGCTGTCTGCCAAGGACAACTTTTTCTCTGTTTTTGAGCCCCTCCTATAAACAGCTTTTGTTCTCACACGTCTCATATTTGCCATTGACAATTTAAGGAGGACAAATATCCGCCAAATATGACGTAAACTTGTGGCAACACAAACATTAAATGCCATTGACAATGAAGGGGAAGTTTACGTGATATGTAGGCTAACCAATCACATAAATGCAGTTGTTAATGACGTGATGTATATGATTGATGATTGTTACTAAAACATACGTTTGGTGTGAATTAAAATAAGATCAACGCCTTCAAAATAAAAGACTGACTGAAAGGACAAAATAAGGGGCAGAATAAATCTATAGCAGTGAATGAGTGAGACCCTCTGGAACCCCCTGAAGGACCCCTGGGTCCCCAGACCACACTGTGAGAACCACAGCCATAGAGACACACACACACACACACACACACACACACACACACACACACACACACACACACACACACACACACACACACACACACACACACACACACACACACACACACACACACACACACACACACACACACACACACACACACACACACACACACACCAGTGTTGATGTCGTAGACTAAAACTAAGACGAAAAATGTTCATCGAACACCTTCTTCCACTGACGAAAACTAAACAGAAACTAAATGAAAACTAAGCTATATGACTAAAACTAAGACTAAATATACTGACAATTTCGTCAACAAATGAAAACTAGACTAAAATGTTAGGAAGAGACTATAGTGGACAAGAGATCCAGTACAATTCATTTTACACTTGGTTGCTGAGATCACGTTGAAAATAGCAGATCTACAAGCTCACAATGCGTCGCAGCGCGACTCGTTGTGAGCTTGTAGATCGGCTATTTTCAGCAAGTGTAAAAACAGTCATTACGACGACATCAAGGCCCGCCAAAATACATTTTAGTCGACTAAATCACCTGTAGATTTAGTCGACTAAAACTAGACTAACACTAAAACATTCCAGCTGACTAAAATGGGTCTAAAACTAAATGAAAACTATTCAAAAGTCTATGACTAAAACAAAAATATGCTGCCAAAAACAACACTCACACACACACACACACACACACACACACACACACACTCACACACACACACACACACACACACACACACACACACACACACGAGACGGTTCCAGGGGGTCCTAAGAGCAAAATGATAAATAAATCTAACCTAAAATAACTTTAACCTAAATACATCACTATTCCAAATTAGCAGATCTACAAAATGGCAGATCTACAAGCTCGTAGCTTGTAGATCTGCTTGTTGAAAACAAATCCTCTCTGATGTCAGTGTGTCTCTGCTTGTCTTATTTATGATGACGTCACAATGCTGTCAGTCTGAGTCAATATGTCCAAATATGGAGTTCTATGATGTCACCACGAGTCAGTCATGTCCAAATATGGAGTTCTAGGATGTCAAAGTGTCCACTATTAGGCAACAGTGGTAACCATGACAACATGGACTCACCCAAACATGTTGAGTAACCATGGCGACCTGAAGTCACATGGAGACTGTCTATCTCTGCTCACACAGAGACACAGAGGAGTCAGTGCTCAACCAAAACCCAGCGTAGAGCGGTTGAGTGGAGGTGCTCTGGAAGGTGTAGGTGAGTCAGAGTGTCCTCTAACACTCTGTAGAAGGACAGAGTCCCAGCGGGACGGTCCAGATACACTGCTACTCTGTTGGAGCCAGAGGGACGGATAGGAAGGACAGTCTCCTTGACAGAGTAATGGTTACCATGCTGACCATCATCACAGACCAGACTCCAGGACCGTTCATTCCCTCCAAGCAGACTGTCCTGACCCCATCCTTTCCTACTGATGTCTCCGTCAGCCACTCCTATCCTAACCAGTCCACTGAACTGTACCTCACTGTAGCAGCGTTGATCTAGACTCTCTGAATTCAGAACCTGAGGCCGTTCATCAAACCTGTCAGGATGACCAGGATATGAATGAACCTGACCATCCCGTGTCACCTTCCTGTTGTTCTCAGACAGAGAGAGGAGACAGTTTGCTGTGTTTGTGTCCAGAGTGAGACGCTGGAAATCTGATGAGAAAACAACACAGTACACATTAAATACATCATTCACTGAGACGCACGCACGCACGCACACACACACACACACACACACACACACACACACACACACACACACACACACACACACACACACACACACACACACACACACTCCTCCTGTTCATATATATATATGGGAGTTTGAATCCGACTCCCTCCCTTCATGTCGTGCATGTCTTCTCTCTCTGCCCCTTGGTTTACCTGTCTCTGTATTGAGTTCTGATCTGTCCCCCCGTGCAGGTGACCACCGGTGTGAGGTGAACCAGTTCCAGTGTAAGAACAAGCAATGCATCCCAGTATCCTGGCACTGCGACGGTTTCCAAGACTGCTCCGACGGCAGCGACGAGGACCCGGACGGCTGTGCCCAGAAGACCTGTCGGCCAGGCCAGTTCCAGTGTACCAACGGTCGCTGTGTGCCCGCCAGCTATGTGTGCG
The DNA here is from genome assembly GCF_964188405.1 of Protomyctophum parallelum. Taxonomy (NCBI): domain Eukaryota; kingdom Metazoa; phylum Chordata; class Actinopteri; order Myctophiformes; family Myctophidae; genus Protomyctophum; species Protomyctophum parallelum. The sequence goes on from NC_139719.1 coordinate 1,882,959, forward strand.
ACGCCCAGGATGACTGCGGGGACAATTCTGACGAGCCGTTTGAAACTTGCAGTATGTGGGACTTTGCATTATGTTTCGTCTCTTGTCCAGTTAGACCGGTCGAGCAATCTGCAAATGCACACACACACACACACACACACACACACACACACACACACACACGCACACACACACAATTCATTTTCAACGAGACCTGCATTTTTTGTTCTGAGGGGCGACAACGCAAGCTTATATACGTGAGCGCGTGAAATTGTCGCACTCGTGCTCGTTTCGTGCACACGCCCGCGACTGACTAGACCTGGATTCTGTGGAGCTTTTTGAGTGGTGCAGCCACTCCAAGGAACAGCAATGTGTGACTGTCTGTCTTGTCTGTCTGCTTAGAGTGCCAACAGGTGACAAAGTGGCACTGTTGAGCTTCACACTGTGCACAGGTGCATGATGAGAAGCTGAGTGTTTTAGTGTTAGTGTAACACCAGCACAGAGCACACAGTGAAGTACAGACTACGGTGTAGCACATGCACAGGTGCATGATGAGAGGCAGTACAGTATACAGTGCACTGTACTGTATACTGAGTACAGTACAGAATTCATAGTCCGACAACCAATAGTCCGACAAGTAACCAATAGTCTGACAACCAATAGTCCGACAGCCAATTGTCCAACACACCAACAGCACCACTCAGTTCAGATGGGTCTGATTTTCTTTCACGCTTGCGTTGTCACGCCCCCCCGCCCCCCCCCCCCATGAGCAGACCTGGAGCAGACCTGTCGTTGATCCAGGCGACAGCGTCTGCGTTAATCGGTGCCCGTCTGAAAGCACCGTACCTTCAGAGAGGCCAGCGCCACCTGGAGCCGTTCAGTGTTTCAGGGTTTTGTCGACAGGATGGATTAATGGCTGACCTACAATAATTTGATTGCTGGGGGGGGGGGGGGGGGGGGATTGAAACCTATAACCTCCGTACGGAAAAGGCCTCCATAACCATGTGGCCTGCGTGCCAATGAATCTAATGAACTCCTACTCATTATGAACAGCTAATGATATATTACAGAGATTGATGGGATGGTCAATATCCAGCGCCCTGCTGGTGCTGATGGCTTAATGAAGCATTGGATTCCTGCAGTTTTATGTGGACGCATAATCAATACACGACACGTAGCAGCGCTTGTGATGAATCGGCGCAAATTAATTTATATGTGTTGCACACACCAAACACAAATTCAAAAGCGTGCGTTCTGAAATCAATGTGATCTGCAGAGGTGCTAATAAACGCTTGTTGTTTTTGCTCATCCTTACCTTGTTTATCTTTCTGTCTCACTATCTCCTCCTATCACTCTCACCATACATACCACTATCTCACTCTCTCTCTCTCTCTCTCCCATTCCACCATCTCTACCTCCCTCCTTTTCTTTCCCTCACCATTTCATCCGTCTTCTGTCCTCCATTACTCTCTCTATCTGTTCCTATTACCGTTCCCTTCTCTCCCCTCTCTCTCTCTCTGCACACATCCCCTGACACTCATTAATTAATTTGTTTTCAACTGTTCTCCCTCACCCTTCTCTCCCTCTATTCTCTCCCCATCCCCCGCCTCTCTCTTTCTCTCTCTCTATCTCTATCTCTCTATCTCTCTCTCTCGCTTAATCACCGTCCCTGTCATCACTCTACCCCCCACCCCCCACCCCAGGGGGTCCGGACTACAGGTGTGACGAGGACACAGAGTCTTCCTGTAAGACCAACTACCGTTGTATCCCTCAGTGGGCCCGATGTGATGGCACCAACGACTGCCTCGACAACAGTGAGGAGCAGGGCTGTGGTGAGTGCGTGTGGCTGTGTGCGTGCTTGCGTTTGTGCGCACGTGTGTGTGCGTGTGTGCGTGAGTCACTATAGGGATGGATCTTGAAACCTGATACCTGATACCTTAAAAAAAAACCTGCTAACAAGCTTATTGAGTATACCCGATATCAATAAGCTTTGGGCTTATCAAGCCTGTTATCGAACATAGTGGGCAGTGACGTCATGGTTAAACAATCAAGAGAGGAGGCGATGAAGAAATAAATCTAATCACCCATGCTGGCACAAACATGTCAGCCTAAAGGTGTATTGATATCTGCAAACCAGCGCTGCCAGGGTGTCTATTATTTTCTTAAGTAAAAAGGTCAATTGTCCCTATAGTAAAATGTAGTGCAAGTGATATTATTTGGTTAAATAAATATGTATACTAGGGCTGACCTCGATTAGTCGAATAGTCGACTAATCGATCGGAACGGGTCTCAGTCGACTGATATAAAAATACAATATTTACAAAAATATACAAAGATATTGTATTATTCCACTAGGTCTGTGGGGGACATAAACACATTTGAACATTCTGACTGTTCAAATCTCCAATGTGCATGTGGAGTGTGTCTGCCTGTGTGGCAATGTGCCACTGCCTGTGACTTGAATCGCACAGTGTGCTGGCCTGATAGACTCCAGAATCTCAATCTCACCTGCTGTGCTCAATCTGGCTAATGACAAGCCTCTCAGTTGTTAAAAAAAAAGATTTGAACAGTCACAATGTTCAAATGTGTTTATGTCCCCCACAGACCTAGTGGAATAATACAATATTTTTGTATATTTTTGTAAATATTGTATTTTTATATACAATTTTTTGGGGCAAAAAAAAGAAAGAAAAAAAAGAATATATATATATATATATATATATATTTTTGCTCAGTCGACTAACAGCAAATTTATTCATCTATCAGTCGACTATACAAATCCTTAGTCGGGGACAGCCCTAATATATACACATATTATAAATATTTTCTGTAGGCAAAAATATTTTTAACTTTTGTCGTGTTCATTTCATTTTATATGGCGTTCAACCACAAACTCACAGTCACTCACAACTGTTCTTTTCACAGAATAATAGTGGGCTCTATAAGAACCCGACTTGTTAAGCCTGATCTATGAGGTGCTTGTTATCAATAAAAAATAACGAGCTCCATCCCGTTGCATGACAGACTCAAAATTGACAGCTTAAAAAAAATCAAAAACCTCAAAAATTGAGTTGACAGCAACGATATTCATAATAATAATACTTATTATTATCTTATAATATATATCTTATATATATATATCTTATATATCTTATATTATAGGCTATAATTTTAGCCTATAATGTCACGACCAAATGACTTGCCAGGTTGATAGCGGTTGACAAGAACATAGTCTTCTCGGCCCCGGACGGTTAGCTACGGGCAGCCTATAGGGCACCTATAGGCTGCAGTGTTGTTTTCGTCGACTAAAATGAAGACGAAAAATGTTCGTCGACTACCTATTTTCACTGACAAAAACAAATGGAAACTAAATGAAAACTAAGCTACGATGACTAAAACTAAGACTAAATATACTGACAATTTCGTCGACAAATAAAAACTAGACTAAAATGTTAGGAAGGGACAAGAGATCCAGTATAAGTCATTTTACACTTGGTTGCGTGCTGAAAATAGCTGATCTACAAGCTCACAACACGTCGCAACGTGAGCTTGTAGATCGGCTATTTTCAGCAAGTGTAAAAACACTCATTATGACGGCATCAAGACCCGCCAAAATACATTTTAGTCGACTAAATCAACTGTAGATTTAGTCGACTAAAACTAGACTGACATTCCAGGTGACTAAAATGTGACTAAAACTAAATGAAGTTTCAGTTCAAAGACTATGACTAAACTGACTTGACTGCTTTCTCTCCTATAAATGCCACCTCCAGCCACGCGGTTCCCAGGGGGCCGCTGGTGTCCTCGTCATCAGTTCCAGTGTGCAAACCACCTCTGTGTGCACCAGGCCTGGGTGTGCGACGGCATCGACGACTGCGGGGACGCCTCCGACGAGGAGCTCAGTTTGTGCCGTAAGCGTGACTTTGCGTGTACATACAATGCTTATCCCATTCTGACCTGAGATCAGATTCATACGAGGTTTCCACTGGACACACACTGGTCTGATGAACCCATTCTGACCTGAGATCAGATTCTAAAAATGTCAGTCGTTCTTCAATTTTTCAAAAATAAATAAATTTATATCAAAGGACATTCTTGGAACAGGATCTAAGAATGTCCATCGGTCAGTGCAGAGTACATAAAACCTGAAATTATAGAGCGTATAATAAAAAGCATAATTGCATAATTAGGCTTAAAAATCACTCACAGGAAATTATTTGGGGGAGGAGATTAGAGTAACAGATGAATAGAAAGCTGAAGATGAATGTGATGATGTTCATTTTTTGAGTGTAAATTCTGTAAGTTTATTCATACGTATCTGCCTGCCACTGTGTGCAGGTGCACGAATATGAATATCTATGTTCATGTGTACATTCGTGTTTTTGTCCTGTCGGTGTGTTTGTGCGTCTGTCTCTTCCTAGGCCGGGAGCCCACCCTGCCCCCGTGCACTCTGGAGGAGTTTAAATGCACCAACGGACACTGTGTGTCTCTGCCCTATGTGTGTGACCACAACGACAACTGTGGCGACCTCACTGACGAGATAGGCTGCAGTGAGTAGCCACTGTTCACCTTCAGTGCAGGAAAAGTATCAATTTATCAGCGGCAATGTCGCACATTTTAATGTCACACATTTTTAATCTCCACTCACTACTTGTTGCTGTTATTCATTGTTGTTTCTAAAACAAATAAGGATATATTTTTTTAATAAAGTCTAATATAACAATTCACAACTAAGAACTGAAGCTCCAGATATACATCTGCTGTAAAATGGTTTAAATGAATTTGTTATTTAAATGATAGGTAACTGCAAATCTTTTTATGATCAAAACATATAATGTCGGATAGCCGATTCATTCAGCTACCGTATATGATCATGTCTTGAGTTGACACTGAAAGGTGGATGCATCTTATCTACATTCAGTATTTTTACTGTAACAATTAAAAAATGTAACCAAATGTGACCAAATTTGACTAGGAGACTGCCATTGGATTCTTTTTAATTTTTGTTTCATATCAAAGCAGGGAATCATAGCTTCAAATTGACATATTGGTTGTTCAGTTTGACCCACCAGTTTTGGAGATATGGCTTATAGAGTGATGTCTTGCAGAAAACAGCGAGTTGAGAAAACAGGCTTGAAAGGTTCACTTCTGTGGTCTCTAACATTACACCTATAGCTACATGTTTAAGCATTTATTTCATATTTACATTTCAGCTTTGACACTTATTTCAGACATGCTCTAGTATGTGAAGAGTCTGCCTGTGCTATTAACTCATTTGGAAGGAAAAAAAAGTGGAATGTGCGCGATGTCAGTCTCTCAGTCAAATCTGGTCACAAATGGACCCTTACCGGACCATTTGGTTACACTTATCCACAGTTATGAGTTAAATTAATCATCAGGATTTTTACAGTATATGTTTGTCTGTCTTGTCTGGCTCCAGATTTCGGCCCTGACTGTGAGGAGAAGCTGTGCCAGCACACGTGCACCAACCTCAACGGTACAGGATTCATCTGCTCCTGCAATCCTGGATACAAAGTGGATCCAGACAGCACCTACAGTTGCCTAGGTACGCATGCACGCACAACGTGCACATGCAATGCGCACAGCCGCACACACAAGCCTGTGTCCACAAACAATTTTGCAAGTTCACTCATGCATCCTTGCACGTACATACACAGAAACACACACAGTTGAATGTGTGTAAGTGCATACCTTTGCTGTCTGGCAGAAACCTCTCATCTCCAGATTTGTAATGCCCTACTCCGTTATACGGTGTCACACAAATTAGCAGATCTACCAGCTCAAAATGTGGCGCGACGCGCTTTGATCTTGTCAATCTGCTATTTATGTTATTTTTGAATCCTTATTTTTAAATCCTGAAAAGTAACAGTTTTACAGACATATGAGGTTTCCACCCGACAGACTAGGCACTAGAATTGCTTGAGTATGCAACATGACAGATTTCTGTAGGTGTGGGCATTCACGTGCACGGTGCACACACGGACGCACACACCCACACAAAGTAATACTCCTGCAGTACACAGAGCAACGGTATTTTCCCATGCTGCAAACCCAACCAGATATGCACACGATAAATATTTAATATCGTTTTTAACGACTGCAACCGTTCCTACCTCTTCCATTTATGATGCTGTCCCTCTTAAAATTCAACTGAAAACAAAATAGGCTTTTATTAGCTTGCCTGAAAATACCTCCTGAGGGAGCGCACAGCGCAGATAAAAGCATGTCATTTGTTGTGAGAAGTGGTATGGAGGCCTGTGGACACCAAACAACAATGACGTGGGTTTTAGTTCAAAATGGTATTTAAAAAAAAGAAAAAGACAGAACAGTACAGTACAGATAATTACAGCACTATTCATGTTTAAATGGTTGACAATGACTCATAGAGCAATTATCAATGTAATTGAAAAAATATATTTCATGCAAATTATGTAACAGCCATGTCTCTTCCAGGATTCAAAATTCCAGATTGTATGTTGCACCTTATAATGACAAAGTAGAATTTTACTATTTTGTAATCATATATTATATGATTACAAAATAGTAAAATTCTACTTTGTAGCAACATTAATAAGAAATAACTAAAATAATAACTAAATAGCAGCAATAGTATAAGAAAAATATAACATGTACAGTACATTGGTCATACTGTAGGAGGTGTTTGAAGGGGCTCCTACTTCTAAATGTAATCCATACTGTGCTGTCTGTGAGCACTGTACAGTAGTACAGTAAGTAGCCATGGGAACCAACTGTTCTACAGTACTGTATGTGGCCCATAGGCCCACAGAGCCTATCTCCTGTTTCCTTAGCGTGAGGCAGCTTGATGTACATGTAGGCTACACCCCGTCACAGGGACTTACCCCCAACCCTTGATGCTGAGTGCCAAGCAGGGCGCTATTGGATTCCAGTAGCTCAAATTAGAAATTAAAAACACATTATATATTTTATTTATTAAGAAATAGTTTGTCTTGCACTCAATAGGGACCGCTTCAGTCCTGTTGATGATGTCATACCTGTATGTGTGGTCCAGCCCTATGGAATCTGGAATGTATGGATGCATGTGCTAAACAAAACACAATACCGGTACTTAAGTTACTAAAGTTAATATGAGCAAAGTTTTAATACTTTTTATTAGCACATGCATCCATACATTCCACACGGCTGGACTAATTACATCATCAACTTGCGACGGGAGTTGTCCAGTGAAAGATGAACTATTTCCAGTGTGCGTTGTATGTTAAAAATGTCATTCCAACATCTCTTGCAGACATTAATGAGTGTGAGGTGTATGGTACCTGCCCCCAATCATGTAAGAACAGGAAGGGCGGCTATGACTGCGAGTGTGCTCCTGGGTATCGCTCTGTGGGAGCCGGCGGCATCATGTGTGAGGCTGAAGGTGAGACGGTTTACACCAGAACATTGCACACCACTCACCACTGTCACTCTGGCTTCTGAACTGTCAGTGTGTGTCAGTGTCAGTTGGTCCACTTATGCACTTTATCAGCGGTCTTCAATGTTTTCTTCTCGCCAAGTACTACTTACTTGGTCTGCTCTTTTGTCCCTGTAGTGTACACCACCAAACCTCTTCGCCAAAAATCACCATTCTACAAGCTCACAACACGTCTGACACGTTGTGAGCTTGTAGAGCTTCTTTTGTCGGCTAATGTTCCCCCCAGATTAGGGGAGCGAGGGTGAAAGTCCTCCATCACACAAACATTTGGCTGCTCTCCTGCAGTATCTCTGAGGACCTGCTGTCTTCTCCTGTTGAAGACATCTGCCCTATATTTAAATTCTATTTATAATAAATAATAATAATAATTAGTTTGAACATTATCATGAAAGTCGTTGCTTGCCCCATGTCTTGTGGAAGTAAACCACTACTACCTGCTATTGGTGGGCCTTGTTGTCCCTCAGGGTCTGTTCCCCTGCTGGTCCTGCCAGAGAACGTTCGCATCCGGAGGTTCAACCTGCAGACGGAGGCCTACCACGACTTCCTCAAGGAGGAGGAGCGCATCATGGCCCTGGACTATGACTGGGATCACAACAACACTGGACTCAGTGAGACACAAACAAACACACGCACGCACGCACGCACGCACGAGCGCACGTGTACGCCGGATACACATGCATACTGAAAGACATGGTCTAAAGACAGTGAACTCTATGGTTCAGTTCAATTTATTGTACCAGAGCCTTTTCAGTGAGCCAACAAGTTCAATAGTAGCACACACCCTGGCTTCCACCTGAATGGAACAGAACTGTATTTTGCCTGTGTTGGCTGGTTTAACCTATTACTTATTAATGTCACAGTGGCTGCTGTGCAAAAGGTCTAATGGGCAGAAAGAATGCAGAATAATAAAGTTGATACACATGTCTACAGACTGGCTACATGATCACACATCCACCCATCACATACTCCTACACGTCTACAGACTGGCTACATGATCACACATCCACCCATCACATACTCCTACATGTCTACAGACTGGCTACATGATCACACATCCACCCATCACATACTCCTACATGTCTACAGACTGGCTACATGATCACACATCCACCCATCACATACCTCCTCACTTTGAAAATACAACATCTCAACAATAATGAGAGAAGTTAATAAAGAACTTAAAGAAATCCTGGATAATGACGCCCATATATGTGACCAGGTATGGTGTACTTCACTGTGGCTGGTAAGGACTCCATACCAGGTGCCATTAAGAGGGCATACTTACCAACAGTGGATGATGGCAGCAACAACATCGGTGCTGCTGTTGACCTTGGCATCAAGTACATCACCAGCCCAGACGGAATTGCAGTAGACTGGGTGGGCAGGTGAGGTGGCCTATAGTCTTCTTTTCTCATTTTATGCATATTTCCTTTGTTTACACTTATCTTCATGTCGTGGTAAACCGTTCAGAAAAACACCAGGGAATAATCTGTCTGTGGCTGTCTACAGCCCACAAAGCAATTATTCTTTTGAGATAATTAAATGATGAATGAATATCAGATTCCCCAAACTGAACATACTGTTATACTCGTGCATTGTGTTTATAGGTTTGTCATTTTGTAAAACAGGAACCTATACTGGGCAGACTCCAGGGTGAGGAGGATAGAAGTGGCCATGTTGGACGGGCGCTACAGGAAACACTTGGTCAAAACCGATCTGGGCCACCCCTCGGCCATGGCCGTCAACCAAAGGCTGGGGTGAGAGACACAAACGCTTTTCTCACAGCTGGTGAAATAGCTGACATACCATGGGATTTTGAGACGGTGTTTCAGACAGTTGAAAGTTAGAGAACTCCAGTCAATTTATGGGATATACATAATGAATTAACTATACTAGGTCATCATATTGTATATTTCCTGCATTTATTACCGGAATTGCCACTGCAAATTCGGCAAATTAGGCATTTAGATATATATAATAAACAGTAGCATCCAGCATTTTTCATGGCAGCACGATATCAGTGCATCTTTCCTCATCATCCTTGGTTTTGTCCAGGATGCTGTACTGAGCGGACCGCGGCAAGGTAGCCAGGATCGAGTACTCTTGGCTGGATGGCCAGCAGAGGAAAGTGCTTGTTAGTGAGGGCCTGGGCTGGCCCACCGGCCTGTCAATCGACTACACCAACGGAAATAGGCTTTACTGGTCCGACTCCAAGGAAAGCCGCATTGAGTCTGTGTTGCCTTCAGGAGAAGATAGAAGGACTTCTGTGTACATAGGTATGAGAGAGTTGGAAGGACACAGTGAAAAAATACTTGATGATCACTTGCATTCAAATTGTATTCTTTCAAGATGTTCTGGTCAAATTATCTTATTGCTATTTTGATATCTTAATAAAATAAACTTTTTTTTAAAACCCTGCTGTTTTGTATCTTGTCTAGATACCCCTTCAGTGTCAGTGTGTTCGAGGACCATGTTTATTGGAGCACCCAGGAGAAGGGGGAGGTGTTCCGGCAGGACAAGTTTGGCCGCGGCACCAAGACCAAGCTGCTCACCGCCGGGCCCTGGCTTACCCAGATATCAGTCTACCAGCAGCAGAGATACAACTCTGTAGCCAGTTAGTGATGCGCACGCACGCACGCACGCACGCACAGATATCAGGCTACCAGCAGCAGAAATACAAACACACACACACACACACACACACACACACACACACACACACACACACACACACTGACACACACTGACACACACACACACACACACACACACACACACACACACACACACACACACACACACATTGACACACTGACACACAGTACACACACACCATGACATACCACGCATGAAGCATGTGCTCCTAAGCATGCAAAACACCAAGTGCCTATTGGCATGCATAAGCACGCACACATCATAGTCAAGTCATATCATTGTATCTAATGTGCGTATCATGTTCATTTTCTTTAACCACCTGAGCCCAATGTTATACTTTGTTGTGAAAATAACTATACAAGCTCACAACACGTGACAGTGTGACAGGTTGTAGATCAGCTAATTTATTTTCTTTGGAAGTTCCTCCAGGGCTTTTGTCCCCTTTCAATTTATCAGAAAGAGCAGATCTACAAGCTCACAATGTGTCATAAGACAACACATTATGAGCTTGTAGATCTGCTCTTTTAGCTGTTTTTATTTATTATTTATTTTAGATATTATTTGGTCTTTTTCTGCCTTTATTGATAGTGTAATGTGTACACTACAGTAAGCTGACAGGAAATGGGGGGGGGGGGGGGGGAGAGATAGGGAGTGACACGCAGCAAAGGTGGTTGGGATCGGGAGTCGAACCCGCGACACGCTTGTCAGGTTGGATTAGCAGCCCAGGTGTGCGAACCGCTAGGCCGGCCCGGGCCTCTTTTTTGCTGAACGTTTGTCGTCGGAATCAACACGCTAGGGTTCATGTGTTTACGAGTCTTACGACAATCAACAAAACAATGTAAACAGGATGTAACCACGCTGTCATATTACCTTCTGTCCATCCAGTGACGAGCCCATGTAAAGGCACCTGCAGTCACCTGTGTTTGCTCCGACCCGGAGGATACACCTGTGCCTGTCCTGAGGGCACCAGCATGGTCTCTGGCAGTAACACGGAATGTGACGCCGGTGAGAATCCTATTTTGTCTTGATCTTATGGGTTTGTGGAGAAGGAAAAGTATTTAATATTGACAATGAATGAATTCTGTTCTTCTGTTCAGGGTTTGACCCACCCCCCACTATGCCTCCACCATGCCAGTGTCAAAACGGGGGAACCTGCTACTTTGACGACAATAAGGCTCTCTGCAAGTAAGTGAACACACACACACACACACACACACGAAGAGGGAAAGCATCCGTGTCATTTTAGATTTTGTTTAACATAAATCTTCAATTCTGGGGGTCCTCGACCAATCGTCCATCAACCAGTGCTGAACAGAAGATCGAGGCTCTGAAGCAGGCTCTCCGGGTGGCCTACTCCCGTCCAGACCTAGCAGGCAAGCTTGATGGCATTGTAAAGGGAATGTGGGCTGCCATGTCCAATGCACCTACCAGTCTCCGGTCTGCAAGCCGCCAGCCCACTTGTCCCCCTGCTCTTCAGCCAGAAATCCACCCTCCTTCCCAGCCTGTTCAACAGCCCTGCTTACCCTTTACCTGGAAGGATTTTGGTGTAACTAGGGAGGTGTTTTATGAAGACTCCGACTTCCTAGAGTCCCTTCATAAATATTGGAGGAGTGACTGTGTATTTGCCAAGTATTTGGCTTTCTTCAGATGGGAGAGCCGTGGTGCTTTTTTTCCTGGTCCCCAGGAGGCAGTCAATCCAGTCTCCTCTGTTTTCCCACCTCCCATCACGCCGCTGCCCGGCATCCAGGAGCCTCCGCCGCCCGGCATTCAGGAGCGTCCGCCACCCGGCATTCAGGACGCTCCGCCGCCCGGCATCCAGGAGCCTCCTCCGTCCGGCATCCAGGAGCCTCCTCCGCCCGGCATCCAGGAGCCTTCGTCCTGCATCCAGGAGCCTTCGTCCTGCATCCAGGAGCCTCCGCCCTGCATCCAGGAGCCTTTGTCCTGCATCCAGGAGCCCCTGCCGCCCTGCCTGTGCGGCTCCCCGCCGCCCAGCATGCCTGGTCCTCCGCTGCCCGGCTCTCCTCGACCTGCAGCCCCGTCTGCAGCCCCAGTTCCTCGACCTGCAGCCCCGTCTGCAGCCCCAGTTCCTCGACCTGCAGCCCCGTCTGCAGCCCCAGTTCCTCGACCTGCAGCCCCGTCTGCAGCCCCAGTTCCTCGACCTGCAGCCCTGTCTGCAGCCCCAGCTCCTTGGTCTGCAGCCCCGTCTGCAGCCCCAGCTCCTTGGTCTGCAGCCCCAGCTCCTCCGACTGCAGTCCCACCTGAACCTCCGTTTGGCTGTCCCCGCCGACGTCCTGCCGCACCCCCCGTCGGCTGACCCCGCCGTCGGTCCGTCTGAAACCACATTGGCAGCCCTCGCCCACACCGTGTCAATTCCCTTGTCAGCTTCCCCTGCTGACTCACCCGTCGAACTTTGTGAACTGTCACCCTTTGTCATGGCCGAAGATGAGGAAGAACCCCTGCTGCTTGACCCCGGGCCTGACCATCGGTTGTCAGATCCCGGGCTTGCACTACAGCAGCAGAACCTCGGGACTGCACTCCAGCCGCTGGCCCCTGACACTGCTTTCCAGCCACCTGACCCCCGTTCTACTCTCCCTATGCCCACCTCTCCTTGTTCTCAGGTACCCCAGTTTCTGTGTCCCCAGTCTGTTAGGGCCCCCCAGTTCCACTCCAGAACGCCCAGTCCTGTGGCCAAGGCTGTAGTTGGTCCTCCTACAACCCTGTTAGCAGATCTCCCTATGTGTTTATCTGCCTGTCTCCCTGTCTGTATGTCTGCGAGCGTGTATGCCAGTCTTCTTGTGCGTCTGTCTACTCCCCAGTCCTTTAGTCCCCCTGCTAACCTGTTTACCCCCCTGTTATGTCAGACTGCTTGTTTGTCCGCCTGTTTGACTGTCTGTCAGTTAATTTGTTTGTCTCTCGGTTTGTCTCACTGTCTGCCTGTCTGCTTGTCTGTGTGCTTGTCTGTGTGTCTCCCCACCTGCCTTTCTGTGTGACCCTTGCCCTAAGCCACTCCAGTGTTTGTTTCCCTACTGGTTTTGAGCTTGTAGATCTGCACTTTTTTTTTGCTGCCTTGTTCCTGCCAGTCCCATGTTTAGTCCTGTGCCCCAGTCTTTTCTCTTGCCCCTGATCCCCTGTCCCAGTGACCCTCCTTCCAGACCTCCCACCGCCCGCCCTGCTCGATGTTATGGACTTTGTTTTGTGCGTTGTCTGGAAGCCACCGCTTAAGGGGGAGGCACTGTCATGATCCGTGACCTGTTCTGTCACCCTGATGTGTTTCCCTATGTTCCTTGTTTTGGGTTTTACTTTTGTGTACTTTTACCTTTTATTTTGTAGTATCTAGTGTCTCTTGGTTTCCTGTGTTGCCCATGTTTACCTGCATTGTCTAACCTGCGATTAGTGTAGTGTTCACCACCTGTGTCCTGTTACTCTCCCAGCCAATCCCTGTGTTGATTTGTCTGTTGTATTTCACCTGTGTCTAGTTAGTCCATGTCTATTTATATGCCCTTGTGTGTTCAGTTCTCCGTTGGTTCGTTATTATTTGTCACTGTGAGTATTCGTTGTAGTACCTTGTTCCTTGACTCCTCGTTTGCCCTGTATTTCAGAACCCCTAGTTTTCCCAGTTTAGTGTTTCCCTTTGTACTCCGTGTTTTGTGTTTTGACTGCCTACTCATCGGGCTTGATATAATAAATATCTTCATTTGAACTGAGCTGCCTCTGCCTCTCATCTTGCACTTGGGTCCTCCTACACTGTCTTGACTCGAACCGTGACACTATTGGTGCAGAACTGGAGCAAATCGATTTCACTGCCAGCTGCAAAAATGCAAACTGTGTTTTTAAAACACCTCTCCATTCTCCAACAACATTGACCATTATTTATCTTGTTTTTCCCTTTATACATTTAGTGAGATTAATAAATGGACAGCAGCTGAAGGTAATATTAATTGTTGGTATATACATTATACAAGCATGGATAACTGCTTGCACAGATACATTATTGATAAAACAAACACATTATAATTTATTATTATTATTATTATTACCTTTAGCTGCCCATCTTTAGATCCATGAAAAGCTACATCTACATTCTGTCTTTCTCAGTATAGTATGTCAATGAAGAAATGGTTGCTACTAGGGATGTCCCAATCAGGTTTATTTGCTCCCGATAACTATCCCAATATTTATTTTTTTATAGAACACTTATGCCATATGACAATAGTACAATATCACAGACGACTTCCAGTCTAATATGTCCTAATATGTTCCATGTCGCAAAAACGAGGGCGAGGCTTGATTCCATAGGGCGTGCCAGATATATTTCAGCCGTCACATTTATTAACGTCGGAACGAAATTAAGGAAGGATCAGCTGTTTGCGATCACTTTATAAATGCCGTGGCGACGTGGGTGTACTACGAAAGTGGCCATGAGCACGAGTAAATGCCTATATAGTAGTGCCCACTCAGTTCACACGGGTGTGATTTGTCTAAAAAAAAGAAGAAAGAAAAAAAAACTCTGGTGACTACACAAGTCTTCTTAACACCATCATTTTCAATTCAAAATATGTAATTCTCCAAGAATAGGACTTTCTTGTTAACCACTATATACTATATCCGATCTATAATCTCCTAGATCTGCTATATATGCATTATGCAGAATATTCACCTACAGTATGACATGCCCAGAATAGGGACATCAGGGTTCACTTAGGGTTCACTTAAAGGTAGCTCTGGTCCATAGCTCTAATGCCGTTGCATTTAGAGCTATATGTTAGTCGACTTCCGGGGCTCGCATAAATGCAGAGCAGCTTCTCGTCTGTAGCGTAAATAAAGAACGCTTTTGCTACTCACCAATAAAAAGGCGTTATTAGAAAGCCTACTTTCCATAGTGGACGCACTCTGAGCCCCCACCACACGTAGGCTATAAAATGCACTTTTTAAAAACATTACAGCATGGTAACAATATGTTAAACATTTTCAACAGGACTCCACACTGCTTCCAGCAGGTTCCACACTGTTTCCAGAAGGTTCATCTGATGTGACACCAGGACTAACATTAGACCTCACCTCTGAACTACAGCAGGACGAAGACTCATTCAGTTTAATTTGAGGGTGTAGCCATTCTAAAATATTCCGTATATCTATCAACGTATCTGTGACTTGCATCGGCAGGGTTAGTATCCATAAGCAGCATTTACAACACTGCTGTGTGTTTTGGGTGAAATTGTCAAATGCCATCATACTGTATAATCATGGCCCCAGCATCTCTTTAAAAACATTCATCATGCCTCTTATTGTGATTAAGTGGGTCGGTGAGTGACTAAATTACCATTCTCTGCAAGCAATCAGTTTACACAAGCGATTGAATAAGTTACAGTACAGTATGTGTGAGTCATGACTGAAACAGAAGTAGGCAAGATAGGACAGAAAGAGGGGTAGAACACATGATGATCTGGCAAGTAGGTGACAGTTGTACTACAACCGTTACATGGGTCTTACTTACTTTATTTTACTAATCCCCAGTACGCCGGCTGGCGCATATAGGGCAGCAACAAAGTTTCTCCACTTGCATCTGTCTTTGGCCATCTTCTCTATGGTCCCCCACCCCAGCTCTGATGATGTTGCTGTAGAGCTCCTTCTCTATCCTCGTGGGTCTGCAGCCTGAGAAATAGCACTTGGCATCAGAAGTGACCTGAAAGAGACTGTTATGAGACTGAATACATGTATGAGAAGAATACTTTTCCGATCAGGGTTTTACAACAAATTTTCCAAATGTTTTAGAAATAGTTTTTCATGGTAATTCATTCAATGTTATAATGCATGTATATTTTAAATTGTAGAAATCATATTGTGTTCAATACAATGTCGATTATTTGATTGCAAATTAGTAAATAGTTAGTAATTAGTAATGAAAAGTGTGTCGGCCGAGCCGCTAGTATTGAACAGTGTAGCCTATTTGTACGTCTTTAAATGTTTTGATGAATTGACAATGCATGGACCCTGATGTAAACAGTGACTTAGGTTTTCCTCAAAGTAGCAGTTTTTGTATTGACTTGTGCTTTCGTTTGAAACACTGTGAAATAAAGTTTTATCAATCAATCAAACTTAATTTCATTAAACAAATAGCATTGTCCTGTTCACATTCACCTTCTTCTCTTGCACTCTCTCTGCTGCCTTCTACCACTATGACTATATGCCTCACCCCTCCCTTCTCTTGTAAAAGGTAGGCTACACATGTCAAAGAGATCTGTTGATAGTCAGTATTAATCCACTCTCATCACCACAGATATATAGGACAAAGGACACTGATCCCCATGAGTAAGTGACCCAGTGAACTTGGCTGAAATTCTTTGTCACCAATTTAATCATCAATTGAATGGTCAGCGCATGATCACAGAGCAAAGACAATGACAGTGCTTCCATCCATACTCTCTATCTTATTTCATCCCTTCCTTGTCTCCTCTCCTCCTGTCCTGTACATGTCTCATCACATCAAGGCCTCTTCTCAGCACATTTACCACAACTAGGGCACAGGGAGGAGTGTGAAAGAGCCCACTTCTTAAGGCCTATTCATAGTCTGGATTTTCGGTGGTAAGGTGACCACCGCTCCGGTGGTGAGCTGACCACCGGAGCTGAAATAACGTTGAGCGGTGGTGAGTAAAAACAGAGAGAAGGGCTGGAGCGGTGGCGGTGGTTTGCTCTTCACCGCGGCTCGTGACGTCATGTTGTAGTTCGGTGGTCACCCCACCACCGTAAATCCAGACTATGTATGAGCCTTAAGATATACCCATTCGTGAGGGAGAGAGCCCACAACTAGATAGGCTATATACATATACATCTAATGATAGGGAGATAAGAGGATGGAGGAGAATGCGAGAGAGAGGATGCGGTGGGCCCCCACGCACCTCCCCAAATTGATGTATTTTGCTTGAACAAATCTCAAATTCCAATATTGATAGGAAACAGCACACAACACACATACTAATTAATATTATTGATAACAATAATATAGGCATAATAATATTAATAATATAATTATGTCCTCTTTAGTTGTGTAGGGTATTTCTCAATTTCTGTCTGTGTCTGTGAGCGAGTGCATGTGAGGTTTTGCAATTTTGCATTTTTTTTTTAATTCATTGCATTTATTTACCCATCCTAAAACTACTGGATGTCGCTTGTCAAAACGTCCTTTACTTGTAAATATGTTGTTTTTGGAAAGCGACACAGGCAAATCAAATTGTACCTACTAGTAGTAGGTACAATTTGATTGATCATAAATTATTGGTGCCAGCCTAGCCCTGGAACATGACTGCCATGATGATTATCATGACAGTCATGCAGTAACTTTGCCCTGTTTTTTGCGCTCGCTGCATTTACAAGATTTCCGTATATATAAACATTCAGATTTCAAATATAAAGTACTCACAAAGTGTCCCACGGGTGTTAGTTAGTAGCAGCGCCAGCGATTAGAATTGCCGCGTCCCGCGTTGTTTAATAAAAAGCATTTATGTCCGAGCTCCCCGGCTACTTTTTTCAAACGGGGTTCGTTTGGGAAATCCACAGTTGCACACCGGGAGCGCACTCGCCTATTAGTCTGTATTGGCAGGGCGGTCAGCCTACCTATATCGAACACACCGAGTGCCACCCTCCTCCCGACCGATAGGGGCGCGTAGTTGAAAGCCAATGGCAAAATAACACCTCGGATAAAAATGCTTTTTATTAAACAACGCGGGATGCAGAAATTCTAATCGCTGGCGCTGCTACTAACTAACACCCGTGGGACAAATTGTGAGTACTTTATATTTGAAATGCGAATGTTTATATATTTTAATTATTTGTAAATGTAGCGTTCGCAAAAACCAGGGTGAAGTTACGTCATGACTCTCGTATGAATACGAGAGTCATGTTAGCCAGGCACACACAGCGAGACAGAGATTGGAAAGGGGCGGATCAAAACATGTTTGGTGGTGGACGTGGACGCGTGGTGCAGGGGTGTGCATTGATGTAGCTCAGCGCACGGAGAGAAGCTGACTGAATGGATGAAAGAAAGAATGAGTGACAGAGAGGGGGGAAGGGGAGATCAGACTGACCGAGCCAGCGGGGCGGCCAAGGATATGATCGCGGGTTTCTGCGACGGGGAGAGCGAACCCTAAACAGCTCAGACAAGAACCGAAGGGGGAAAAGCCAGGAAAGCAAAGGAGAGATAGATAAAGAGAGAGAGAGAGAGAGACACAGAGAGAGAGAGAGAGAGAGAGAGAGAGAGAGAGAGAGAGAGAGAGAGAGAGAGAGAGAGAGAGAGAGAGAGAGAGAGAGAGAGAGAGAGAGAGAGAAGAAAGAGACAACGGGAGGCAGCTAGCTCTAGTCACCACACAGACAGCACGGTCCTCAGGGAAGCACAGACTGCCTGCCCGCCAGCAGCTCAGTGAGCTCACTCACAACACAGGAGCGTGGAGAAGGTAAGGAAGGATGCTCTGGAGCGCTGTGTTGTTGACTGTTGTTGTTGTTGTTGAAGATAATGATGAATTGATTAATTATAAATAAAGGCACCCTGTCTGATATACAGTCAGCAGGGCATCTCAGCTACTGGTAGTGGAATAAGTGGATACAGCCGCCCTGTGTGTGTGTGTGTGTGTGTGTGTGTGTGTGTGTGTGTGTGAGAGAGAGAGAGAGAGAGAGAGAGAGTCAACAGAGGAATCTCCTGAATGATACCAGCTGAAGAGACAGAGCGAGGGTCAGCAAGCATCAATGGTTTAAAAAAAAATGTATATGGCTTGCATATGATCCCCCCCTTCCCTGTGGCATTTGTGCTTGTGTGCTTTACATGTTAGCCTACATGAGATTTGATTATGTGCATGATGTGCCATTGCCAGCATTGTATGCAGCAGATGCCTGGTTGTGCTCTACTGCCAATTCTAAAGCTTGCTAATGTAAATATAGATGCACAGTGTTTTATTAACACATTACTCCAGTCGGTCGTGGCATTCAACAAGTGCAGGCGAATGAATGTGAGAATCACATCTTTAGTAATATGAATGAATAGATCAGGTCTGACACTCAGCATCCTCTGTGACCTCCCACACTGAGGCGGGCATATGAATGAGGCTGGTCGGTAGGGAGGGGTCACAATAATCGTCTAATCGCAATCATCTGAGATAATCGCAATTATTTTGTCGTAAATGTCAGTATTTTCCATGTTGAAAGATGTTCATACATAAAAAAGCACAAATGGCAGATCAGCGCTATTAGATCGCTTGTAGATCAGCTAGTTTACGTTATTTTTTATAACCTTTTTTAAGTGTAAAATGTATAAAAATGGCTAGGTATTTCAGTTATTTGTCATATCTGCCCTGTGCACCTTTTTATTATGAAGCCTAAAAGGCAAACAGAAATGTCAAACGTTACAATTTCCAAGGCCAAAAACACAATTCAAATTTTAATCACAATTATTTGTGTGACAATTAATCGTCAACTTAAATGTGTAATCGTGACAGCCCTTCGGTGGTCACTGCAGGTCACGCTTAAGTGCGGAGCAGCACAGAGCCTTGTTTTATGGTGGTGACACTGGAGGGAGGCTGACAGTGGGTTTATAGCGCTGGCTTTTTGTTATTGGAGGGCAGGTCTGACTGATGGACGAGAGACAGAAATCATACGCAGCAAAGGACCCCCGTCATGGATCAAAGACCCAAGGGAAAAAGGGAATCCTACACCGTACAGGCGTACAATCATGAGTGTTCACATTTCATATGAAGAGTACCGGTATACAAATGCAACCAAATGGACACAGATTGAAGATTTGACAGTGCACTAGATGCGTACGTAGGCACGAGAAAGCGTTCATTGGGACTTTTGGGAGAGTTTCAAGTGTAGAAATGTACCCGTAAAACAACTCTTGAGAGATTTAGGGTTATAGCCTGCAATGTGCTTTCTGACCAATCGACACAATTCACAAACAATTACAGTGTGAAAAGTGTGGGGAATTCTTAGAAATTATGCACAAATTAGTTTTATTTAGGGCGATGGACCCAGAGCTCCTTTGGGACCTGATCCATTCACAATTATCCACGCTCATGAGGAACCTGCCAGTGCCTCCATCCATCTGATGAGGTTGTCTATTCTACTCCACAAACCATCTGGGCAGTTAGCCAGCTAGTAGTCTGGAGGCGCTGCTGTATTCTAGAATCATCATAGTTGGCCAGTAAAATACAGATTTAGCAGATGATTTATGACAATGTGCCAGATGGCACGGCCCCCTGTGGCCATGAGCCAGAATGAATCTCTTAACGTCACAAATGCAGTGTAGTCAGTAGGGTTGGGTGACGATACGAATACATCGTCAATCGCGAATATACGAATCCAATCGCCGAATATTTTTATTAGGCGATTTCTCGGGACGATTTAGCCCAATTAACATGTAAAGTGTGAGCAACATGTAGTAACAGCGGCCGGGTGAAAATCCCCCGTTATAATGGTATGCTCCCAGCCTCCCACTGTCCCCGCACTCAGCACTGTCAGCAGCCAGCATCGGGCACCGGGGCACGGCACTTACGGCAGCCGCCAGCCAAAGTAAAGGCTGGGAGCTGGGAGGATGTAGCCTACATGTTGTTTAAGCTCCGGAGTCCAGACCCATGCAGTTTAATAATATACAGTCACAACAGAATGCACACTGCTGTCTCGTGTCTCATCACAATCCCAATGCGCCACCCGTGAGTGGCGGGGGGGGAAATAAAAAAAACTTTCTACTAGTGTTAGTGTATAGGCTCGGGGATCATAATAGCGCTTAGCTTAGCATTAGCTTAGCGTGTAGCCAATACTGGTGCAACCCACTGATTGAACTTCATCTCCGCCTGTAATCCAAGTTATTTTTATTGACAACGTGAACGAACCCCGACACCAGCGCTGCAAAAATAGACAGATCTACAAGCTCTCAACGCGTAGCGAACGGCACTGCAAAAAGAGGCAGGACGCGATGCCTTGAGAGCCTGTGTGGATCAGCCCGGGGCGGCCGCAGCAGCTTGTGGGCTCCGCTCCGAGCCTCCGACGTGCGGGGAGGGAAGGGAGCTAGTTACCCTGCCTGGCTGCGCTGCAGTCTGCAGAAACAGACTGATCTACAAGCTCTCAACGCCTAGCGAACGGAGCTGCGAAAACAGGCAGGACGCGGCGCCTTGAGAGCTTGTAGATCTGGCTTTTTTGCGACCTGCAGTGAGCTGTTCTCACTTTACTTTTATGACACGAATACATCGTCAATCGGCGAATATTGGTCAGACGATTGGCGGTTGAAAAAAATTGGCATATCGCCCAACCTTAGTAGTCAGTTGGGTCTCCACACAACCTGCTGCTTCTGCGTGAGAACCATGGTAAAGTTTTGTGGTAATGTTTCTCTAAGCCTAATTTATGCTCCGTAGCACTCTTAGCAGGAAAATAAGTTATTTTTGGCATGTGACACCGCCGTGCTATCGAGTATAAATTAAGCTTAAGCCTCTTATACGCTTGTCTGGCTTCTGACTTTTATGGTTTCTTTTCATTTATTTTTGCTTTCCATCACTGCATTTCTGAGTGGTGCTAGCCGCTCCATTACGCAGCAATGTGTGTCTGTATGTATATGTGTCTGTCTCTATGTCTGTCTCTGTGTATGTCTAAGCACGGAAATAGTGTTTTTTTTTTTTCCCGTTTTTTATCCTTTTAGCCCAAGTGAAATCTATAATGAAATCCTACAAGTTGGCTGTATCATAGTTCAAGTTGAATACGTCCTTCTGTAGAATTAGCATTTTGTCTTTGAGATAGCATTTTTGCATGTTGAGATGGATTTTGGAAAGAGGATTTTGGAAAGAGGATCCTTAAATGTAGTGTAATTAAATCACTATTGCCTAATCTTCCTGGAGAGCCAGACCTCTAGTCTGCAGGTCTCCAGTTCTGCCATCTGAAATTTGCATATTCACACTATTATTATGAAGAGTTCCAAGTAAGAAATATACACATGCATTGTTGATGTTGCCATAGATTATCTGAAGACATTTGTAGGGAACATGCTTGGCCTGAAAACTGCCATATCCACACGTTTTTAGTACAGGTCAGACCAGACATGTGGGTGCATGGCACCATAGGTGGTAGATGGTATCACATTTAATATCACGTTCCAGCACACACACACACACACGGACACACACGGACACACAAGGACACACACGGACACAGAGGCACTTGCGATGCATACAGGTTACTAGTGGACAGATGGCAATGGCTGTGTGTGCACACGACCTTCCTCTTGTCTCTCTCTCCCCTGGGCTTGGTGTGGCAGAGAAAGAGGCTGATAAAACAGGTGGTGTGCGTTGCCTATGCTGATCACACTGGCAAATACAGCATGCCTTACTGCGTTGCACACTTTGGCTTTGTGATGCATAAACATGACAGAATATGAAATATACAATCCACAATTGCTTGAGGAACGCTATCAGAGTAGTACACCCTTGTCGCCTACTGTTTTCTTGTTTATTTTTTCCTCACAATTAGGACTTTATTTCTCAATCTTTGAGATTCTGAACTAAAGAAAACTGCCAGAAAAAAGAGGGGTCCAAAAGGGTCAAAACAGACTTGATCTGTGTGAATAGACCAGTCCTTAGCCTACTAGTATCTATCACTGGTGCATTCGCTGTATTATGTTCTATTCTAGACAGTCTAGTAATCTAATCCAGCATTGTGTTAATTGAAATCCTCAGCGATACAGCAGCGACCCATAAGCCAGTGTGGTCGTGGATCAAGGAGACCAGATGACGCCATGAGCATTCTCATATTCTTCACCATATGGTCAATCCTGGGTGTTCACATCACAGAGAGAGAGAGAGAGAGAGAGAGAGAGAGAGAGAGAGTTGATGAACTGTTACTTACTTAGCAAGAGTTATGTCTCACTGAGTTAATTATCCCACCCATAATGTGCTGTAGCATGCTAATGACAATAGTCTAATCTGTTTATATATTAATATGTTTCTTTCATATTGTGCGTCACACTTCTCGAGGAAGCATTTGATTGAGTTTATTTAGTACGAAAATAAACTTGTTATTTTTGGTCAAAGATATTATCGTTGTGTTGTTCGGCACATACTGTACAGTATTGCAGCAGGCTAGCTAGATATGTTTTTGTTGTTGTGAGTTGTTACTTTGGTAGGCATCAAGGCAATGTGTGCCATCAATCAGCATTCTGAAGCACGGACACATGGATCATGACTTGGCCAAGGCTGCAACCTGGGCCACACACCAGCATAGCCATGTGGTTCAATATTTTACACTGGCTGTCGAGTCATTAACATGATGAGTCGACTTGCACTTTTGGTGGGTCGCCAAAATGAAAAATGTTTTTCACACTTTTAGAGCATATCTGTGGTCAAAAGACAAAACAATAGATGCCAAAAGATAAACTATATATATTTTAAATATCAAACGTCCCCAAAAGTCTAAAATATCAAAATGTTTGACCAAATACCTCATCAATATTGTGAAGATTATATTTTTCTTCTTTTTTTAATCTCAAAATTTTAAATAGTGATGTACAAGCTCACAAAGGTTTTAGCATAACCTTTGAATGTACTACCTGTACTGTTACAATCTACAAATTGGTAGATCACTACATTACGATATGCAAAATCTCCAACGATGTCTTGTCTAATTTCACCGTTTTGATATATTGATATAATTGATATATCAATATCCAATATAATATGCCATTTGATGCCCTCAACTGTGCTGTGAAGACAATGCAACTCTGAATCCCTAGCACAAGGTCATCATCGCTGGTGGTCAGAAAACGTTTTCTTTTTGTGCTGCAACCAAATGTATTCTAGCTCATTCTGGGCGGGAACCCCGTTTTGGTGTTTTAAGCATTATGTTATACTTTAGCTATTGAAAAATAACAGATCTACAAGCTCATAGAAGCTTATAGATTTCATTTTTTAAATTGTGAAAATGTGGCACAAATCTTTGATAATTCTTTCACAGCGAATGTTTTTAACTCAAATCTTTGATAATTATTTCACAGCGAATGTTTTTAACTCAAATCTTTGATAATTCTTTCACAGCGAATGTTTTTAACTCAAATATTTGATAATTCTTTCACAGCGAATGTTTTTAACTCAAATCTTTGATAATTCTTTCACAGCGAATGTTTTTAACTCAAATCTTGTCCCTGGGAGACAACATAAGTTCAGATGGGGGTCGGCTGCCGATTACATATGAGTTTTGGGGTCCTTGACATGAAATATGATTTAGAGAAGACATTTTGTAGAATCTGGTCAGTCCTAAATGGGCTAGGCTTTTATCCACATGAACCTGCAGTGAGTAGTAGAGTCTCAGTGAATTGTGACTGTGAGAGAACGGTTTGTCCAAACACATGGACACACTCTGGCTCTGGTGGGGTGGGGTGTGACGTTTTAAATAAAACAGATGTAACCACTGTAAGCACTAAGCACCAGGCCTCTCTCTGCCATGCTAACGTATGGCCTTAGTGTGTATGGAGAAGATAGAGTCTGAAAGGTATCATCCTGTCCCACAGATTAAACAGGCATGTCCTTGATAGTTTTTTGTTGTGTGGCGCTTATGTTTGTGTCTCTAGGTACAGTTGATGTTAATCTGCCAAAGAATGACTGATTTGTTGGATGACAGATCTGATTGCTCAGTCGCCACGGGCATAAGGAGGAGATTTGCTACTGGTGGTGACCCCTTGCTATCAGCTGCTAAGCTCTTGAATCGTTTGATATTAGATAATGGGGTGGATACACTGTGTAACAGTGTTTGTGTACTGTACAGCACAGTACCTTACAGTACAGTGCCTATATCTACAATCATCTCCAATTTACACACACACACACACACACACACACACACACACACACACACACACACACACACACACACACACACACACACACACACACACACACACACACACACACATGCAACTGGTAACTCATTACTCTCCATGTGGTGGTGCTCCAAATTGCATATTCCACATTTTCCAGATATTCAGATTAGCTGCAGATTCATCACTGCCCCCGGCAGTGACCTTTGAAATTGTAGATCCAGCTTTTAGTAATTTAAACGAGGAATGATATCGTCTCTGTCGGGGGGGGGGGGGGGGGGGGGGGGGGAGGGAACCTCATACGCCCAAAACTGCTATTCTTTTCAGGATTCAAAAGTTTCAAATTAAAAAGCAGCAGATCAACAAGCTCAAAACACATCGCTTAAAGCCAATACTTTTGGCTTTAAATAAAGGCCTTTTAACAGAGCAACAGTTTTTAAAGCTTATTGTACTCCGCTGTACACTGCCCACTTGTGGCGACACTACAAAAAGGGCAGCCTGCAAAAAATGACAGTGGCATATAATGACTGCATGAGACTGCTGCTCAAAGCCCCAAGATGCTGTAGTGCCAGACAAATGTTTGTAGAAATAAATGTACCCACTTACTGTAGCCCTGCTGTGCTACGAAACCTGATGTATAGATTTATGTGCAGGTTAACAGACTCTGAGAACAGCATCATTGCATCACTTTCTAACCCTGCTAAGAGCTCTGTCAGACTATCGTCTAAGCTGTGGAGCCACTGGCGTTCTAGCCTGTATGTACAGAGATAAGTTTGTTTGTTTGTTTATGCTTTGTTTATTTTATTCATAGTTTGTTTACTTTAGTGTTTTTATGTTTTATGTGTTCTGCCCTATGGACCCCCCTGTGAGTTTCTTGAATAAGGTTTCAGATTCAGACACCTATGCAATCTCATTTTGTGGAGAATCGTGAAGAATTGTGCAGCACTAGTTGGCTGTCCATTTCATTTTAGTTACTATTATGTTTATTCTTATGAATACTTTCATGGAAAAAATGAGAATCGTGGTCACAATTCTTGTGGAGGAAAATTGAGATTCACATTTGAGCAAGAATCGTGCAGCACTACAACAGCGTGTTTCTAAATTGCTTCTTCTTCCACCACATGTCGGATTTCATTACCGGTGCAATAGATCTTTGTGTTTGTTAAATATCGTTAAGTCTTTGCCTGTGTAGACGGCTGACGGCAACAATTTAAGATCTGTTCATTGTTGATGTTGTCTTTTATGTCGCAGAATTATGTAACCAAAAGTGTTTTGTTCTTAGTCTTAGACTTCCTACATAAAATCTAGAAGTTTATTATTAAAATAAAAATGATGATTTTTTTTTAAGATTTATCCCAAATAGGGACTGTCATGAATTATAACCTCAGCTGCCTGACTCAGTGGTGAAACACTTTGATTATTTTGATAACCATGATACGATGACTGTCCACTACAGTATCAGAGAGACTCACTGTATGTGCAATATGAAGATGAAGATCTAGAGACCGTATAGAAGGTCAACCTAAATCACAACATGGTTATTTAATAGCTATTGTAATAGAGATTGTTTAGAATTGTATTACCAACATTATAATTTCCTCTTGGCTGTTTGTGTGTTTGTGCACAGCCTTGTCATAACCGAGGACAGGAGCAGCGGGAGGAGAGGAGTTGTCATCGTTGTCCCCCACCCCCATGTTCCTCCCATCTGGTCCCTTCAGCTCACTGTGAATGATTGAAGCCATGCCCATACTGTCTGCAAGCACAGGTAAATTAAAGCACCATGTCCAATCCAACGTTTGTTTAGCCTCTCTGCATTATAAATGGGTGTATGCATGCATGATGCATGTGTTACATGAACAACAACAGTCATGCATAATTGAGATGCTTCTAGAGTGTGTTTATGATTAGTAAATGTGTATTTACGGTGTGGAGGAAATGTGTATATATATAGCACCATCGAGGGAATGCTGCTTCCGTATGAGCTCTCGCTTTTTGTTCCGTTTTCCTTGGCCATGTTGATATCTGACCTGTTTTTCAGTTTTTTTCCTTCTCTATTTCTCTTGAAAGTGCAACTGATGGAGCTTGTAGGACCACGAATTTCACCCACTTTCTTTTTTACCCCTGTGATGATGTGACAATAAAGTTTGAGTTGAGTGCACATAAAGACGGTGGACAAGCATTAACAACTTTCAACGTGGCATATCCCTCTTTTGGGCACGTTTTAAAACAATAGCGCTCTACTAGCCCACAATGCATCACACCAAGAATACTTTCACAAAACGGACATTACCCATTTCAGCCCTATACATTTTGGCCATTTGAAAATAGCTGATCTACAAGCTCACTTCAAAATATTGTTTTAATACATTGTGTACATTTGAAAATGTGTGAATTTTAATTGGGACATTTTGCATAATGATTACTTTCTACTTGTGGCAAATGCCTTTGTACTTTTACTCAGGTAAATGTTGAATTCCGGTCTTTTACTTGTAACAGAGCTCTTCTACATTACTGTATTGCTACTTTTACTTAAGTAAAAAATGTGAGTCCTTTTTCCACCACTGCTGTGGTCTGTGTTGATCTTAGGTCTTCATGAGACTCTGGCTCTGCTCACCTCTCAGCTGCACCCTGATGCCAACCACAAAGAGGACCTGCTCTTCCTCAAGGATGTCTTCAGTGAGAAGAGCCTCGCTTATCTCATGAAGGTACAAGCGGCGTCTACTATGCAGTCCATGTCGGGTGGAAACCTTGTAAATCCCCAAATTGTTTTATTTGTATTATTATTGTAAAACAATGGACATAGCCGATCTACAGGCTCACAACGGATCACACCGCGAGGCGCTGTGAGCGTATAGATCTGCTATTTGCGCTACTATTTGTGCGACACTCTTGTATTGTACTCTTGTACTCATTCATTTACGAAATCACATTTAAAAAAGGGTCGCTGGCGTGGGTGGAAACCTTGTATGTCCAAAAGGGTTGCTTTTCAGAAAATGGTAAAAAGAAACTTGGATCAATGGATCCAATGTAGTCCATTATTTTTTTACCCTTGTTAATATTTTACATTAGTTAAATACTTCTAAAACCCACAAACACACTAAAAATAGCAGATCTGCAATTGTGATTTGCTACTTTTGTGTGACACTGTTGTGCAATGAATAGGGCATTACTTTACGGGGGGGGGGAAACAGTTTGTAGGTTTCTGCCTGACAGCGACGAATGTTTGGATTGTTACGACGAGTTTCATGATGTGCAGATCGGTGCGAGTTGGAAAATAGAACTTTGGAAGATCATGATGAAATCATGTGGAAAGGTGGTCATACTCAACAAGGCACCTTTTTGCTAAAGCACGTACTGCATGTACAATGACCATAGCATTTAAAAACAAAGGTTTCAACATTTCAGTGTGTGTGCGTGCGTGTGTTGGGTCACAGATCCATGAGAAGCTAAAGCAGTATGAGAAGCAGAGTCCTACCCCGGTTCTACACAGCGCCTCATGCCTGGTGGAAGATGTAAGTGCAATTCCAAGGCATTGCTGTAATATATTTTCATATATTTGAGTTACAGTATGCTTGTATACACATGAGCCATTTGTGTGATGCTGTTGCTCCAATCACCAGTTGGCAGAGGAGCTCCAGAGTGGGCCAATGGAAGGTGATGAGAGAGAACTGCTGTTGCTGCTGAGTACCCCTCATCTCAAGGTACTGCTCACAACCAAACATACACTGAGTACCCCTCATCTCAAGGTACTGCTCACAACCAAACATACACTGAGTACCCCTCACCTCAATGTACTGCTCACAACCAAACATACACTGAGTACCCCTCACCTCAATGTACTGCTCACAACCAAACATACACTGAGTACCCCTCATCTCAAGGTACTGCTCACAACCAAACATACACTGAGTACCCCTCACCTCAATGTACTGCTCACAACCAAACATACACTGAGTACCCCTCACCTCAATGTACTGCTCACAACCAAACATACACTGAGTACCCCTCATCTCAAGGTACTGCTCACAACCAAACATACACTGAGTACCCCTCACCTCAATGTACTGCTCACAACCAAACATACACTGAGTACCCCTCATCTCAAGGTACTGCTCACAACCAAACATACACTGAGTACCCCTCACCTCAATGTACTGCTCACAACCAAACATACACTGAGTACCCCTCACCTCAATGTACTGCTCACAACCAAACATACACTGAGTACCCCTCACCTCAATGTACTGCTCACAACCAAACATACACTGAGTACCCCTCATCTCAAGGTACTGCTCACAACCAAACATACACTGAGTACCCCTCATCTCAAGGTACTGCTCACAACCAAACATACACTGAGTACCCCTCACCTCAATGTACTGCTCACAACCAAACATACACTGAGTACCCCTCACCTCAATGTACTGCTCACAACCAAACATACACTGAGTACCCCTCACCTCAATGTACTGCTCACAACCAAACATACACTGAGTACCCCTCATCTCAAGGTACTGCTCACAACCAAACATACACTGAGTACCCCTCATCTCAATGTACTGCTCACAACCAAACATACACTGAGTACCCCTCACCTCAATGTACTGCTCACAACCAAACATACACTGAGTACCCCTCATCTCAAGGTACTGCTCACAACCAAACATACACTGAGTACCCCTCATCTCAAGGTACTGCTCACAACCAAACATACACTGAGTACCCCTCACCTCAATGTACTGCTCACAACCAAACATACACTGAGTACCCCTCATCTCAATGTACTGCTCACAACCAAACATACACTGAGTACCCCTCACCTCAATGTACTATTTTGAAGCCACTTTTTCCAGCTAATTCAAATCCACCATCTTGGAACTTGGATCTCAAAAACAAACCGGAAACTAATGTTATTGGCTGGAAGGTCAGCGAGGGCGTGTTCTTTTCACTGCTACTTTATCATCAATTTAAAAACAAAAATGCATATCATGATAAGTGATAGAAGACTTTAAACTAGCAACTGAACTGAAATTTTCATCACAAATGCCAATCAATCAAAATTCAACACATTGCCGGAGATATGCTTCCATAGTTCAGCACATTATTTTGATATCGATTCGATACTGATATTGCATTTTTTTTTTTTTTTTTAAGATATTTTTTTGCGGCTTACGCCTTTATTGATTTTTTTAAGGGATAGAAAGTAGGCTGACAGGAAACGGGAGAGAGATGGGGGGATGACATGCGGTAAAGGCCGTGTCGGGTCCGGGAGTCGAACCCGCGGCACACCGCGACTGGATCACCAGTCCGGTGCCCAGACCGTTACGCTACGGCCTGGGCCCTGATATTGCATTTTAAGGCCAATATCGTCCGATAGCTATGTGATGACAGATTAATTGCCCATCCCTATATCACACACACACACACAATTCACAAATTCTACAAGTAAGACGCGGGAAGCGAACGCAGCTCGTAAATTGCAATAACAACAATTAGAATAAATTGCGTAATTCTTTAAGTTTTTTTTTTTTAAGTTTTTTTTTTTTAAGTTTTCTTTTTAAGTTAATATTCTTTAAGTTAAGCTTTTGGGTGTGTGTGTGTGTGTTTTGTGTGTGCGTTTGCAACTGTTCACACGCCACTTCCCATAGCTTTCTAATCAGACAGCGCCACTTATTCCGGTTGTTTGAGCCCTTGTCTCCCTTTCCTAAGCCAGTGGGTTTCCCCACCCTCTTTTGAGACGATCATCCATTACATATCAGCAGCCAGACGTGGTGCTGGGCTCTGTGTAAAGCCTTCATGGTCTGTCAAGGTGCAGACACTCCTAGTCCCTAATTATAGTTATCAAGAGATTATGCTCATTTTAATGGTTTCTGGCCTGGGCCTGACGGGGCAAGTGGGAAGTGGATGCCAGTTTGAGACACTTACACAGTCATTTCCTAATTAGTGAGACTCGTTTGTGAAATTAGCCTCTGGGATGGTGTTCTTCTTCTTCTTTCTCAACTCTTTCCTTCATCTATTTCTCTATTTTGTGCTTATGGATGGTTATGTCAGGTCACACAGTCCATCCACCCAACATGGACTGTATCTCAAAAAATACTGTCTGGATTGCTGTATAATTATCTATACACTTTCATGAAGCCCAGATGAACCCTACTAATCTTGGTGACTGCATGGCCTTTCCTCTTAAGCGCCACCATCCGGCTAAAATGTCCATTTGCACAAATTTTACAACAAAATCCAAATATCAGATTTTACATTAAACATGACTGTTACTACGTGATTCAGTATCATGTCAGTGTTATGGTCAGCATCATGTCATTGTCATGGTCAGTATCATGCTACTATCATAACTACTGTAACTACAATACTGTCTGTATTGCTGTGGAATTTGATGTGCACCTTTATGCCACCTAAACAATAATTAATAAACGGATTTCCACGAAACCTTATGCGCGCAATAAGGACAGACATGAACCCACTGATAATGGTGACCCCATGGCCTTTCCTTTTAATGATTTGATTCATTTAGCACACAAAAAAACAGTACACAAAATATAGGCGGGGAAAAGTGCCTGGAGGAGGCAAGAAGTCCAAATTGCTTAGACGAAGCCTCTACCTACAGCATGTATGAGACGATAATAATGATAAACATTAGTAGGACATGATTTGCAAACAACAATTAGCTAACAAAGTTGGCACTTATGATTATAAATAATTAAATAAATAAATGCGCAGAGCAAGTTCAGTCAGGAAACTGCTGCCCTGCCGTGCATTGGGCATCATTCTGCTGTTTTGGGGGGATTCGGAGTCCCAGTGGTCGGGGCCGATGATGCGCTTGATCTGAGTACCTACAAAGCAGATCCAATTCATCGCCAACGACGCCAAACCATAATAAATATATCGCTCATTTTATATTCAATACATATATATATATTCCATTCATTCTTGAGTTGTCCTGACTGAATTACAATTGACATGACTGTGTGACAGCAGACTGCTGGCTATTTGAGTTATCCTCGGGCCTTAATACCCACTTTTCACACGAGATATGTCCAAATCTAAATGGCAGATCCCGGGATGATCCCTGCTGATTTTGGTAATCCCACTGCTTTTCCTAGTCTAGCGTCACAAACAAAATGCACTTGCATTTGTTTGCGTGTGTGCCTGTGCTGACCGAGTTGTCTGTTTATGTGTGCATGTGTACACACAGTATCAGCACATGTATAAACCAGTGGTGGACAAAGTATATACTCAAGTAAATACTCAATACTCAAAAGTACAAATTACAAAGTACATTTTTAGAAATTGTCCAAACCTTTTAGAAATTGTGAAAAATAGTAAACATAGCAGATTTGTTGTGAGCGTTCAGATTTTCTCTATATATGAACAGGGCTTAAGTGGTTAATTCATAAGATATTTTGTACATTTTAGTCCCAAGAGTCCCTTCCTAGAAATGTAGTGGAGTCAACGGTATAATGTTTGTGTAATATTGCAGTATTGTGTGTGTGTGTGTGTGTGTGTGTGTGTGTGTGTGTGTGTGTGTGTGTGTGTGTGTGTGTGTGTGTGTCTGTCCTTCAGGCGGTGCTGTCGGCTCATGACACGGTAGCCCAGAAGAACTTTGACCCCGTCCTGCCGCCGCTGCCTGATGACCTAGATGACGACCTGGAGGAGGAGTCTGTGAAGATAGTTCGCCTCGTCAAGAACAAGGAGCCGCTGGTGAGACCATGATAATATTTAAGTGAAGTCGTGTGTGTGTGTGTGGTGTGTGTCTGTGTATGTGCACGTGCATGATTGTTGCTGTTGGTGTGGAGGAAAAAGGTGTGTGTTTTTTTGTACAACTGCACTTTGTTTGTATACTGTAGGTACAGTACTGTATATCTGGTATTTCATATAGCCTACCTGCCCATGGACTGCAAGCTATTAGTTCTTGTACAAAGCTTTGCTTTTGGGTTTAGTGTAGTTGCACGTGATCGCTGATTACTAGAAAACTAAAACAACATATATACACAACACAGATCGGAGTTGGACAGCCAGTCATGTACTGTACATTAAATTAAGTGCCATGTTTTAATAAATGTAGAATTATGAATTTACATACAAATATGAGGGACTTCATTTATTTGACTAGCAAACGTATTTAAAAGCAAAATAACAGGAAACAGGCAAACTTTTATCAAAATAAAACTAATTCTGGTGTAGCCGTCTGGGCACCTTGGCTGCAGTGGTAATCCAGTCTGGCAGTGTGCTGCCCGATCCCGAACGGCCTTTACTGCAGGTCACCCCCCCCCCCATTTCTCTCCCCATTTCCTGTCAGCCTACTATCCCTCTTAAATATATAAATAAAATAAAGGCGAAAGCCATAAGGGTCCATTTGGTTAAGGGTCCATTTGGTTTAATTTTACGCTCTCAAGAGTTAAAGACCTATTATAAGGGTCCATTTAGTTACCGACTCTCCATCATTTAGCATGGGGACCACCTGGTCTCCGGACCACTGGTTGAAAACCACTGCGCTAGACTAGAGGACAATGGTTTGATACAGCTGAAGCAAGCGTAGATCGCCTTTGAAAAAAAAAAAACCCTCTTTAATCTTCCAGGGGGCAACGATCCGAAGAGACGACGCAACAGGTGCTGTGATCGTGGCCAGGATCATGAGGGGAGGGTCCGCCGACCGCAGTGGTGAGAGCAACACAACACACCGTGTCACGTCATGAATGATGACATTGACACAAGACGTTTGTATGTGTGCGACCTTTACACCAGCAGTTAATTCATCTCTGCTCTTGGAGGCTCGATTCATTTCACAGCAAATTGAATGCTCGAAAGTGTAAACAATAGCTTTGAGATGGTGTGATTCCTCCTACCCAACAGGACTTGTTATCAATTACTGATGAAGTGATAGGAGAGATGATGCTGTGGCCTCAGCTAAAATGGTAGTTCACACCACCACAACTGTCAACAGAGATGAAATCTTTGAGATTAGTGCCACGGGATTGCATCTTGTGAGATTCTGTTACTAAAGTGTGCTTTTTGCACTCTCATAGAGTATGTGTGTGTGTGCGTGCGTGGGTGATTGCTTGTGTTTTTCCCGCCAGGCCTGGTCCATGTTGGGGATGAACTTCGAGAGGTCAATGGAAATCTGATAATACACAAAAGACCTGATGAAATCAGTCAGATTCTGGTAAAGGCAGCATATAAATTGGTTTACTCGCATGGTAATATCAATGTTTTGTTTTCTTTTCTTTCTCAATGCAATTATTCATGGCTAGCCGATGACAGATAATGATATCTCTCTCTATTTATTTTTACCAGTCCCAAGCCCAAGGCTCCATCACCCTCAAAATCATCCCAGCCATCATGGAAGAAGACAAACTAAAAGAAAGCTGGGTAACCACATTTTGATTCAAAGATAGCCAATCTACAAACTCACAGTGCATTGCAGTGAAGCGTGAGAGCGGTTTATGTTGAGTGCCGTAGCCCGTAGTCCTGGATGTCAAAACCATGCGTCCTGGATCACGGAAGGGTTTTTCCCATTCAAACTCCCATAGATTTTAATCACGTAATATACTGTAAGAACTGTGTACCAACAATAAATAGTATTGGCATTTTACTCGTATGACCAAACTGATGCTGAAAAAGTATCCAAAGTGTAAGAAAATAAAATGCCTCCTACAAATCTATTAGAAATGACGACTACATGCAGCTGCCTCCTGGTGCCACCAGCCCACATAATATTGAATGTTAATATTGAATTAATATGAATTAATATTGAGTTACAACACGATGTGACGCTGATTACTCGTGGCTTTGTGTGTGCCCCCTGTGACGTCGTCATGTGGCAGCCAAGTCTATAATAACCTTTTTATTCTGTATAAACGTTTGAGTCCAAGTCAATGGCAAAATACATTAACTATGTACTATGTCATGTAGTTGATAGTGGGTGGCCATGACTTCATCAATACATGCGCTTACTTCACGAGTGTGATCTTTTCCCCTTTGTGTAAGATTTGAGTAGCATTGTAGTTCACAGTTGTTCCTTCAATTAAACTAAATAATAAGCACTTCAGTGGGGACACTGAATCACATGATTTCCTAGTGTAGTTTTCCAAAGATACTTACAGATTAGCCGCCTAATTTGTTCTTCAAACACAGGTAACATTTAGTTATCTAATATAACTACATATCATAAACGATACAGAGCCACCTCCCTGACACAATGCCACAATCATTTTAGTTTTTAATTATCCTACATCGTGCCTATGAGTGTGCAACCTTTTATTCACTTTTTATTTCAAATAAAGTCTGTGATCTTGAATGCGAAGACTTAATGGCTCATTCACATGCCATTGTAGAAATTCTGCCAATAAATCAGAATCTGTAACCATGTAATTCTCCTCTCGGACAAATTAACTTTGGTTCTTACAGTTTTACCAACTGATGATCTCCTATGAGTAATGAGTATTAACGGGCAGCGATTGGATCACAATGTTTTTAGCTAGCCGAGTAATTCTCTTCACATGCCCATGGATTAAAGTTCTCAGTCGCTACGACTGATTGCTGTCATTTGGACTCTGGAAATGCCAGCATTTCTTCTATTTAAGCATAAGCGAATAAGCAAAAGTAGTCTATTCTACAAGCTCTCAAAAGTAGTCTATTCTACAAGCTCTCAATGAGAGCTTGTAGAATAGACTACGTTTGCTTATTTTAAGATTAGAGCATTTGATGTGCCGGTCAGACTAGCATTTTGTACAGAAACATCTTCCATAAAACCCTAATCATCTCGGATATTTCATATAAAAACAAACATTAAAGCCTCAGTCTGTGATTTCTTCACCTGATTGACAGTATGTAACAGCAGGAACAATATCACTAAAACATAATTTAATTGACATATTGTGTTAATTGTTTAGGAAATGGCGGCAGTAGTGTGGGACACTGTTTCAGTCATGAGATTTGACTTTGCTTTAATCCATGCATGCCCCTCCAGGTTTACCTACGGGCTTTGTTTGACTACACGCCATTCGAGGACAAGGCCACGCCCTGTCAGGAGGCGGGTCTTCCTTTCAAGAGGGGAGACGTCTTGCAGGTCGTGAGCCATGATGACGCCACCTGGTGGCAAGCCAAGAGAGTGGGTGACTCTAACCTGCGTGCTGCCCTCATCCCTTCCACACAGTTCCAAGAGAGGTCAGCAAAGATCTCCTCTGCCGTTTCACACAAAGAACTACATCTAGTCAGTGTAACCAGTTCAAGTTCTATGTACGTGGCACGCGGATGGCTGGATTTTGCCTATTAATATACGTCCATATTAACCCATTCTGAACGGGAACCCATTTTGGTGTTGGCATCATGTCATGCTTTAGCTATTGAAAAATAGCAGATCTACAAGCTCATATCGCGCCACCGAGTGGCGCGATACGAGCTTGTAGGTCTGCTATTTTTGAAAAATCAAAGACACTTTTAGAATCTGATCTCAGGTCAGAATGGGTTAATAGGCAAAATCCAGCTGTGGTCGTTTTTAAATTGTGCATTATAAATAATAATTTCGACTCGACTTGAATCAATGTCACTGCACTGACGACATCATGCAAATCTGCATTGTCAGGCAACGGTTGACGCCAGTGCAAATGGCTGTCGTTAGGTCAGACTAGAGCTCAATCAGTGAGAGAGAGAGAGGGTGGAGAGACGGGGGAGTGAGATGGAGGAAGAAGGGAAGGGTGCCAGATTGAGAGTGGGTAGAGGGGAGAGAGGGTGCAATGCTGCGGTACCCAAACCTGAACACACTGTTCATCATTGTAATAACCCTGGCAACGCAGGGCAAGCATTTTCAGTCAACAAATTTATGTTAATTAAAAGAATAGTTTTCATGTCTGAGTTTCAGTGTTGTGCACATTTATAGTACTGTTGCGTTAACCTTCAGCTCTCCAAGTGGACAGTGGCCATGAGGATGGCGTCCGGAAAGCCCCCCCAGCTTTTGATTAAAAAAATAAAAATGATAGTGATGCCTTCCTTTTTATTTTTCCACAGGCGCCTGAGGTACAGAATGAAAATGGGGACTTTCCCAGCCCCTGTATCTCCAAAAACACCCACATGTAAGCTGTTTTCACCCTGGTAATTCTCACTAACATTAGTAGTATTTTGGGCTATACCAATTACACTGTACTCCATACTGTATGGATGTTCACAAAGCTGTTTACAGCCCAGCATGCATTTGCAAAACATGAGATCAGGAGATGTGGAATTCATCTCTCAATATGTATAATCTACCATTTTGCCTGGTATTCAAATCAATTCAATCTTTATTTCAGACTCAGGGGAATCCATATCACAATAAAAACACAACATCATAAATACAAATAATAGAAAAATAAATATACAATAAAAGGAGTTCCACCATGTTCAGTTTAGAACATACAAACAAATGCGATTCTTTGGCTTGTAAATCTGGTGGCCTAAACCTGTTACTTTCATAATTCCATATAGAGCGTATGCGCATGCATAAAGTGAGTGGCAAATCGAGTGGCAAAGTGTGTTTAACGTTGTTTAATGTCGTTTAATGCAATCAGATAGGACTCTTCTGTTTGGATGTATGTCGTTTTTTGCCACTCAGGCATTCCTGCATAACTTCCGGGTATGATGATGTCACACGCATACACTCTATTGTTGTAGCCAAAACAACTGTCAACTGTTCATATCTGTGTAGCTCAACTGACCTTTTGCTATTCAATACTGTAAAAAAATGATGCATTAAATGCATGTGCATTTGTTTTTAACATTACTCACTACTACAGCATAATGTTTGTCATACTCTGCTGTTCTTCATTACCTCCTTCACTGCTAACCTCAGATGATCGGACAGAGAGAGGTAGGTGCTCCTGAAGGTCTCAGCACACAGGCTGTGCTTTGATGGTTTATCAAGTGAAACTCTTTTAACCACATTAGCCCTGGTGTCCCGATTTTGGACATATTTATTAGAAGAAAGAAATCAAAACTTTTAAATGTAAAAATGGATAGAAAATAAATTGCCAATCTACGAAATATTGGCCATTTTCGTACAGCCAAATTATAAAATAGGGCTTAAGTGGTTAAAACCCTTTCTGTTCTTTCTCTCTCTCCCCCTCCCCCCCCTCTCTCTCTCTCTGCACACACACACACACACACACACACACACACACACACACACACACAACATTACCATTGTTAACCCTCCCTTGACTTGACTTCATATGCACTTCACTACCCACAAATCACTTGCCTGTTCCGTTCTATCGTCCCCTCCTCCTCAGACCCTTGGCTGACAGACTTCACTAAGCATCCCTCCCTCCCTCCCTCCACCTCTTACCCTGTCTCTCTCTCTCCCTGCTTGCCTCCCTACAGAAGACTGTGACAGTGAGGGCTCTCTGAGTGGACAGGACATAGGTGAGGAGGCATGAGGATGCAACAGCATTGTAGAACCATCACCGGCCCAGCCACAGCTTAGCTCACCTCTACATCATGTCAACAATGTATTCTGTCGCTGTCGGGCAGAAACCTGGTGTCTACATAGACGGACGGACGGACGGCCAGACCTTATATTAACTTCAATGCAGTTGTCATAGCAGCAGCACAGCAACGATAAAGCAAAAATACATAATATATTAACTTCAATGCAGTTGTCATAGCAGCAGCACAGCATCGATAAAGCAAAAATACATAATATATTAACTTAAATGCAGTTGTCATAGCAGCAGCACAGCAACGATAAAGCAAAAATACATAATATATTAACTTCAATGCAGTTGTCATAGCAGCAGCACAGCATCGATAAAGCAAAAATACATAATATATTAACTTAAATGCAGTTGTCATAGAAGCAGCACAGCATCGATAAAGCAAAAATACATAATATATTAACTTCAATGCAGTTGTCATAGCAGCAGCACAGCATCGATAAAGCAAAAATACATAATATATTAACTTCAATGCAGTTGTCATAGCAGCAGCACAGCATCGATGAAGCAGAAATACATATAAGGATAGAGAGAAGTAGTAACACTAGTAACAAAATGGCTAACAATATAATAGAAAAGACAATCTCAACATTTAATCTTTTTAATGCTTTATTATTAGTTTCCCTAATTTTGGAAGAAAAAAAGATTTTCCCCTATGACATCCCCAAATTATGGATGCCAGGATGGAGTTGGCTAAGTCTTTGTTGGTTTTATTGGCTTAGTGGTTTTGGACATACAAGGTTTCTGCCCAACAGAGACGATAAGCAATACCTTGCTAAGTGGCTTAAGATTCTTGAGTTTGTGAATTGTGGGCAATTGCTTCAGGAGGAATCATCTCTTTCTTGCGGTTTTGTTTTATCCAAAGTAGTGTTTTGTGTGGAATCAGTTGTGGACAGTAGGTCTTGGAGTCAGTTGTCAGTACTTTGAATCAACATGTCACTTTCAATATCACTATATGAAACCACTGAGTGTGGTTTTAAAGCCTGGATCAATGCAGGGGCAGCTACGGTGTTTGCCCATACCCCCTTTTTCTATTCAAAGGGCAATGCTGTGGATTCTGGGAGTTTCCTGCAAAGTTTCCCTTTGACTTTTACAGTTATGTTTGAAACGTCGATTCGTTGAATCAAAACTAAAAGGTATTATGGATGTGGTTTGTAGCCCCTTTAGTTTTGGTAATAATTACAGTGCGCTTGCTTGTTGGTGTGTTCTTTTTCAAAATATTGTAACCCTTGAATGTTCTTCATAGCAGCTTCATTTAGCTTTTGCTGTGCTTCACAAGTGATCGTATCTTCATGCGACATGCTTTGTTGTCGGGCAAAGCGTTTCTTGCATTGCCGACACAGCAATTTAACGCATGGCTACCAAGCTTACCTGCTTCAATTTGCTGAGATTTATTGAATTTACATTGGGCTGTTTTGAATAAATGGTCTAATGCTAGTTGTAGTTTCTCCTAAGAGTAAGGCGGCCCGTGTCTCCTGTGCTTTCTCATGGGATTTTTACGCAGGTACCCTTACTGACTTCTATTGGTGTCATTCAGTCTGTTTGTGTTTTATTTCTTGTGGCTTTTATTGTCTGGCAGGAGTATTATTAGGATTTATTACAATTAATGTGTGCTTGAATGTTTTTCCAATATTTCTTTTTGCTGACTTTTGAAATAAGTTTACTAGTATTTTGAACTATTTTCATTATTTTTGTTTTGGTTCAAATTTCAAAGTGGCAGTGTGATAATAATGACACATTACTAAGGGTTTAAGTCTGTCCATCTCACCTGTGTCTGTCTGTCTGTCTGTCTTGCCTCATAGCTGGCCTGCGCAGAAGTTTCCGTCTCAAGAAAGACCGCCAGGGTTCACCAGGAGAACCTGGTACTCCAGTCGCCACACAGACAGACTTCCTGATCTATGAGGAAGTGACACGATATCAGCCTAGTTCGAATGACAAGCCCCGGCTCATAGTGTTGATAGGTTGGTCCAGCTTTGCTCATTACATTAAAACAGGTTATATGATGCATACTGTAACTTAACCACTTTTAACCTCGTATCCCAATTTTGTGTGTGCCATAAGTGAAAAACTTCACACAATTCCTAAAATGTCCAAAGATATTCCTAAATGAATTAGGATGGCTGGAATTTCGCTTTTGGATGGAGTAAGAAGCTCAGTAGAGACTCGGAGTACAGTCACTGATTTGCTGCTGCTATTAGTTATTCAACAAAGTACATTAAGTACTTAAGTGGTTAACTGTATTTATATAATTTAAGAGTATATGTTGTTTATGCTTATTTGTGCTATCTGGTTACAAAATGCACTTCAGTCCGATACTGTGTGTGTGTGTGTGTGTGTGTGTGTGTGTGTGTGTGTGTGTGTGTGTGTGTGTGTGTGTTGATAGGTTCCCTAGGCGCCAGGCTCAATGAACTCAAACAGAAGGTGATCGCTGAGAACCCTCGACGATATGGAGTGGCTGTGCCTCGTGAGTCCTGTCATTTCAAGCTATTCTGCCTGGCTTTTTTAAAACAGCTCTCCATTGTCCTATGGTCATACTGGTGTCATAGAGCTATTGGTGCATCTACTATGGCTGTGATTGCTTTGAAGCCCTACATTCCTTAATGTCGGCACTATATATAGTCACAGCATGTACATATCTTGTTGACTGTACTGAAAATTAATATGGGTAACAGCCTCGGCTAATAGACTGAACAAGAGTGTCAGTATCATGTCAAAGTATGAGTACCTCAATGCATTGTGTCAGCAATCAGGGGCAAGCTAATGTCAACTACATGTGGGTAAAGTGGTTGTTCAGGCATCTATTGTCGTGGCCAACGAGATTGTGTGATCTCAAGCTCTTCGATTCAGAGCTTGTTTGGGGTACCGGTTCAGAAGCCATGAGCTAATATAAATAAATATATGAGCCCTCTCATACTTACATAAACCAACAATGAACACACTAGAAATAGCACAGCAATATGTAGGCCTATGTTGTTATTTTCTGCCTTTCAAAGGAGAAATACGGTAGGCATATAGCACTGTTCAAATGACCTGAAAATAAGGCCTACCCTTACAGTACACATGGATCAAAAGTGCTTCCTGGACATATTGCTGCATATGAGAAGGATGGATCAAAATGCACACCCAGGTTTATTTTATTGTTGTGCACAGGAACAATATGCAGGCAATCATTCACGCATCCATGCAGAACTATACATTGCTTAATTTGTTCCTTATTTCCTTTCCATGTTTTGACCCACAGATACCACTCGGCCCAGGAAGAGTCAGGAGAGAGAAGCAGTAGAGTATCACTTCATTACTAAAGCAGCCTTTGATGCAGACATCCACAATAATAAGTGAGTCCTCCAACTGGACACGAGTACGACAGGGACATTTAACCGCATGAACCCCAGCGTCTCTATTCTGGGCATGATAAAAGCAGATCTACAAGCTCACAACACTGAGTTTGTAAAACAGCTAATCTCTTCTTTCCAATCTATATTCTATATTTTTTTCTAATTCGAGGAGAGATGGAGCACATGGACTGACTGTAGTGTGGATATTAAAATAAAATAACTTGCAATAATAGGAAAAGCTCAAAAGAAACTATTCTCATGAAGATTGGTGATTTTAATTGTCTTTCCAGATTCATTGAGTATGGGGAATATAAGGACAA
Source organism: Protomyctophum parallelum (assembly GCF_964188405.1). Classification (NCBI taxonomy): domain Eukaryota; kingdom Metazoa; phylum Chordata; class Actinopteri; order Myctophiformes; family Myctophidae; genus Protomyctophum; species Protomyctophum parallelum. The sequence continues at coordinate 1,925,039 of NC_139719.1, forward strand.
CCTGTACGGCACCAGTCTGGATTCCATCCGCAGTGTTTTAGATCGAAACAAGGTGTGTCTGGTGGACGTGCAGCCAGAGGTGAGTATCATGTAACATTTTGACATTTAAACGCCGTCAATTGTTGCTGTCAGGTGGAAACCTTGCATATCCAAAACCGTTCCCTTTTTTCATTATTATAAGCTCGCGATGCGTTGTGACTCTGAGCTTGTAGATTGTGTGTGACACTTTTGAAGTGAAGTAGGGCATTCATTTACGAAAAAACAAGTGTTGAAATACGGAGATGCAAGGTTTCTGCTGGACAGCAACGGAATCAGAATCACCTTAAATGGTGACTAAACCATAAGACTTACTTTGCCATGCAAAGTAAAAAATAATCTAAAGGGCTAGCCTGACTTTGGCATTATTAGTTGACAATAATAAGAAACTAATAATTTGGGTCATATTGGCAGTGCACACCTGCCTCTATAACACCTATTCATAGCCGTCTTGTTTTAGTTTACATGATTTAGCCTAGGCCTATGCCAAATAGGTGTTTTTTTTAATGACCTTTAAAACAGATCTGGTATAACTCCATTTCCCTATTTTGGGCATGTCATTATAAGCTTACATTTTCCAATAGTGAAAATAGCATTGTGGGCTGGTAGATGGGCTATTTTTGCCATAAATGTTGGCTATTTCCCACTCTTAACAGGCGTTAAAGACACTCCGTACTGCTGAGTTCAAGCCATATGTTATCTTTGTGAAGCCTCGGCTCCAGGACAGCCAATGCAGACGGGCCGCTTCATCCTCTTCACTAAATTCTTCCATCACGGTAAGTTAGAACAGGGGTATTATGCTATAGTTATTATTTAGTCTCAGTTGTTAAAGATATTTATAAGAACAAACAGTCAAGACTCCTTGGCATCCCTAGTATTTTGGCATGTCATTCTCTAGATTAAATCTTTGCAAAAATAGCTTGTAGAACTTTTTCTTTAATAACACTCATAAAATCTACTATAAAATAGTAGATTTAAATAAACTAGTTATCAATACTACGTCAAATCACATTAGTTTGCATTACAGCACCAAAGAGACTATTAAAGAGAATGGCATGTATCTTAAAAACTGGGAAAGTGTCGGTGTCATTTTAGACTTTAGACATTGGCTATTCAGAAATAGCAGGTCCTCCGACACTCTACCCCAAACCCTAAACCCAACCGCAAGCACGATGCAACGCATGGCATCAGCGGCGGAACCCCCTCCGGCAGATGAGTGTTTCTCGGCGGCATCAGTCTGACACTACCCCAAACCTAACCCTAACTGCAAGCCCTGCAAACAGTAGTGTCTAAAGTTTCCCCGCCCCTTCTCCCGGCACCACCGCGGTTGTTACCGGCAGTGGAGGGACATAATCCCCCGGACGCTGCCGGGCCTTCCCCCGGCAGCGTTCCGGCTGATGCCGTTGCCGGAGAATGCACTCGCTCCTTCCGGATCTACAAGCTCACATCGAGTCACTTTGTACCACGCTGCGAGCTTGTACATCTGCATTTGTCATTTTTGAAAAATCTTAAAAGTACGAGAAGTACAGATTTAGAAGGCATTTGTAGAATCAGCCTCAGGTCTTAAAGTAGCATTTGGAACAGTATTCCAACAAGTCAATGTGACTGCATGCTTGTTTGTGAGCAGGGGGAGGATCTCCAGGAGATGAGACAGTCATCGGAGCAGATAGACGAGCGCTACGGCCACTGGGTGGACCGCATCCTGGTCAAGGAGGACCCACTCAGTGCCTTAGCGGAACTCCAGGCCATGCTGGAGAGGGTGGAAGCCGTGCCCCAGTGGGTGCCCATCTCTTGGGTCAGGACCTAGATTGGTGGACATGATGAACCCCAACTACGTAGTAGGACCACCACATGGCCCTTGTGAGGTGAAGTGTCGAGGCTCCTGTCAGGAACCCGACAGATTATTTGGACCATCCAGTGTTCACTGCCATACTACTACACCCATTCCCTGAATGAACATCTGTGTGATGTTTTGTAGTACCATAAAGCAGTGTTTCTCAAAGCAGGGGTCCTTGAGGGGGTTCCAGGAGGTCCCCAGATACATTAGTTAACATCAAGAACAGTTTAAATCTTGTAGGGGTCCACAGGATAATACCACATTAATTAGGGGATCCTTGACATAAAAAGAGTTGAGAACCACTGCCATAAAGGAACACCTTTGAGTAATAGATACATACACACATTGTAAATGCTACAGTAAATGTATCTAAACCGTAACAGTCGTACCTGGCAATGTAACTGAAAGGGCATGCAATACCTGCATGCAAGCCAACGCTACAAGCTTAAAAATATCTAGTACAATATATACAGGAACATCAGTGTGTCTCAAGTAAAGAAAGAATTTGAACATGTCACAGGATAGATCTGTACTATAAGGTGAATAAATGTGCATACTATCCAGCGTTCCATGCCAGGAATATTTGTGCTTACTGTATGTGAATCTGTATCATCACATCTGATTCAGCAAATGTCCCACAAATAAAGTGAACAAGAAAACTACATTTTCAATTTGTATTCATCAAGTTATTAGAAAAGAAAAGTCCCACCATCCGGGATCTTAGTTGGGAGAAATTTATTTAGAATGACTTTTCGGTAACAATTACAAACCAAATCTTAAACAAAAAGAAGAAAAAAGAAAATAAATATACATGTGAGTTTGCATGGGAAGTGTCTGCACTGGGAGGGTGCAGCAAACCAAGGGACGTTACTTCCACAGCTTCTTGATGGACATATTCTTCTCGCTGTCCTTCTGCATCACCTGGTGAAAACCACATTCAAATACACCAGTTTAGTTTAGAAGCATTACGCTACAAACACCTTTGTTGACATGGGTTATATATGGTATTCATAGCAATGTCAGTTCCGTCTGCAAAGTAGGCGCCTGTAAAATATGTAGGCTGTGATGACGGCCTGCCTATTACGGTCATATGTAGACTAATCTTGCATCACCAGACCATCTCATCAAAATCACAACTTGAAGCTCTGGCTATATATCCAGCCTATGGCCCTATGCAAGAAATGACAGAGCTTAATTCACATCATCTAAGCCAGGGGTCGGCAACCGGCGGCTCTAGAGCCGCATGCGGCTCTTGAGCACTCCCCTGGTGGCTCTCTGTAGCATTACAAAAAAATCGATGAAAATGTATAAAGTTTATTTTTTCACATTTTTATTTTTCATTTATGGTTTCTGTAGGAGGCAAAACGTGACAGAAACATTCTTAAGTTTCCCAAATTTGTAAAAATGTGTAGAATAAATATTAAGTTTCAATAATGTCAACTAAAATTTGCGTCATAGCATGCGACGCATGCTGCGCGCCAGACACTATTATAAACAAACCGGTGGGTGTGTGAGGCTGGTGCCTGCTACGCTATGGCTTCTACAGGGAGAAAAAGAAAGATAGCAGACGAAAACAGAGGATTTAACAATTCGTGGACAGACGCTTATGCCTTCACAGCCAATGCAGATGGATTTCCTGTATGCTTGATCTGCAGTAGCCCATGACGCAACAGCAGCCTGTTTTCGCAATCGCAGTCCAAACGTGTATATAAACATTCCGATTTCAAATATAAGGTCCTCGCCACATGTGCCACGGGGGTTAGAAATTTGCTGGTACAGTGATTAGCATTGCTGCATCCCGCGTTGTTTAATAAAAAGCATTTTTATCCGAGCGCCCCGGCTACTTTTCTCAAACGGGGTTGGGAAATCCACAGTTGCACACCGGTTGGGGGCGCGTAGTTGAAAGCCAATGGCAAAATAACAGCTCGGATAAAAATGCTTTTTATTAAACAACGCGGGATGCAGCAATGCTAATCGCTGTACCAGCAACATTTTAACACCAGTGGCACACGTGGCGAGTACTTTATATTTGGAATCTGAATGTTTATGTACACGTTTACAATGTAAATGTAGCGATTGCGTAAAACAGGCTGCAGTTGCCATGACGCACCATGGCTAAATCTGCAGTGACAAACTTATCAAACAATAAATAAAACGTGGCAAGCCGTTCAGACGGTGACTACAGTATATGAAGGAGTCATATAGACGTTGAAGGAGTCATATAGACGTATTATCTCCCGTGTTGCAACGAAACTATAGCAGCAGCCAGCATGAGTGGTGGAGTAAGCTGCGATCCACTTCTTAAAAGTTAGTTTGCTGACTTTGCTCCCTTCTGCTTTCTTCAGCAGTTCTGCGACTGCAACAGCCCTCTTTCTCTCATTCATGCAAACTTAGCATGCTTTCCCTGGAAATGTCTTTCAACGTTACTTTTTTATTGTTTGATAGTTTGTCACTGCAGATTAATAAGCATACAGGCAAATACCGATATTGTAAACCTCCCAAAACACGACACACTTGTGTGGAAAACATGGAATGCTCTTCCAGACAATTACGGAAGCGCACTCGCCTATATTAGTTTGCATTGCACAGTGCGCTCAGTGCGCTATTTCCGAACGTGCCCGTAATGAAAGTTAAACCATAGCGCACTTTTTATTTTGATAGATAGGCTAATATCCACTTGCAGCCCTTTTGTCTTCATTATATAAGCATTTTAAGGCTTACATTTTTGCGGCTCCAGATAGATTTTGAATTATTTTTTTTGGTCGAAAATGGCTCATTCAACATCTTGGGTTGCCGACCCCTGATCTAAGCAGTGTTGAAATCTGAATGCATTCCCGGTTTGCTGCAGGACAATGCATGTATGGTTAATCCCAATTATGTGTAAGCATATGTTATTAATTAAATGTCATTTTTGATCTGACAATGACGGTGCTGTCTGCTCCCAACCAAAAGTAGAATAATGGTTTTGTGTGTTCCTGTGGGAAACCAAATCTGTTCAAGTCACAGTCCTATAATGTGTCGTTAACAAACCTTTGCCACGGCCATCTCAAAGTCCTCCTGGGTGACGTGCACTCTCCTCTCTCTCAGAGCGTACATCCCCGACTCTGTGCACACACCCTGCCAACACAAAATCCACCATGTAAACAATGAAATATGGCCTGCTGTGTTCTTCTGCTACACCATATTGCACTGCCAAACTGAATCAAATACGTAACAGTTTCAGGAGAATGATCTGTAAGCCATCAAGCTGATGCGTTTTCCTTGGGTACAATACGGCAGCCATCAGGTTGCAATGACTACATGATTACTGCCTTCATTGCGTTAAAGGTGGTGAAAAAGCTAACTGGGGTTCAAGTGGTTAAACGGAGTAAAGTCCAGAGGCGACCGAGCCTTTTCTGTTGTAGCCCCTAAACTATGGAACGCACTCCCCTCCCACGTCAAATTGGCCCCCTCCATCGAGACCTTTAAATCCCGCCTGAAGACCCACCTCTATACCTTGGCTTTTAACCCCGCTTGAGTTCCTTTGGTCCTTGTATATGTTTCGTCTCACTGTGATGCTGTTGTTTTCCTGTTGTTTTCTGTAATGTGTCTCAGTTGTTGTCACTGTTTGTACTTTGTTTTCTCGCTGTTGTTTTTCTGTGTGGTAGCTTTAGTGCACTTGTTTTTATTTTATTTTATTCTCCTGTACAGCACTTTGTAAACTCTGAGTTTTAAAACGTGCTATATAAATAAAGTGGATTGGATTGGATTGGAGTCCTGCCCCCCCCCTACCATACCTTGACTTCCGCTCCAGAGGCTCCGGGCATGAGCTCGGCGATCTTCCTCAGATTGATGCCACGTGTCAGATTCATCTTCCTCGAGTGAATCTTCAGGATGTCCAGACGGGCCTGAAGGGGTGGACAGTGAAAAGTAGAATACATGATAAATGTATGGGGTACACAAACATGGGAGGATAACTATAGGAAGTCCAAGTGCCGGGTGGTACAAACCTCCTCATTGGGAGGGGGAAACTCAATCTTTCTGTCGATCCTGCCTGGCCTGAGCAGAGCAGAGTCCAGGATGTCAATACGGTTGGTGGCCATGATGACCTTGAAGAGATAAACAGGTGTAAGTTAAGAATTATCTGAACACGCTGGTGCAGTATAGTGAACACTTTAAATGAGGGAGTTTAAGTAAAAGTCAGAAAATATTTATCACACTGAAATGCAAATAATTCCACTAATTGAGTCTGGTACTCCACGCTTGAAAGGCCAACCAGTTTTAGAGTGAGTCAGGTCTTACTTGTGAACAGAATGAATCACTTTCAGCTGATAGTTATGTGTTTTGCCACTGCCACGTTCAAGTTTACACATGCACACAGTACGATTAGTTAATAGAAACCAAAAGTAATGCCTGCTACTGTGTTTCCTTGCTAGATTTTAGACAAATGTTATTGCATGAATCTCCAGTCGCAACTACAGTATCTTCCCGTTGACTTTCACCTCACATCTCTCTGTGCCTCTTTCAATTTTCTGGCACCTCACACTTTGAAATCCCCAGCGTTAGATCCTAATGTGTGTGTTCTACCTTAATGTTTTTGGTGGCCTCAAAGCCGTCCAGTTGATTGAGCAGCTCCAACATTGTCCTCTGCACCTCGCTGTCTCCTCCAGAGCCACCCTCCAGGCGCGATGAGCCAATGGAGTCGATCTCGTCCATGAAGATGATTGAAGGAGCGTGCTCCCTGGCCATGACGAACAGCTCGCGCACCATTCGGGCACCTGGAACAACAAGGCATTTTGTTCAGATAAGAGTCAATTTTAGAGCAGGGGTCTTCAATGCATTTCAAGCAACGGACCCCCTAGCTCAGATAGAAGCAGGCACCCCCACTACATTGTATACAATTGTGTGAGATAGCTTCATTTCAAGCTACAACGCCATTGTGAGCTTGTAGATCGGTTATTTTTGGCTAAAACGTTCCCATCACACAAAGATTTGGCGCCTGCCCCTGTAGTAATTCTGAGAACCCTCTGTTGAAGACCCATGATCTATTCTAGAGGACAGTTTAGAATAAACTAAAATCTCAGAACTCACCCTCTCCGATGAACTTCTGAACCAATTCAGAGCCAGAGACCCTGATGAAGGTGCAGTCGGTGTGGTGGGCCACAGCTCTGGCCAGCAGGGTCTTCCCTGTGCCTGGAGGCCCATACAGCAACACACCCTGAGCACAAGGAGTTAGACGGACTAATCAGAACCATTTATCCTTTTCTTATTAGGTGAATTGGCAATGCATTACTCCCAGTAATATATCCGTTTTTATTTATGTTCATGTGGCATCCTCTAAGAAGAAACTATGAATTGCTGGCTTCAGGTAGGTTATACAATTACACGCTAGTGAACTTTGCGCAAATCCTGATTATTACTCTTCTGTGCCTGCTAGCGAAGCACTCATGAACCGAATGAGTGATTGTTGCATTACTATATGCATTATTCTACTCTGAAATCAGTTTAGTCTGCTACTCAAGCGTAATTTTCCATTAACAATGTTCCTCTTTGATGACATGACTTCTCACATTATCGCTGACTGTCTTTGAGTGCACTTGTGAAAGACACCTGATCCCCGGTGTACATGAGTTTTCTCATTTGAGTGGTCCTGACCTCTGCCATGTGGCTGTTTGGTCTGAGAGCAATGCTTGTCTCACTCAAATAAGAGCTATAGACTCAGATTGGGCTATAGGTTGAAAAGTGCAACCTAAAATGCATTCTTATCATGAATCAAAAACTCTTAACCCATTCTGACCTGAGATCAGATTCATACGAGGTTTCCACTGGACACACACTGGTCTGATTAACCCATTCTGACCTGAGATCAGATTCATACGAGGTTTCCACTGGACACCCACTGGTCTGATTAACCCATTCTGACCTGAGATCAGATTCTAAAAAATGTCAGTCGTTCTTCAAAAATAGCAGACCTACAAGCTCGTAGCGCGCCACTCGGTGGCGCGCTATGAGCGTGTAGGTCTGCTATTTAAAAAAAATCACACACACAGACAGACAGACGCACACACAGACAGACAGATAGCAGACCTACAAGCTTGTAGCGCGCCACTCGGTGGCGCGCTACGAGCTTGTAGGTCTTCTATTTTAAAAAAATCACACAGACAGACAGACAGACAGACACAGACAGACAGACTGCCACCGAGTGGCGCGCTACGAGCTTGTAAGGCTGCTATTTTTTTTAACTGTCAGGATGTAGAAGACATTTTTTAAATCTGATCTCCGGTCAAAATGGGTTAATTACAAAAAAGAAGAAACAATATGTATAAAGGTAACCTGCTATTCCAGGACTGCAGCATCTCACACAGTCCTTGTTTCTTCATCACAACGGACTCCAGGACAACCTGCAGCTGCTGGGGCGAGTCCGGGCCACAGGCCTGAGGCGGGCCTGGGGCGAGTCCGGGCCACAGGCCTGAGGCGGGCCTGGGGCGAGTCCGGGCCACAGGCCTGAGGCGGGCCTGCAGTTTCTCTATCCAGCTTCGTAGGTCCGCTGCCTCCATCTACATGGAAACATGCCACTCCGTTACCCCGACTAGGACTGACACTATTTCACTAGCCATTGTTCTATCCATTACCTTTTTGTTTGTTTGTTGGATTAATCAAATAATGGAGAAGGACCTTTTTATATTCTAAAAAAATCACTCCGACATTGGTGGCAACCACCCTTATAAGGAGCAATTTGGGGTTCAGTGTCTTGCTCAAGGACCCTTGAACACGTGTGTATGTAGTAGTACTCTGTGGTACTGAATGTAAATGGCAGACACCTACCCTCCTTCATACATGCTGGCATTGCCCTGGCTGGCAGTAAAGTAAACAGAAGTGGACCTCTGCCCCTGTGGATGGGACGACGTCTGCGTGCACGCTGGCTGTCCTGTCCTCCACACCTTTCCTCAACACAAAAGTAAAAAAAAACAGATGGTTGACCCTTGAAAAATAAATTGCCTGTTCAGTCAATCTGCCAATTTATACCCCTTGAACAAATCACCTACATTACATGGAACCAAATGGACGTGTAGCCTAAGGGTCTATTTGCTACACTCTCAGGGTAACAGACCATAAGGGTTCATTTGGTTATCCAGTTAATACTGTAATACTGTTTAAACCTTGTATTGTTTACTTTTATCAGTCTGTTCTTTACTGCATACAGATCGTTTTTTATAAATCACACAATGCACTGAATTAATCAAAACACTTGTTCTCAAACTATCACAAAACATTTGTACATTATCACACCCAACCCTATGCTAAACTGTGGTGTTGAGATACATATTATCAGTGAGGAGCTCCGTTTTTTACAGAAAATAAACAAGACCTCCATTTTAGAATCAGTCACTCATTCACTTGTACATTTCCCAAGTCTCAAACTAAACCAAAACACATTTCTGTATCAGTCTTAGACCAAACAATAAAGGAAAGGCTTATGAGTCCTTTGATATAAGTTATGATGCTTTTGCACACTTTACTAACCTGTGTGTGTGTGTGTTATATTTGGGGAAATATAGGCTGCATCCGAATTGCTAGGGTTGTTCCCTACTCCTACCCCCCATACGGGGATCCAGACTCTAGTGGACTCTATAGTGATGATTTCGGACAATACTCCCTGTATGGGGAGCACCGACTCTGACGTCAATATCGGTAGAGGGCGCTGTAGGTCCGCAGGTTCATGTACATTTTATTTGCATGAAATCCCCATTAGGTTAGTCGATCTATAAGCAACGCGACGTCCGTGTTGTGAGCTTGTATCGAGTAGGCCTACTTTTGGTAAAGAATTACCAAAAGTAGCTTTTGGTAAAGAATTACCAAAAGTAGCCGATCTACAAGCTCTGCTCACAATAATAATACGGACGTTTGGTGTTAACAGAAACAGCAGTCCAATAAATGACTGCCTACATAATGAAGTTTTAATGTATTTATCGCAATTCAATGAAATAATGTTAGATAGCATATTTTTTCATGGCAGGAATTAATGAATATTAATAAAACATATGTTCGGACACAATTAATGTGTCTCACATGCATGCATTTAGCCTACGTTTGTGATAAAGAATCTCACAAATATATTCTACAGCAAGCAACTGATTCCTCTCCTAACGTCATGCGCTGGGCCTGGGTGATACAATGGATCAGTAATACTATTGCAAATGAGTAATTTATTATAAATAAAATAAAACAATTTCAAATAAATGCACAGATCATTTGTCTCGAGATCTGTAGCTTCGAGATCCGCCAGGGAAGGGAAAACGAAAGTTTAAAAAGTACATTTGTGTTGAGTTCTTTCACTGGTTCAACTTCTGCCTCTTCTGAGTTGGAGCGCAATGAGCGCATGCATGCAGAAGCAGCGCACGTGCGCAAACGCGTGCATGTGCGCTCAAGAGCGAGCTTGAGCAATGCATTATGGGGCATATTTGCTTCGCTGTGTTTTTGTAGTGACCATCGGCTCCCTACAATTCCCGGTGCATTGTGGGATACTTCAGTCCACTATGTTAGGGTGCAAAAATGCTCACTACACATTCGGACACTAGAACAAAATGGCGGAACGCCAAAGTAGTGCACTATATGGGGCATAGGGAATGAATTTGGACGCAGCCATAGACAGGAGATTTATATGTTGAGTTCATCAAAGCAGGATGCAAATCTGTCTGAAGAACGGAAGCCTCCGTGGTCCATATACTACACAAACCATGCTCACCATAGGGCGATCTCCCCCTGGTGGCGTGACTCAGTAACTACTATTACTATAGTTTGAACACAAAACATAACTGGAATTGGCCTCTCTCAATACAAATACATAACATTAAATAAAAACAAAACAACAATTGTGCACATACACTTGTAAGTGTCACACATACAATTGAATAAAGAATAGCCGGTAACACTTTAAACTAAGGTCCTTGTTATAAGCACTTATTACCTGTTAATAAGACATTTATAAGACAATAACTAACTGTTAATGGGTTATTTATAAGACACTTATTAACCTTATTATTTGTTTATATACATTTGTAAGGAATTGAAAACATGTATTAACTGTTAATAAGATATTTATAAGACATTAATTAACTGTCAATGGGTTATTTATAAGACACTTTATAAGTCAGTTATAATACACTTATTAACCTTATTATTTGTTATTATACATGTAACAAACATATTTATTAACTGTTAATAAGATACTTATAAGACATTAATTAACTGTTAATGGGTTATTTATAAGACACTTATTAACCTTATTATTTGTTTATATACATTTGTAAGGAATTGAAAACATGTATTAACTGTTAATAAGATATTTATAAGACATTAATTAACTGTCAATGGGTTATTTATAAGACACTTTATAAGACACTTTTTACGTTATTATTTGTTAATATACATCTGTAAGGAATTTAACAAACACTTATTAACTATTTATAATGTATTTATGAGACATTCACTGTAATGTAATCCCAATACTTCCCATACTTAATAACAATTACCCAGATACTTACCCCCCCTTTGGGGTTAACTGTTTAAAATATTCTTATAAGACAGTTATTAACATTCTAACTGAAATTATAATGCATTTATTAGCTGTTTCCTATGCAGTTATAACGCTATTAATTACCACTTTTGGAGGTACTTCGTTTAAAGTGGGAACAGCATGGTAGAACATTTACAAAGCATTAATAATGTATTTATTAACAACTAAACAACATGAACAGATGGTTAACAATGCATGTATTAACACTTGAATAAGCATTTTGGAGGCACTTCGTTTAAAGTGGGAACAGCATGGTAGAACATTTACAAAGCATTAATAATGTATCTATTAACATGAACAGATGGTTAACAATGCATGTATTAACACTTGAATAAGCATTTTGGAGGTACTTCGTTTAAAGTGGGAACAGTATGGTAAAAGATTTATAAACCATTCATAATGTATTTATTAACAAGTAAACAGTGACTTATAAACAACAAATGGTTAACGTAGCATTTGTTATGGACATTTACATAAGTGACGGCAGAAAAGTGAAGATGCCAAAAGTGACTGGCCAGAATGACATTTGTGATGATTTTATTGGCTTACCACGGAATGTGATGTATGATAAGAGTGCCCCCCACTTCAAACAAGCGTGATGTTTCATCTACTAAAAGGGGTAAGTACTGTCTATGACAGATATAGTTTGGTTCTCAGTGTTTGAATTCATACTGTCTACGTGTCAGCGTCTGTGACAGCGCTTGTGACAAGCTCCGACAGCTATCACATTATTAACCCATTTTTTTATACTTTTAAGGCAGTCTTAACCTACAGTTTTTGTGTGATATGGCTGCTATAACTATCCGCTTTTAACACAGTGGACTATTTTAACAATCAGATTGCTGCTGAGTGTTTGTGGCTATCATGCCACCACTTACCTCCCATCCCGACTGTGAAAGCTGTCTCAGCCAGGGGCAGAAAATAAAAGAATTGGAGGTCCATATCTCACTCCTCCGCCAGATAAAAGTGGACGAGGTTTTTCTGGACTCCCTGGCTGTCGCTGTTTCATTGTTGACCTCTCCGGTGCACGCCACGTCTGGCCACCAACCCGTGGACCTGCCGAAGGAGCCTCCGGGTGTGGATCCACTGCCCGGAGCCGGTGGCATCATCTCGGTGGAGGACTGACCTACTCTCGGTGCCATGCCGAAACAGTCTGCTACTACCGCCGGTATGGCTACATCGGACGCCTGGATTCCATCCCGCTCCAAGCTCAAACGGTGTAGAAACACCTCGCTGGTTGTCTCACCACCTATTCATCTGGGCAACAGCTTTGAGCTACTGAGCTCTCTCCAGTCCACCCCCAGGGCAAAGAGGAGTAGACGCCGGGGTAGAACTGCATCTCCACCCGCTCTACCGAGAGAGTTCGACCCTTCGCTCTCCTATAGTGAGGTGTCAGCCACCGTCTGTAGCAAGCGCCGGGGTACACATTACAGAAAAGTTGGGGATGTTGACCCCTCGCCTCACAATGAGGTGGAGGTGAGAGTCCCTGACCGCCGCGGACGCACTACGTGCCCCAGACATGTTGGGGATGTTGACCCCTCACTTTATAACAAGGTGGAGGTGGTAGTCCCTGACCGCCGCGGACGTACTGGTATCCGCCCTGCTTCTGTCCATTTTACCCCCGCTCCTCCGTCCACTGTCCCTCTGCTGCAGGCTCGGTCTGCTGCTGCCTCTCAGCCCACCGCTGGGAGCATGGCAGGGGTAAAAAGTAACCAGCCCTCGTCCAAAGTCCCGTTGTCTACGAACAAGACCCCTAGACCCGGTCCCCCCGGGCGATCCAGTCTCCGGCACCCAGGGTCCCCCCCTCCCCCTTCGGTGCTGGTGATTGGCGATTCTATTACCAGGAATTTGCGTTTGACGAACGGTTTAATTTACTGCTATCCTGGCGCAAATACGCAATTTTTCGTCAACCGACTCCCCGTCATCTTGGCATCGCTTCCACCTTCCATCACCAAGATCGTCCTGCATGTCGGCGTAAATGACAAACCATCCGTCGAGACCCATAAGAACTTCAAAATCATTCTCGACCTCCTGCTCAGCTGTGGTAAAACATTTTTATATCGGGTCCTTTTCCGCCACTGCATGCTGGGGAAAGCCGCTTCGGTAGGCTGCTGGACTTACACTATTGGCTCCAGTCTGTCTGCTCCTCGTGCAATATAACGTACATCCACAATTTTCACCTGTTTTGGTCTCGCCACGCATTTTACAGCCGGGATGGCTTGCACCCTAGCACACTGGGGAATCATTCCCTATCATTTCATGTACAACGCATTCTAGACACACACGCCTGACTTGGGGTCCCACACACTAACTGGTCAGCTGGAATCCTGTGTCACGTCCTGTCCTAGGACGTACCACGCCTGGACCGCCGTCCTTATGTTTGCCCTTCCACCCCTGTGTGTTTCCCCGCCCCCCTGTTAGACTAACACCTGTGAACTCAGCTGCGGACAATATTGCCATCACGGCTTGTTGGTATTTATATGTTGCTCCTGTGCTATTCTGTGTTGAGTCTTAATTGTTTCCTTGACACGTCGCGTGTGTTTTGACCTGTGTTTGCTGGCCCTGTGAGGCACTCTTATCGAATCCTGTGATTCAGTTTTCTGTTAATAAAGCCCAGTTTCCAGTACTCCTGTTGTGACCGTCCTGCTTCCTTCCTACACCGTGATAGTAAGACTCAACCAAAAAAATTAAGTTCTATGGAGCCTGCAGGGAACGCGCCGGGAGTAGAGGGCCGCGAAAACCACCAGGAGGGTGGGTTGGAGCAATTTTCTGTGGAGGGGATGGCAAGGTCTGAGGCCAGAATCGCCAGTGCCCTTATGGTTATCATGAACATGTTGCGGAGAATCACCGTAGAGCGCCGGGTGCTCACCAGGGAGGTGGGCACACAGACGCTGGCTTCCTCACTCAGTACCGGGTCCCAGACCGAGCCAGAGTCGGAAACGCTAGGTCCCGTAGAGAGAGAGAAGGTGGACAGCAGCCAGCGGCTTCCGGAGGATCCCCAACCGGGGGAGATAAGTCAGCTCGCCTCGGGAGAAAAGGAGAGAGAGGAGGTGGACAGCAGCCAGCGGCTTCCGGAGGATCACCAGCCGGGGGAGAGAAGCCAGCTCGCCTCGGAAGAAAAGAAGAACCAGTGACTCAGGGAAGGTCTTTGCTTCTACTGCGGTCTTGCTGGCCATGTGATCACCCGCTGCCCGGTTAGACCGGCGAGGCGTATTTAGTTTATGCAATGTTCTTTTTTTTTTCTCCCTCGTTAGTTTGCCCCGAGGGGGTTGTTTTGTTTTTACCCTTGGGGTTAGTGGGCCTCGTTTTGGACCCGTTGGAGTGGGTTCTGGGACCCCTGTGGTCGTCTTTTTATTTTTCTTGTTAGTATTCCTTTTGTAGCCCAGTGGGGTCTGTTTCAAATTTTATCATGCTGTTTTGGCCCTGAGGGGTGCACTTTTCGTTGAGACTTTTTTGTATTACTGGAACGGGTTTTGTGTGTGTGTGTGTGCTGTTGTTTTGGTCTTGTCTCTCACCCTTTTCTTTTTCCCCTGCGTTAGTTCCCCCCCTCCCGGGTCGGCGATGATGAGATGCTGACGGGCTGCTGGGTCCTCGTTTGGTGGTAGCGGTCCTCGCCTCGTCCTCCGTGTCCTGACTGTGGGGGGCCCGCGCTCAGCAGTCTGCTTCCAGCCATCAATGACTCACCGCCGCCCCCTCCTTAATTGTTTCCTTGACACGTCGCGTGTGTTTTGACCTGTGTTTGCTGGCCCTGTGAGGCACTCTTATCGAATCCTGTGATTCAGTTTTCTGTTAATAAAGCCCAGTTTCCAGTACTCCTGTTGTGACCGTCCTGCTTCCTTCCTACACCGTGATATCCTGACCCCCGGTCAGTGTTGTTTCACCTCAGTTTCATGTGCTGTGCCTGCCCCCATGTAGCCGGACGGTAAAATGACACCTGTCTCAACGTCTGTTTTATCTGTTCCTCTTACTGTCTCCCCTCGGCCTATACCGGTCCGTATTTCAAACAGAAGCACCAAATCTGATATTTTAAAGATAAATTTGACTAATGCACCTGCACCTTACAGGTGCTCAAACTTATTATCCATCCCAATGGCCCCCACCACAGTTAATCAGTCACCACCAAGACTACCTTCAGTTAATTTCATCCCTCGCACAGTCACCCCATCAAATCTCATTCATATTCCCTGTAGACCCAAGACTCCTCCCACTAAATGTGATAACAAGCTTAACCTTGCCTTGTTTAACATCAGGTCACTAACAAATAAGTCCTCCTCTGTAAATGATATAATCTGTAAAGAGAAGCTAGATATAATCTTTCTAACAGAGACATGGCTTGGCTCGGATGGAGCTTTTCTCCTAGCGCCAGCCTGTCCCCCAAACTACAGTTTCATTCACTCTGTTCGCGAGGCTAAGAAAGGTGGACTGGCAATAATTGTTTCAGACACATTAAAATTCAAGGCTCTGACCCTGGGCAGCTTTACATCCTTTGAATACCAGGCCACTATATTACTTGGTAAATCCTCTATGCCAATGATTAGCATTTATCGCCCGCCAAAATGCAGTAAAGCAATATTTCTAACAGAAATATCAGAACTTTTATCTATCTGCTCCACTAACTATGACAGAACTCTTATCTCAGGTGATCTTAATCTGCACCTGGATGATGCTACAGATGCTGTGGCTATGGGTTTCTTAGAGTTATTGCACTCCTTTGAGTTTATCCAACATGTTGTTGGGCCTACACATAAACATGGGCACACTCTGGACCTGGTGATTTCTAGAGGGATGAACATCACTGTGGAAAGGACTATTGAAAGGCCTGAGCTATCAGACCACTATTTGCTGTGTTTTAATATGACTGTCTCTGATCTAGAGGAAAACATCACTGAATATACCATAACAAAGCGTTTTTTTAGCTCTTCTGCAGCTGACGAGTTCCCTCGTCATCTGGGCCCCCCCCTGCCCGATACTCCCCCAGTAAATGATATGGTTCAAATATAATCTTAAACTAGAGTCAGCTCTTGATATAGTGGCTCCTTTGAAAACAAAAAAGAAACATAACACCAGAGTGACGCACTGGTTAAATGAGCATACACGCTCACTGAAGCAAGAATGTCGTAGAGCTGAGCGAGCTTGGAGAAAAAATGAACTCACCACCCACCTAGAGATTCTTAAAAAGTCAACAGTCGCCTATAACAAAGCCCTGCGTCTAGCAAGGCAGGCATATTTCTCTGGCATTATTAACGAGAACAAGAAAAATGCCAGAGTCCTATTCTCTACCATTGATCGACTTTTAAACCCCCCCCCCCCCCCCCCCCCAGTCCTACAAGCAGTCATTCCCGGCCTCTAAAGCTAAGTGTAATGAGTTTGCATGCTTTTTTGATAACAAAATCTTTAACATTAGAGCTGATATTTTGAATGGTGCTGTTGCTAGTGCAAACCTTCAAACAGCAGCTAACGGTCCCAGGGTAGATCTCTCCAGGGGGAGCCTATTATCGTTTTGCGCAATTGATGAAGACGAACTCCGCAAAACCATATCACAGATGACATCTTCCTCCTGTTCATTGGATACAATTCCCACCACCTTTCTCAAAGAGGTCTTAGACAGTGTGATTGGAGATATCCTAAAAATTGTAAACAGCTCTATACAATCAGGCGTCTTCCCAGACTCACTGAAGACGGCCGTAGTTAGGCCCCTACTAAAGAAACATAATCTGGATCCCTCTGTTTTGGGTAACTATCGACCCATTTCAAATCTACCCTTTCTGGGCAAGGTTTTAGAAAAATGCATCTCTCATCAATTGGATGTATTTCTACAGAACAATAATGTGCACAACAAATTCCAATCTGGCTTTAGGAAAAGTCACAGCACAGAAACAGCACTTGTAAAAGTAATGAATGATCTTAGGGTGTCTGCTGACTAGAAACATGTATCCGCTCTCTTACTTCTAGATTTAATGGCTGCATTTGACACGATTGATCATTCAATTTTAATACAGCGTCTGGAGCACTGGATAGGCCTGTCTGGTACGGCCCTGTCCTGGTTCTCCTCCTACCTTTCAAACAGAAGTTACTTTGTCAATCTAGCCGAGTTTGACTCAGACAAACATGACATCAGTTCTGGTGTCCCACAAGGCTCGATTCTTGGTCCTCTGCTGTTCTCCTTGTACATTCTGCCATTGGGTGAACTCATTACCAATCACGGAGTCAATTTTCATTTCTATGCTGATGATACCCAACTATATATTTCTGTGGCCCCAGACAATCCCTGTGCTTTAGACCCGCTGTTGACCTGTCTGTCTAGCATCAAATGTTGGATGAGTGAGAACTTTCTCAAGCTAAATGAGGATAAGACAGAAGTTCTCATAATCGGTTCTAGCGAGCAAAAATAATCAATAATTAGCAGACTTGGCAACCTGACTGTAGAAAGTAACAGTACAGTAAATAACCTGGGGGTTATTATTGATTCTGAATTGAATTTTAATTCACACATTAATCATGTTACCAAGATTGCCTTTTTTCACCTTAGAAATATTGCACGAATCAGAGCCTATTTGTCCTTGGACGATGCAAAAACGCTAATCCACGCCTTTGTTTTTTCTCGGCTTGACTACTGCAATGCACTCTTTTCAGGACTCCCTAAGAAAACGACTGACAGATTACAACTTGTCCAAAATGCAGCAGCTAGAGTTTTAACTAGAACTAAGATGAGAGAACATATTACTCCAGTTTTGGCATCACTGCACTGGCTTCCGGTTGTTTTCAGGATTGACTTTAAAATTCTGTTACTTGTCTATAAAGCTCTCAATGGTCTTGCACCTCCGTACCTCCATGACTGCCTACCTAGATATGTCCCTAGCCGCCCCCTCAGGTCCTCCAATGCTGGCCTACTTGAAGTGCCTAAAAGAATGTGCACAAAAAAGTATGGTGAGGCAGCTTTTTGCTTCTATGGCCCAACAGCCTGGAATAAACTTCCATTCGAGCTCAGACACGCACCCTCTGTAGACATTTTTTAATCTCAACTCAAGACTCACCTCTTCACCCTTGCTTTTAGTTGAGTTTTGTTTTGTGTCCTGCCCTGTGAAGCACTTTGAGCTGCATTTATGTATGAAAACCGGAATCTAAGGGAGGGTGAGCTAATAGTATTTAGAGTCTAAGGGAGGGTGAGCTAATAGTATTTAGAGTCTAAGGGAGGGTGAGCTAATAGTATTTAGAGTCTAAGGGAGGGTGAGCTAATAGTATTTAGAGTCTAAAGGAGGGTGAGCTAATAGTATTTAGAGTCTAAGGGAGGGTGAGCTAATAGTATTTAGAGTCCAAGGGAGGGTGATCCAATTCTGATAATAAAATAGTCTGGGTTTTTATATGTACATGTTTTACAGCAGCTTTTTATTTATTTAATCAGACTTTGTCTAATAATACCCCTCTGTTGCTTTCACTTGTAGAACGAACACACAACAAACACACACACACACACACACACACACACACACACACACACACACACACACACACACACACACACACACACACACACACACACGAGTCTACAAGTCCGTCCGTCTTTCTCTCTCTACTCTGCCGATGTGAACGTAAATAAAAGCCTGTCTACTGAAGGATAGTCTGTCTCAGTCCCTCATATCTCTGGACACTTTCTTCATACTGAGCAAGCACAGATACGCTATTGGCCCATTTTGGATTGAGGTCGATTAAAAAAAGGCTTCTAAATCCTAACATTTTTCTGAAAAACCCATGTTTCTATGTCAGTGGTGCTCAACCTTTTTCATGTCAAGGACCCCAAGAATTCTCTCTATTGGGCCACGGACCCCCCTGTTATGCACCAGTCTAGGGGATCTGGTACCCAACACGAAATATGACGCTCCCGCCTTCCCCAACTCCCAAGCAGCCACTCGAACAAAGGTTGAAAAGCAAATATAGGTTTATTAACGGAAATGATATTTACAACAGAGGTAAAGGGGTTTAGGGCAACGGATAAATTAAATAAGAAAATAACTAGAAACAAAATAATCTTCCCTAACAAAACAAAACACATGGGGCTTACCTCCTTAACGAAAAACAGGACTTTAACTCAAAATCTCCGATAAAGGTTTGGACACAACGCAACAAAACTCAGAGTAGCAAAACATAAGGAAGGGCGGTGGCCGGTTGGGAGCCGAGGAAGACAGGTCTGTCCCCTGCGTGCCGCACTCTCCTCTGCTCCTCTCTTATGTAGGGGAAAGGCCACCCTCGTTAGCCACTGACTGAGGTGTCTTGTGGGACTCAGGCCTCCTCCGCCAATCACAGCTGTCCACCGCGCTCTGCATCCTCAATCACGCCCAGGCCCACTATGCCATCTTCATCTGGGCGATGCACGGGGGGCGCGCGCACCACTCCACACCAGGGCAGAAAGACATGTCACAGCATATAGGACCACATCACAGTATAAGAATAAGTATAAGAATACGACCCCAGTCGTAACACCCCCATCTGAAAATATGTAGTTCCAGGGACCCCCCAGAAGCAAATATTTTAGTTAAAAATGTTTGCTCGGAAATATATATTCAATGATTTGCGCAATATTTTAACGATTTTTCAAAAATAGCAGACCTACAAGCTCGTAGCACGCCACTCTGTGGCGCGCTATGAGCTTGTAGATCTGCTATTTTTCAATAGCTAAATTATAACATAATGTTTAACCCATTTAGGCCTGACGTCGAAATAAAAAAAAGTCTTCTGAAACAATATATATATTCAAAGATTTGTGTTGCCTTTTCACGATTTTTCAAAAATAGCAGACCTACAAGCTCGTAGCGCGCCACTCAGTGGAACTCTATGAGCTTGTAGATCTGCTATTTTTCAATAGCTAAAGTATGACATAATGCTTAGTTAAAACACCAAAAGCGGTACCCGCCCAAAATGGGTTAATTATAAAGTAAGCTGTGCTACTACGCTTTCATATTTATGGAGTATACAGTTGTCTCCACACATACTGTACGCGTAGTTAGCACCATTAGGTACCGTTAGCCTCGCTACTTTTATAAACGTAGATAGCAGCAGAATAGTTAATATAAATATTCAAAACTAGGGGATGACACTCTGACAACATAACACATTGAACCACTCAGAGGTGTTTAGGTTTTAAATGTGGTATCTCAGCATAAAGACTACATACATTAGTCACTGTATCTTATCAATATTATGGTCAGTGTGAGTTACCATGATATTAACCTCATCCACACTCTTCAAATACTACCACCATCATAACTACATTATAATCACTTACTATAACAGAACTTTACTTAACCAAATACAAATAGAAATGTTAAATGAATCTGACCTGAGAGTCTCCAGACAACAGTTTGGGCTCTTCAGTGCAGCACAGATGAGATCCAGTTCAGAATCCTTCAAGACGTTTCCACTCAGGTCCAGTTCTCTCAAATGGGACGGATTGGAGCCGAGAGCTGAAGCCACAACTTCAACGTGTTCCTCTCCGAGGTCACAGTCAACAAGTCTGTAATTACAAATTAAATGTAAAATCAGAGATGATCAAAACAGAACAGACCACGTTCACTGTCAAGGAGGTTCCCTGTGGTGCTGTCTGAAATGTGTGTGTGTTTGGATACTTTTCTAGCTAAGCAAATAGCGGCAGTGAGAAACACATATTTAATTTAAATGTGCTCATAACTTTCCACTGTTGTCATTTGATTGTAATACAAACATTAAATAATTTAAACGATCCCAACTCGCTGCTGTTGTTCCACTCTATGGCAGTGAAGTGAAGAAATGTTCTGTCAACAGATGAACAGTCTGTACGATCGCATGCCATGGCAAAATCACCCTGATATCACTAAATCATACTATCATCATATCATACTATAATTCAGTCAATGTCTGAGTGTGTGTCACTGTGACTGCCGTAGCTCCTCACCGCCTGCACCAATCACTCCCAATCACTTTTCACACAGGCATTGACCATAATAATATCGAGGTCTTAACGAAGCCCTTTTTTCGATTTGACACATTAATGATTAATAATGAATTTATTAGTGAATAAAAAATGTGAAAACGCACCCGGGCGCAGTACCCCCTGCGGCCACAAGGGGGGGGGGGGGGTTGGCAAATGTCTCACAACGGGTAAGGGCTAGTATACTAAACACAAATCACACTTGAATTGGATTGCAATACTAATCATCATATCATATCATACTATAATTAAGCCAATGTCTGTCTGAATGTGTGTCTGTCTGTGTGTCACTGTGACTGCCGTATCTCCTCACCACCTGCACCAATCGCTCCCACTTTTCACACAGGCACCATAATAACATTCACCATAATAATATTTTTTTCCAATTTAACAAATTATGAATTAATAATAAATTTATTAGTGAATTAAAAATGCGAAAATGCACCCAGGGCGCAGTACCCCCCGCGGCCACAAGGGGGGGATAGGGTAAGGGCTAGTATATATATATATATATAAATATGAAGTGAGGCGGGGGTCTCTCTCTCTCTGAATTAAGTATATAGTGATCTAACATGTTAACATCCACACTATTAACCTGGCTGATTTGCAGTTCTTCACAGCTGGGATCAGTCTCCGTCGCCCCTCCTTTGATGTGTTGTATTTCTGCAGGTCCAACTCCTCCAGAACCTCCTCTGACATCTGCAGCATGACGGCCAGAGCTGAACACTGGGGCACAGTGAGTTCCTTCCCTGAGCTGCTCTCTGACTCCAGGTACTGTTGGATCCCCCGACTGACTGACAGGTCGTTCATCTCCATCAGACAGTGGAAGATGTTGATACATCTGTCAGGAGAGGCATCACGATCATTCATCTCCTTCAGGTTGTCGATGACTCTCTGGATCTCCTCTGGACTGTTCTCTGTCTTACCCAGCAGACCTCCTAACAGACTCTGGTTGGACTGCAGTGAGAGACCATGAAGGAAGCGGACAAAGAGGTCCAGTTGTCCACTCTCACTCTGCAGGGTTTTCTTCATAGCAGTCTTCAGGAAGTCAGACAGGGAACTGTCACTGTCGAAACGGCTGTCTATCAGGAATGCTTTCAGGACCTCAATGTTCTTGTTTCTCTTTGTGAACATTTGCCTCTTGTTCCTCTGAGTGAAACAGTGGGACAGGTAGACTGCAGCCAGAAACTCCTGGAAGCTCAGATGAATGAAGCAGTAGACCGTTTTGTGGAAGAACAAACCGTCTTTTTTTAAGAAGGTTGTGCAAAAGCCCAGGTTGTTCAAGTCCTTGTTCACATCAAGACCACACGCCTTCAGGTCCTCCTTATAGAAAATGATGTTGCCTTTGACCAGTTGGTGAAACGCCAGCTTGCCCAGCTTCAGAAGAACTTTCCCTGCATCCTTTATGAGCTTCCCGCTGTCTGCCTCGCCTAGTGCAGGATTCTCCCGCAGTATCTCACCCATCAGGAAGTGGCAGAACAGCTCAACCAGGGTTTTGGGCAGCCTGACTGTCGTCCCCATGTTCTTCACCATGTTCTTCACAAAGGTAGCAAGGATCCAACAGAAGACTGGGATTTCACACATGGTGAGGAGGATCTTTGATTCTTTGATCTGTGAGAGGATTGAGCTGGCCTGGGTCTCATCACTGAACGTCTTCTGGAAGAACTCCTTCTTCTGGTCATCTCTGATGAACCCTCGTACTTCTGTCATCCTGTTTACAAACTCCTTAGGGATCTAATTGGCTGCTACAGGTCGCGAGGTTATCCAGATGCGAGCAGAGGGGAGGAGCTCTCCCTTGATGAGGTTTAAAAGGAGATCTTCCACTGGGTAAGAGTTGTTGACATTCATGAGGCCAATTTCTGTTTTGAAATCAAACTTGATTTTTTTTTCATCATAACCATCCAGAACAAACATGACTTTAAAGGGGACGTCGTTGTAGTTTCTTGACTTCTGCAATTTAGTGAAGATATGATTAAGAACGTCTTCCTCGATAAATCTGGTTTCCACGATGCAGCGGTGAATTAGCTGTGCCAAAGTAAACTTCTGTCCCTTGAGCATATTTAACTGGCGAAACTTGAGCGGGAACACGAGGTGTGGGTCTTGGGGGAAACATTTCTTGGCCCAGTCGAACATAAATTTGTGTACGAGGATCGTTTTCCCAATTCCTGCACAGCCAACGGTCAGCACTGTTCTTATGATTCGTCCAGAAAGGTCTTTGAACATCTGAACCAGTTGGATTTCGTCTCTTGCCTTCTTCAACTCCATCTGTCTGACCTCATGATGGCTGTGGATGTCTGTTCTTTCGATGTCTACATTGTAGAGCGGAGCGAAGACGTTTTCAAACACGACCTCAGACTGTGTGCCCAAATCTACACTCAGATATGTGCTGTTCATGTTGTGTTGAAGCTGCTTTTCATAGTCAGTGATGTGACGGGTGAAGAGACCATTTCCTTACCTCTCAGTTTGGCGGCCCTCTTCCTCCCTCGTCTTTCCTTCTCTTCTCCTGTCAAAGCTGAGATGTGAGACAGTGATTGGTCAGTGAGATGTGACACAGTGATTGGTCAGTGAGATGTGACACAGTGATTGGTCAGTGAGATGTGAGACAGTGATTGGTCAGTGAGATGTGAGACAGTGATTGGTCAGTGAGATGTGAGACAGTGATTTGTCAGTGAGGACTGAGGAGACTCTATAGGATCATTCTCGTCTTCACATAATGACACAGAGATGGATGGATTTATATCAATATAGATTGTAAATAAATATAGTTAAAAATAAATGAAAGACTCACAAGGTTTCTTGTTCCAGATTAAAGTTGCCAGTGCTACTGCGTACATGGAGAGAGTAACAATAAACCCACGTCTTAATCTGCCTGGTGGTCCTTTAGGAGCTGAAAGACAGAAATATAAAACATAAATAGAAAAGAAAATCTCTGAAAAAAAATTAATTCCCCTGCGAATGCTTCCTAGTAAAACAGGAAGTGAACAGATTCACGTCCTGGTTGCACCATCTTGCTCCACCCCCCCTCATAGAGTTGTGGGAGGAGTTTCAAGTCAATCCGACAAACCGGAAGTAGGAATTATAGTTTCATGAAAGTGGAAGTCCGTACGGCTTTCCACTTTAAAAAACAATAATTCCTACTAACCCACCCACCAGGTTTGGGACCTTTAGCATGCTGCAAACTGGAGTTATGGCTGTTTGAAGCCCAGACAATAGGATTCAATAATGATAGTCCCCCTAGCAACCCCTCAAGGACCCCTTGGGGGTCCCCAAACCGCAATTTCATAACCACTGGCATGGCTGGCAAATGGGAGAAGAGATGGACAGAACCCCTGGGCAATGGGATTACATACATCCAGGCTATGGGATATAAAGTAAAAGCCAAAAATCGGAAATAACCCTTGCACACGCGCACGCGCACGCGCACGCACACACACACACACACACACACACACACACACACACACACACACACACACACACACACACACACTAAACTATTCGTACCTCTGTAAAGCGGGTTGTCTACAGCCTCGCTCTGCTCCACACTGAAGCGGTTCTTTATCGCACAGGATATTCTTTTAGCTTTTCTCCATTTCTCGTCGTTGCTGATCGTCACCGTCCGGGAGTCGGGTCCGATCCATTCCTCATCGTTGTAGATCCTGGTCTCGTTGGGTTTGGGTCGAGTCCATTTCTCACCGTGGAACCTCCATCGATAGACGACCACGCCCCACTCTGTGACGTCTCCCAATACGCTGCACTGCAGCGTGCAGCTGCTGGAGTTGGAGTCACATGGTGCCACGATGGATAGCTCTGGATGTGTGACTCTCTCTGTTGAGGACACAGAATGAAGACATGAAGAATTAACCCATTCTGGGCCCTTTTGGTGTTTTAAACATTATGTTATAATTCAGCAATTGAAACATAGCAGGTCTACGAGCTTGTAGGTCTGCTATTTTTGAAAAATCGAAGAACGACCGACATAGAAACATAGCTTTTTCAGAAAACTGTCAGGATGTAGAAGACATTTATAGAATCTGATCTCAGGTCAGAATGGGTTAATGCACCACACATCTATTATGAACACATGCACATGTGCACATGCACACACTCGCACACACACGCGCACATGCGCATACACAAGCTGAGGCAACTGACTGAAGACGAGATGTTAACATGCCCCATGCTGACCCTGAACTGACCTCATGCTTCCTTCTATGCATGAGGAGTCCAAAGCCCCTTCTTTTCACCCGACAGGAGAGGGAGTTTCCCCAGTTGGAAACGCAGCTCGTGGAAGGAACGCGAACACGTTATTCCAAGCAGTTATTCCTTTCCCCTCCATCAGGCGCCCCGGCTGGCCAGAGGGAGGCAGTATAGAGACTAGGGCTGTCCCCGACTAAGGATTTGTATAGTCGACTGATAGATGAATAAATTAGCTGTTAGTCGACTAATAGTCGACTAGGCAAAAAAGAAAAAAAAAAAAAAAAAAAAAAACGTTTTTTTTTTTTTTTTTTTTTTTGCCCCAATTTTTTTTTATATAAAAATACAATATTTACAAAAATATACAAAAATATTGTATTATTCCACTAGGTCTGTGGGGGACATAAACACATTTGAACATTCTGACTGTTCAAATCTTTCTTTTTAACAACTGAGAGGCTTGTCATTAGCCAGATTGAGCACAGCAGGTGAGATTGAGATTCTGGAGTCTATCAGGCCAGCACACTGTGCGATTCAAGTCACAGGCAGTGGCACATTGCCACACAGGCAGACACACTCCAGATGCACATTGGAGATTTGAACAGTCAGAATGTTCAAATGTGTTTATGTCCCCCACAGACCTAGTGGAATAATACAATATTTTTGTATATTTTTGTAAATATTGTATTTTTATATACATTTTTTTGGGGCAAAAAAAAAAAAAAAAAAAAAAAGTTTTTTTTTTTTTTTTTTTTTTTTTAGTCGACTATGAGGTGGTCAGTCGACTGAGACCCGTTCCGATCGATTAGTCGACTATTCGACTAATCGAGGTCAGCCCTAATAGAGACCAGTTCCTTTCCCCTCCATCAGGCGCCCCGGATGGCCAGAGGGAGGCGGTATGAGCCGGATCTCGATGACATCTTTATCCCAGCCCGATACTACACCACATCAACAAATATACAGTTTCCATTACAATTGAAATAAAGTATCCCCTCGCACTACCCCCCTCCCCCCCTGGAGGGAACCGACGCCCCTTTATTTCGTAGTAGCGGGTAGCGTTTTTAGGGGGCTTCTTTCCAAAGTGTAGGCCCCTAGTTATTTATTTGGGCTTGTTTCTAAAGTGTAGTTGTTTATTTGGTCTTGTTTCTAAAGTGTAGTTGCTTATTTGGTCTTGTTTCTGAAGTGTAGTTGTTTATTTGGTCTTGTTTCTAAAGTGTAGTAGCTTATTTGGTCTTGTTTCTAAAGTGTAGTTGTTTATTTGGTCTTGTTTCTAAAGTGTAGTACCTTATTTGGTCTTGTTTCTAAAGTGTAGTAGCTTATTTGGTCTTGTTTCTAAAGTGTAGTTGTTTATTTGGTCTTGTTTCTAAAGTGTAGTTGCTTATTTGGGCTTGTTTCTAAAGTGTAGTTGTTTATTTGGTCTTGTTTCTAAAGTGTAGTTGCTTATTTGGGCTTGTGTCGTATAAATTATAATAACCATACACTAACGACAACTTAGACAAAATAGACAAAAGAGGACGAAGAGTATTCGGCATCAAAGCCTCAGACGATCGGATGGAAAAACACGCAGAGAGATGTGAACTGAAGATCCATGGATGTATTTATTGCAGACCAAAACCAAGAACAGCAGAGTTTCCCCGTGGCCATGCTGTGCCACGGGAGCTACCAACAGACTGACCCTCGTCAGCCTGCCCCAACCAGCCCCCCTAACATTGCATTTCCAGATGAGTATATGCAGTCTCACATCAAACATTGGGGTCTCTGGGAGGGTTTGAAACTTTACATACAAATGGCATTGAGATGCATACAGAGTGACGTCTGAGATTTAATCAATTGACCTCTTGGTTGAAACAATAGCATGCTAACAAAAGGCATGTAAAACAGGCCAACGACACCTTGACTTTGGATATCAAAGACAGGCCTCTGAGACTAACTGTCACAATGCAGAGTAGGCTACTCGACTGTGGCTGCTTTCAGACAGACATACAGACAATTGACTTTAGCCCAGACATGTAGTTTGATTATAATATGATTATAGTTATAGAATTATTGTCCAGATACGACACTTGTTTCTAACGTGTAGTTGCTTAGTTGGGCTTGTTTCTAAAGTGTAGTTGTTTATTTGGTCTTGTTTCTAAAGTGTAGTTGTTTATTTGGTCTTGTTTCTAAAGTGTAGTTGTTTATTTGGGCTTGTTTCTAAAGTGTAGTAGCTTATTTGGTCTTGTTTCTAAAGTGTAGTTGCTTATTTGGTCTTGTTTCTAAAGTGTAGTTGTTTATTTGGTCTTGTTTCTAAAGTGTAGTTGTTTATTTGGTCTTGTTTCTAAAGTGTAATTGTTTATTTGGGCTTGTTTCTAAAGTGTAGTTGTTTATTTGGTCTTGTTTCTAAAGTGTAATTGTTTATTTGGGCTTGTTTCTAAAGTGTAGTTGTTTATTTGGGCTTGTTTCTAAAGTGTAGTGTTTATTTGGGCTTGTTTCTAAAGTGTAGTTGTTTATTTGGTCTTGTTTCTAAAGTGTAGTAGCTTATTTGGTCTTGTTTCTAAAGTGTAATTGCTTATATGGTCTTGTTTCTAAAGTGTAGTTGTTTATTTGGTCTTGTTTCTAAAGTGTAGTTGCTTATTTGGGCTTGTTTCTAAAGTGTAGTTGTTTATTTGGTCTTGTTTCTAAAGTGTAGTTGTTTATTTGGTCTTGTTTCTAAAGTGTAGTTGTTTATTTGGTCTTGTTTCTAAAGTGTAGTTGCTTATTTGGGCTTGTTTCTAAAGTGTAGTTGTTTATTTGGGCTTGTTTCTAAAGTGTAGTTGTTTATTTGGGCTCGTTTCTAAAGTGTAGTTGTTTATTTAGTCTTGAGACTGATTCTGAGGTGTCCTGTGACATTCTCTAATAAATCAATAAAATAAAAAATAAAAAACACAAGAAAGGAAAGACAATATAGTGACAGATCCATAACTAGAAAAAGTGGGTTTTTTGGACTGAATCAAGGGCTGGGCGATATGACAAAATCTCATTTCACAATATAGAATTTGTTTTATAACGATAACGACATACTCACAATATAGCATTTTTTTTTACGATACCGATTTTTTTATCTAAAAAAAATATCTTTGTTCAGGCCGAGTACTTTACTGTACTGAGTAAGGGTGCCTACACACCTTTCCAGCACATGCTGTACAGCGCTGGATGGAATCTGTAAGTGTCATGGCCGCCCCAATGCAATCCTAATGGAAGTCATATGGTTTGTAGTCCACATTTTGGACTACAAGCAGCTGTATGGCATTTTCCTGTGTTTCGACTGCCCCCCTCCCCCGCACACAACACAATGTTGTGTCCAACCATGTGACTCCCATCAGGAATGCATTGGAGCGGCCATGACACTTACAGATGCTGTACAGCGCTGGATGGAATCTGTTGGAAAGGTGTGTACGCACGGGTGCGTACACACCTTTCCAACAGATTATTCATATAGGATTAAAGTATTTTGTTAAGGACATCTCCATGCCTACACGTATGGCTCTTCCACAAATAAAGAGGGTCTCAAATCTAATAGAATCAGAAAGAAATTAAATCCAATTTCCATTCTCTACGGGCTTTTCAAAGCACATGCGCATTTACATCACCTATCAAAGTTATATAGCGACTCCACTAGGAGCGTATATATATATATAGGATGATAATGATGTACAATTTAGGCTATGTCCAAGTCATGTACCCTTTACATTACTTACGGTAATTTTCCTAATATAGCCTATAGATATTATCTTCTTCTGAATTTTGGACAAAATAGCCTATATATTGATCAAGGTGCCCACTCTGCTTGTATTTTTTTTTTTACCTTATTTACAGATTGCTATTGAACACAGTGCCCTTTCAGTTCACAACGAACACATTACATTGTTTCAGCATCTTGTTTCAACATTTCAGCATGATCAATGATAAACAGTAAAGAATTGTTTCAGCAGTAATAACATAATTGTGGGCGGCGGAATTATTAGCTCTTAAAAGAGCCGTTGTGTTGGCACTGACAGTGCTGTCTGCCTCGGCAGCTATGGGCATCGCCATCTCGGCGGGCGCCGGGGCCGGTGTGGCGGCGGCCGTCAGCGGGGTCTTGACAGCGGGCGCTGGAGTCTGTGTGGCCGTTGGTGTGGCCACTGGGAGCGGGGTCGCGGCGGCGGCGGCGCCGCCGAAGTGGAGCATGGACTGGACGAATCTCTTCTTGGCTGGAGGAGGCTTCATCATATAGTAGTCGAATGGAAATAAAGCCTGTATTGTACTGAAATGCAACATTTATACTCTCTACCTGGCAGCAGAACAAAAGCCACCTTATTAGCATTTGAATTAATTATTAATTCCTCTCGCGAAGTTTCCGCGGCTGGTGTAGTGTATATACAGTGCATCCGAAAGTATTCACACCCCTTCACTTTTACCACATTTTGTTTTGTTACAGCCTCATTTCAAAATGGATTAAATTCGTTTTTTTCCTCATCAATCTACACACAATACCCCATAATGATGAAGTGAAAAAAGCTTTTTCAAATATTTAGTTAATTTATTAAAAATAAGAAACAGAAAAAACACATGTAGCCTATTGATTGATTGATTGATTGAAATATTTATTTCCAGTTTACAGTAACACATTTAAATCAACCTGGCATTCCTTGCTGCATATCTTAGTTGATTGGTGAGTTTGAGTTTGTTAGCCAGCGATGAATTAGCTCTGATCCATATTGCGTTGCCCAACGCATTAGAGCTGTGTGGGTGGGCTGGGGCACAATCTCCCCGGCTCCCCGGCTCTCTTCTCCTCCGCCATGCGAACTCTCTCCTGCTCATTGGAAAAGTGTGTACGCACGTACACACCTTTCCAACAGATGCTGTACAGCGCTGGAAGTGTCATGGACGTGCTTCCAGCGTGCCTCCCTATTTGACTTCATTTCCCCTTAGGCTTTGGGGGAAGTGGGCGGTGCGCTAGAGCGGAATGCGGAAATCAACAGACCCACGTTTCTTTGCGTGTAGTTTTTTGTGAAGCATACTCTATGGTGGTGGTAGTAGCGATGTATTGTTGGAGAGTATTACTGGAGAAAGAGGGCTTTTGTCCTGGAATTGTTGGTGGCGAGGAGAGGGAGAAGCGGGAGAGAGTGCTTCTGACCAGGAGATTGAGGTGAATGAGCAGGAGAGAGTTCGCATGGCGGAGGAGAAGAGAGCCGGGGAGCCGGGGAGATTGTGCCCCAGCCCACCCACACAGCTCTAATGCGTTGGGCAACGCAATATGGATCAGAGCTAATTCATCGCTGGCTAACAAACTCAAACTCACCAATCAACTAAGATATGCAGCAAGGAATGCCAGGTTGATTTAAATGTGTTACTGTAAACTGGAAATAACAATAGCAACAGGAATGTAAATGGGTGAGAGGATGAAAGATCACATGTGATTAGTACATCGGCTATTAATGTGGAGATCATGCATGTTGGAGAGAGCGCGAGAGAGAGAACATTACGCACGCTTTGAAAAGCCTGGTGTAGCTCGGCTGTTCAACTGGCTTTTTATATAATTATTGTTAATGTAAAGCAGCGGTTCTCAAACGTGTTCATGTCATGGATCACACATTACTATGAATTTGTACCGAGGGTCCCCATATGTAAAGCCTAAAGATGTGTTTGTAACTCTTTGACTCTCTCTCAGTGAGAGGGAGAGAGAAAAAAAGAACACATCGGCAAGCATTCTCGCTCCAATGATTCGTTCAAATAGAACTATAAAACAACATTTAGTCTATTTTAGTCTAACTATCATTACATTCGTAATGTATAAGTTACAGGCCACTTGTGGAAGTAGAATGCAAATGACTCATTATCTGGAACAATGCAAGGTGTGAACTGCTGCAGGAGAATGGGTGAGGAATTGGGGGGAGAAGCCATTTGCGCATTTTTCGGTCAGTAGGACCGCTCCGCCGTTCTAGTGTTACATTTGTGTGGTTTAAATGTTACAGAAATCACTTTAAAAGCAGTTGTATTCGCATACAGATCCTAATCCAAACATTTGACTGTCGTGGACAAGCCCATTTGCTTCTGTAATACAAAAAAACTATCATATATTGCAGATGCATTGTGCATAAACCGATATATATATATAAAATAAAAGGTTTAATGTTGGTGATACGGGCATGGGAAAAAAACAAATTCATTCATCATTCACATTTCATTCTTCTCCAGGGCCACTATTACAGTGCCATTATGATTACACATCCTATATACGATTATTGTCCTATTTTTTCAGATATCTTGCCACTGAGAAAGACTATCACTCCATCTCCAAAGGCTTCCGGGTTGGCCACTCCACTGTGGCTGGCATTGTGTCCACTGTGGCAGCTGCCATCTGGGACACCAAGGTTGAGGACTTCATGCCTGTGCATCCTCCTTGAGTGACCCAGCCAGAGCCCAGACTTCAACCCCATTGAGCATCTCTGGAAGGACCTGAAAATAGCTGTGCAGCGACGCTCCCCGTCTAACCTGACAAAGCTCGAGAGGATCTTCAGAGAAGAAGGGGGAAATACCCCAAATTGTGCTAAGCTTGTAGGATCATTCCCAAAAAGTCGGCTGTAATTGCTGCCAAAGGTGCCTCAACTTAGTACTAAGTCAAGAGTGTGCACTTATGTATAAGATTCCTTTACAGGATCTCCTCACTGGTTGACAAAAACACCTTGAAGACATTAACAGGAGCCCTTGTACAAGGTTTCTTTGACTATGCATGCACCTCCTGGTACCACAGCACCTCAAAGGCCCTTAAAACTAGGCTCCAGACTTCCCAAAACAAACTGGTCAGGCTCCTACTTGGCCTCGCCCCCAGAACCCACCTCACCCCTGCCCACTTCGACAGGTTGGAATGGCTTAGGGTCGACGACAGAGTACAGCATCTTGCAATGGGACTGGTCCACAAGATTCGATACACCACCAAGATACCCATGTACATGTCTAGTTACTTCCTTAATGTTAACGAAGTCCACACCCACAACACCAGAGGGAGTGCAACGAACCATGTTCAACCCAGATTCGGCACAAACAAGGGACTAAATTCTTTTCGCTCCTATGCCACCAAAATGTGGAACGCCCTACCAACAGTCATTAAGACATGCGAATCCCTCGACTCCTTCAAAACCGCTCTCAAAGGGCACTTACGGATGGCTACAATTCGAAACTGGCCCCTGTAAAATCTGAATCCCAAAAACACGGACGCATGGACAACAAAAGAGATGGTCGCGGCCACACAGCCAACTCGAGGTATGGCCACGGAGCCGACTTGGGGACCTAACGCAGCTCCTCCAAAGAAAAAATCAAATGAACGGAGCTCAACGCGATTCCCCCCCCCCCTTTTTCCCTCACTGTATATGTTTATTTTCCCTCTTTACCTCCATTATGATCTGTTCCTTGTCTATATAGAAGTGTCTATTTGTCTATTGTCTATCTGTACGTCTCTAAATGTTTTGATGATTTGAACATTGTGGACCCTATTGGAAACAAGTGTAATGCTTAATTGGGTCGTCCACTCACAGTTAACAGCTTTTGTATTGAGTTTGTGCTTGAAATGTACTGTAATTCTGCAAACTGTTAATAAATATTTCAATCAATCAATCAATCAATAGGCTACATGTGTTTTTTCTGTTTCTTATTTTTAATAAATTAACTAAATATTTGAAAAAGCTTTTTTCACTTCATCATTATGGGGTATTGTGTGTAGATTGATGAGGAAAAAAACGAATTTAATCCATTTTGAAATGAGGCTGTAACAAAACAAAATGTGGTAAAAGTGAAGGGGTGTGAATACTTTCGGATGCACTGTATATACACTACACCAGCCGCGGAAACTTCGCGAGAGGAATTAATAATTAATTCAAATGCTAATAAGGTGGCTTTTGTTCTGCTGCCAGGTAGAGAGTATAAATGTTGCATTTCAGTACAATACAGGCTTTATTTCCATTCGACTACTATATGATGAAGCCTCCTCCAGCCAAGAAGAGATTCGTCCAGTCCATGCTCCACTTCGGCGGCGCCGCCGCCGCCGCGACCCCGCTCCCAGTGGCCACACCAACGGCCACACAGACTCCAGCGCCCGCTGTCAAGACCCCGCTGACGGCCGCCGCCACACCGGCCCCGGCGCCCGCCGAGATGGCGATGCCCATAGCTGCCGAGGCAGACAGCACTGTCAGTGCCAACACAACGGCTCTTTTAAGAGCTAATAATTCCGCCGCCCACAATTATGTTATTACTGCTGAAACAATTCTTTACTGTTTATCATTGATCATGCTGAAATGTTGAAACAAGATGCTGAAACAATGTAATGTGTTCGTTGTGAACTGAAAGGGCACTGTGTTCAATAGCAATCTGTAAATAAGGTAAAAAAAAAAATACAAGCAGAGTGGGCACCTTGATCAATATATAGGCTATTTTGTCCAAAATTCAGAAGAAGATAATATCTATAGGCTATATTAGGAAAATTACCGTAAGTAATGTAAAGGGTAGGCTACATGACTTGGACATAGCCTAAATTGTACATCATTATCATCCTATATATATATATACGCTCCTAGTGGAGTCGCTATATAACTTTGATAGGTGATGTAAATGCGCATGTGCTTTGAAAAGCCCGTAGAGAATGGAAATTGGATTTAATTTCTTTCTGATTCTATTAGATTTGAGACCCTCTTTATTTGTGGAAGAGCCATACGTGTAGGCATGGAGATGTCCTTAACAAAATACTTTAATCCTATATGAATAATGAATTATATTTGTGTCAAGTAGGCTAGCCTACATTATGTAGCAGCCTATAGTTTATTTGTTCATTCATTCTATTGCGTATATGCTGCAGTCTGCGGTGATTTTCCATGACACAAGCCTCCAATGAAGAATATCAATAACATTGTGTATTTCCACTATGTATGTCGCCAAATGCTAGAAATATTACACCTTATGTCCAATGTATGTGGCGTCGCGTTTGATTTTATCATAATACAATCGATGTTGTTTTACATATAAACCTGGGTACTGGCTTGCCAAATGAATCAAACGTGCATTGAAGGACGCCATCCTCTTCTGAACAAACAAACCAACACACCGATCAGTGCTTAAATCTGGTACTGATTGTACCATCATCATCATCATAACCTTTATTTAAGCGTGGAGTAGCCTACAATTGAGGGGCAGGCCCTCATTTTCAATGTAGCCGAAATACAAAACACAACATTCAATACAGCAATATAAAATATATGAAATGGAAAACAGAAAGTATTCAAAAGTGAAAGAACTATAATAGATAGATGAGAATTAATCAAAACAGTTACATTGTTGAACAAAGGTGCTAGAAATCATTTCCCTGAATGTACCTATAGGGAAGGTATTTTTAGGGACTGCGATATCTTATTTGAGGTCTCCAAGTTGCGCACGGGTGACAGCTGTCACTCTCCAGTCGACTTTTCTGCGGAACTCTGGAGACTACAACTAAACTCCGCCTATTGGGATACAAAACAGCCCTTCTCTCCTATTTGTTGGTGGTCAAACCCCACCCTCTGTGCTGTGTGCATCACAGTGCATGTTGTGTGGAAGTAGCGCCTACAAGCAGCTGTACAGCAATTTCACGTGTTGCGACTGCCCCCCACACCCACACACAACACAAAGTTGTGTCCAACCACGTGACTCCCATCAGGAATGCATTGGAGCGGCCATGACACTTACAGATGCTGTACAGCGCTGGATCCAAATTGCTGGAAAGGTGTGTAGGCACCCTAAGGGTGCATACACACCTTTCCAGCACATGCTGTACAGCGCTGTATGGAATCTGTAAGTGTCATGGCCGCCCCAATGCAATCCTAATGGAAGTCATATGGTTTGTAGTCCACATTTTGGACTACAAGCAGCTGTATGGCATTTTCCTGTGTTTCGACTGCCCCCCTCCCCCGCACACAACACAATGTTGTGTCAAACCATGTGACTCCCATCAGGAATGCATTGGAGCGGCCATGACACTTACAGATGCTGTACAGCGCTGGATGGAATCTGTTGGAATAGATGGGAGTCACATGGTTGGACACAACATTGTGTTGTGTGCGGGGGAGGGGCGCAGTCGAAACACAGGAAAATGCCATACAGCTGCTTGTAGTCCAAAATGTGGACTACAAACCATATGACTTCCATTAGGATTGCATTGGGGCGGCCATGACACTTACAGATTCCATCCAGCGCTGTACAGCATGTGCTGGAAAGGTGTGTAGGCACCCAAGGGTGCCTACACACCTTTCCAGCAATTTGGATCCAGCGCTGTACAGCATCTGTAAGTGTCATGGCCGCTCCAATGCATTCCTGATGGGAGTCACGTGGTTGGACACAACTTTGTGTTGTGTGTGGGTGTGGGGGGCAGTCGCAACACGTGAAATTGCTGTACAGCTGCTTGTAGGCGCTACTTCCACACAACATGCACTGTGATGCACACAGCACAGAGGGTGGGGTTTGACCACCAACAAATAGGAGAGAAGGGCTGTTTTGTATCCCAATAGGCGGAGTTTAGTTGTAGTCTCCAGAGTTCCGCAGAAAAGTCGACTGGAGAGTGACAGCTGTCACCCGTGCGCAACTTGGAGACCTCAAATAAGATATCGCAGTCCCTAAAAATACCTTCCCTATAGGTACATTCAGGGAAATGATTTCTAGCACCTTTGTTCAACAATGTAACTGTTTTGATTAATTCTCATCTATCTATTATAGTTCTTTCACTTTTGAATACTTTCTGTTTTCCATTTCATATATTTTATATTGCTGTATTGAATGTTGTGTTTTGTATTTCGGCTACATTGAAAATGAGGGCCTGCCCCTCAATTGTACTCCACGCTTAAATAAAGGTTATGATGATGATGATGATGAAATTACGCACGGCTGTCTCCAGTCATTTATACAATCAGTACCAGATTTAAGCACTGATCTGTGTGTTGGTTTGTTTGTTCAGAAGAGGATGGCGTCTTTCAGTGAACGGTTGATTCATTTGGCAAGCCAGTACCCCGCTCTATATGTCAAACAAGACCCAGGCTATCATGACAAAATAAAACGCGACGCTATATATCGCACTATGGGTGTCTGCCTAGGTGTGGATGGTAAGTCAAATATAGGATAAATGGAGCCTAACGTTACACGTATATGGGTAATAGAATATATAGGTGAGCACCAAGCAAGAGTGTGGGCACCTCTGCTATTTGTTCCAAAATAGAAGTGAAGTGCATACATAACTTCATAAGGTGTAATATTTCTAGCATTTGGCGACATACATAGTGGAAATACACAATGTTATTGATATTCTTCATTGGAGGCTTGTGTCATGGAAAATCCCGCAATAGACCTAAAGAAAAGTTCAAAATAGTTTTGTCATATATCATTAGGCCTGTAGCCTACCTACACGCGTGATAGAACACTTGGCTGTTTCAATGCCGCTGTTGTATCACCGCAGATGATGAACAATGAATGAACAAATAAACTATAGGCTACATAATGTATGTAGCCTATATAATGACACAAATATAATTCATTATTCATATAGGATTTAAGTATTTTGTTAAGGACATCTCCATGCCTACACGTATGGCTCTTCCACAAATAAAGAGAGTCTCAAATCTAATAGAATCAGAAAGAAATTAAATCCATCCATACCATTTAACCAGAAGAATGGGCAAATAATAATACATATAATATATCATATATATAGGATGATAATGATGTACAAGTTAGGCTATGTCCAAGTCATGTACCCTTTACATTACTTAAGGTAATCTTCCTAATATATAGATATTTTCTTCTTCTGAATTTGACAAAATAGCCTATATATTGATCAAGGTGCCCACTCTGCTTGTATTCCTGTTGATACAGAGTAAACAGCGTGTAGTGTACATATCTATAAAAAGGCCCCAACAAAGCTCATTTCCTGTGTGTCCATTTGTTATACTTCAGCACAAACGTGCAGAGAAAAGTGGAACAACCTCCGGGCTCAGTTCATGAGGGCAAGGAAAAACCTCCGGGAGAAAAAAAGTGGCAGTGAAGGGAGGGACACCCACAAATGGGCCCTCTATGACATCATGTTATTTCTGGAGCCCCACGTGAAAGAGAGAAAAACTGACTCCAACTACCCATCTCCAACTGGTAAGAGAATTATTATTGGGGCTGTTTCCAAAGGTGGCAGACACCAGGCCAAAGTTCTACAATAACTCTTTCAACCTTCATAGAAAACAATCCGCAGCACAGCAGCCAGGAGCACTTGCCGGTACCTGCAATTACTGAACGTGCAGGTAATAATGCATATCACTCATGACTGTTTCCAAATTCAACACTAACCCTTAAAGCATTGTACACAAGAAAATATGTTTGGAACTTTTCTCAGATGAAAGTCAGAATCAGCAGGAAGCCACAGCAGGTCCCAGCCATCACGCTGTCCGTGGTAAGAATAAGATGCATATTACTTATGAGTGTCAAGAAATGAAACACTTAACACATATTTTGAACTGTTTTCTTTTAGTAATTCACATTTTTATTTGGAAATAGAACAGATAAATGCATGACACATTACAGTGTTTTGCTTTTCTATTCAGTCCATATGCTTGCATATGGAAGTCCCTCTGGTCCATTATTTGTCCTTGCACATACAATAAAATATCTTCATGTTTTCAACATTCCCTTATTTTCTCTGTGCAAAAACAATATGCACACCAATTACACTGGAAACAAGAACTAAAAAGATGGGAAAAAAACCCACTCTTTTACACCAGGAGTGCCCAAAATGTAGATCGCAATCTACCAGTAGATCAAAGGCTGCTCAGGACGGTAAACCTTAAAATATTTCAACTATAAAGGCCTTCATAATATATATTTTGGAATGTGCTACTTGAATTAAGGTGTCTTCATTGATTGACATTAAAATGATTAGCTAAGTAAGCTCAAACCCACCATCCAATACTTTCTTTTCAACAGTGTTGCACATCAAAGTACATATTTTATTAGAAGAAATATATGTAATATAAATATAATAAAGATAGGTCATGTTTTGGGTGGGTAGATCGTGTTGAGCTGGTCATTTTGAAGTGTGGTAACCCCTGCTCTACATGCAGACATTCACCCTGCGGATGTGATTTTGACATAAGACAGTTCTATCAAAACCAGTAGCATCCCCTCATCTCCAACATCCTGAGCCTACCACCATGGTGTTTCTTTTCTGAGCTGGAGAATTTAAAGTTAACATGCAGTATTGTGCACTTGAAATTCCTGAAGACCTTTGTAAGGTCTGGACAGGAACTAATCCTACAGTATGATACTGATTGAGTT
This sequence comes from Protomyctophum parallelum, assembly GCF_964188405.1. Lineage (NCBI taxonomy): Eukaryota > Metazoa > Chordata > Actinopteri > Myctophiformes > Myctophidae > Protomyctophum > Protomyctophum parallelum. The sequence continues at coordinate 1,963,952 of NC_139719.1, forward strand.
CCACACATCTGTACACTTTTAATAGCCCTGATTTTACCTTATCAATGTCGACATTTGCGGAAATGTGTTTTTTTTAATGGGTACACCATGCTTTTGTAACTTAGAAACTCTTAACCACCCATTTCTTTCCCATTTGCTAATAGTCAACAGACTGCTGCCATTAGGGCCATATCAGCTGCATGGCCCGGTGTCTTCTGCTGAAAGAGGTAATAAATGCATGTTAATCATAACCGTTTACAAGCACACCACCAATCCATGTTGGACTCAATATATGTTTGAAAATAACTTCATAGAAAGAAGTGTGCAGCTCCACCGGTCCAGATCCCACCCCTACTATGGTGACAGAATTAATGATGCATATTAGTAATAGGAAGACTTAACTATATACAATGTCAACATCAAGCCATAACGCTATACACACTAACATGTTGACTCTTACTTAATAGATGACACTCAGCTTTCACAAGGCTCCAGGCAGGACCATTTTGCTGTTGAAAGGGGTAAGATTAAGATATGCATATTAATCAGAACTACCGTTTACTAGAACAAATACAAAAAAATGTTTGAACCTTACTTCATAGAAGGAAGCCAGCAGCAGCTCCTCAGACGCTCTACATGGTAACACATGAAACCTTACTTTAGACTAATCGGCAACATACAATTTCAGAGCCCACTCATCACCACCACCAAGGAGCTGCGTTTGACCTGGGGGATGAACAGGTCATTGAGCTTGAATACCTGAATCTACCAGGTAACATATTGTGATGACATATCCAAACTAAATTACACTTTGCTAGAGTTTTAGGTTGTGCAGTAACATAGCCATGACGGAACTCCAAACATTTGAGAGTTAAAGTTCCTCTGTTGCTAGAGAACCAAGAATCATCTCCCCATTTACAGAAAGAGGTCTCAAATGCAAACCTTTCACACAATCAACATAGCAAAAAAGATTCCACCAATGTATCCAAAATGTAGCTTTAGCGTTTACAAACCCAATAGAAAAGGTCTAATGACATGTTTGCAACATTACCCAATAGAGGACGAGCCCACTGACTACATCCTGTCAGCGCCAGCCAGGGAGCGTGCTCCACAGCCTGCTGAATGTGGTACAGACAAGTCATTGACATTTACAAATCAAACACAATAACAATTCAAGGTGTACATCATATTATGATAAATTCTTACTTCACAGCGGCCAGTCAGACCAGCCCAGCTGCCAGAGGCAGCATACCTACAAGAGGGAGAGGGAGAGGGAGAGGGAAAGGGAAAGGGAGAGGGAAAGGGATGTCGTCCAGTGTGGTCTGCTCGACCACATTGTCCACTGTGGAGAGGCCACCGCCACCACTCAGTGCGGCTGTTCAGACTGCTGTGCTGCCATCAGCTACTGGGAATGGTAAGATATTTAGAAAACTCATTATCATTGACAAAAAAAAACCCAAAAAACTCAAGCTCTATATGACAGATTACATCTTACTTCATAGTGGCCTGTCAAAGCAGAGCTACAGCCGAGACTCCTGCGTGGCTTCTAGACTTGGATCTGCCAGTCCCACCACCACCTGGATCCAGCACCAGACCAGCAAGACCACCAGCCTCTGTTGGTCAGATGGGGGTTGCAGCCAGTGGTAAGATAGTCAGACAAGTCATTAACATGTGCAAAGCCAAGACAAAAACAACTCAAAGTAATATATGACTTTAACATTGTGTTACTCTAGCCAGATTTGATGCGATGGTTCTGTAATCCAATACAAAACCATTTCAGCTCAATGTAATAAATGGTTGAACCTTTGTTGAATAGGATCCAGTCAGCAGCAGCAGACCTCTGGGACTGAGCCAGCTGCAGGGACAGGGACAGAGCCCAATAGGTTTGAAAGGAGCGTTCTGCACGAGCTCAGGGAGGGACGGGACCTGAAACCATCCACACACCATTTTGTGAATTTTTTGGGCCACGAACTGGAGAAACTCACACCACACACACAGGCCAAAGTGCGACTGGCTATCATGAAAACATTGATGGAGGCGCAATTTGGCGACCAAGACCCCACCAACCCCACCCCGCCAAACCATTGATTGATTGGAATATTTATTAACAGTTTGCAGAATTACAGTACATTTCAAGCACAAACTTGGGGGGGGGGGGGATCGCGTTGAGCTCCGTTCTTTTGTTTTTTCTCTTTGGAGGAGCTGCGTAAGGTCCCCAAGTCGGCTCCGTGGCCATACCTCGAGTTGGCTGTGTGGCCGCGACCATCTCTTTTGTTGTCCATGCGTCCGTGTTTTAGGGATTCAGATTTTACAGGGGCCAGTTTCGAATTGTAGCCATCCGTAAGTGCCCTTTGAGAGCGGTTTTGAAGGAGTTGAGGGATTCGCATGTCTTAATGACTGTTGGTAGGGCGTTCCACATTTTGGTGGCATAGGAGCGAAAATAATTTAGTCCCTTGTTTGTGCCGAATCTGGGTTGAACATGGTTCGTTGACACCACTGTTTGTTGGAAAAACCTATGTTTCTGTCAGTGGTTCTCAACTTTTTATTTTATTTTCAAGGACCCCCAGAATTATTGTTTGATTTGACTTTGTGATTCAGTGAAATAAATTTTAGTTGGCACAATCTCGTTTTTGAATGATTTATTGAAAATTCTCTGTTACAGTGCGACAACAAAAGACCTTCAGAAAAAGCTGGACTTGTCTGCTTTAAGGGAAAAAAATAACTGAGTTGATTAAATGTATAGTTTTTGCGTTGGAAGCCATTTAATAAAAAACGTGTCTAAACAGGCAGATTCATCTCTTTCTAGTTATTTTTATTAATTACCTCCCATCAAAAATCCTTAGCAGGAATAATTTCTATATTCACCAAAACCAGACCATTAATGGTGATGGCGGGTGTTTCCTGCAGCTTTTGAGTCCGAAAATCTAAAGTAACTAACTTTAACTATGTTCTAATCTAAATTCTGGACAGGATGAGAATGAGATATCACCTCATCCCATTAGCCAAATGCTGGTATATTTTGGCTGTGGTTGTTGTGAGTTTGCTAAGTGACAGCTAACCAGACATTATTATTATAAGTTTAACAGTTTACTGTCAATGAAACCATTATTTGGTATGTTGAAAAAAACAAGGTCTAAGAAATTTACGATTTTTTTTCTTCTCCCCTTTATGCGAAGAATAGCTCTGCTGTACTGTATGGAAAGTAAGTTAAAAATGGCACAGAAAAATAGCCAATAGTTAACGAGGAAACATTGTTTTATGTGTTCATATTTTGAAGGAGTTTGCTGTACAGCACTTTGTTGTTAAAACCCAATTTGTTTGCTTTATATTGTTTCGTTTTTTGTTTTACTGGTACTATTATTTGGATTGACATGCCTGTGTATGTAATATTGTCTAGGATGTAGATTTTCAGATTTTTCTTTTGCACATGATGCTATGTACTGTACGAAATGTAGTGAGGGGTGTTTTTGCTCAAGTGTCCAACCACAGCACTATATCCAATCTTCAGTAACAGAGCTACACAGACAGAGACATCGTTTTCTGACCTTTGCTCTAGAGATGAGGTGGTCTGGACCCTAGGAAGGCCGCCTCTTTGAGCAGCTTGGCCTGCAACTTCTCCGCTTCTCCGCTGACTCCAACATTCTGCAGGGATAGGTGGACATTAAGCAAATACAGCAGATGTACAAGCTCACAGTGTGAGCAATGTTTGCACTGAGCAATGACAGTGGGGAAACTTAGAATACAGATGATCACATGGTGCTACTGCTTTAATAGGGACCTTACCTGGGATGATAGTTTCTTCTGTCACTGCACTAGCGATTCCTTTTGTTGGTTAGGGTGATTGTGGAACAGTGTGTACTCAACTGTAGCTTCTACATGTGTTCATTGCTCATGGTGACACTGCTCAATGTCAAGTAAGACAATATATTTCCATTGGCCACTCATACGGTTCACTGCAGTTCACCAGCCATTGTGAGGGCTGGTCAGGAGATATAGTCAGTGTGAAGGGGGGTCAGGTGATGTCTATGAACTCTGTTCACTGCAGCTTCAACAGTCAGTGTGAGGGCTGGTCAGGAGATATAGTCAGTGTGAAGGGGGGTCAGGTGATGTCTATGAACTCTGTTCACTGCAGCTTCAACAGTCAGTGTGAGGGCTGGTCAGGAGATATAGTCAGTGTGAAGGGGGGTCAGGAGATGTCTATGAACTCTGTTCACTGCAGCTTCAACAGTCAGTGTGAGGGCTGGTCAGGAGATATAGTCAGTGTGAAGGGGGGTCAGGAGATGTCTATATGAACTCTGCGTTTAAAGGCTTGAAGGCCATTGTCTGGTAGGCTGTTCCACACCCGGACAGCAGTGTGGAGAAAAGTCTTCTTTTGTTGTGGTCAGCCACTGTCGGGTGAAATGATGGATATCATGTGTAGATTTTTCTGGAGGATACCTTTGCGTTTACGTTACGTGGGGAGACGGGTGCACAGACACATCACACAGTCCTTAACAGATGGGTCTCCGGATCCAGTTGCATAGAGTCCAACAATATAAGGGGCTCAATGCTGCTGCAGCCTTCAGATCCTCATTCCCAGCTGTTGTGATGCCCCTGGACAGTCAGCATGTGTCTGGTCCTCCGTAGAGGTGTTCGTTGGATCGCACTTTGTCTGGAACCTCCCCCTTGAGCTTTCCGCCATGGGTGACCCTACCAGGAGCAAAGCTCCAGGCGGCATAGCTCTCAGGTTCATTGGAACGCACAAGCTTCTCCACCACATCAAGGTGACGATCCAAGGAGAAGACAAATTAAATGGAGAAGAAAATGGAACCTCCCCCTTGACCTTACCGCCATGGGTGACCCTGGACGGCATCGCTCGCAGGTTCTTTGGAACTCACAATCTTCTCCTAACAAAAAAGGAAAAAAACAAAAAGAAGAAGAAAATGGAACCTCCCCCTTGACCTTACCGCCATGGGTGACCCTGGACGGCATCGCTCGCAGGTTCTTCGGAACTCACAATCTTCTCCTAACAAAAAAGGAAAAAAAACAAAAAGAAGAAGAAAATGGAACCTCCCCCTTGACCTTACCGCCATGGGTGACCCTGGACGGCATCGCTCGCAGGTTCTTCGGAACTCACAATCTTCTCCTAACAAAAAAGGAAAAAAACAAAAAGAAGAAGAAAATGGAACCTCCCCCTTGACCTTACCGCCATGGGTGACCCTGGACGGCATCGCTCGCAGGTTCTTCGGAACTCACAATCTTCTCCTGACAAAATAATAATAATAAATAAAAGAAAGAAAGAAAAGGAAAAAAAACAGAAAAGACACAGGGGCTTACACACGGTCATACTGCCACGGCACAGCACCGGCTGGTGAGTTGAAATACTCTGTGAAAGTGTTTTGCACAGCTTGACCATCCAAGTGCCTCCTTACTGCTCCCCCTGCAGCATGTGGAGGCTCCACTGGAGGCATGTGGGCTGCGGCCTGCTGGCCCCATTTGATAAAGTTGTGGAGGACGGTGGTAGCCTTCACAACCTTGCCAGCGTGGTCCGGGGGGAGCTCAATGACTCCGCGGTACACCCTGAACTTCGCCGCCAGCACACCAAAGGCACTCTCCACAACATGCCGTGCACGGGACAGGCGGTAGTTGTAGATGCGGTGGGAGTCCGTGTGGAGAGACAGACGTGTGTATGGGCGAAGCAGGTTCCGGCGCAGAGGGAAAGCCAAATCCGCCACAAACGCGTACGGAAGTGGCCCCAGGTGCTCAGCATTTTGGAGCCGGGCATCATCGGGAAGGTCCAGTGTACCTCCCGCCAGAGCCCGACCAAAATGAGACACTGAAAGGACTCCACCGTCACTGCCACCCCCATACGCACCTATGTCCACCACACGGAACAGGCCAAGAGCATCCACCACAGCCAGCAGGACAATTGAAAAGTGGCCTTTGTAATTATGGTAGAGCGATCCAGATCTGTCGGGTGCCTTGATGGCAATGTGTTTGCCATCTATGGCACCCAAACAGTGAGGAAAGTGCCACTTCTCACCAAATACATCGGATATAGCTTTCCAATCATCCTTCTTTGGCACAGGCATGAAGTCCTCAACCATGGTGTCCCAGATGGCACCTGCCACAGTGGACACAATGCCAGCCACAGTGGAGTGGCCAACCCGGAAGCCTTTGGAGATGGAGTGGAAGTCTTTCCCAGTGGCAAAATATCTGAAAAAAATAGGACAATAATCGTATATAGGATGTGTAATCATAATGGCACTTTAATAGTGGCCCTGGAGAAGAATGAAATGACTGAATGATGAATGAATGTGTTTTTTTTCCCATGCCCGTATCATCAATCAACATTAAACCTTTTATTTTAAATATATTTCGGTTTATGCACAATGCATCTGCATGATATATTTTTTTTTGTTTGTATTACAGAAGCAAATGGGCTAGTCCACGACTAGTAGCTAGTCAAATGTTTGGATTAGGATCTGTATGCAAATACAACTGCTTTTAAAGTGGTGGTTCTCAAGGGAGAAGTGTGTTTACTTTCAAACTGTGTTAATATAAGCTATATTAACACAAGCTATATTAACACATTTTGTAATGATGCTATATTACCTTATATAGCATCAGAATCACCTGAACCCCTTTAACCCTATATTGGCTATTCAAAAAGAGGCGATCTACAACTAAGCTCACAAAGCATTTAGTACAGGAAATCTATGGAAAATACAGGATCAACCTCTAACTTTGGTCATAGCAACCAAAATGTGATGACGTCAGCACATTTGGGCAAGTTGCTATGGCCAAATTTAGCCCAATGAGTGTTTTATGCAAAACTAATGCTTGGAATGGATTCAGCATCATGAAAACCCCCTAGTTTGATATGTGACATGTTACTTAAAGCAAAAGGACATCTAGAAAATATTGCCTTATAATAGGATGTCAATGGTGGCTATACTGTACAGGCCATTTTCAACACTTTCCCCTCAGACAATTCCAGGCAACTTTTTTTGCGCAATTAGTTAGAGGTCAAATTACATTATTACTGGACTAATTGCTTTGTGACAAGGCTTGTAGATTTTTGGAACATTTAAACACAAATGTTGAAGTTACAAACACATCTTTACACATGGGAATCCTCGGCACAAATTCATATTAATGTGTGATCCATGACATGAACACGTTTGAGAACCGCTGCTTTACACCAGGCTTTTCAAAGCGTGCGTAATGTTGCGCACGTACAGCGCGTTTGGGAAGCTCTAATTGATGCAGTGATAGCAGTTGCACCAGGGTGAGCAGGCGCACGGATAGGCGAGCCCCGCACATTCTAAAATAGCCCTAACTTAACTTTATAGGACTGGATCTAAAAATGCGTGTGTGCGTATACGTTACGCGCGCACGCGCTTTGAATGGCCTGGTGTAGCTCGGCCGGAACAGCTATAGATTGGAAAGGGTTTGGTGCTCTCTCCGCATGATCTCCACATCAATATCCTATGTACTCATCACATATTAAAGAATCTGATCTTTCATCCTCTAATCCATTTACATTCCTGGTGCTATTGTTATTTCCAGTTTACAGTAACACATTTAAATCAACCTGGCTGGAGTTTGTTAGCTAGCGATGAATTAGCTCTGGTCCATATTGCGTTGCCCAACGCATTAGAGCTATGGTTCAGAGCTAGCGATGAATTGAATAGGTGGGTAAGCATCGTAAACATAGTTACTGTACTCACCGTAAACAGATGGCAAGACGTTCGGCCGGAGGAATAGCCTCCCTGAAGAACGTGTCTTGCTTCTGTATTTCTGGAGTCACTCTTGCCAGCAGGAAATCAAACTGGGGGATAGACATCCTGAATTCCTGGTGGAACCGACTCTCATCCCTCCGTAGCTCCCAGTAAAGGTGGTGACCGTCCCCGAGCTGTTTCCGAGGTTGGAAAATGGGATCAACCCATAGCCTCCTTCTTCTCCTGGGCTGGGGGACAATCTCCCCGGCGGCTCTCTCCTCCTCCGCCGCCACGCGAACTCTCTCCTCCTCTGCCAAACGAACTCTCTCCTGCTCGGCCCTCATTGTCCTCAATCTCCTTGCCAGAAGCAGTCTCTCGCGCTTCTCCCTCTCCCTCTTTCTTCTCGCCACCAACAAAGCAAGGACAAAAGCCCTCTTTCTCCAGCTCAATACCATTTTGTCACTCTCCACGCAGCAACAAGAAATGGCTCCGCTCCCACCGCAGCTACACAAAGAACTACACGCAGAGTCTGTTGTTTTCCGCATTCCGCTCTAGCGCACCGCCCACTTCCCGCAAAGCCTAAGGGGAAATGAAGTCAAATAGCCAGGCACGCTGGAAGCACGTCCATGACACTTCCAGCGCTGTACAGCGTGTGTTGGAATAGTGTGTACGCACCCAAGACTGTTCCATTCAGACACAGAAGTAAACCTACAGGCCTGTGTCTGCATAAAAAAGGAAAAAATAAATACCTCATGTCACTCACTGCCACACAGTTGTTTCAGTTCATTTTAAGCTCTGTATAATCTAAAGTGTCTGTTGTTGTCTCCACCAGGCCGAAGGCATGTGGGGAGAGTATGTTTTGCACTCCGTCCGTCCGTGTGTCCGTCCGTCCGTCCGTCCGTCCGTGTGTCTGTGAGCAGCTAATCTCGGCCACCGTTAACCCGGTCGATGCCAAATTTTGCACACACACTCCCTGGATGCCAACGATGAACCTCTGCCCCAAACTTTCCAGAACGGCCTGTTATAGCGCCACCAGGAGGCCGCTTTGTGCAAAACAAGTTTTTGCACAGTACACCTACAGATTTTGTCCAAACATCACGCAAATTGGTACACAGTCTCTCTAGAGCCATTCAACGAAACCAGTCTTTCAGATTTCCCATACTCCATCCTGATTGGTTAAGATTGGCTTCCAAAGTTCACAGGAGTGCTCAGTTTCAAACAAAATGCTGCAAATCATGAACACATCGCGTGATTTCCGTGAAATTGTGCACCCACATTCCCACTAGGTCGAGGACAAAATGCCACATCAACAATTTCAACTCAGCCTCAAGGTGGCGCTATAACTGGCCGAAAAGTGTTTTTACCTCTAACTGCACGGATCTGTGGATAACTTTGTATGCCAACTCCCTAGAGGCCAAGGAAAAACCTTTGCCTGGAAATTTTCACATCTGCTCTTTATAGCGCCACCAGGAGGCCGACATATGTAAAACACATTTTCTATTATTACTCCTTCAGATTTTATCCAAATTTCACGCAAATCGGTACACATGATCTCCATAGTCATGTGATCAAGGGAGGTTTGTTTGATTTCTCATATTCCATCCTGATTGGCCACGATTGGCTCCTACAGTTTTCAGGAGTAGCCCGCTTTGTACAAATCGCCACAACTCCTCAACGCAGCGTCCGATTGCGATGAAACTGTGCACGCATATTCCCACTAGGCTGAAGAAATCCTGGTGGAGACCTGTGCCCAGAAGGGCACTTTTTCTAGTTGTAGTTGTAGTGTCTGTTGTTGTAGTTGTAGTGTCTGTTGTTGTAGTTGTAGTGTCTGTTGTATCAACATGTATAGGGAATCAACATGTTCTGTTGTTGTAGTTGTAGTAGTTGTAGTGTCTGTTGTAGTTTGGTAAAGACGTTGGGAATCGACCGCGTCATCAACTAATCCATGCCCAGCTGTGCGTGTGGGACGAGTTTTTCATTTCCCTTTTTGTTGATGATCACAACTTAAGTTAGCGTCTTGTGTTGTTGTTGTTGTTGGAAGCTGTTGTTGTTGTTGTTGTTGTTGGAAGCTGTTGCTGAATTAGGGACTTTTCAGGGTGCCGTGTCATTAGTCAGAAGGTTCATTGTTCCGATCCCTATCTCTAACCCTAACCTAAACCTAACCGCAAGCACGGGAGCAAACCTAAACCTAACCGCAAGCACGGGAGCAGTGCATGTTCGGACTAACGGGACTTCGGATCTTCGGACGGAGTGCAAAACATAGTCTGGTCTCTCCCCATGTCTTCGGCCTGGTGGAGACAATGACGAGTCATACTTACTCATCTCTTTAAGCACGTAGACCTTGTGGTGAGGTCTTTCGTTGATCTCCACAGAATACAGCCCCATGTCTCCTACGGTCATGTTGTCGATGACCAGCCGTCCAGTGTGTGTGTCCAGTGTTGTGCGGTTTGGAAACGTCCCGTACAAATCCACACCAAAGCCCAGTTCCCAGTCTGCTGCTAGGTTGGCTGTTAAATGACCACAAATCAAAGGTTATTGATACCTGCCTACAGTTTCTCTCTGGTCATCGTAGCTTAGTAAAACATATAAAGTAAAACACTCTATGGCTCTGAGACATGGACACTTTCAAAGAAACTAGAGAAACGGTTGGATGGCACCTTACACCCGCCTTCTAATGAGAGCGCAAAATCTGTCTTGGAAGAGAAGAGCCACCCATCGACTGATCTAATATACGGTAACCTTCCCTGTGTTTGTTTCCCACAGTTTGCCGGTCACTGCTACAGAGCTGACAATGAGGTTATATCTTCCCTTCTTCTCTGGAGTCCTCTCTTCTCTCTCTCTCTCTCTCTCTCTCTCTCTCTCTCTCTCTCTCTCTCTCTCTCTCTCTCTCTCTCTCTACCTCCGTGCTTCCACAGGATGAAGGTGACGTTCGGAACAGAGCGGATGTCTGGTTTCAGTTCCACTCGGATGCCTCTGCCTCGTGGTGGAAGGTACGTCACCTCTTGGTCTGTGGAGAGACACGTAGGTCAGCCAAGTTGAACAGTTAAAGTTATATTCAGTGGTTCCACTTTCACATTCAAATATCACTTATTTCTTTGAGGTTTAATGTTTGTCTTTAGTTCCATGTTCGTTTTGTAAATGCCATTGACAATGAAGGGAAAATGTACGTCATAATGTAACTCATTACGTCGTATTGTCTCTTAATTGTTAATGTTTGTACCGTTTGTTTTACATCACCATTACATCACCTAATCAACATGAGTTGACAAATAATCGAATGCAGAGCATTTCTTGACAGAAAGTAGCTCATGACATTTCTATGGTGGATTTTTTATGAAACAAAAACTTTGCAGATAGAAAGAGGATAATTCAAGCTTTTCGTATATACAGCTGCGATGTCGGTGAGTTTAACATTGTTTAGCCTGAGCTAACGTGTTAGGTTTCTGGTCTAGAGGGGCGGGTCGCGGCTGAGATTTGCGCACGCCCTGATTGGATCTCATCGATCTGTCCGTCACCCCCGGCCCCTCCTCCCCCCCCTAGTGCAGCGCTACGTCACATCATTTGGAACGACGCCCACCCGGAAGGGTTGACTCCCACTTTTAGACCAGAGCGGCCAATGCGTTCCTCCAGGCTTTCAATTTTTGCACCAACAAAAATGAAAGCCTGGTACCGAGGCTAAACATTGTTTAATGCAATCAGACAGGACTTTTCTGTTTGCATGAATAGGCTGTCGAGGCCAGAAAGTAGTTTTTTGCCACTCAGTGGGCGTTCCCGCATAACTTCCAGGTACGAGGATGTCACGCGCTGCATGGATGTTAACCCATTTCGCGTAGATCTGCTATTGAAAAATAGCAGATCTACAAGCTCAGCTAGGAGCTTGTAGGTCTGCTATTTTTCGTGAAAATGTGGTTAAAACGGAGCATGTTGGTCTGATCTGTTTATGTTTATTTTTATTTAACCTTTGTTTAACCAGTAAAAACCACATTGAGACTGAAGTCTCTTTTACACAGTGTGAACTGGCCAAGACAAGAGGCAAAATAAGTGACACAGCTCTGCCAGTAACAAAAAAAATACACAGCAAAAAACAGGACAGACATACAATGTTTTTAGGCCTCGACTCACACTGTTGCAACATGCACACAACATTTGTCTTGTGTGTTGTCTGTGTTTAATGGCCGCCACCAATGCATTTCCAATGGAAGTCACATGGTTTGAGGCGGGGGAGAGGGGGGCACAACGCATCCATCAAACTAAAAATGTTTTGTCAAACCATGTGACTTCCATTGGAAATGCATCGGGGCGGCCATTAACCCATTCTGACTTGAGATCAGATTCATACGAGGTTTCCACTGGACACACACACACTGGTCTGATTAACCCATTCTGACCTGAGATCAGATTCTAAAAAATGTCAGTCGTTCTTCGATTTTTTCAAAAATAGCAGACCTACAAGCTCGTAGCGCGCCACTCGGTGGCGCGCTATGAGCTTGTAGATCTGCTATTTTTCAATAGCTAAAGCATGACATGATGCTAACACCAAAAGGGGTTCCCGTACACTACAGAATGGGTTAAACACGGACAAGACAAATGTTGTATGCATGTATAGTGTGAGTGAGGCCTTGCACTGAGACAGGCTTTACTTCGATTGCTTCCTGTGATGTTGAATATCTCTGCTGTCGGGGAGAAAACCACCTAACTCCAAAATGTCCATTTTTCAGGGAAATGAAAAAAAAACATTTTTCAGGAAATGAAGAAAACCTTATATTTTGAAAACAAAGCAATTCTGCCTCATCAAAGTTGGCGACTTATATGTGACTAAATTTGACTGAGGGACTGCCATTGGATTTTTTTTAATCATATAGCTTCAAATTGACATGTTGGTTGTTCAGTTTGACCCACCAGTTTTGGAGATATGGCTTATAGAGTAATGTCTTGCAGAGAAACAGCGAGTTGAGAAAACACTTCTGTGGTCCCTAGCTACATGTTTAATCATTCATTTCATATTTACATGTCGATTTCAGCTCTGACACTTATTTCAGACATGCTCTAGTATGTGAAGAGTGCCATGTGCTATTAACTCATAAAATAAAATAAAACTCCTCTGGTGAAAAGCTGGAATTTGCGCGATGGCAGTCTCTCGGTCAGATCTGGTCACAATTACTTACATGAGAGAAGAAGTGGTGGAGTTAGCTGTTTTAGCAGACAGTTTGAGGGTCCATTGGTGGTATAAATTTTGTCACACTGAGACTAAACACGTATATTTTACCCAATGTAAAATGTTACATTCATTCTCTCTCTCTCTCTCTCACACACACACACACACACACACACACACACACAGAATTCTCCAACTCCCAGAGGGCCGTGCAGCAGCAGAGCCGGGAGAGAACTCCAACTCCCAGAGGGCCGTGCAGCAGCAGAGCTGGGAGAGCACATGGCAGAGCAAAACAGTCCAAGGACGGACAGAGAGCTGAGGGCTGGACGGAGCTGGACCCCGAGGACTGACTGGAGACAAGGTAGTCACTGTTTGGACATTATTCTCCCTTTGGGACGTTTGGTGTTGTCTTTGAAAACTGCCTCATGTTGGCCTAAATACACCTGAGTTCATTAAATACACCTGAGTTAATTAAACACACCTGAGTTCATTAAACACACCTGAGTTCATTAAATACACCTGAGTTAATTAAACACACCTGAGTTCATTAAACACACCTGAGTTAATTAAATACACCTGCGTTCATTAAATACACCTGAGTTAATTAAATACACCTGAGTTCATTAAACACACCTGAGTTCATTAAACATACCTGAGTTCATTAAACACACCTGAGTTCATTAAACACACCTGAGTTCATTAAATACACCTGAGTTAATTAAATACACCTGAGTTAATTAAATACACCTGAGTTAATTAAATACACCTGAGTTAATTAAATACACCTGAGTTCATTAAACACACCTGAGTTCATTAAACACACCTGAGTTCATTAAACACACCTGAGTTCATTAAATACACCTGAGTTCATTAAACACACCTGAGTTCATTAAATACACCTGAGTTCATTAAATACACCTGAGTTCATTAAACACACCTGAGTTCATTAAATACACCTGAGTTCATTAAATACACCTGAGTTCATTAAATACACCTGAGTTCATTATCTGTGAAAGTTGAACCTCATTAAACCCTGGATTTATCCTGTTTGTTCTGCACTGCCTCGCACTAGCCTGCTCTGTAGCTCTCATGATGACATCACTAGCCTGCTCTGTAGCTCTCATGATGACATCACTAGCCTGCTCTGTAGCTCTCATGATAACATCACTAGCCTGCTCTGTAGCTCTCATGATGACATCACTAGCCTGCTCTGTAGCTCTCATGATGACATCACTAGCCTGCTCTGTAGCTCTCATGATGACATCACTAGCCTGCTCTGTAGCTCTCATGATAACATCACTAGCCTGCTCTGTAGTTCATGATGACATCACTAGCCTGCTCTGTAGCTCTCATGATGACATCACTAGCCTGCTCTGTAGCTCTCATGATGACATCATAATATGTTGTTATCATCATTGTAGTATCTGGGAACCCAAATACTAGTACCATGTAGCCTATACCATGTGGAACCAGGTAAATACTAGTACCATGTAGCCTATACCATGTGGAACCAGGTAAATACTAGTACCATGTAGCCTATACCATGTGGAACCAGGTAAATACTAGTACCATGTAGCATATACCATGTGGAACCAGGTAAATACTAGTACCATGTAGCCTATACCATGTGGAACCAGGTAAATACTAGTACCATGTAGCCTATACCATGTGGAACCAGGTAAATACTAGTACCATGTAGCCTATACCATGTGGAACCAGGTAAATACTAGTACCATGTAGCCTATACCATGTGGAACCAGGTAAATACTAGTACCATGTAGCCTATACCATGTGGAACCAGGTAAATACTAGTACCATGTAGCATATACCATGTGGAACCAGGTAAATACTAGTACCATGTAGCCTATACCATGTGGAACCAGGTAAATACTAGTACCATGTAGCCTATACCATGTGGAACCAGGTAAATACTAGTACCATGTAGCCTATACCATGTGGAACCAGGTAAATACTAGTAGGGGAGACGGGGGTAATGTGAGACACTTTTTACATTTGCTCCCCTGTAGGCGAGCTAAAATGATATATCAGTCACATTTACATATTTCCCATTCATTTGGGATGTTTCCTAAAAATGGAAATGATTAGAATGAATCCAAGACAAAGGGCAGTGAACATATGATTGTTTTAAAAAAAGTGGTCAGGTGTCTCACTTTACCCCAGGGCTGGGGTAAAGTGAGACAGACCATCAAAATCAATGGGGTAAAGTGAACCACTTATTCTTTTCACTTTAAAACTACCATAAAAACACTTGTTTTAACAGTTAGAACACTGACAGCTAGCTTGACAACCACACATTCCAAAACTAATGTCAGACTAGTAACAGAATCATGGGAATTGGTCATTAACCACATTTTCTTTCTAAACACTTGAAAGTAAGTCTGAACAGAATCAAAGACAACATTCTGTAATTCAAAATGTTTTAATTAACATTCAAATGATTAGAATACAACACACACGCACACAATTCACATCTCTACAAAAAGCAACACTTGCTAAAAGAGATAAACGTTTCTCTCGGTCGAAGACCGGGAATGTATCTGTGTCACTTTAGCATAGTAGACAGCAATTGGGTTCGGAACACTTGACCCTTAGAGCAGGCTAGTAGGGGCTCAGCACCATCAGAACCAGCTAGAACAGCTACAGCTACAACTAGGTCTACTCTTCATTCCAGCCAAGGTTACAGTTTGTAAATACATCAACGATGTGATTATAATCCATTTCTAATGGATGAAGCCTTGGCCTGGAAGAGAGGTTATCAGGTGGTCTCCAAACGTCTTAGAGTGTTTCAACCCTCAACAACTACACTCTCCAGTTGGCGGGTCAGCAGTGATTTGGCCAAGTCACTGCCCCTCTCCTCCATGCACCCAGCTATAGACAAATCTGTGGAGGGGCGCCCCGGGCACAGCCATCACTGAGGTGAAACCAGCTATAGCATTGGCCACACCCGGCCAACAGGGAACGCAGTGACCTGCTGGCCAGGTGCAGCAAACCAGTGCTGACCACACCCCAGCGACCAGCTCGCCCAGGGAACCCCCCGAAGATCCGCCCACTGTCCTTTCTGTCATGCCTGAACCAACAGGAGGCTCCCTCGGCCTTGTGTGTTCTTGGGGGACTACAGGCACTGAGGTCTCTAGGACTATGGTTTGCCTCATGCCTAGGGTTCTCCTACATCTCACCAGACTGTTCGTCTGTGCAATGTGCATGTGTCCATCCTTGTCCAGTGTCCACACTTAGCCTTACTCTGGTGTATTTGAGTCAAAGAAGCCTTCTCTGAGTCGGTGTCACTGGCATTGTTGTTGTCGTTGAATCTGTCCTATCGAGTCTCCCTTCCTCCCCTCCTCTCGGGAGACTCTGGGGGTATTGCTTATTTGTACGTTCTGTAGCTTGCTTGGTGCCCTCTTGCGAGTGCTGCGACAGGGGTTGCTGGCCCCTGTTACCCCGCCAGTCTTTCCTGGAGGTCAGCTGTCTCTCCAGCGTCACTGACCTTCCTCGGTTGCCATCCAGACTTTCCTGGAAGTCACTGGTTTCTAAAGGTGAGGATTTGCTCTCTCTGTGTGGTTCCTCCACGCTGTTTAGGTTGTGGCAGCTTCTTCGCCACATCACATTTCAGAACATGTGCCACATCGTTTTCCTTTATAGCAAATGTGGGTCTCTCCCATGCTTTCGTGTTTCCCAGGATTCTTCTGATAATTTGTGCAATTGTGCATATATTTCTGGTGAATTATCTTCTTTTCTGCCTTGTAGGCCGTGTTGGGACCCATGAAAAAGTGCTTAGAAAATGAGTTTCGTTCCCATGTCAAGCGAACTACGCATTCAATGCATTTTTTCATAGATAATACCCTTCTAGACTTTGGGTAAAAAGTTCTACTCATAAAAACCTGCTGTTTTTTTTTTATAGCCATAAATGTATAAACAGTTTATAACCAAAAAACGAAAATCGTGTGCTGCTGTTTTTGCTTGTAAAATGTGTTTTTGGCAACAATTTTTTTTCTCTCAAATGTCAAATGCATATACATAACATCTGACATAAGTATTGGTGCCTTTAGTTTACTCAGTCATATGTGAATTTATATCATGAAATGTAGCATATTTGTTAAAGAATATGCTTCAACTTAAGTGTTTGCCACACAGTACAATGAAACCTACACAGTAAATTGTGTCAAGAGCTTATGTTTCATACATAGAAAATGTCTCATCCTAATGTGTAATGAAAGGTAGAAAAGAAAATCAGGGCACCTTGGACCAACATGGCAGAAAATCTATCAAAATGTTACCACGCCCCCTAAATTGGAATAATGCAACAAATGGACAAGACTAAGAATTAAAGTAGTAGAGGTCAGAATTATTACAACATATGGTATGAAACATTTATTTATTTACAAGTGGGTCACAGCAAAGGGTCACAGCATCTGTCATCTGTACATCCACCCCCCCGGCCAAGGAAATATATGAAAATTGAAAATACAAAATAACATACAAATGCATAATAATTGTTGAAAAAAAAGTAGTAGGCCTACATGGTAACATGTTGGGTTACTCATCCCTATCACTTTCATCAGAGTCATCATCCCATGTAGGCCTACCTCTTTCTTCTGTTTCCTTTGACACATTTTCACAGTCCTGGCAGTGACATAAATCAGTGCAAAACAGTTTTGCAGACATACATGAACATCTTTCAGTCTCACATTTGCTTTTTTTGCAATTACAGTGGACTACCTGCAACACACTATCAGGGGCAGGATTTCTAGTCATCCATTGTACTGTTAACTCCCCATCCTCCATGACCCATCCACTGCCAATGGGTGAAGGAGCACACATCCTACTAGTCAGAGAACGTCTCATCACTGCTGCTTGGTAGTTTGCCCTTTTGCAATGTTGGTGGAGAGCATCACTTGTTGGGGGAATGTACAGTTCTGGCAAAGCTGATGATGCCGTACAGAATGATTTGTACCTTGCATCATTCACGTTTTTGGCAGATGATTGGCCATACAGGTAGCACACATATTTGCTCAGTGTGTTGAAAGTTGACTGGTCAAGGTTAAAACTGCTGCCAAGATGAACCTGCTTGGCTTACCTCAGTTGACTCAAAGAATGCCAAAGAGGTAACCTAAAAGTTCCTCAGACAGATTGAGGCGCAGCTTCCTCAGTGTAAGCAGAAGTCTCTGAGTATCACTAAGTGACTGTTTTGCAGGAGGTGGTAAACTTGGTGACACAAAATTGAACAACAACATGAAAGTCCTGTGAAGAATTTCATTTTGCTGTCATCAAATTCTGAAGGATCAAGAGTACGATGTTTCAACTCACTTTCTAATTTGTTGACTTTATCCCTAAGTGATTGACATTCAGCATTTAAAGATTTAATCTGTTCATGTAATGAGGCAATGTCATTTTGTGTTTCCTCTGTCTGGACCCCAATGCCTGGGACTTCAACAACAGTCTGTACCTCTGCTGTACTTCGATCAGTGATGGAGGTGAAACCAAATAACCTTGGCACGTAGTCAGGATGTAGAGGATCATCACTCTTTTCCCCTTAAATAACAAAAACAACAAAAACATTTACTAGAAATATGATATTAATTTGTTTACATATATGGGGTGTTTTCACATATGTCCTGTTTCAGACATCAGCCTCAAAACAAACTCATCCGGGACGGGGCTGCCAAATCATTGTGAGATTATTTTTTTACATTAACCACTGGAACAATAGCATCCCTATTCTGGAGGGAACATTTGCAGAAAATAGCAGATCTACAAGCTCACAACATTGTTGGTGTAGAGCAGGGGTAGGCAGCTTTAACCACGGGTGCTAAGGGTGACCACTGGCACACACTGGAAATGCCAGTGTCTCACTCTAATGCCAGTCTGGCATTAGAGTGAGAGAGGATTAGCCTGCATGTCTGTAACTGTGTACAAATGGAACCAATGGACCCCATTGGACCCCAAATGGACCCTTCTTAGGAACCAAATGGACCTTACAGGTCTGTAACTCTGAGAGATGGAACCAAATGGACCCTTACAGCCTGAGTGTACAAATGGACACATGCAGGTCTGTAACTCTGACACTATGGGTCCATTTGGTTCCATTCGTACACTCTCAGAGTAAGTCCATTTGTGCAATAACAATCAAACGTTATGTGGGTCCTTGAAAAAAACAAACAAAAAAAGTTTGATATTAAACCACTGTAGTGGTTATCAGTGGACTCTTAATGTGTCATATAAATCAGTGTCATACGATATTCTGAGGGAAACCATGGAGACTTAACATTCAGTAACTGCAGGGTGTGTTGATCAATAAGAACATTAACATTAAAGTCTTTCCACGGACTCACGTAACATGTTGATGAGTAATTACTCCTGACCAGATCTCTTTCCGGGTAACGGACTATGTTAATCCACTAATTGGTCCACAAGAAGAGAACTCCGTTAGGTTCGTTTAAAACGGGACATTGTGTGAAAAGGCCCTTTTACATTGAACGTATGGTTTTACAAAAAAAGCAACATACCTGACACAAAGTGAAAGTGGCACCCCCAAATCCATGTAGCCCTGAAACATGACTACATCGGCTAAGTGCAGCGATCCATTTACTTCTTTTTTCTTTACATTTCGGCAGTCTGTAAAAGGATAGCTCCGAGTTCTTTTTTAATCTGTTTGTACAGTCAATCGCACAACGGCTCTTTCCCATTTTCCCAGTTTAGAGAATGAAAACAGCGTCGCAACAGTGAGTTGCTAGGTTGCTATGGACAACAAAAAGTTCTTCCGCATACGAAGACGTTACGCGCATACTCAAGGGAATAAAGCGGCTACGCGATTGGTCCACGTGACCAAAACCACACCACTCCCCTTGCACATATTATTACGCCTTGTAAGAAATAGTCCCGTTTTAGATCGCGGATTATAAAATAACTGCAGCGTCGGACGAGTAGAACTTTTTTATTTAGACTGTCTACCTATAAATCTCTTTTATGGAGAAAAAATTGTGTAGTCCCCCTTCCGTGGGAACGGACCTGAACGAAAAGGGACCTCACAACACGGCCTACTTGCTCTCAGCGGCTGCCTTCTCCATCTCTACAAGGGCGGTTCCACCCCAGGTTGTCTTTCTGGTGTATCTTGGCATTTTCTACAATGTTTATGACATAGAAAATAAAACATATGCAATGTAATATTAGATTAAAATATGTTTAAAACTGAACTTAACTTGTGCCTCATGGTGGGGTAATGTGAGACAGTGTCTCGCTTTACCCCAGAGCATTTGTCTCACTTTACCCCACACCCACATTTTGGTAAACAGGACCTCTTTTAGCAATACAGGCTAATCTTCAGCTAGCAGCAATCTCATGGATGTATATGATGGTAGTTCATCAATGTGTATGATTTAAGTTTTTCTACCTGAATTAATTTGCTTTGACACAACAGCTGATTATGTTGACGACAAGAAAATTAACTTTTACATGCAAAAAACATATTTTTGTGAAAAAAACATGCTTACCACAGCACAATAAGGTCCTCTCCTCCATGGCAGGTAGGAAATGGGAGGGGCTTCAACATATAATGGTCACATGACACAAATGTCTTGTGGTCATGTGATACAGGGCGTGTCTCACATTACCCAGTGTCTCACATTACCCCCGTCTCCCCTACCATGTTTTTCAAGCACAAACTTTCAAGCACAAACTAAATACAAAGACTGTTAACTGTGAGTGGACGACCCGATTAAGCATTACTCTTGTTTACAAGAGGGTCCACCATGTTCAATTCATCAAAACATTTAGAGACGTACAAATAGACACTTCTATATAGCCAAAGAACAGAACAGGAATTCATCATAAAGGAGGTAAAAAAGGGAAAATAAACATATACAGTGAGGGGGAAAAGGGGTGTGGGGGGGGATTCAAATTTTACGGGGGCCAGTTTCGAATTGCAGCCGTCCAGCGGTTTTGAAGGAGTCAAGGGATTTGCATGTCTTAATGACTGTTGGTAGGGCGTATGTAGTCCAAACATGACTAATTAACCCATGAATCGAACAACACAGATCGATACAACCCATGCATAAGTAAATATGATTTGTTCATATCGTTACACAATGCACACCATTAACTTCTAGTCTAGTTGTGGTGGAAATTTAGAATGTCATACGTGGAAAACAATTATACAATTAAAGATACACTTGATGTGGTTACTGCCTCATCATCTCAAGTGACCAGCTGCCACCATGTCTAATTAGGCCACTGTAGCTATGCACCTACCTATTCCAAAATAGAGTCATTCGACTCTCTCCATGGGCTCATGGAGAGAGTCGAAGCCACACCTGTCAGTTGTCATGTTGTAGTTAGTGCTACATATATCCATTTGTTACCTTTGCTCCGGATCCAAGAAAGGACATGTTTAGATCATCTATGACTGACTGTCAATGCTATTCTGGAGTGTGGGTGAGTGAGAATAAAGGGGAGAGATTGGAGGAGAAAGAGGGGATTGGAGGGAGAGATTGGAGGGAGAGATTGGAGGAGAGAGAATGGAGGAGAGAGGAGTGTGGAAGTATGTTGGTTTGCTATGCTGTACATTGACCGGAGATATGAAAATAAAGAACGAGCCTGAAACTATGAAGAGATGGAGTCCTGTGTCCTGATATTCTTCTTTCTGCTGAGATTGTGAGTCATAATTGCTCCTACAATTTGGCGACGAGGATGGGATGAATGTTTTGTTGTACTTGACAGCAAACACTTCATTCAAAGAACAATGGGGGCAAAATCCAGCACTAGAAAGAAATTGAAACAGGACTTAAAAGACCAACCAAAGAGAAATTGAAACAAGACTTGACGGAACAACGACTACAGGAGAAAACGCTACTACAACAGATGGCGGACCAGCGGGTTGACCAGCAACATCGCTACTTAATACGTGAAAAGCAGCTGGACTTCCAGATGGAGGTGATGAACGAAGCACAAGAAAATGTGACACGCTTACAGCAAGAGCTTGAAAATGCAGTGATGCAATTAGCAGAGCAACACCGCTACAATGCAATACTGGAGGCACTCAACACCGTTCCTGTCGATGAAGGCCGGGGAGATGACACATATGCAACCAACACGATTCCTAACAACGGGGGAGAAGATGACAACGGAGATGACCAAGACCATTATGTAACCAACACGATTCCTGACAACGGAGCAACAGATGACGACGCGTATGCCACACCTGACGACGGAGGGCTACCAAGGGCTGTCCAGGGACTGTCGCTCAATTTGGGGACGGCTTCGGGATCAGATTACATCAACCAGGCGCCCTACCAACGACGCCTCCAGATGCCCACAGCCGCACCACTGTTTTGTAAAATCCCCTTCTGGATGAGACATCACCGACCACCACAGTTTGGTCCCCTTCAACCGCCACAGCGGGCCGCGCCACACAACCAACGCCAAAGAGATCAGCCCCAGCCAGATGACGCTGCCAGAATAAGGCAGGAAAGGGGGGGCAGGAGAAAGAGGCACCGGTATTACGCACGCAGTTTGGGACACGATGTTTGCTGTTTCTACTGTTTCAGACCAGGACACAAGCAGCGTGAGTGTCCACTTCAACAGGAAGCCTGGAAATGTCGTAATATATAGGCTAAATGTCAATATTGAGATATCAAAAGGAATTTGTTCGATCTAATACTATGTGGTTTAAACTAAATTAGTCTTACTTCATTCAAGCAAGTACAAAATGTATCCACAATCATAATATGTGAGTTAGTCCATTAGTTTCAAGGTGTTACATCAATAATGTGGAAGCTATTATTCCTAATGGTTTAGTAGGGTTAAAATCTCTAAATATTATTTGGTCCATCAATCATTTTAATCTTACGAAGTTATAGCCATTATAGATCTGTATTTTTAGTCATTCATAAAGTTTCACGCGAGAAAAGTGCAAATGACGATTTGTCCACGCTGATATTGAAATGAGGGACTGAAACTATAACATACGTATTTGTGAGAACTACTAAAAAAAACCTGGCCACATAGTGGGTAGGCAAAACATCTGAAGAAAAAGTGAACTTACGTAAAAATTAAATAGGTCCCATCTGTAGGCTAACTGAAGTAATAATTTATTACATACGTATTTGTGAGAACTACAAAAAAAAACCTGGCCACATAGTGGGTAGGCAAAACATCTGAAGAAAAAGTGAGCTTACGTAAAAATCCTAATTGGAGTAATATGATAAGGAAAATGTTGGTCTGACATTATCAATAAATGTAAAATAACAGTCTCATGTTATTTGATTTGATAAAAATAATATCAATGTAAAATAGCAGTCGCATGCTATTTGATAAGAGAAACCCCACCTTGTTTTAAATATTAGGAGTGAAATCTGTTACAAAACTAATGTCTGACAATCAGTCAGCATCTCTTCCCTGTTTAGCTAGCAGGGGAGAGCAGAGAATTTGTTTGTCTATCTGTCAGGCCTGTCTGTCTGTTTGTGAGAGAAAGAATGTCACTATTTTATCTGGGTGTGAAGAAGCAACCAGAGTGATAGGGAACATTCATTCCAAAGTATTTAATCATTTACATTCTATCCTAAAGTAACCCATTTTAAAAGTCTTAAGATCCTACCTTAATCACCATTTGAATCATGTCAATTCAAATTTAAGTTTTTTTCAAATTTGTGTGATGAACAAGTTCATTTTATTTTAGAAGTGCAGTGTGGAAAAGGGAAAAAAAAGAATAAAATAAAATAAACATTATTTACCTTAGATGTGAAGTGTGCAAGAAATATAATGTAAGAATAAATAATGAAGCCTTCTTTATCTCAGACTTAAGATCCCATGTAAACATCCATCATTAAAAGAAAAAAATGATAAATAATGATCTATCAATGTTACCAAGCAGAAATCTAAACGAATTATCTGTAATATTTGTCATTCTATAAATCTCCTGGGCTATGTAAATTACTCATAATTTCCAAAATGAAAAGCTGTGGAACTGTGGTGGAAATTTAGAATGTCATACGTGGAAAACAATTATACAATTAAAGATACACTTGATGTGGTTACTGCCTCATCATCTCAAGTGACCAGCTGCCACCATGTCTAATTAGGCCACTGTAGCTATGCACCTACCTATTCCAAAATAGAGTCATTCGACTCTCTCCATGGGCTCATGGAGAGAGTCGAAGCCACACCTGTCAGTTGTCATGTTGTAGTTAGTGCTACATATATCCATTTGTTACCTTTGCTCCGGATCCAAGAAAGGACAGGTTTAGATCATCTATGACTGACTGTCAATGCTATTCTGGAGTGTGGGTGAGTGAGAATAAAGGGGAGAGATTGGAGGAGAAAGAGGGGATTGGAGGGAGAGATTGGAGGGAGAGATTGGAGGAGAGAGAATGGAGGAGAGAGGAGTGTGGAAGTATGTTGGTTTGCTATGCTGTACATTGACCGGAGATAATAGAACGAGCCTGAAACTATGAAGAGATGGAGTCCTGTGTCCTGATATTCTTCTTTCTGCTGAGATTGTGAGAGTCATAATTGCTCCTACATAGTCCAATTAAGTCCAGTCCTGTAAAATCAGTTTATTTGGCATAACTATTATTGTGAAGTGAAATGTGAAATGTCACAAATCAAACATACTTGAATGCATCTGACAGTGACATTTAATAATGATCTATATTACATTACATTTACATACATGTATTTGTACAGCACTTTTCATGACATGAAGTTCAGCTCAAAGAGCTTTACAGAGCAATAAGAATCACACCTGTTTGAAGCGAGGGGCGCTCTCGTCGTCATACTGTATACACCATCTCATTCCGGCCAATCACAATGTGCGTTTGACGGGTTCATGGGTATCTTAGTGAAGTATTTAGACGGGTTCATGGGTATCTTAGTGAAGTATTTAGACAGGTACATGGGTATCTTAGTGAAGTATTTAGACGGGTTCATGGGTATCTTAGTGAAGTATTTAGACGGGTTCATGGGTATCTTAGTGAAGTATTTAGACAGGTACATGGGTATCTTAGTGAAGTATTTAGACAGGTACATGGGTATCCTAGTGAAGTATTTAGACAGGTACATGGGTATCTTAGTGAAGTATTTAGACAGGTACATGGGTATCTTAGTGAAGTATTTAGACAGGTACATGGGTATCTTAGTGAAGTATTTAGGCAGGTACATGGGTATCTTAGTGAAGTATTTAGACGGTTTCATGGGTATCTTAGTGAAGTATTTAGACAGGTACATGGGTATCTTAGTGAAGTATTTAGACAGGTACATGGGTATCTTAGTGAAGTATTTAGACAGGTACATGGGTATCTTAGTGAAATATTTAGACAGGTACATGGGTATCTTAGTGAAGTATTTAGACAGGTACGTGGGTATCTTAGTGAAGTATTTAGACAGGTACATGGGTATCTTGGTGGTGTAGTGAATCTTGTGGACCAGACCCATTGCAAGTTGCTGTACTCTGTCATCAACCCTAAGCCATTCCAGCCTGTCAAAGTGGGCAGGGGTGAGGTGGGTTCGGGGAGTGAGGCCAAGTAGTAGCCTTGTTTTAAGGGCTGATCGTACATTAATAAATATGTACAGGTTCACAAAGGTTCTCATTAATCTGTAGATTAATATTGTAATGAAAGTGTGGGGCTCTTGGGAATCAAGAGGATGAATTATAATGATTCAAATAACACGGCCCGAAAAGCTCCATTCTCTTGTAAAAATAAAAACAATTTAACCCATTTAGGCCTGACGTCGAAATGTATAAAATGTCTTCTAAATTCTGACAGTTTTCTGAAATACCTATATGTTTCTGTATCAGTGGTGCTCAATATTTCATGTCAAGGACCCCAACAATTATATGTAATTGGCCATCGACCCCCATCTGAAAATAATATGTTGTTCCAGGGACCTCCCCAGTAGCAAAGATTTGAGTTAAAATGTTCACTCTGTAATAATATATATTCAAAGATTCGAGGCACATTCTCACGATCAACAGCTAAAGTATAACTTTAAAACACCACAAGGGGTTTCCCGCCCCCGCCCCAAAATGGCTTAATTAAATGCAAATTACTTACAGATCTTTAAGGAGAGAAGACTCGTATTCCTGGAGAGCTTTGTACAAAGTGTCTCTGGCTGTGCTGGAGGTCAGGAGAGCATAGATTGCCCTCATCTTGTCCCGAGTGGTGGTCTTGGACTCCACAATGCTGTAGCCCTCATTGTCTATGATGCCCTTCTCAAAGAGTACATCTAGGATGGGACCCACATTCCTCACCTTGTCAACCAGGGAACGCCGATGTTGGTCCACAAAGTGTTTCGCTGAAGTTAAGGAGGATTGAACGTTGAGTTGTTGGTTTTCATTTGACATTGTTTTAAAATGGAAAGTGCCATATAGGAGCTAACAATTCTTATTCTAAAAATTGCAGTAAAGTGATACAGTTTGTTTAGAAGTACTCGGATACATATCGGTGAGTAATCAGAGTAAAAGTACTTGGTAAGGGGACCGGGTGAGTATGGTAGCTAGGGCCCCTTAGGCTCGGCCAACAGGTAGGTACACAAGCATTTATACTCTGATTTCTCTCTATCTACAGGGTGGCCGTGTCGATACGACAACGGCAGTCAGGGGGTTAACAGAAAACTGAGCACTCTATTTTCTAACGGTCTTCTTTCACCGGTGCAAGGCGGGCTCTTGCCAACTTAAAGTCTCTTCAAAGGGTGAACTAAACATAACACAGCCTGTCTTCGTTCACAGGTTTACTGTGACATTTTAACTAGAATGTACAGCCTTGGATAAACATCAACAAGATCCTCTTCGTTCACATTCTTCAGCGCTAGTGTGACACAGGTAACTATATGTCTTTTATTCAGTTAACATCAACAAGGTGCTCTTCAGTTAACATCAACGAGGTGCTCTTCATTCACAGTTCTTCTTATCCTTAGCTTCTCAAGCGTCGGTAAGTGCCTCTTCTTAGTCAACGTGTGATAGTGAAAGAACGTTCGTCTTACTGTGACCTTAACGTGCGGTGGTCTGCCGGTGGATACTAGGGTCCCGTCTTCTGCTACTCGTCCCCGATCCGAGTCAGGAGGGTCTCCCGGTATGCACCGCTTTCCAAGCGACACTTGGTTCAGCCCCACTCCTACAAGCCTGATGAGGTGAGAATACAAGCGTACATTGAGTGGTGGTACAAGCGATCAAACAATGTGTTTAGGTCATATGTCTGGATCCATAAAGGTGAGCAGTGTGAACTTACCATCCAACGCCAAGTGGACGGCATATGCTGCCTGCGCGTCTTGGTGTGTAGCAGCGAGTGATACTGCTAGGCGTGAGGGTCGTTTATAAAGGGCGCGGCTGACAGGTTGCGGCTGCCGTTAATTGCTAACACGGGCGGCGGCTGGAATTAGACGCAGCTGGTTTAGGACTGCTCTGGGATAGTAGACAGCGTCTATGACACGGCCGTGGGCGTGCCGGGTCGGCACTTGTCTGGTTGCCATAGGAACGCGCCCCTCCCACTGTGGCGAGACCTGACACACTCCACAATATATATATATATATACATATATAGGCCTATATATATTGAACCACTGATACAGACAATATGAGGTTTTTCAGAAAACCGTTTTTTGGGCTTGTTTATAAAGTGTAGTTGTTGCTTATTTAGGCTGGTTGTTTAAACCTGTGATTCTGCTCAAACATTGACATAAAGCCAAGGACCCCCATGTATTTGTGCACACGGACCCCCATCTGAAAAATGTTTTGTGCCAGTTTTTAAAAATGTATTTGTATAAAACAAAAACTATTTAGGAAAACATCTGATCTACAGCTCACCGCGACACATTGTGAGCTTGTAGATCTGCTATTCTTAAGTAGCTGCCGATGTATAGTATATAAATATTCAGTATTATAGACAGTATACAGCTCATTTGTGGAGTGTGGCTTATTTTCATAGAACTGATTGCTTATTGCTCTCACACAATCTGGCAACACCGGTTGTTACGCTGCTGTGTGTAACAGCTGGAGGCGAGAGGAAGGCGTTGCCAGATTGTTTGAGAGAAATAATAGTTTTTGTTTTATACAAATAAAAAATAAAAAAACTGGCACAGAACAAGATCCGTGTGCACAAATACATGGGGGTCCTTCATGTCAATGTTTGATCAGAATCACAGGTTTAAACAACATTAGGGAACAAGCCTATATAATGCAACCTACAACTAGTAAACTACCAATATCTTCAAGCAACTTTACTGAAAAACAAGCCAAAGATAAGAAAGAAACCTCCCCCTCCTCTCATTGCGAGTTGTGACATTCTCTAACTCTGGCGAAACCTCACCCCCCCCCTCCCCCCCTCTCTCTCTCTTTCAACACTCTCTCCCTCTCCCCTTACTCATGATTGGGAGTGATGCTGCAGTTCTGACTGCTTGCTGATTGCATTAAACAACGTTAAACAATGTTAAACTCACTTTGCATGTTGCTTTGACACTAGATTTTGCAATGGAAATTAATGGTCTCACTATTAGTAGCCTAACTAGAAAATTCGCAATTTAAAAAAATTGCAGAGTGTGGTTGCCGCAGTGGCTTACATATGCCCCTTCCACTAGTATTGCCAGCCAATTACAATTTCAAGTCACGCCTTAGATCATGCGTAAGTAATTCGGAGGGGATTTAACCCCCGAAATTCATGTTTTTGCGACAAACGGTTACATTTCTCGCATTTGCGGCGCCCCCTATGGATGAAAATGGAATTGCTTTTAGAACTTGGTTGATTGAACCACCCCGGACATGTGATTCAAATTTGGGATGGATTGGACATTCCGTTCGTGATTTATGGCATTTTTGTGATATAGGCCCCTCCTACTAACTTCGGAAGACGATTACGGCCGAACGATACGCACTACCAAAATTCTGCATTTGGTGTTTTAATCGGATATGTCCAGAGATCATGTGTGCCGATTTCTGTGAGATTTGGACAAAATATGTAGGAGGAAAAGCAAAAAGTTTGTTTTGGACAAAATTCAAAATGGCGGAAAATCCATCATGGCGGAAATGGGCGTCCAGGGAAGGAATCCAGGGAAAAAATAATTTTGATTTTACGACCTACGGTTCAAGAGTTATAAGCCAAAAGGTAAAGTGGGCTGTTATAGCGCCACCATGAGGCCGACCTATAAAATTATAATTTTAATTAATTTTAGTCATAATTAAGAAATATCCCTAAAAGTTTTGTAACTATAGTGATTACAGTCTCCGAGGAAAAAATACTTGAATGTGATTTTTTGCCTTTTCCCATTCATGTCAATGGGGAAATTTAATTCACTAATAAATTCATATCAATTAAACTATACAACATTTCTCTTAACAAAATACAAGCACACGATTCCCGATTCTTCCGGTCAATTTGACATATGGCTCAAGTGCGTACAGCGTACAGTGTGGGAGGTATAAAGCGACAAAAAAAAGACTACTCCAGTGGAATAATACTACGAACTAGAAAGCAGTTCCTGTAGAAACTGCGTGGGCTCGCGTAAAATGCTTTGTGTAAAGTTATTGCCGTGTCAAGTTTGAAACTCGGGGACCGGAGTAATGGTGTTACCATTGGTGTTCTAAATCCATAATCAAAATTTCGGGACTGTAGCATATTGTAAAGAAAAGTAGAAAATGCATTAAAGCTGAAGTAAAAGTTAAAAAAAAGTATGAAAATGTGTAAAAACTATAGTTTAAGCAGAATAAAGTATGTGGAAGTTGTAGAAGTGTTTTTAAAGTTTTTCTTTAAATGTAAATGTAATGTATTTTTTTTTTATTTTTTTTTATTTTTTTTAATTTAAAAAAAAATAAAATAATGCGTGCGTGTGTGCGTGCGTGCACTTGCGAGAGCTGTGTAAAGGCCAGCCAATAGGAAGACAGGGTGTGTGTGTGCGTGCGTGCGTGCGTGCGTGCGTGCGTGCGCTTGCGAGAGCTTTGTAAAGGCCATCCAATTGCACAAATAGCAGACCTACAAGCCCACAAGGTATCGCAGAGCAACTCATTGAGATCTTGTAACTTTAATTTCAGCCCTGTAATTAAGCCCTTATATGTCTCAGCTGTGGAAGTGTAAAAGACAAACAAGTGGCGCGCAACTTGATCTCTTATTTTACAATGGTTCTGAATGGGGGGAAACTATGCCCGAACAAATTGCTCTATCGCAAAAAGTAAAAGTCGAATGCAAATAATTCTTTCGCTGTGAGTGGCCTGAGATATTGAGGTACACCATGTGCGATTGTGGTGTTGGTACGATCGAAAATGTGGTTATAAGAGCGAGTTAAGAATTGTCATCGCAATAATTTCCTCGTAAGATTTCTACAATGGATGTCAATGAGCAGATTGACTGTA
Organism: Protomyctophum parallelum; assembly: GCF_964188405.1. Classification (NCBI taxonomy): domain Eukaryota; kingdom Metazoa; phylum Chordata; class Actinopteri; order Myctophiformes; family Myctophidae; genus Protomyctophum; species Protomyctophum parallelum. The sequence continues at coordinate 1,994,136 of NC_139719.1, forward strand.
TTTGTGTCACTTAAAAGGCCGTAGTTCACATTCTGTATGTCTCTGTGTTTTGGTGGTCACATTGTGTGAAAGAGGACATGTGTGGCTACAAAATGACCAAAGGACATGCGTGTAAAGTGAATATCTTGGCCGGGACGGCAATTTGTTTGGTAAATTTTCAAGGAAAGATTTTCTGTTCTACGCACTCTAGTGAAAAAAGCCCGCACTCTAAGTTGGCACTAATTAGGCGAAACGGCCTGCGATTGAACTGCGATTTCGGAAAAACCGTTTAACGTATTCGAATACGGTTTGAACCACGAAAAAGTCCAGAGTCGTGTGAGCTTTCTAAAGTTTAAATCACGTTTCTACGACAAAGTATGCCAGAGTAATGAGGCTGCAAAAGTGAGGTTGATTTAGAGATAAATCCCATACATTGTCAATGGGAGGAAAAAACTATAAATAAAGTTAAATATTTTAAAAAGTATAAACTTTTTCAAAACAACTTTTTCACCAATGAAAGTTCAAAGATAGATGAACATTATAAAGTTTGAATGAAGTTTCAAAGTGAAAGTATGACGGAGTAATAAGAGCTCAAAAAAGTTAACTGTGAAAAATGGGACCTTTCTTCCATCGACTCTCACTATAAAGAATGTAAAAAAAAGTTTAAAAGTTAAAAAGTATAAAAAGTATAAAACTTTGTAAAAATAAAAATACAAGCACACATCACTGCAAAGAGCTGAACAGTTTGAAGTTTGAACTACATTTCTAGTGTAAAGTATGTGGAAGTTATAAGGTCGCAAAAAAACGGCGGAATAAAGAATAAATATAGACTGGCAGTAACTATTGTGTGCTCGCTGTGGCGAGCCCACAATAAAGTGTTACAATTACTAGAGTCTGGTTGCCCCTTTTGGGGCAACCACACTAATTAAGCAACATCAGGAAGAAGCAGGACTCAACCATCAGGATTCGAACTCCATTCTTTATTGTATAATGTCATCACACCAGAGACAGACTAGTGTCTTCCTCCAGAGCTTCCCTCAGCACTCCCCACACACATCCCCAACACATATTCTATACTTTACTTTAACTCCCCACACACATCCCCAACACATATTCTATACTTTACTTTAACTCCCCACACACATCCCCAACACATATTCTATACTTTACTTTAACTCCCCACACACATCCCCAACACATATTCTATACTTTACTTTAACTCCCCACACACATCCCCAACACATATTCTATACTTTACTTTAACTCCCCACACACATCCCCAACACATATTCTATACTTTACTTTAACTCCCCAAACACATCCCCAACACATATTCTATACTTTACTTTAACTCCCCACACACATCCCCAACACATATTCTATACTTTACTTTAACTCCCCACACACATCCCCAACACATATTCTATACTTTACTTTAACTCCCCACACACATCCCCAACACATATTCTATACTTTCAGCAGTGTACAGAGTTTCAGGAGTAACAAGAGATGGTCATTGCGAATGCAATGAGCACTAACTATGAGACCCTGCAGATCATGTCTGTGTGTCTGTCTGTGTCTGTCTGTCCCACTGTGACACCACCCGCCCGCCACCAGAGGGTGCAGCTGTAGCACACACACACACACACACACACGCACGCACACACACACACACACACACACACACACACACACACACACACGCACACGCACACGCACACACAGTAGAAAACTTAAAAAAAATTACTAACTAAAAAGAAAAAAAAAGGACGTAATTTATTCTAATTGTTGTTATTGCAATTTACGAGCTGCGTTCGCTTCCCGCGTTTGAGTGTCTTACTTAAATGGACTCTATTCTATAGTTAACTCACACAGTTTGAAATAGGTTCACATGAGTCGGCAGTCTCTAATGAGTTTGTCAGTGAGGAACAGGTGGTAATTAGAGTGTAGAGTATCATCTACTAGTAGGCTACATTAAAGTAATCAATACCATAGTGTTTATATGCATTTCTTCCACCACAATTTGCCACTCGATGTACCATTCACTTTAAGCATGCGCATACCCTCTATATGATGTTTATGTTTTTTACATAGTATTGCAAATTTGTCACTAACTGTTACATACGCACTCCAATGCAACCTATCTGTTAATCAATCAATCAATCAATCAATATAATGATGTGTCGCTGCCTTCAAATTGCCGATTTATTCAAATATGTAAACCCTATTGAATATGCACAATACAAAGATGATCAATTTGTAATTTATAATAATTAAATGGATTAAATACTGAGAATGTGGAATTTGGCTGATTATTAAATTGTTCACACTTACTTTCTTAATTAGTTTGTTATTTGTTATTAGTTTGTTGTCTAAGCTAACATATAAGACCATATTGTTCAAGGCTGTCTTTACTAGTTCCTTACTAGTTACTCGTTACAAATGAGTGTCATTTGTTCTTGTTCATTCGGTCAGTTATGCACTCTGTAGCAATACATGGTTGCATGACATGCAAAAACAGAACAGATCTACAAGCTATAAACAGACATGCATTGTAGCTTGTAGATCCGTTTTTATCTTTTACCTGTGCATCCCGCTCTGTTACTATATGGGACTTAATGGGAGTTTCGCCTCTTTATGTAGAATCTCTTTGGACAGGTGTAGGTGTTTGAGGCAGAGCCGGGAGAGAACTCCAACTCCCAGAGGGCCGTGCAGCAGGCACCCTCACATGAGGGTGGCCTGGTTACTCAGTAGAGCACTCACCTTTCAACCACAATAGAGTATGTGCATGCATAAAGTGAGTGGCAAAGTGAGTTTAACGTTGTTTAATGCAATCAGATTTCTGTTTGGAGGTATGAGCTGTCAAGGCCAGAAAGTGTTTATTTTTCCCACTCAGGCGTTCCCGCATAACTTCCGGGTATGATGATGATGTCCTGTGCATACCCTCTATGACTATGCCATGGCTTTGATCCTGGGCACCTCCGACTCTGATAAGAAGGCACTTTGACCTACTTACTTGTACTACTTACTGTTATGGAGTCCCATATACTGAAATCATGAATATGACAACCATGCAGACACAATAGCAGGGGTATGGGATTAGCCACTGCAACCACATGGATGTGCTAAAGAAAGATGTTGATGTGGAAAACACAACTGGCTAGAATCGCTAGATGTACTGTATGGGGAATCGAGATAGCTGAAGACGCAGATGAAGGAGTCGATGGACATCAGAGTTGATCTGCACAGGCTCCAAGGTGAGGGCAACTATACTGTAGGTTGCCTGTCAGATCCAGTGTTGCCTCCAAAACTGCCTATTCACAGCCTGTTAGCACATGGAAGAGAGGCAAAGCCAGTGACTTTTGGAGACCAGGAGCATTGCAGATATCATGAACAGGAACGTTCCAGTAGTTATTTCCGCAGCCAAAACCAATCCAGCTGTGTGATGCTTAATGTCTCAAATAAGTGGATTGCAAGAACTACAGTTGATAGACAAATGCCTTTATGGCCATTGGGCCCAGCATGGGCCAGGTACAGAACAATGTTTGTGTCCTTTTCAGGATGGTTTCAAAGCTGTAGTGCAGATACATTGAATCCAGGTTAGTTTGAGAGCACATTTTTCTTGTTTCAAAGCAGCAGTTAACCCTACATGTCATCATCCATGAGCTCATCACTGATAATCCCAAAAAGTCGCTTCTACAGTTACTTAGAAGAAGAAAGTACCAGACATTATTAGGTGTACATGTTGTCATCAATCGCGTGCGTGCATGTGTGCGTGTGGCAAATTATCAATGATTAATTGCTGGTCTGATCTAAACATAATTGTTTCAATTCTAAACAATGTTAATATGTTAGCTGTATCAAAACTACTTACTTACTTATGTTATTGTTTCAATATCTGAAAATTGCATAGGTTGTTTGTTTTGAGTTTAACTCAATCTGGGCGAAAAATTGGTAATAATAAGCAAATGAAAGTGCTCTAGTCTAGATAGATTGAATCATCATAATACACCAAGTTTACCAAGAGTGTTATAGGAAGATTAACAAATAGATTAACAAAAAGATAACAAATCTTCCTATAACTGCCATCTCAGAAATATACGAATTAGGCGTCCACCCAATCATAAAGAAAAGTATTTCAACATGTATCTAATTGTCTAAAAATGTGAAATACACAAGTTTGCATATGTTGATCATCTGGTTTAAACATTACAGCCCACACCGTTTATATGTGGTGGCCATATTGGATTTGGCTGCTGTGGCGACCCCGAAGGTTGCTGACTTGGGTGCCCTAACTAAATCATTAGAGCATGCCCTGGGCTACATCCAGGCCTGTATTGGCCACAGCACATACCAGGCATGTGCCCGGTGGGCTGACCCTCTGGTGGGCCGGTCTGGGCCAAATGTTAAATTAGTTGTCTGTTGGTTGTGTATCATTTATGTTGTATACTGTTAAATGTGGAGGTGTTAAGGGCTTGTATTTCAAGTATTTGTATGGGCCGCGACCCCTGAAAAGTCAGTAGAGTATCTGCGCGCTGGTTGTGGTGGGCCAGTCTGGGACAAATTCCGCGAAAATGTCCGGGCCAAATTTGTGTCTTAGTCCAACCATGGCTACATCTGGGGAAACTTTGGTGATTAGACTGATGTTATCTCCTTAAGGGCCTGGACCATTCATAGAGAAGCAGCAAGCCGTTTGTGGCTGATATTGTAGTTAGGCCATCAGTTTATACCACAGGCATGCAATATTATTTTTAAGCAGTTTCTTCACAAGTATTATGGAGTTGGTTACCTTGTACACGTTATGTACAAATACTTATTGGGAACATCAATTATTGCATAAAGTTGGTTGGAAGAATATTCGCCAATAAATGTCAATTTTCACAATATGTATGAATTTTAAGCAATTTCCTCACACTTGATTTCAAATCAGAATATTGAATTGTATTCCCCATTCATTTATGAAAACATAAAAAATGACACTTCAGTCTATATTTCTACCTTGTTTAGTCAAAAATATAGGCGTTTTATTATGTTTCAGCATAATGGTGGCCGCCATCTTTAAATGGTCCATTTTGAGGGCTTAGCATCCATTTTTGAGTTTGGCATACAGCAGATTTGGATTCAGCAGACCTTAATATCCCTAGAAAACATGTATGCCATAAATTAACACGATTTGCCTTCAGCACTTTAAATAAGCACATTCTCTGAAATCCTGCCTTGACTATATTGTGAGTTACACAGTTTGCGTGAAATGTCACAAATCAAACATACATGAATGCATCTGACAGTGATATTTAATAATGATCTATTATTTACATACATGTATTTGTACAGCACTTTTCATGACATTCAAGTTCAGCTCAAAGAGCTTTACAGAGCAATAAAAATCACACCTGTGTGAAGCGAGGGGCGCTCTCGTCGTCATACTGTACACCATCTCATTCCGGCCAATCACAATGTGCGTCTCCCCCCCCCCCCCCCCCCCCCCCACCCCCCCGACGAAGGGGGACATCTGGTGGCCAAGCAGGGAAGCACAGCACTCCTGGTCCATCAACAGCATCACTTACTTCCTAACAGGAGAAGAACAACACCGCTGCTGTGAATAACCATATCTGTGCAGAAACACACATTCAGATTTTACGGGGGCCAGTTGCAGCCGTCCGTAGGTGGCCTTTGAGGGCAGTTTTGAAGGAGTCAAGGGATTTGCATGTCTTAATGACCGTTGGTAGGGCGTCCCACATTTTGGTGGCATAGGAACCATATTAATTTGGTCCCTTGTTTGTGCCGAATCTGGGTTGCACATGGACGGTTTGTTGAACTCCCTCTGGTGTTGTGGGTGAGGACTTCATTGACATTAAGGAAGTATTTAGACAGGTACATGGGTATCTTAGTGAAGTATTTAGACAGGTACATGGGTATCTTAGTGAAGTATTTAGGCAGGTACATGGGTATCTTGGTGAAGTATTTAGACGGGTACATGGGTATCTTAGTGAAGTATTTAGACAGGTACATGGGTATCTTAGTGAAGTATTTAGACGGGTATGTGGGTATCTCAGTGAAGTATTTAGACAGGTACATGGGTATCTTAGTGAAGTATTTAGATGGGTTCATGGGTATCTTAGTGAAGTATTTAGGCAGGTACATGGGTATCTTAGTGAAGTATTTAGACGGGTACATGGGTATCCTAGTGAAGTATTTAGGCAGGTACATGGGTATCTTGGTGAAGTATTTAGACAGGTACATGGGTATCTTAGTGAAGTATTTAGACAGGTACATGGGTATCTTAGTGAAGTATTTAGACAGGTACATGGGTATCTTAGTGAAGTATTTAGACAGGTACATGGGTATCTTAGTGAAGTATTTAGACAGGTACATGGGTATCCTAGTGAAGTATTTAGACAGGTATACGGGTATCTTGGTGGTGTAGTGAATCTTGTGGACCAGACCCATTGCAAGATGCTGTACTCTGTCATCAACCCTAAGCCATTCCAGCCTGTCAAAGTGGGCAGGGGTGAGGTGGGTTCGGGGAGTGAGGCCAAGTAGTAGCCTGACCAGTTTGTTTTGGGAGGTCTGGAGCCTTGTTTTAAGGGCTGATCGTACATTAATAAATATGTACAGGTTCACAATCTGTAGATTAATATTGTAATGAAAGTGTGGGGCTCTTGGGAATCAAGAGGATGAATTATAATGATTCAAATAACACGGCCCGAAAAGCTCCATTCTCTTGTAACTTGTAAAAAAAAACAATTTAACCCATTTAGGCCTATAAAATGTCTTCTAAATTCTGACAGTTTTCTGAAATACCTCATGTTTCTGTATCAGTGGTGCTCAATATTTCATGTCAAGGACCCCAACAATTATATGTAATTGGCCACCGACCCCCATCTGAAAATAATATGTTGTTCCAGGGACCTCCCCAGTAGCAAAGATTTGAGTTAAAATGTTCACTCTGTAATAATATATATTCAAAGATTCGAGGCACATTCTCACGATAAAAAAAAAAAGACCTACAAGTTCGTATAGCTTGTAGATCTGCTATTTTTCGACAGCTAAAGTATAACATAATGCTTTAAAACACCACAAGGGGTTCCCGCCCCAAAATGGCTTAATTAAATGCAAATGACTTACAGATCTTCAAGGAGAGAAGGCTCGTTTTCCTGGAGAGCTTTGTACAAAGTGTCTCTGCCTCTGCTGGAGGTCAGGAGAGCATAGATTGCCCTCATCTGGCCCTGAGTGGTGGGCTTGGACTGCACATTGCTGGAGCCCTCATTGTCTATGATGTCGTTCTGAACGAGTACATCTAGGATGGGACCCACATTCCTCACATTCCTCACCAGGGAACACAGATGTTGGTCCACAAAGTGTTTCGCTGAAGTTAAGGAGGATTGAACGTTGAGTTGTTGGTTTTCATTTGACATTGTTTTAAAATGGAAAGTGCCATATAGGAGCTAACAATTCTTATTCAAAAAATTGCAGTAAAGTGATACAGTTTGTGCTGATAGTATATATATATATATATATATATATATACACACACACAGTGTGTGTGCGTTATAGATATCGTTATAGATAGTTGCTGCAGAAATCTCTTATCTCCTTATTTAAACGTGCTTGTTCATGAATTAACGTCCTACTTGACCTCACTACAGCGTCACGCTAAAACATCCAAAGTAACAACAGATCTACAAGCTAGAGACTCACCTGGTATGGAAGTAACACCAGATCTACAAGCTAGAGACTCACCTGGTATGGAAGCAGCCGCTCCTGCAGATTGTGCTGGTATGGAAGCAGCCGCTCCTGTAGATTGTGCTGCAAGAAATAAAAGTGTTCAAATTATGAACAGAAACTAACCATTGAGGCCCATCTCACCACGGTGAAATAGCACGGACTGGCAAGTCCCGACATAAACCCCCACAATCCCTACATATTACACTACTACTGTTTTGACCGCGACATATTGCTATTTCACCGCGTGAGGGAGAGGGAGAGTGAGACCGGGTTTGACATGATTTACGATTGGGTTGCAACTCGACCGGGGCTGAGTCGGCTCTACCGAACTTCACAAAGTTCCACGCGACAACTGGCGCGCTTCAGCGTGCTCGGTGGTGTCCCCACGCCCCCAGTAAGGCTAATCCAACGTTGACGCTGCCTACTACCTACTGGCGAAAAGTGGAACTGCAGCACGTTCCATGGAAGTGGACGTGACGTGCAGTGTGCGTAACGGTGCGTCATCCCGGGCTTAACTTCCGCTCATTCCGCCGTTGAGTTATAACGGTACTTCCGGCAGTCTTCCGGGTGCTTCAAAACGCCACTGAGCAACTTCCATTGAAATGAATGGCTCGGGGGGCGGGGCTGTATCCTTCTATACCTCCAGCAAGGGCAGAATCCATTTGTACCGGCCAACGCACCGGCCGGTGCGATAGGTCGGCCGGTCCGTGGATATGTCGGCCGGTCGTTTGATATGTCGGCCGGTCCGTGGATATGTCGGCCATTCGGCCATTTCTCAACAGTTTTGGATGGGGGTGGGCTCGTTGGAATCGTGTCGCCCCCCCGGGGGCGTCTTTGGGGGTCTCAAGGTTATACATATACCGGCCGACATATCAAACGACTGGCCGACCTATCGCACCGGCCGGCCCGTTGGCCGGTACAAATGGATTCTGCCCTCCCTCTATACCTCTATGGGTGTACCTCGTGGCTCAGGTTGGGTAGAGACGGCTGACGGAGGGGCCCCTATGTGGAGATAGGGGCCCCTATGAGGAGCATAGAGACGGCTGACGGAGGGGCCCCTATGTGGAGAATTTCAGTGTCAGTGTAATATGTACGGATTTGGGGGTTTTCTAGGTGTGTATATATTAATTGCCAATCTGTGCCATTTCACCGTATTTGGGTGAGACCGGCTTGCTACATCCCAAGGTTGAATGAAAGTCCATAACTTTACCTTCCAGGGTAATGTCTTGCTGCCAGACCGGTCCAGAGTCGGGGCTCAGTAATTCCATTGAGAAGTTTTCTGCATTGACATCCATAGACACCAGGAACGTTGGATGGTAATTTGGTCCATAGTCTTCAAAATAAGGTGCAGCCTGAAAACAGAGACCTTTTTAGTGCTACAGTAGTGATTATAGTTGTATACTAATGGTAGTAGTGATACAGTAGTGATTATAGTTGTATACTAATGGTAGTAGTGATACAGTAGTGATTATAGTTGTATACTAATGGTAGTAGTGATACAGTAGTGATTATAGTTGTATACTAATGGTAGTAGTGATACAGTAGTGATTATAGTTGTATACTAATGGTGGTATTGATACAGTAGTGATTATAGTTGTATACTAATGGTAGTAGTGGTAGTAGTGCTTGCTATGTAGTGATTGTAGCAGCAGTAATAATATTAGTATTGGTAGTATAGTTGTAATAATAATAATAATAATAATAGCTTGAATTTATATAGCGCTTTTCATGAACCCAAGGACGCTTTACAAAATGTACCAACAACAATCAAAAACTACATGCCATAAGCCTGAGACAATAAATTTATTTTGTAGTGGTTATACTAGTAATAATGTTAGTAGTGGCGAAGGAGTGAAAATAACAGTTTCCTTGACTCACACTGCAGCTTTACCATACAATAAACAGACAACGTAGGTCTAATATGTACCTCAGGTTGTACTTTCTGTGAAGGACACACTGACAGACTGTAGGTTTAATATGTACCTTAGGTTGTACTTTCTGTGAAGGACACTGCAGCACTGACAGACTGTAGCGTTGGTCTGGGATGAGAACACAGTTGGCGGTGACCGGCTCGATGCGTTGCTTGTTTTCATGAACTACCTTCACCTATAATGACACCAACACAGTTTGATCAGATGGTTCATTCATACTTTCACCTATAATGACACCAACACAGTTTGATCAGATGGTTCATTCATACTTTCACCTATAATGACACCAACACAGTTTGATCAGATGGTTCATTCATACTTTCACCTATAATGACACCAACACAGTTTGATCAGATGGTTCATTCATACTTTCACCTATAATGACACCAACACAATTTGATCAGATGGTTCATTCATAGTGGCCGGTATTTAGGTAGGCAGAGTTTCCCAAAGTTGGGCCCGGGGACCCCCAGGGGTCCTTGAGGGAGTTCCAGAGTGTACAAATGGAACCAAATGCACAGTAACGGGTCCATTTGGTTCCATTTGTACACTCTCAGAGTTAAATTAACATTGGTTTTACAATACAAATTGTGGGTCCCAGAGATAGAAATGCCATTAAATGGGGGTCCGTAGACTAATGCATGTCAAACTGGGGGTCCTTGAAATTAAACGGGTTGAGAATCACTGCTAGAGCCGTACACATCTTCTCTCATGGGGGTCCCTGGCACATCTTCTCTCATGGGGTTCCACGGGCTAATAAGTGTTCACTCCGACAGCAACAGAAGCTCAGAAAATACCCTTTTGTGAAGGTAACACTCTTTATCGAATAGAACATCAATGTTTCAGAACAGATTTGCTTTCTAAAATATCTATTTCATTCTGTAATGATCCAAGGAAAATAATTTTGACTGTATAACAAAGTTCAAGAATTATCATAATCTTTCGACCGCAGAAGGCGGGTGTAAGGTGCCATCCAACCGTTTCTCTAGTTTCTTTGAAAGTGTCCATGTCTCGGAGCCATAGAGTAGAATCGGCTCGACGGTCGTCCTAAATATTTTAACATCTTACTAAGCTGGGATGACCAGATCTTATGCATGTCATTGCAGGCTGACCAGGCCATACCCTTCCTAGTTTGAAAGTCCTTTTGGGAAGAAGATATAATATATAAAATATGAAGTGTTAAGTGTTTTGATAATGTTGTTATTGTTGCTTACATTTATGGACTAAAAGGGACTTGTCCTTGTCTAGAGTCTGGACTAGATGGGTTGCAAATTTATTTGTATGTATTTATTGTTACCTGGGCGTGGTGTTGAATAGGTGTAATGGAGTTAGAAATATAAATAAATGAATAAATAAATCAACGTGCTTGCCTTTCACTGTATCCCATACATGAGCAACTGGTGGCCCCGAGGGGCCACATGCAGCCCCCATCTTCACTTAATGTGGCCCTCAGGTTAATATCAACTGGTGGCCCCGAGGGGCCACATGCAGCCCCCATCTTAACTTAATGTGGCCCTCAGGTTAATATCAACTGGTGGCCCCGAGGGGCCACATGCAGCCCCCATCTTCACTTAATGTGGCCCTCAGGTTAATATCAACTGGCGGCCCCGAGGGGCCACATGCAGCCCCCATCTTCACTTAATGTGGCCCTCAGGTTAATATCAACTGGTGGCCCCGAGGGGCCACATGCAGCCCCCATCTTAACTTAATGTGGCCCTCAGGTTAATATCAACTGGTGGCCCCGAGGGGCCACATGCAGCCCCCATCTTCACTTAATGTGGCCCTCAGGTTAATATCAACTGGCGGCCCCGAGGGGCCACATACAGCCCCCATCTTCACTTAATGTGGCCCTCAGGTTAATATCAACTGGTGGCCCCGAGGGGCCACATGCGACCCCCATCTTCACTTAATGTGGCCCTCAGGTTAATATCAACTGGTGGCCCCGAGGGGCCACATGCAGCCCCCATCTTCACTTAATGTGGCCCTCAGGTTAATATCAGAATACTGATATAGTATTTATTTAATTTCTGTTATAATTTCACATTACTTAACAGATATTGTTACGAAGGAACGTAGTGCCTCTCTGACATCACAACCAGGACGTCAGGAGTGACATCACTATCGACTATAAATATATGCCTACCGCAGGACCTAACTGGGAAGAGACCATTACAGCAACAGCAACAGACTTAGACGCACCATACCTAACTCTGCCGAACACTGCGGCTCAAGGAAGACAAGTAAACCAGCCTAGCCTTGTCTCCTCGGCACCTCTCCCCCAGAATCTAGATCATACTAGATCTCGGCCACAATAGTGGTCCCTAAACGCCGACTCAGAGACGCCAGGAGGTAAAGGGAAATCCCCATTATCGACCTGACGGCTCGCCGCCGGCGAAAACCTAAGGATACGGCTATCACACAGTCGTCTATATACAGTCCCACCCACCCACCCACCGGGAAATTTCAACCATGAGTGAGGCAGAACATGCCCTACGTACCCTCAGGGAGGCTACCGAACGAATGGCAGCCCAAGACAGGCGCCAGGAAGCTCAAGACAGGCGCCAGGAAGCCCTGGCTGAAGCTCAAGACAAGCGCCACGCCGACTTAATGGCGGTCCTGGAGAAGCGCCAAGCAGACCAGAACAAGCTCTTCACAGAGGCCCAAGCAGACCAGATCAAGCTCTTCACAGAGGCCCTCGCCACCATGACCGTTCTCGCAAACGCAGGCGCTCGGGCTCAGCCTCCAGACGGTACCAGACAGGCCCCAGCCCCGCTCCCGGAACTCGAACCCCATGCCGGCGAGCAACCGGCAGATCACAGCATGCCACAGCCCTCCGCAGCACATCGCAGGGGCGAGTATGCCAATAGCCCCACCAATAGCCCCGTTCCCCGTCCCGAGGACGCCCACGACCGCTACAACGGCCGCGCCCAGGACCGCACGTGCGCTTGGTCACACCAAAGCCGGCCCAGCCTATCAATCGATGCTTTCGGCGGGCACCCGGCCCACCAAGAGACTGTCTGCCTAACGAAATTCGACGGCAACAACCCCAGGTACTACCAACGCTTCACACGAACCTTCCGCCAACAATTCGGTCGGCTCTCCGATGACGATCAATGCCAATACCTACTGCAGTACACCACGGGCGAGGCCCGTAGGTGCATCCAGGACGAGCTCGACGACTCTAGTTCGCGCGCACCGTTTGAGGACGCCATGAGGAAGCTCGCTCAACGCTACGACGGCCCGGACAGGGTCAACGTCCTCATCAAGAGTGTGAACGACCTCCCAAAGCCCACGACCGCCGACGAACTTAACCACATGGCCAGCATCCTCGGCGAAATTGACAGCAGACTCCGCGACCTACACCGAGACAACAGCATCGAGTCACACCCCTTCGCCTCCCAACTCATCTACGGTCTGCCAAGTAGGATACAGACTATATGGGACAGAAAGGCGATCGAGATAGTCGGCCCCTATGGGGAGCGGCCCGTCATCATCGCCGACCTCTGCCTGGTTCTGCGGGAGTCCGCACTCTTGTGGCGACGTGTCCCTCCACCCACCGCCCATCCCGCCAACGATCAAGTACCCGACAACGGGTACCGACACCCGCGCCCTTCTAACCCCCCACCACAACAGCATCAGCCACCCCGCGATCATGGCCAGTCGCCTCAGCGACATGACAGGGGGAGGGACGATCATCGCGGTGGATGGGGGAGGGACCGTGGTGGCAGGGGGAGGGACCGCGGCCAGCCGCGAGCGCCCGACAAACCTGCGACCGCGACCATGACTCACCTCAGAATGGCCAAAGACAATAACAAGTTCTGTCCGATCTGTGACACAGACCGACACTACACCGGCGGATGCCCCACCCTCCGTAACATGACGAAAGCGGAGAAGGAAAAGTGGCTAGAGGCGAACAAAGGCTGCTACAAGTGCGGCAGAAGCCACGAGGCTAACGACTGCAACCTCACCTCCGATTCCAACCCCTGCGCCACGTGCGGCGGCGGCCATCTCACGACCCTCCACGAACTCAACAAGGACGCCAGATACCCAGAGTGACTGGCGGGATGCTACGGTCGACGGGGGGAGAAGGATCGACCGCGGCGTACGGCCACCCTGTCACTCGAAAGGGAAAACTAACAATGAACCCCCACAGTCCGACGGAAGGCCAGAGCCACCCCCCACTCCACCGAGTCACCTCTACTGATGTCACCATGCACTAACCATGAGCCACGCTAAGCGGACAGTCAAGTGTCGAAGACGTTCGGCTTTACGACCCGAACGCCAAGGCGGCAACCGCCTCTGCCTCATGCCTTAGCAAGATCGGGACTTCGATCACGTCCGGATCATGCATGCTAGCCAGGTCTGCCCGTCGTTCGGCCTTACGACCCAAACGACAGCTCCGCCGACCGACTGGTCCGCCTCCGCCGACCGACTGGTCCGCCCCCGCCGACCGACTGGTCCGCCCCCGCCGACCGACTGGTCCGCCCCCGCCGACCGACTGGTCCGCCTCCGCCGACCGACTGGTCTGCCTCCGCCGACCGACTGGTCCGCCTCCGCCGACCGACTGGTCTGCCTCCGCCGACCGACTGGTCCGCCTCCGCCGACCGACTGGTCCGCCTCCGCCGACCGACTGGTCCGCCCCGGCCCACTGACCAACAGGTCCCGCTGACTGCAAGTCAGCAGCGAAGTCGGCGTTCCGCAGCCTAGTACCGTCCGACACCCCAGCCCCGCCCCGCAAAGGACGCACCAAGGCCACTGCGTTTAAATAACGCAGGGGGGGAGAGGAACAAACGGAACAAACAACAGCGACAGCGCACGCCGACAAGATGAATACGCTACAACGGCCCAAGCATCGTTGTGCAGCCCACCTCCAGCACTGATGCACCGCCACCACTCAGTCTGGACGACAAGCCCGAAGAACAGGTCAACACTCGAGCAGAGTCTGCGAGAGCACCCCAACACACCTCCGAAGGAAGCCTCACCGCACACGAGGCCGAGGCCCGGAGCGGCGACGGCCGCCACGGGCGTGAGGGGGGGAGCTCGAGGGAGGATTCCCCATCCGCACCACAGCCGCAGTGCCAAGGCCCCAAAGCAGAGTTGCACCCAATAAGCAATACCAGCGACGCAAGCCGCCCCAGAGGAAGTGGCGAGTTCGGCGCCGATCAGGAGGAGCCATCCTGGACTCCAGGCTTGTAAGCCACGCCTGATTCGGACACCGGATCGCCCTCCCCACGGGCCAACCCGATCCCACCAGTCACCTACATCCCCGGTTCTACATCAACCAGGCGCCCCTCGTGAAGAAGCCCCAGACGCAGTCATACAGCTGCATCTACCCACGGCACGCGACGCGGCAGTTCGAGTCCCAAGTAGCCGCCGGCTGCAACCGCAATGATCAGAGAGAACGAATAGTGAAGCCCATGGCCTCACTAAGGGGGAGTGTTACGAAGGAACGTAGTGCCTCTCTGACATCACAACCAGGACGTCAGGAGTGACATCACTATCGACTATAAATATATGCCTACCGCAGGACCTAACTGGGAAGAGACCATTACAGCAACAGCAACAGACTTAGACGCACCATACCTAACTCTGCCAATACTGCGGCTCAAGGAAGACAAGTAAACCAGCCTAGCCTTGTCTCCTCGGCATCTCTCCCCCAGAATCTAGATCATACTAGATCTCGGCCACAGATATATTTACCTATCTGTAAGACACATTACTTAACAGATACATTTTCCCCTCTGTTACCCCCCCCCCTGCTGGCTGTCTGAATACCACAAAAAGTAATTACAATGTTGACATATTATTGCTTATGGCAGTTTCATCAGATATATTTTACCTCTCTGTAAGACACATTACTTAACAGATATATTTACCTCTCTGTAAGACACATTACTTAACAGATATATTTACCTCTCTGTAAGGCACATTACTGGGCAGCAGTAACACACTCATCGTCCTCCGTATCGGTGACTCTTGACGGAACAGCAACACCTGAGCACGTTTCTGTTGAAAGTAGCTCCAGACTCTTCCCAGGATCCCAAAGAGAGACAGATGGTTCACATTTACAACCACATGAGTCTGGGTCACTCTCTGCGGTTGTAAGAGTTCCAGACCCTCGTCTGTGATGTGGGCCACGGACAGATCACCTGTGGGGAAAATAACATCACGTTATAGATTCCACTCCATGTAAACCAAATCTGAACACAATGTCTAAACCACTTCACCCCACAGTGGGTGGGGCTTAGCGGAGGGTATATATATATATAGTAAATATATAGTCAACCAGGCCTGCAGTAGGCTATGAACTGGAACATTTAAATCTATAGTCAACCAGGCCTGCAGTAGGCTATGAACTGGAACATTTAAATATATAGTCAACCAGGCCTGCAGTAGGCTATGAACTGGAACATTTAAATCTATAGTCAACCAGGCCTGCAGTAGGCTATGAACTGGAACATTTAAATCTTCTCTAGTCAACCAGGCCTGCAGTAGGCTATGAACTGGAACATTTAAATCTTCTCTAGTCAACCAGGCCTGCAGTAGGCTATGAACTGGAACATTTCAATCTTCTCTAGTCAACCAGGCCTGCAGTAGGCTATGAACTGGAACATTTCAATCTTCTATAGTCAACCAGGCCTGCAGTAGGCTATGAACTGGAACATTTAAATCTTCTCTAGTCAACCAGGCCTGCAGTAGGCTATGAACTGGAACATTTCAATCTTCTATAGTCAACCAGGCCTGCAGTAGGCTATGAACTGGAACATTTTAATCTATAGTCAACCAGGCCTGCAGTATGCTATGAACTGGAACATTTAAATCTATATATAGATATAGACACCAGGTGGCTGTTAGCTTTGTTCGCGCCATGCCCGTCCGCACAACTTCTGGTCTTCGCATTGACTTTGTATGTAATCACGCCGCTCTGACCATCCAAGTCTCAACAGTGACTCACCAGGTGTGATGTCACAGTGTGGCAGGTGTGACTCACCAGGTGTGATGTCACAGTGTGGCAGGTGTAGCTGACTCACCAGGTGTGATGTCACAGTGTGGCAGGTGTGACTCACCAGGTGTGATGTCACAGTGTGGCAGGTGTAGCTGACTCACCAGGTGTGATGTCACAGTGTGGCAGGTGTGACTCACCAGGTGTGATGTCACAGTGTGGCAGGTGTAGCTGACTCACCAGGTGTGATGTCACAGTGTGGCAGGTGTAGCTGACTCACCAGGTGTGATGTCACAGTGTGGCAGGTGTAGCTGACTCACCAGGTGTGATGTCACAGTGTGGCAGGTGTAGCTGGCAGACAGACTTCTGAGGACACTGGATGTCAAACAGAGGACCTGCAGGAGTCCTTCCTGTTGGCTGGAACCATCTCTCCTCCCACTGAACAGTCCTGTAGAGGACCTCTCCTTCGCCTGTCGTTTCAAACACCAACGCTGTCTCGCTGCACTGGAACAGCCCGGACCTGGTGAACTTGAACCTGTGACCGGTGGTGAAAAAAAGTACTAAGTGAAAGTATAAATACTGCAATGTAGACGTACTCCGTTACAAGTAGAAGTCCCGTATTAAAAATGTACGAGTGAAAGTACAAAAGTATTGGCATAAAAATGTACTTAAAGTACTAAAAGTAAAAGTACTCGTATTTCACAAGTTCAAAATACACTTTAGTCGACTAAAATCTTATGACATTTAGTCGACTAGTAAAACTAGAATAACACTAAGACATTCCAGGTGACTAAAATGTGACTAAAACTGAAATAGAAATTTGCTGCCAAAAACAACACTGGTGAGCTGTCCTGTGTTTAGGATAACTGACCTGTACTGATTGGTTGACTAGGATAACTGACCTGTAGTGATTGGTTGACTAGGATAACTGACCTGTACTGATTGGTTGACTAGGATAACTGACCTGTAGTGATTGGTTGACTAGGATAACTGACCTGTACTGATTGGTTGACTAGGATAACTCACCTGTCGTGATTGGTTGACTAGGATAACTCACCTGTACTGATTGGTCGACTGCTCTGCGTGCACACTGGGTTCAAAATGGCTCTGAAAGACACAACAAAGCAGACAGGAAACGATCAGTGTCTTTCCTGGTGTTCAGTCACTGTGATTATTGTGCAGAGCAGAGGGTTCTGTCCTCACTATGTCTATGTTGGAATGATGGAGTCTAGAGGGTTCTGTCCTCACTGTGTCCATGTTGGAATGATGGAGTCTAGAGGGTTCTGTCCTCACTGTGTCCATGTTGGAATGATGGAGTCTAGAGGGTTCTGTCCTCACTGTGTCCATGTTGGAATGATGGAGTCTAGAGACGCACACACACACACACACACACACACACACACACACACACACACACACACACACACACACACACACACACACACACACACACACACACAATCAATTATAGATTCCAATGTTAACTTTGAGTGACATAATGCTAAACTGCGTGTGTGTGTGTGTGTGTGTGTGTGTGTGTGTGTGTGTGTGTGTGTGTGTGTGTGTGTGTGGGGGGGGGGGGGGGGTCCTCAATTCAAATATGATTATTTTGGGGGTCCTCAGTTGAAATATGATTTGAGTCTCCCTATTGGAGACTTTTTGACATTCTGCCCCCTGGTGGTTGGACTCTAACACTTCACCCGACAGTGACGATCTTCTTTATTACATTTTAATTGTATTGAGTCTTAATTTAGTCGACTAAGACTAAATAATGTACAAATGACTAAATTAGGACTACAATTACATGTGTGTGTGTCATTATACTTACTGCTCACACAGACACGCTGAGGAGGAGGAGGACCATAACCCAAACCCAGCATAGAGAGGTCCAGTGGACCTGGTCTGGAAGGTGTACAGGTGTCTCAGTGAGTCAGAGCACACTGTGTAGAAGGACAGAGTCCCAGCGGGACGGTCCACATACACTGATACTCTGTTGGAGCCAATAGAGGGTCTGACAGGGAGGTCAGTCTCCTGTCCGTTGTGTCTGACAGGGAGGAAAGTCTGCTGTCCGTTGTGGCTGACAGAGTAACTGGAACCATCATCACCATCACAGTCAAGACTCCAGGACTTATCATTCAATCCAAACCAACAGTCATAACCACGTCCTTTCCTGCTGATTGTTCCGTCAGCCACTGCTATACGAACCCCTCCACTGCACTCTACCTCCCAGGAACAGCGTCCAGTCACACTCTGTGAACTCAGAACCTGTTCCCAGCCATCAAACCTGTCTGGGTGATCAGGAGGAAGCTGACCCCCTGACCTCTGTGACCCCCGTGTGACCTTCCTGTTGTCCTCAGACAGAGAGAGGTCACAGTGTGCTGTGTTTGAGTCCAGTGTGAGACGCTGGAAATCTGATGAGAAAACAACACAGTAAACATTATATACATCATTCACTGACTGACACTAACACACACACTTACACACACACACACACAAACATGCACGCGTGCACACACACACACACACACACACACACACACACACACACACACACACACACACACACACACACACACACACACACACACACACACACACGCAGACTGATCTACAAACTCACTGCAGTGTTAATGTTGACAACAGATTTAGTCCTATTTCAGTCATTTGTACATTATTTAGTCTTAGTCTAGTCTTAGTCGACTAAATTAAGACTCAATACAATTCAAATGTAATCGTCACTGTCAGGGTCCAACCACCAGGGGGCAGAATGTCTTAAAGTCTCCACCAGGGGGCAGAATGTCTCTGCACCCCTGGGCAGAGACATTCCACAGTGTGATTTTATTTGAACTGGAGACCCCCAAAATAATCATATTTGAACTGGAGACCCCCAAAATAATCATATTTGAACTGAGGACCCCCAAAATAATCAACATTGACAAGCACTTGGAATTGTAGGCATTCCATTCAGTTTGAGGCATTGTGAGCTTGTAGATCTGCTATTTTCACAATACTTTCCACTTTCTTACTCCATTTGACATTTTTGGCCAATTTGGCCATCTGGGGACCCCCCACAATCATCTGGGGACCCCCAACAATAATCTGGGGACAAGATCCGCGGGTTCATGTACTTTTTATTTGCATGAAATCCCCATTAGGTTTTTTCAGATCGCCTCATAAAGAACTGTTCGAAAAATAAACAAATCATCCCGGGCCGTTTCACTCATTTGGATATGAAGGATCAACTGACTACAAGAAACCAGTCAAAACACTGCTGCTGAATTTTCGCTAGGAACAGACTGTATCAAATAAGTGACTGCAGGCTGTCACCTCCCTGCAAATTTTTTTAAGTTTTAAATTCATGAATGAATTAAGAAAAAATAGGTTAATGAAAATATGTTTGCAGGCATTTAGGCCCATGTCTATGATAAAAAGGTTATTTTAAAATAACATAGGCCTATGAAAAAAGGCGATCTATAAGCAACGCGACGTCCGTGTTGTGAGCTTGTATCGGGTAGGCCTACTTTTGGTAAAGAATTACCAAAAGTAGCCGATCTACAAGCTCTGCTCACAATAATAATACGGACGTTTGGTGTTAACAGAAACAGCAGTCCAATAAATGACTGCCTACATAATGAAGTTTTAATGTATTTATCGCAATTCAATGAAATAATGTTAGATAGCATATTTTTCCATGGCAGGAATTAATGAATATTAATAAAACATATGTGTATAAAATGTTAATGTGTGATGTTGACACAGACAGATACTCACGTTTTGAAATGAGTGTAGAATTAAGCCAATCTTCTCCTCCATGTTTGACTCTGTAGGAAGTAGAACAACAATGCATCAATGTCTAACTGTCCAACACAACGTCTCCACTAGCTGACACTACAGTGTTTCACTCTGTAGGAAGTAGAACAACAATGCATCAATGTCTAACTGTCTAACACAACGTCTCCACTAGCTGACACTACACTGTTTCACTCTGTAGGAAGTAGAACAACAATGCATCAATGTCTAACTGTCTAACACAACGTCTCCACTAGCTGACACTACACTGTTTCACTCTGTAGGAAGTAGAACAACAATGCATCAATGTCTAACTGTCTAACACAACGTCTCCACTAGCTGACACTACAGTGTTTCTCCTGTCATTAACTTGGCCCTGCAGCTCATCCAGACATACTCACTGCTGCCCAGTTTGGATCTCATCACCTCCTCAGACTCCACCTAAACCCTATAGCACTCCACTGTCCTTTTATACCTTCGTGATGCACATATATTGTTGTTTAGACAGATGTTCATTGTTTACGTCTGCTATCCTAGAGTTTCTTTGAGGCACTGCATTGTGTTGTTGTTCTTCTCATGATTTGTGACTGAAGAATATAGGATTCCATAATTATAGCCTACAATGATCTTCTTCCTTCATTCCTTGTGTGATTGACATGCTCTTGTGTCATGCTCTGCAGTAGACCTATTTTTGGTGATTAACATCTATGGGTGTCGGCCGTCCCAGGGTGAGATATCCTGGAGCTGCCGGTGGCTAGGCTATTTGTGTGACAAAGGGGTTTGAGACAGACAGGTGGATCAAAAGACTTGCCACTAATAATATGCAAACCAAAGTCTGACACCCTACACCCATGTCAACTGTTTAAATAGGTTAACCAGGATACAATGAGTGGTCAGTCAGTCCGGGCGCAAGCCACATGGGGAGACGTCTGCCACTTTGCTGGCTGACGTGAGCCTGTCTATGCTGTAAGCTGTATACTTCGTTGAGAAATAAACATCTTGGAACTTCCATCTCGTCTGTCTGCCGTGTTCAATACTCCTCTGTGTGGTATGAAAATATACCTCAAAGTGGTGCCGATCCCGTTCGCTTTTTTGGTGCTTTTTGCGCCAGGCGAGAGAACCAGCAGGGACATTTTTTTCAGTCTGATAGTATTTCGGTGGTGGGGAGTTTTTGTGAACGGCGGCGAAGACGTTCCAGCGGACCCGACCGTGATCTCGTCTGCGCAGCGGGGATGATGACGAAGACCACCGCGAGGAGTGTTGCGCAACGGGGACCGATACCAGCCGCCGGACGGTGCGGGCTGCGGAGCGGTCGATGGAGCGGCAACAGCCACACGGAGGCCTTGATCATCACGTCGGCGCGGGGACGGCAATCACGGGCGGCGAGCTGTGGGACGCAGCACGGAGCAGCAGTGGCCGCCTGGCTGACCTAAGCCGAGGGCCTTCACAGGAAGGAGTCTGTGATGAAGATGTTTGCTTTCCTTTTTCGTCCCATCTCTGATGTTTCAGAGTTGGGAGGGGGGAGAGAAGAGATGATGATGAGGACAGCGAAAAACAGCAGTGTACTTTTTCTCAACTTGATCGGTGCAGCTGAGCGAACATTTCGAGGTAACCAGAAAGAGCGGCATACAGAAGAAATTTCCTTTGTCCAATTCGGAGGGGAGACGAACTTTCCTTCACTCTGATTGCAAATTGTACGTCGCGTTTGTTTTCAACATGAAATAATATAGGCCTCATGTTGGTATGTGTTTGTCGTATGATTAGATAAGTTGAGTCATATAGCCTAATTATGAGTCAATGAGGTATTTTCCTAGGGATATGAAGAGATATGTGTTATTATGGTTAAACTCTGGCGCATCAATGGATTCTTTCGAGTATCACTAGGTGATCTGTCAGGGTAACGTCCGAGGAAGTGACTTAACTGATATTGTATTGACATTGGGTAGCAGAGTTTAGTAGTAAAACATGTAGTTATTGCATATCAAAAAAGTGCTCTTGTAACAATAGGAGCTGAAAGCGGCATGTCTTGTTTAAATGTCAGTTAACTGTACTAATCATTTTTCCATTTTTCATATATGTATGGATGTCTGTTTGAAAACCATTTTTGGGAAGTTCTGTACTGTAATGCTGTTATTTTTGGTGTCTTGAATGTATTGTCCAGCTTAGGGTCAAGGGGGGTCTAAGATAATTATGGTTCCATATTTTTAGGTGACCATCTGTGATGGTCAAGGGGGGATATGAAGAATATAGGATTCCATAATTATAGCCTACAATGATCTTCTTCCTTCATTCCTTGTGTGATTGACATGCTCTTGTGTCATGCTCTGCAGTAGACCTATTTTTGGTGATTAACATCTATGGGTGTCGGCCGTCCCAGGGTGAGATATCCTGGAGCTGCCGGTGGCTAGGCTATTTGTGTGACAAAGGGGTTTGAGACAGACAGGTGGATCAAAAGACTTGCCACTAATAATATGCAAACCAAAGTCTGACACCCTACACCCATGTCAACTGTTTAAATAGGTTAACCAGGATACAATGAGTGGTCAGTCAGTCCGGGCGCAAGCCACATGGGGAGACGTCTGCCACTTTGCTGGCTGACGTGAGCCTGTCTATGCTGTAAGCTGTATACTTCGTTGAGAAATAAACATCTTGGAACTTCCATCTCGTCTGTCTGCCGTGTTCAATACTCCTCTGTGTGGTATGAAAATATACCTCATGACTTTGGGCTGTATCGTATCCCATGCCTTACCCGCAAGCATTAAACACTTTACGTGAATTACTCATTTAGGAGCTTCCACTATGCGTAAACGTTATCTTGCGGCCACACAACCCACTATACATGTTTGTGGCTGGAGGTGTGTCTGTACGCGTGTTGATGCGCTTTCCCTATATTTGCTATCTTATGCACACAGGTTTAGGACAACGGAAATCGTCTCTTCAAACCACCCGTAATGTGAACACACACAACAACCCTCTGTATCTAATTTAAATGTATTCCAAGGCAGCACGCGTTGCTCTTCCATAAGGTTCACTCCAGGTATAATGGATTATGGTACCTGGCACACTGATTGGTTTAAGTTGCGTAACGCCCAAACCACACCTATGCATAATGTAACGGGTAGCGGAGGTGTTTTAAGGATTTAGACTGTGTCATAAGATAAC